>NC_133505.1:17355714-17978571 GCF_049354715.1 Callithrix jacchus | reverse complement strand
AAGAAAGACCAATGAAAAGAGAAGATGATTCTAGAATGAGAAAAGACAAGTGGAGAGCTAGAACTGACAGCTGAAATGGAGAGGGAGGGCTTGCACAGTCAGAACAGCACTTCTCCTGAGTCTGCACTGAAGATACCCTTTGTAGCAGGGAGGGAACCAGGGCAAGATTAATCCATGTGCTTCAGGTGAGCACTTATTAGATAGAAGAGTGGCAGCTCAGGCCACAAAAAGACTAAGTGCCTACAGCTGCAGAAAGACAAGCATTAAAGGGTTTATCCCATCAATAGGTTCAAAGCAGGAGCATCAAACCATTCTGATTCACACCCTAGAAACCTTTCTGGTTCTTCTGCCGTGTTACAGGGAGGGTTGCAGGTGGCAGTGCAGGTGTTTAAAGAAATGTAAAGTCCCCTTGATCACCTCTCCTGCATAAACAATGATGCCAGTTTGTAGAGATTGCAAGTCCAACCCAAACACTAATATTTGCATTCTAAGTAACCAAATAAAGAGAAATTCAGTGAAAATCAATGGGTATTTATATAAACACATCCCAGAAGTTAGTGGTTAGAAAAGAAGGCCACTCAATTCCGCATGCATATGCTTAGTCTACATTCAAAATACCAACTCTGGAAACCTTAATGCCAAACTGCTCCCAAACTTGCAGCCATTGTTTTTTTGGCTCCCCACCTGTAAGTTGTAAGGGGGCAGATGAGAAAACTTCTAAGGATTTCAGATGTGGTTCTATCTCTATTTGAGCTCTAGGCTGGGAGTAAGGGAGTAGAGGACTGGGCTGGGCACAATGCCCTCCTCCATGACCAGCAGGACCAGGGCTTGCACCCCAAGAATGGTAACTCCACGCAGGGAGCTGGGACCGCTGGCCCGGCACGCTCACATAGAGCAGCCTGTGGGCGAAGGAAACTGTAGTGTGCACTTGGGCAGAGTAAGCGCGTTTGGCGGGAGAGGGCACAGTGCTGACTGGGCATCTCTGCGTTGGAGTCGTCCCTTTCGCATGAGCCTATCTGTGCCAAGGGCTGGAAACTGGGGCTGCAGGAGGGAGGCGGGGTGTCAGCCGGGAGCACTGGCCCCTCGGCCCTGTGGTTGGGAGAGGAGTCAGGGGGAGCCCAGGGCGCCAGCCAGTTCTCTGCTCCAGTCCACAGATCCTTAACGGATTTTCTTTCTCTCCCTTCACCCCTTTCTCTCCTTTGCTCTCTTTCTTTCTTTCTCCCTCTTCTTTTTCCTTTTTCCCTCTCTTTCCCCCTCCCTCCTCACCCCTTCCCTTCCTCTCCCCTCCCCTTTCCCCTCCCCCTCCCCCGTGTGCGAGCCTCTTCCTCTCCCCTCCTCCCCCTTCCGCCTCTCTCCCTCTCCCTCCGTCTCCTTCTCCCTCTCAGCTCGCCGGGCGACCCTGCTCCTGCCTCCCACATTAATGGCGGCATCCTCGGAGGATGATATAGACCGGCGGCCCATCCGGAGAGTGCGCTCCAAGAGCGACACGCCATACCTCGCGGAGGCCAGGATCTCCTTTAACCTGGGGGCAGGTAAGGACGCCACTGGCGCCGCGCCCCCGCCCTGCTCCTCCCTCCCCGGCTGCTGCGCCCCCGCCCCTCCGGGGCCCCCTCCCCGGCCCTCCCCGCAGCCCCCCGCAGCCGGGAGCTCCGCACTCGCGCTCTTTGTGTCTCCGGTGCGCAGAGGGCGTGTGTGCGAGCTGCGGGGTGGGGGAGGGCGGCGCGTGCGGCCCCGCATCCGCCCGAGTCCCACGCGGGCTTCCCCGGCACGGGGTGGAGGAAGTGCTGTCAGTGACCACAGTGATCCCGGGAAGAACCCGGAGCCCAGGCGCGCGCTCGTGCGCAGGCTGCGCCAGCGGGGTCTGGCGAGGCTCCCCGGGCGAGGTTGGCTGGCGCGGCTACTACGGGGTGGAACTTGTTGGTGACATTCAGACTCTGTTGGCTTTGACGCCGCTGCGGTGTTGGAGTGGAGAGAGGGGGCGGGGCTGGCCGCCGGGAACGGAATCTTTTCCTTGCAGCCAGCAGCTGGGAAGCTACCAAGCTGGTCCAAATAGCATGGTCTGGGGGATGCAGTTAGGTGACTTGATGCTGACCCTGGAACTGGTGCCCAAAGTGGCCCAGATCGAATTAAGTGAAAAAGGTAACGGATACAGGAGGGAGGGAAGGAAGGAGAGAGGAAATGAGGAAGGAAGATAGGGAGAAAAGGAATGAAACAGTGAGGGAAGGAGTGGGGTACGAGGGAAGAAAAGAGGGAAGGAAGAAAAAAGGAGGGGGAAAGAGGGAAGGAAGGGAGGGGAGAGTAGAGAAGGAAAGCAACAGAAAAAGGACTGAGGGATTCAGAGTCAAAAAATGCCTTGGTTGAGTCCACTCAGGGTTACTCAATGAGAAAAGCCCAGAATCCACTGTTCCCTCTGCTGCTGCTGCTGCTCCTGACTCGCCTCTAGAGTGCCTTACTCATTGGTAGTCACTCTAACTGGGAAGAAGTTGTTCAGCTCTAACTTCATAGCTCTGCCTTTGCTGAATGATTCCTAAGCTTCCATCCTAGTTTGTTTTCTCTTCCTCTCCAAGTTCTCTTGCTATTCTAGCAACTACAATAAAAGTGAGGGCATTTTCCTTTCAAAATAAGTTTAAAAAGCAGATGATACCCTTGGCTTTAGGAAACTAAGGTCTTGGAAATGGGACTAAATCAAACAAAAGTGTGTGTGTGTGTGTGTGTGTGTGTGTGTACGCGTGCGTGCGCCCATGTGTTGGAGCAAAGAGAACCTTCAAATGATGGGTATTTTATGCTCTGTTGCAAAGTTTGGACAAAAGAGAAAACTCTGTATAGAAAAACAAGATGCACTGACTAAGCAACCATACCTTTATGGCTGGAAGAATGGTAACTGAATGTGCCAGAGTGGCCAACTGCCTTGGAATATAATTTTCCTGTCTTGATGATTTGTTGTTTTAATCATGTATCCTGTCCTTCTTAAATACGTGCCTCTGGCTTTGGGGCTGAAGACAAGTTTATTTAGGAAGCTCTGGGATTTTCTGTGGTATGCTGTAGTAGTCCATGGTGTCCACTGTGGAATTGAATCCCCTACTTCTATGTTTTAGATTGAGCATATGGTTGTAAGGGGTCTTACAAAGGACCCACAAAAGTTTCTTTTAGGAGCACGATTGTTTTCCCAACCCAGTGATATTGGGAATTATTCTGCTGACCCTTTGCTAGCTGACTCAGCTGTATTCTCTTAGTGTCTTTGGCTTAGCCCAGGAAGAGCAGAGCCAAAGCAGCAGTTTGTAAAGGTTGTTTACCTTCTAGTACTTTTATAACAAAACAATAAAATATAGTGCTAAACAAGAGTTTCAAGTTTCAGCTACTACTCAATTACATTGAGCCACTTTGTCACCAGATTAAACCTAGTGACTTGCAATCTTTTATTCTGGTTAAATTGCTCTGGAGTCCAATTAAAAGATTGGCTCAGACAGGACTTGTCTCTGTTTCGTCTGGAAATAAATAAGCCAGACAAGCACTCAGCCCCTTCTATATGTCTCTTAAAATATTCCTAATGCAAAGTGGCAAGAAAAACACCAGTAAGAGAAATGTGAAGAGGATACTGTTAAGGGTGGAAGGGCATTAGCAGCCTGCTTTGTACTGCAGTCACGGGAGCTGTCCTCCCTTTGTGGTGCTGAAGTGAGACAGAAGTGACTATAAGGTGGGTAGTGGAGGGACTTGTACTCTTTCCCTCCTGTGATGGAACCCCAGAGAAAATGCAGAAGATCTGGCTACCAAAAACTTTTCCATCTCTCTCCACCTATATTTACTGTCTGTTTACTATGCATCACGCCTACTGCTCTACTGCTCAAATCGAGCATTTATGCTCTAATTTTGCGCCAACTGCTCACTCCTGGGGCTTTGTTTATTTTCCAGCTGGTTTCTGGTTGCTTCCCTAACAAAGTAAGATCCACTCGCAGATGTGCCTTTCCCCCGCATTTAAGAGTAATTGTAACCCCCTGGTTTAAAAAGCAGACAGCCTTGTTTATCTCCTTGAGCTGCAAGTTGTAATTAAACTATTAGTGTCGTTATCAGCATTGCTGAACAGAGAAGCATGCACACTCCCTATAAATTACATGATCTGGGCATAGAGATAATTTTGTTTCTGTTTTAACAACAATTTATAAACACTTAAGGAAGCAATCCTGTACCCTTTCTTTCCACTCCTCTCCTGCCCCCAAACAATTACTTATTGTTTATTCTTTCCAGAGAATTTTTTTATTGGCTTAAACTATTTATCTTTAATATTTGCTTTCCTGCAGCACTAATTATACATAAACCTATGATTGATATTTCAGAGGTTTAGCAGTGCTTCAAGGAAATACATATACATATATTCATTTTACTTGACTATCATGAAATCATTAATCTGTCCAGTTGCAAAATAAAGTGGACTGGGCATTTTGAATATTAATTAAACACTTAAGCATTTTTCAGCTACACTTTATCTCCAGCAGTACTTAATAATATCCTTTCAAAAATAACTCCACAGCCTGAGTGAAGGATATACTTCACCTACAGTGGCAGGTCAGTCAAAGAGTAGCACTAAAATGTGGGTCTTTCATCAGTTTATAAAGATACTAATTTCAAGTTTCAGCTAAAATTGAGAGAACAGAGAACAGAAATTTTCTGAACCCTGACTTATTTTCCAAGAGTCCCTTTTCTAGGTTTTTAACTTCTGTTCAGCATTTAGTAGACATAAACATTGATAGATAATTGTTTGAAGATGGTATAAATGCAAAAGAAAATTAAGTCAATATATTTGTTGAAGGTTACCCAGACACATCAAAGATTAAAACATTCAACAAGGAATTTCCCCCCTAAGGAATTCAAATGTGTTAAAAGGACATCCTGTAACAGAAGAGTCTGTTCACACTATTAGTAACAAGTGTGTCTAATTGTGTTCTCACTTAGAATGAACATCACTGGCATTTATCTTCTAAGAGTGTAGCCTGCCTTATGAAGTCATTCATTCACTGCATTGCAGTCAGTGCAATGAAGAATTACAGCTCATCTGCCAGGTACTTTCCCATGGGCTAGCATATTCCATTATCTTTATATTGAGAGTATATAGAAGATTATGTGATACACAGAAGTTGTTGAAACTGAAAAATTCTCTATAATTACACACTAAAGTGAATGAAAGTGTTATAGTAAGTAGAAAAATTAAGCACATCTTATATTTCTTATAGGGTTGTCAGAAGAAGGAAGGCAAGTCATCCTGATGATTTACAATAGTTTAAAACCCAAAAGTAATATTAGGCACTATTGAGAAAAATGTGTACTTTTCTAATCATAAAGAGGTTTAACTTCTATTGATACATCAGAATTGCTTTGTCTGGGGGAGGTTTTAGATTAACAGTATGGTCAACACCAGCATACTTATTCTCTTTGGAAAGCTGAGATCTGGTTTGTTTCTGGATGTCCACCAAGGATTGCTCTTTCTGGCCTTCACTGGTTTCTTTCACCCTTTCAGGCCCAGAGGATGATGGCAGTCAGAACTGGCTTGTTCTTGTAAACTGTAAGGATGGATGGGTCTACCAAATGAAGTTATAAACTAGGTCCAAGTGTGCCTTTTTTTCCACCCTTATTCCTTAGCTGATAATGGAGGCCCATGATGTTGAGAAGTGGCAGCTCAGAATGTGCCATCGTCACTTAGTGATGAGACCTGCCCCTATGCAAATTGTAAATATTATTGCCATGCTGATCTCAGATTACTTCACCAACCTAAAGGTTTTGATAGGCATCCTCCTTCACTCTTTTACTGAAGAATGCCAATGTGTTCCTCACTATATTTTTTGTTGCTGATTGCAAATTGAAGGTGGACCATGTGGGTCTAGCTTTTATTTGGTGGCCCAAACTCTTCTTTGAGTTTGGGCTACCAAACATACAATACAAGTATTGTTTCCTGTATTTGGTAGGCAGAATTCAAATGGTGGATCTCACAGCTCACCAGGAGCCTCTAGTGTGGAAGTTTTCCCTCCTTCTGTGCTATAGTTAAAGCTAGCTAACCTCATAATCTCATTTTGTTATGCATTAAGATGGTACCAATGAAGATCATCCCAGATAACGTAATGAACAATTAAAGGGTACAGGAAAGTAAGTACAGTTGGCCTTCAGCATTCATGGGCTCCATATCTGTGATTTCAACCAACCAGGGATGGGATATATTTTTACAAAATGAATGGCTGTATCTATACTGAACATGTAAAAATTATGTCATTATTTCCTAAATAGTACAATATAACAACTATTTATATCGCATTTACATTGTATTCGGTATTATACGTAATCTAGAGATAAAGTATACAGAAGGATATGCATAGGTTATATGCAAATACTACACCATTTTGTATAAGGGACTTGAGCATCCATGGCTTTTGGTATTCACAGGGGATCTTGGAACCAATCTCTCATGGATACCAAGGGATGGCTGTAATTAACACTATGAGTAAATGGGAAGCCCTTTTCCATAAATATTTTATTTGTGAAACAACTAGAACACAGAATCTATGTTGGGTAATTAAATTTTCTTAGAATCTTTGGTCTGAGCATTATTATTTTAAAACACGTAAGTATGGTATTTATAATTATCTTATGGCTATATAGTAAATTACTTTTTTGGTTTGTCTGCCTATGTCTATATAATTTAATTCTATAAAATCCCACAGAGGCGTGTTTTATAGGAAAAATGTGAGGCAAGAGTCAGAATTTGATTCTAATGCATCAATCTCCTAAGGCCATGGGCAAGTCATTTAACCGTTTGGGGTTTGATTCACTCAGCTCTAAGATGAGGGATTTAGATTTAAAGTCTCTGAAGTCCCATTCAATCTAAAAATGAGGAATACTTCTAACTCTAGCTGTATTACTGGATACATACTGTACCATTAGTTTTATAGATAGTCTTCTTTGTTGTATAAAACATAAAATAGCATTACAAAAACAAGAATGAACATATTTGATCACAGCAAAATTATGGAAATTTTTGAGTTAGAAGAATGATTCTCTATTATATAGGCACATTTATATACAATATATTAGTTAAATATTTTAATTTGAATATTCGGGGATTAGAGTCTTAACACAGTTGATGCTCTCTAGGTATCTGTTGTATAATAAAATAAGATATTGGAGAAATTTTAGCAATAAATACAGAGTGAGGAAATTAAATGCTAATTCAGCTCCTAATTGACATTTCAAGTCTTTTAATCTGTTTTCCTTTATAACTAAAATTAAACAGGTATATAAGATCTATATTTTGCCTTTACCCTTTTAGATTACCAGGGAGGGTAAACATGTAGGCTGACCAGCTAAATGGCAGAATACTATAAAGCAGCAAAGTGTCTCTTTGGAATTCACTGAAAGAAGAATCCTAACCTCTAAGCACTGACCTGGCCATGAACTACAAAGAAACTTTTTTCCCTTTTTATTCACAGGCAAATAAACTGGTAGGTTCACCAACTACTGGTCAGAGTAAGTGCAGCAGATGCACATTAATACATTTACATACATAGGTTTTAACACTAAAGCAAAAAAAATGTAAAGTTATTTATGGAGTTGCTTTTTAACACGAATTCATGATCATTGTTTAGTGTAAAAGAATTAAAATTCAGGTGGGAACAGAAGACAATATGTAGAGCTGACTTTTTTCCTTCAGTTCCTGGGGTGAAAAGGGGGACATACATTGCAGCTAGTGTTATGTAAACGAAAGAGCCTGAAAGAACAGTTGATATAACATTTTCTTCATTGTATGATACAAGGGAAACTCTAGTATTTCATGTTTTGTTCCTCACTCTCCTTTCCCACTTTGGTAGGTGCTAAAGTGGATGTGATTTCAGGGTAGGGAGTGGGCAATGTTGACATTTTAATTGCTTTAATTTACAAGTCTTCTATATAATGAAGGATAGTTGAATAAAAGACAAAATCAATTTATGACCTTGTTGAATGATGACAGTATAGCATGACTTTCTACACAGTTACCGAAGAGCAACAGGAATAATACCATGCTAGTAGTTGTGTAACATTTGTGAATGTAAGTGTGGTGTAAAAGCCTGCAGGCCTTGATTGATCCTTTTTGACACATTTGTATACACCAGTAATTCAGCTGCAGAATCTTTGAAAGCAAATACGTGGGCTGTAACTGTTGATGAGACTTTAACATACATCTTAGTTTTGATATAATTCTGAACTTTATCAGCATGTTCATTTGCCATTTATAGACATGGAAAGGCCATTATTGCCAAATCTCTATCAACCAAACCACAAAGTGGTCGAGTAATAAATCATGGTTTAATCAAAGGTACAAAAAAACCTGTATTATTTGTGAGTTTCTCTCTTATTTCACCTGGGCCCTTTATGCATTTTTTTTTTTTTTTTTTGGTGGGAGGGAGTTGAAAACAAAAAGTAATATTTATAACAGTGTTCATTCAACAAATATTAATTGAGCAGTTAGCTATGTAGCAGACCATGTTTTAGACACTTGGGATACATAAGTGATCAAAACAAATAGCATCTTTCATGAATTTTACTCCCAAAAGTAGATTATGAGCAGGAAACGTTAGACTATATCAGTAAATTGTATAATTTAATGTGTTAAGATAAAAATGAATAAGGCAGGCTAAGAGGGTATGACATATGGGAACAGGAAGAAGAGAAGATTTCAAGAGAGGCAACATGGAGGAGAAGGGATTTGAACACGGTTCTTCAATGCAGGTAAAAGAATGAACAATGCCAATATGGGGTGGGGAGCAGAGTGGGAGAGAGCTGAGGACAAGCAAGTGGAAAGGCCCTAAACCAGAGTGTTCCTGGCATGGGAAGGAGCCCCGTGTGACCAGAGGAGTGAGGAAGGGAGATGAAGAGGGGGGATTAAGAGGGAATACAGATCAGACAAAATTTGGTGGACCTTGCAAAGACTTTGACTTTATTCCCAGTGAAGTGTGGAGCACTGAAGGGATTTGCATATAGGAGTAACACTGTCTGACAGATTTTTTTTAAAGGATCCACTGGGGCTGTCAAGTTCAGAACAGACTAGAGTGGGACCCTGGGGAAGCAGAGAAGCCAGGTTGGAGGCTATGATGGCAAAGCCAGAGAAACAGTGGTGGCTCATCCCTGTGGTACAGTAGAAGCAGTGAAAAGTGGTCAGGGTCCTTGTGTATTTGAGGGTGTAGCCAGCAGGTGTTCACAGTGGATTAAATGTAGGTTGTGAGAGAAGAAGAGCAATGAGTAATTCACAGGTTTCACCTGAGCAAAAGGAAAAATGGAAGGGTCATTTGGGGACATGGAGGAATGGTCAGGATCTCAGAGACAGACACGTCAAGTGTGAGACCTTTACCAGACATCCAAGTGGAGATATTAAAAAAGTAGTTATGGCCAGGCCCAGTGGCTCAAGCCTGTGATGCTAGCACTTTGGAAGGCTGAGGCAGGCAGATTACGTGAGGTGAGGAGTTTGAGACCAGCCTGGACAATATGGTGAAACCCCATCTCTACTAAAATACAAAAAATCAGCTGGGTATGATGGCGTGCATCTGTAGTCCCAGCTCCTCAGGAGGCTGGGGCAGAGGAATTGCTTGAACCTGGGAGGCAGAGGTTGCAGTGAGCTGAGATCATGCCACTGCATTCCAGCCTGGGCGACAGAGTGAGATTCCATCTCAAAAAACAATAAAAAATAAATTAAAAATCAGGTATGCAAGTCTCAGGTTAAAAATAAGGTCTGAGTCAGTGGCTCATGCCTGTAATCCAAGCACTTTGGGAGGCTGAGGCGGGTGGATCACAAAGTCAGGAGTTCAAGACCACCCCGGCCAACATAGTGAAACACCATCTACTAAAAATACAAAAATTAGCCAGGTGTGGTGGCATGCACCTGTGGTCCCAGCTACTCAGGAGGCTGAGGTGGGAGAATTGCTTGAACCCAGGAGTTGGAGGTTGCAGTGAGCAGAGAACATGCCATTGCACTCCAGCGTGGGTGACAGAGTGAGACTCCATCTCAAAAAGAAAAAAAAATGAGGTCTGGTCCAGAAATAAATATTTAAGTTGACACCATAAGCACCTGCTCATTTATTTCTCGCAATGACCCCATGAGATTGGCATTATGATTACTATCCTAATTTTATCCACATGGAAATAAGTCACAGAGAAGTTTTGTGACTTAGTGAAGGTACTACAGCTAATAAGAGAAAGAAATGGAATTTGGATTCTGTTTCATACGACTTCAAAACCTATCAAACCTTAACAGTCATGTTTTACCACAAGATAGCAAGCTTATGTTACCAGCTTTTCTATGAGGACACATTTAAAGCTGGACATTGCTACAGGAAAGAAGAGCTGGAACGAGGAATGTATCCTACCATTGCATTCCAAAAAAATTTTGGGGGCCAGGTGCTGTGGCTCATGCTTGTAATCCCAGCACTTTAAGAGGCCTAGGTGGGTGGATCACTTGAGGTCAGGAGTTCTAGACCAGCCTGGCTGCCTCGACTAACAATACAAAATTTAGATAAGAATTTATCTAAATAAGAAACCCTGTCTCTACTAAAAATACAAAAATTCATCAGGCCTGGTGGCACATGCCTGTAGTCCCAGCTACTGGGGAGGCTCAGGCAGGAGAATCACTTGCATCTGGGAGACAGAGGTTGCAGTAAGCTGAGATCACACCATTGCACTCCAGCCTGGGCAAAGAAGTGAGACTCCATCTCAAAAAAAAAAAAAAAAAATTGGCTGGGACTCACTGTGAGAAATGTACTATATGGCATCCTACATAACACACATATTTATTATAATTGAAATAAAATATTCCCCAAAATGCCCTTAAGGTGTAAATTACTCTGGTGTTTTCTATGTTATCCTATCCTATCCCTTGCCACTCTACTCCACTTTAATATATTTTTATTATAAAAATGCTAATTATGACCCTCCTAAATGATTTTACAACCTGCAATTTGAAAAACATTTTTACTTAATTGGTAGATTTCTAGGGGCTACTTCTAAACTCAGAAAAAGCATTTGCAGGAAAAAAAAAAACCCCACTTTGGTACTGAATGGCTAAGAGTGTGGTAAATTTATTCTCTTACCTGGACATGAGTCAAGGTGAAAAAGAAAAATCTCAAAAAGTACTGACCTATTCCTTGGGCACAGGGGACGTGGGGCCTCACTGATAAGTTTAGGGGCCAAGAAAAATGTTTTAATTTCTTTTACAGTCAGAAGAAAGAAAAATGAATATAATCCAACCCATGGATTATATTTGTCTTTTTACCCACACAGTCATAAAATATAGTTTTTGATATTTTGTATGGTGAAAGGGGCTCACAAAGGCAAAAGGACCTAAGACCACAGAAGTCATAATGGACCCTACAAAGAGGGAAAGAGGAGCAGTGACAAAGACCATTTTCCAAGGTAGCACAGTGGTTATGAAGATATACCCTGGAGCCAGACTTCCTAGATTCTGATCCCCACTCTGCCACTTACTGGCTGTATGACCTTGATCACAGCATTTAACCTCTTCCTTCCTCAGTTTCCATACTTGTAAGATAGGACTAATGATAGTAATCATATTAGTGAGTTGTTTTAAAGAGCAAATTAAGTGTAAAACACTTAGAATAATGTGCCTGACACATAGTGAGTGAGTGTTAGCACAGAGTGAAGAGTGAGGTCCACTATGTTTCTCTTTCTGCTTCATCCTTGTTCTGTTCTTCCAGGATTCTAACAAAAATTTAAAAGCTGATGCTTTTCTGATGACCATATCCTACTCTTTGGAGCAGACCAAATGAGTTACAAATTCAGGAACAGTCACAAATTGAGAAAATTTCTTGCTGTTAAATTTTACCCCTATTCAATCCTTGCTTAGACAACAAATGAGAAAGGACATCACCCCCAGACTCTGAAAGTTAGGAAAATTTACATTAAGAATAGGTCATCCTCTAGGTAAAGTCAGATGGATAATAGGTCATCCTCTGGGTAAAGTCTCTTGCAAATGACCACATGGAAATGAGAAAGACCTACTGGAAATTTCATGAGTGTGGGGAGGGAAACAGAAGAGGAGAGGGAGGCAAAGAGGAAGGGAAGGTGAAAGAGAGCACAACTTTTCAGTTTGGGAGCCCATATATATTGGTCAGAAGATCACATCAAAAACCACAGAGGCCAGAGGGTGGCTCACGCCTGTAATCCCAGCACTTTGGGAGGCCGAGGTGAGTGGATCATCTGAGGTCAGGAGTTCGAGAGCAGCCTGGCCAACATGGTGAAACTCTGTCTCTACTACAAATACAAAAATTAGCTGGGCATGGTGGTGCATGCCTGTAATCCCAGTTATTCAGGAGGCTGAGGCAGGAGAATCACTTGAACCCGGGAGGGGGAAGTTGCAGTGAGCCAAGATGGTGCCAAGAGGGAAACTCTTTCTCAACCCAGAATCTTGGCTTTCTAAAGTCCAGTGGAACATCTTCTCTTCTCTGAATAATGGACAAAAGTGTTCTGCGATGGGTTTGGAGATATGTTGGTTTCAAAACCCAAGTCTGCCACTTGTGAGCTGAATCATCTCTCTGAACCTCTGAAACTTGCAACATGTGGTTAACACTTTCTGCCTAATTTTCGTTGCACTTTGAAAACCAAATATGAAAATGCTTTGCCAGCAGCCAAGTGCTATACAAAGGCAAGAAACAGATGTGGTCTGGGTGAATGGGACAGCTTTATATGTCTAGCTCCGGCAAAACTAAGGCACTAAAATGAAGAATGTGAAACACTGACTGATTTCCCCTAAAGTGTTGCCTTTGCCAGGGCCAAAAACTCAATACAGCCTAATAGTACAGAAACACTGATCCCTGCATTTAACAGTTTGTACATTTAAGCCTCTTCCATGCTTCTACTGTCACTCTCATCATTATATGAAATATGGTCTCAGAATATTATGTTCCATTAGTAAGAGACAGAGTGCTTGAATTTTACAAGTGTTTTGGAGTCACAGACATTTGTAACTTCTTAGTGTGGTCCTGGCCTCACTTCATCTTTTCACTTGATAACAGTCGTCAAAAAGGCACCTTGCCTGCTGAAGCTAGAAGCAATTGTACTTCAGACTAGGGCCATGTGATTTGCCACATAGGCTGCTAGTCCAGCTTAGCCCAAGGCAGACACTCAGCCAAATAACCAGGAGCATCGTTCTTTTACAGTCACCTCTTCCCCTTTCTTCATCTTCTCCCTCTTTCCCCAGCTGAATGCCCTAATTATTTGTTTTGACCTTACAGAAACACAACCCAAGGTTCAAGTTAAAACCTTCCCTTCTGAAGTCGGGAGGCTGAAAGATCCTCTGTGGATCTGCGGAAGTCTAGAGCTTTTCACTACCTCCACTCAAACCATAGAATGACACAGTTTGCACAGCTGTGAAGCCAGCTGCCCTGCGTTTCTTCCAGACCTTCCACCACACTGCCTTCCAGCAACATCCTTGCTCTATCTGCTCATGACCCTGGCTGTAATCAGCTAAGATGCAACTGTTTCAATAACAAAAATGATTTCTCCCAACAGTTTTGGTGAGAAACCCCTAAGTGCCTTCCATGTGTAAGGAGACTTGGTTCTAGAAAAAGTTTCTCCAGGTTAAAGTTATTTAATTGGAATAGAACAGCCAGAAGCAAATGTATGCCTGAATGGGTTTTTACTTATTTATTTATTTTGTCTTTGAGTTTTACAGTTTAGAAGACCCTCCTAAACTATGAATTTTATTCATTAAAAAAGCAAAACGTTTCAGCCAATTGGGGCTGGAGATGTAACCAATAATGCAGAACACACCAAATTTTGGTTGGTTGCTGTTTCTCCGTTATCCATGATTTGTGATTCCACATGGTTTTCGTGGGTGTATTTTACTGCATTTGAAAATAAATAGCACCTGGTTAGTAGGCTTTGAGCAAATTAGATGCTTGATACATTCTTATGATTGTGCAAAATTTCATAATGATAAACATTTTTTCAAGCTATAAAATGCCTGAGGTAGTTTTCTTTTAACCTTTCATGTAAGAAGTTCATTTTTAATCATTAGTGTGGTTTGTGAAATCTTAGCCAAAGGTAGTTCCTACACTCCAGATACCACTCTATCCTCTCCTCAAAAATCCTCCCGCTGCTATGAAGCCTTACCAACAATCACTGTAAGTGATGCTTGGTTTCCTGTCTAGTGGGTGAGAAAATTCTTCTTTGTTTGTCAAAGTTGATTTTTATGTTTGCATCTATAGGTCAGGTCAGGTATTCTTTTAGGTATCTTAAGAACATTTAAATTTCTAGAAATAAACGATTTGCCCTTGTTTTTCTTGACTGCCAACATGAGTCAAAACATGTCACCACTTGGTTCATAGAACAGCAGCCAAATAAATGGCAACATGTGTTAAGTCTAAGACCAACTGAAACCATCCACATAAATAATACCAGGTCGACACAAAGTAAGCTCAAATCAGCCTTAAACTCACTTCATTGGCCTCTGGGTTACGGCTCATATAACATGACCTGTATAAACAATTTCTGTTGTAAACC
Organism: Callithrix jacchus; assembly: GCF_049354715.1. Taxonomy (NCBI): domain Eukaryota; kingdom Metazoa; phylum Chordata; class Mammalia; order Primates; family Cebidae; genus Callithrix; species Callithrix jacchus. Next base: position 17,964,045 of record NC_133505.1, on the reverse strand, counting down.
TACCTCATAGAGAAATATATCATCTATGGAGTCCTTTCATAAACCCAATTATAGGAACAATTCAGCAGAGTTATAGCTACTGGGATCTGCATTCTAGCTCCTCTGTGGTTCTGCTTATTAAAGACAGTGAAGTGAAAATACTGAGGTGGAAAAGAAACAATGACTGAATTTAGCCAACACAAAAAAGGCTGGCACAATTACTCAATCAGGCGTAACTTTAGTGCCCTCCTATTGCTGTTGCCAGATTCATTTAGTATAGATGTTTCATCCTAAGTAAAAGCTATAAGCAGCCCCTTTATACACAAATATGAATGTCATTCAATATCTTGCCAATTTACTTGCACCAAATTGTACATAATTCATTTAAAAAATCACCTGGTTATTTAGTTAAATTTAATCATCACAGTACTTTGGTAGCTAAGCTCCTTGGTGGCAAGGGGCAGAAGGAAAGTAAGAATAGTGATTAATAAAACATTGCTAATTAATAATTAATAAAATATATTGTTTGGGGGAAAAGTCCAACTGAAAAAGATGTGATTTCTTTTAACCTTATACCAAAGCTCAAAGTAGAAGCTATTCATACCAAATTTGTTATTCCACACAGAGTTGAAATGGTAACACTAATTTTTAAAAGAAATCACATATGGTATAATAAAAAGGCACAGAAGGGGACCAAGTAGAGAAATAGATGTTAATGTACAAACGAAAGCTTTTCTGCAGCCAAGACTCATCATTCAGAACTAGAGGAAAATGAGAATCTTGCTATGGATACTAGTGCATTGATTCAAGTTTTCAGTGCCTGTGCTGCACACAAAGTACTGTGAAGCAAATGTGTATTAAAGCTAGTATTAATGTGTATTAAGGCTAGTGCAATTTTATTTCTAGCTGCTGGTTGCCATAGGTCTTTATTTTCTGTCAATCTCTGAAAAACTCAAATAGAGCCCAAAAGTCACAATGAATCTTGAGCACAGTCTGTGTGTCTTTTCTAAATTATAACTAGTTTCATTTCTCTTGTGGTTTTTCTTGGTGACTTAGGAAAAAATAATGACGTTATTTATGTGGATTCATAAAACATCATTATTTTTTTCCCTGAAGTTCTTAGTTTCTGTAAATCTCTTGCTGGGGTTCAATTATTTTATTCCTGAGTAGGAGAACAAGATTTCAAGACGTGGGTTCTCAACTTCTTTCATTACTTTCCTGGACCTGCCTAGGATTTGGACAAAATTCCTATGTGAAGCCTTAGAGGCTGTACAGTCAGGAGCAGATGGAAACAGTGGTACAGAAAGTAAAAGGTCGAGCTCTAGCCTTCCTTGGGTAGTGGGCCCCCTCCGATTTGCAATCTCTCATCATGCATAGAAGGGGAAAACGTCTAGAGCTCATGGACTCACATGGGAGGTGCTCTGGTCAGGTAAAGGTGAAATAATGGTCTGAGCACTCTTGGTGGTGCTGGGAAGCTTAACAGTTTCAGAAGAAGATAAGTGTGGGTTTAAGTCAAAGTCATGGGTTTGAACTCTGACTCTGTTGTGTAATTTGAGAGCAAGTTTATTATCTTTTGAATTTTAGCTTGCTTACCTATAAAATGAAAATACTCTACAACCTGCAGAACTGTAAGCCACATAAACCTCTTTTCTTTATAAATTAATTTTTAAAAAAACGGAAATACTCATATCTCAGGTTCTGAGAATTGAGTTAAAGGGAGCTAGGAAGTGAAGTATCTGGCATAGTCAGTCAGTGCTTTATAAGCACCTTTCAAACAACTCAGGCAAAAAGGAGGCTGTTTCTTTTATCAACATAAAACCTTGATGTGTATCACAGTGACAAGGAAAGATGACTTGTTGTCTTTTATTTTGACTTATTGCATGAAATATTAATCTAACAAACGTTCATCAGAAGCTTGCTGTATACACAATACAAGTTAATAATTTCATCAACAACTAAATCTATCAGTAGAAATATCAACATCCATCAGAGATTTCCTTTCTGAGGCAAGGGACAATGTCTGCCTATTTCACCCGTAAATCCTCAGTGGCTAGCAGAGGGCATGGCCTGTAATAGATGCTCAAAGAGTATTCACTGAATGAAGGAATGCATAAGAGTAATGGCCACTTCTCCATCAATACATCTTTAGACCAAACTTATTGGATTTCTTCTTCATTATCTAGTAACATCTACAGACATCTTCATATATCTGGTCCTTGATTTCTTCTGGCCATTTCTGTACACAAAGTTCTAGAGCAAGGAGACAAACCTTCCCCTCAGAGCTGTCTAAAGCCCGTCAGGCCTCTTAGCATTACTGTTTCCACTCTTTCAGCCCCTGGAATAGTCTAGAGACCTGATGTTCTCTATAGAGTTTGTGTTTAGGTCATATGGAAAGAAAGGGTGATTTTTACTCATGTTATATTATGGTCATAATATCACTTGCAATGATACCATTAGCTTTTCCTCATCAATATTCAGCTCATGATCTCCTCCCAAGTGACTTCCTAGACATGAAGAAAGATTTAAAATGCGATTCTTGCAAAGAACACTAGATGTTACTTCCCCTACACTTCACAAATAGAGATGCCTTTGATTTTGCCAATTTTGAAAATGCGGAAGTGGAAATGAAACAGGTACAGCCTGACCATAGTGTGTTCCTCCTCATTGGCCCAGAATTTTTTTTCTTTTTGACCTGTATGCTAGGAACTGTCATCATTGTGACAGAAATCATGGGTGCCTCCCATGTGGTATATTTCTGAAAACAATACTTGAACTTTTAAAAATAAACCTTGCTGAAATGGAAATGATGTGCTTTACCTCAGAGACTATCCTTCATCTCCAACTCCTGAAAATATAAACTTGGAAGAAACAGAATTTTTCTTTCATTCTGTTGTCATGCTCAGGTTGCCTTAAAATTTAGAGAAGGAAAATTATTATTAAGATATTTAAAGCAGTGGCTCAAGCCGGTAATCCCAGCACTTTGGGAGGCCGAGATGGGTGGATCACGAGGTCAAGAGATCGAGACCATCCTGGTCAACATGGTGAAACCCCGTCTCTACTAAAAATACAAAAAATTAGCTAAGCATGGTGGCATGTGCCTGTAATCCCAGCTACTCCGGAGGCTGAGGCAGAAGAACTGCCTGAACCCAGGAGGCGGAGGTTGCAGTGAGCCGAGATTGTATCATTGCACTCCAGCCTGGGTAACGAGAGCGAAACTCCGTCTCAAAAAAAAAAAAAGATATTTAAAGAATTGAGCAGAAAGAAAGCTGAGAGATTACATATTCCAGTGAACGCATCTTGCGAATGAGGAAATTGTGGCCTATAGAACTCTGATGTCCGTAAGAAGAGAAAAGGAAAATAAAATGAAAAGGGAAAATGCCCAGAATATAGAAATTTCGTAGTAACTTAGTCCCAGGGCTATGTTGGGCCAACCCTGTAAATTCACCAGAGCTGACTGTGCATATTTCTTTCCAGTTTCAAGCTTAGTGACATCATATTGATAGCTTGAAATTGGTCATGGAGGCAACATGTACACCATGGAAGTCAGCAAAAAGAACTATAAATTAGAGAGTTGGTTGTTAAACATTTACCAGCACACCAGTGCTCAGTTCACAGAGCTGAGTATGATATTTAATAGACACACTGTTAGCACTAAGTACACATACAAATAGTTTAGGTTCATTTGCTGCTAAAAATATTGAAAGAAAAGTATCAGAATGGTTTTGCTCAACCAATTTAATGCAGCAACTTAATGTTCAAATATTATTTATTCCAAAGGATCTAGAAGTATGTTGATAGGTAACTTTATCATTGCTTTACTGCTATTTTAATATGGAAAAATCAGTATGGCTAAGGTGAAACATTGTAAGCATGTCTATTCAAAATAGGCTTCCATCTTTATGATACATATAAATCTGAATGATATAGGCATATTAAACAACTTCTCATAGAAGATATTTTATCCCCTCATGTCATGTTTTGGTCATGTATGAAGAGGAAAGTGGATTGCATTTTGCAGTCTACTCAATAATAAGTCAGGTGGGTCAGCATCTCAACATATTACACAGCATTTCCACATTTACCAGCTAATGCAACCGTAATACATAACTCTGTTCGCAGTCCAGGTTCAATCAAATAAACGGTGAGTCATTTGCAGTGCCCCCACACAAGGCTTGCCAGCTGGCAAGGTGCGTCGGGAATCAAGAAGTCAACAGTGTTCAGGATTCTCCCAGCCTTGCTGTCCTCAGCACCATGACTTGACTAGATCAGAACTTCAAGAAAGTCATTATATGTAGGCCTTCCAAAGGAAGCCTCTATTAATTATATTTCAATTTCTGCAAGACACATGCGTTTTTTAAGTAACGGAGAGAAAGATTTTGTTCATTCATTTATTTTCCGAATAGTTGCTAATTTAGACTCAATGCAGCTGCAGATGAATTGGGGGTTCCAGGTGAGCACCTGACTTGCTGCAAGGAGACCTGAGCAACCAACCTCCTTTATACTTTTCTTTTTTTAAAAAAATGTGACTCGATGATAACCATAAAGGACCACCTGTGCATACACCAAGAAACCAGATTAGAATTTTACGTTATGCACAAAGATGGTGTAGGGTAATACATGAGAATATTTGCCCTCTTGTTGCATTTTAAAGCTCGCCAAGGCATTTTCAGGCATTCCGGCATTTAAAGAGATACGGAGTGGAAGATCATTGATGAAGAAAATGGCAAAGGATGGAGAATTCCAGAAAAAATGACAAGTCAAACATAAAAGACGTTGATAAATCTTGTTTAAATTACTTTAGCTTATTCTACCTGAATAAATGAATCAAGCAAAAATTTTTAGTGGCACTTAGCTTAAATATTACTGCATAATGGGCTTGGCATTTTTCCTTGATGTAGGAAGTGAGACCTGGTGCATTAGGACAATTAGACTTGTCAACTGGGAACGGGAATTACCTGATTTTGACAAGTTTGATATAACTAGGTACAACAGCATGTCTGTCTATGGGGCCAATCTCTTAGGACACTATCAAACCATTTTTAAGAAACAAATCCTGGAAGAAACAGTTATCACCATCAACCCCCTGTGGTGCAACTGAAGAGTCCCCTGGAATAGTCCCTTGGGAAGAGAGACCTTTAGAAAAAAGATTGGATTTTACTTTCTTCAGGGGTTTGGTTGGGTGAATTAGTATGAAGGTGCAACATTTTATTTTTTCATCTGTATTTGAGCATTTAGGTTGACTCCATATCTTAGCTATTGTGACAACCACTGTAGTAAACATGAGGGTGCAGATATTTCTTTCACTTATTGATTTCATTTCTTTGGTATATACCCAGAAGGAGAATGCTGGATCATATAGTAGTTACATTTTTAAATTTTTTAAGGAACCTCCATACTGTCCTCCATTATGGAACGGCCCATCTACAGATGAATGGATAAAGAAAATGTGCTATCTCCAGTATGCACGAGCATGCACACACACACACACATGGACTACTGTTGAACCATAAAACAGAATGAAATCCTGCCATTTGTAGCAAGATGGGCAAACTCAGAGGATATTACGTTGAGTGAAATAAACCAGGCACGGAAAGACAAATATCACATGATCTCACTCATATATAGAATTTTTTTTTCTTTTTTTTTTTATTGCATTTTAGGTTTGGGGGTACATGTGCAGAGCATGCAATACAGTTGCATAGGTACACACATGGCAGTGTGTTTTGTTTGCTTTTTCCCCTTCACCCACATTTGGTATTTCTCCCCTGGCAATCCCTCCCCACCTCCCCCTCCCACTAGTCCTCCCCTTTTCCCCCTATAGACCCCAGTGTTTAGTATTCCCCTCTCTGTGTCCATGTGTTCTCATTTTTCATCACCCGCCTATGAGTGAGAATATGCGGTGTTTCATTTTCTGTTCCTGTGTCAGTTTGCTGAGAATGATGTTCTCCAGATTCATCCATGTCCCTATAAACGACACGAACTCATCATTTCTGATTGCTGCATAATATTCCATGGTGTATATGTGCCACATTTTCCCAATCCAATCTGTCATTGATGGGCATTTGGGTTGATTCCAGGTCTTTGCTATCGTAAACAGTGCTGCAATGAACATTCGTGTGCATGTGTCCTTGTAGTAGAACGATTTATAGTCCTTTGGATATATACCCAGTATTGGGATTGCTGGGTCAAATGGAATTTCTATTTCTAAGGCCTTGAGGAATCGCCACACCGTCTTCCACAATGGTTGGACTAATTTACACTCCCACCAACAGTGTAAAAGTGTTCCTTTTTCTCCACATCCTCTCCAGCATCTGTTGTCTCCAGATTTTTTAATGATCGCCATTCTAACTGGCGAGAGGTGGTATCTCAATGTGGTTTTGATTTGCATCTCTCTGATGACCAGTGACGATGAGCATTTTTTCATATGATTGTTGGCCTCATATATGTCTTCTTTTGTAAAGTGTCTGTTCATATCCTTTGACCACTTTTGAATGGGCTTGTTTGTTTTTTTTCCTGTAAATCTGTTTGAGTTCTTTGTAAATTCTGGATATCAACCCTTTGTCAGATGGGTAAACTGCAAAAATTTTTTCCCATTCTGTTGGTTGCCGATTCACACTAGAGACTGTTTCTTTTGCTGTGCAGAAGCTGTGGAGTTTCATTAGGTCCCATTTGTCTATTTTGGCTTTTGTTGCCAGTGCTTTTGGTGTTTTGTTCATGAAGTCCTTGCCTACTCCTATGTCCTGGATGGTTTTGCCTAGATTTTCTTCTAGGGTTTTTATGGTGCCGGGTCTTATGTTTAAGTCTTTAATCCATCTGGAGTTAATTTTGGTGTAAGGTGTCAGGAAGGGGTCCAGTTTCTGCTTTCGACACATGGCTTGCCAGTTTTCCCAACACCATTTGTTGAACAGGGAGTCCTTTCCCCATTGCTTGTTTTCGTCAGGTTTATCAAAGATTGTATGGTTGTAGCTATGTTGTGTTGCCTCTGATGCCTCTGTTCTGTTCCATTGATCTATATCTCTGTTTTGGTACCAGTACCATGCTGTTTTGATTACTGTAGCCTTATAGTATAGTTTGAAATCCAGTAGTGTGATGTCCCCCGCTGTGTTCTTTTTGCTTAGAATTGACTTGGCTATGCGGGCTCTCTTTTGGTTCCATATGAAGTTCATGGTGGTTTTTTCCAGTTCTGTGAAGAAAGTCAATGGTAGCTTGATGGGGATAGCATTGATTCTGTAAATTACTTTGGGCAGTATAGCCATTTTCACGATATTAATTCTTCCTAACCATGAACATGGAATGTTTCTCCATCTGTTTGTGTCCTCTCTGATTTCGTTGAGCAGTGGTTTGTAGTTTTCCCTGAAGAGGTCCCTTACGTTCCTTGTGAGTTGTATTCCAAGGTATTTTATTCTCTTTGTAGCAATTGTGAATGGCAGTTCATTCTTGATTTGGCTCTCTTTAAGTCTGTTATTGGTGTAGAGGAATGCTTGTGATTTTTGCACATTGATTTTATATCCTGAGACTTTGCTGAAGTTGCTTATCAGTTTGAGGAGTTTTTGGGCTGAGGCGATGGGGTCTTCTAGGTATATTATCATGTCGTCTGCAAATAGAGACAATTTGGCTTCCACCTTTCCTATTTGAATACCCTTTATTTCTTTTTCTTGCCTGATTGCTGTGGCTAGAACTTACAGTACTATATTGAATAGGAGTGGTGACAGAGGGCATGCTTGTCTAGTGCCAGATTTCAAAGGGAATGCTTCCAGTTTTTGCCCATTCAGTATGATATTGGCTGTTGGTTTGTCATAAATAGCTTTTATTACTTTGAGATACGTTCCATCAATACCGAGTTTATTGAGGGTTTTTAGCATAAAGGGCTGTTGAATTTTGTCAAAGGCCTTCTCTGCATCAATTGAGATAATCATGTGGTTTTTGTTTTTGGTTCTGTTTATGTGGTGAATTACGTTGATAGACTTGCGTATGTTGAACCAGCCTTGCATCCCTGGGATGAATCCTACTTGATCATGATGTATAAGTTTTTTGATTTGCTGTTGCAATCGGCTTGCCAATATTTTATTGAAGATTTTTGCATCTATGTTCATCATGGATATTGGCCTGAAGTTTTCTTTTCTTGTTGGGTCTCTGCCGGGTTTTGGTATCAGGATGATACTGGTCTCGTAGAATGATTTGGGCAGGATTCCTTCTTTTTGGATTATTTGGAATAGTTTCAGAAGAAATGGTACCAGCTCCTCTTTGTGTGTCTGGTAGAATTCGGCTGTGAACCCGTCTGGACCTGGGCTTTTTTTGTGTGGTAGGCTCTTAATTGATGCCTCGACTTCTGACCTTGTTATTGGTCTATTCATAGTTTCAGCTTCCTCCTGGTTTAGGCTTGGGAGGACACAGGAGTCCAGGAATTTATCCATTTCTTCCAGGTTTACTAGTTTATGTGCATAGAGTTGTTTGTAATATTCTCTGATGATGGTTTGAATTTCTGTGGAATCTGTGGTGATTTCCCCTTTATCATTTTTTATTGCATCTATTTGGTTGTTCTCTCTTTTCTTTTTAATCAATCTGGCTAGTGGTTTGTCTATTTTGTTGATCTTTTCAAAAAACCAGCTCTTGGATTTATTGATTTTTTGGAGGGTTTTTCTTGTGTCAATCTCCTTCAGTTCAGCTCTGATCTTAGTTATTTCTTGTCTTCTGCTGGGTTTTGAGTATTTTTGATCTTGCTCCTCTAGCTCTTTCAATTTTGACGATAGGGTGTCAATTTTGGATCTCTCCATTCTTCTCATATGGGCACTTATTGCTATATACTTTCCTCTAGAGACAGCTTTAAATGTGTCCCAGAGATTCTGGCATGTTGTGTCTTCGTTCTCATTGGTTTCAAAGAACTTCTTTATTTCTGCCTTCATTTCGTTGTTTATCCAGTCAACATTCAGGAGCCAGTTGTTCAGTTTCCATGAAGCTGTGCGGTTCTGAGTTGGTTTCTGAATTCTGAGTTCTAACTTGATTGCACTATGGTCTGAGAGGCTGTTTGTTATGATTTCAGTTGTTTTGCATTTGCTGAGCAGTGCTTTACTTCCAATTATGTGGTCAATTTTAGAGTAGGTGTGATGTGGTGCTGAGAAGAATGTATATTCTGTGGATTTGGGGTGGAGAGTTCTGTAAATGTCTATCAGGTTTGCTTGCTCCAGGTCTGAGTTCAAGCCCTGGATATCCTTGTTGATTTTCTGTCTGGTTGATCTGTCTAATATTGACAGTGTAGTGTTAAAGTCTCCCACTATTATTGTGTGGGAGTCTAAGTCTCTTTGTAAGTCATTACGAACTTGCCTTATGTATCTGGGTGCTCCTGTATTGGGTCCATATATGTTTAGGATCGTTAGCTCTTCTTGTTGTATCGATCCTTTTACCATTATGTAATGGCCTTCTTTGTCTCTTTTGATCTTTGTTGCTTTAAAGTCTATTTTATCAGAGATGAGGATTGCAACTCCTGCTTTTTTTTGCTCTCCATTTGCTTGGTAAATCTTCCTCCATCCCTTTATTTTGAGCCTTTGTGTATCCTTGCATGTGAGATGGGTTTCCTGGATATAGCACACTGCTGGGTTTTGGCTTTTTATCCAATTTGCCAGTCTGTGTCTTTTGAGTGGTGCATTTAGTCCATTTACATTTATGGTTAATATTGTTATGTGTGAGTTTGACACTGCCATTTTGATGCTAGCTGGCTGTTTTGCCCGTTAGTTGTTGTAGATTCTTCATTATGTTGATGCTCTTTAGCATTTAGTGTGATTTTGGAATGGCTGGTACTGGTTGTTCCTTTCTATGTGTAGTGCCTCTTTCGGGAGCTCTTGTAAAGCAGGGCTGGTGGTGACAAAATCTCTAAGTGCTTGCTTGTTCGCAAAGGATTTTGTTTTTCCTTCACTTCTGAAGCTCAGTTTGGCTGGATATGAAATTCTGGGTTGAAAGTTCTTTTCTTTAAGGATGTTGAATATTGGCCCCCACTCTCTTCTGGCTTGTAGAGTTTCTGCCAAGAGATCTGCTGTGAGTCTGATGGGCTTCCCTTTGTGGGTGACCCGACCTTTCTCTCTGGCTGCCCTTAGTATTCTCTCCTTTATTTCAACCTTGTTGAATCTGATGATTATGTGCCTTGGGGTTGCTCTTCTTGCGGAATATCTCTGTGGCGTTCTCTGTATTTCCTGCATTTGAGTGTTTGCCTGTCTTGCTAGGTGGGGGAAATTTTCCTGGATAATGTCCTGCAGAGTATTTTCCAGCTTGGATTCATTCTCTTCATCACAATCTGGTACGCCTATCAAACGTAGGTTAGGTCTCTTCACATAGTCCCACATTTCTTGGAGACTTTGTTCATTCCTTTTTGCGCTTTTTTCTCTGATCTTGGTTTCTCGTTTTATTTCATTGAGTTGATCCTCAACTTCTGATATTCTTTCTTCTGCTTGGTCAATTCGGCTATTGAAACTTGTGCATGTTTCGCGAAGTTCTCGTATTGTGTTTTTCAGCTCCTTTAATTCATTCATATTCCTCTCTAAGGTATCCATTCTTGTTATCATTTCCTCAAATTTTTTTCAAATCTTTTTTCAAGGTTCTTAGTTTCTTTACATTGATTTAAAACATGTTCTTTTAGCTCACAAAAGTTTCTCATTATCCACCTTCTGACGTCTAATTCCGTCATTTCATCACAGTCATTCTCCGTCCAGCTTTATTCCCTTGCTGGTGAGGAGTTTTGGTCTTTTCTAGGTGGCAAGGTGTTCTGGTTTCGGGTGTTTTCCTCCTTTTTGCGCTGGTTTCTTCCCATCTTTGTGGATTTATCCACCTGTCGTCTGTGTAGTTACTGACTTTTTGATTGGATCTCTGAGTGGACACCCAGATTGTTGATGATGGAGTATTTCTGTTACTTGGTTTTCCTTCTACCAGTCTAGCCCCTTCGCTGTATGACCGCTGAGGTCCTCTCCAGGCCCTGCTTGTCTGGGGTGCACCTGTAGCGGCTGCGGAACAGCGAGGGATGCTACCAGTTTCTTTTTCTGCTATCTTTGTCCCAGGATGATGTCTGCCGAATGTCAGTCTTATGGATATAGAGGGGTCAGGGAGTTGCTTGAGGAGACAGTCTGTAGGAGCTCAATTGCTGAGCTGTGAGCTCTGTTGTTCATTCAGGGCTGCTAGGCTGCTATGTTTAGTTCTGCTGCAACCTAACTCGTAAGAAAACCCCTTTTTTTTCCTCAGATGCTCTGTCTGGGGGCGGGGGGTTGGGGCTTTCCTTGTGAGTGTCCGCCTCACTGTCCTGCCCAGCTAGGAGGCAGTCTAGTCACTTTTTGCCTGCTGAGGTTCCGCCCTGCTGGTGTGAGGTTCGCCCTTTTCCTGCAGGCTCTGCCCTTCTGCTGTGGTCTCCGCCCTGTTGCCTCGGGCTACGCCCTGTTGTACCGGGTTGCCTCGGCAGTGGCAGGCTGCGTCAGCAATGGGCATGTACCTCAGTAGGGGCTGATTGCCTCGGTAATGGCTGACGCCCCTCCCCGGATATATAGAATTTTTAAAAGTTGATTTCATATTATTGGGGAGTGGAATGTGGTTCCCAGAGACTGAGGAGCATGGAGGAGACAAGGATTGTGGTTGAGGAGGACTGGGAGAAGTTGGCCAATTGGTACAGTTACAGTTAAACAGGAAGATAAACACAGTAGGGTGACTATAGCAATTAACAATGTGTTGTGTATTTCAAGACAGCTAAAAGAGGAGATTTTGAATGTTGTCACCACAAAAAAATGTAAGTCTTTAAAGTGGTGGATATGGTAGTTGCCCTGATTGGATTATTTATGCTATGTATACATGCATTGAAACATCACATCTCATAGATATGCACAATTATTATGTGTTGAGTATAAATTTAAAAATCAAATTAAAGAATTTTCCCTTCTGGTATAAACTGGGGATAATATTATAATGGCATCTATTTTACAGCTGTGAGGATTATGATAGGGCAATATGAATAAAGGTCTTAGAATGGTTGTGGGGACAGAGAGAGCACTGAGGAAATGTTCAATGGCCCAGTCAGTCCCCGATACTAATAAGCTTCAGAGACTCTGCACCTGCTTGGAGAAGAGTCACAGACGGACTCGGGCTGAGCAGAGCCAGCTGGCTCAGCTGTGAGATCCCTCTGTGAGGCGATGTTTTTGCATTGCTTCTCCTTCTGTACAGATCTGTTTAGAGGCTCAGAGGAAAATCTCTTTAATCCCCCAAGTCAAGCCTTGGCTGAAGCAACTTGTCCTATGCCATCGTTCAGGTTGTGGCTGGGAAGTGTTGAGTCTCTTTTAGGTAACTCAACTTAGGGGGTAAATTATTTAACTCAGGAGGCAGGTAAAAGATGTGATATACCAGTGTTTAGTCACTTATAATTCTAACTGCTTGGGATGCTGATGCGATTTGAAATGTCACAGGATGTGGGAAGCAAGGTATGAGTCAGTGAACACTTCAGGTCATCTTGTCCTTTCCTTTGGAAAACCTCCTTGCTGTGCCCTCCCATTATGGGGACTCTCAAACTGATTTTACAGTTGTTCCAGAGTGGGGATAGTGGGACTAGCATTCCAGGTATTAATACATCTGTTTTTACTACAGTCATCTATTTAGCATCTCCTATGCCCAGACCTTGTGTTAGACACTATGGGCACAATGACAGTTAAGCATGCGCCTCGTTTTTGGGAACATGGGTCTGGCTGGGGAGAGGGATTGCAAACAGATGGTGACATAGTTGAGACACAGACAAAACATTGTTGGACACAGGAAGTGAAGAGACTAGCCCTGTCTGGGAGAGAGAGGGATCTTTACTGAGGAAGGCACTGAGGTTGGTCCTCAAGGGATGAGTAGGATATTTCCCAAGAATGAAGCCTTGTGTGGAGGGACATGGAGGAGGGGCTTCAAGAATTGAGGAGCATTTCTGCACAAAACTCATTTGGGATTTAAGTCCCCCTGGTTTACAAGATTGCATATGTATTCATTCAAAAACATTCATAGGTGACCTGCAGTGCACCGAACTGGCCGTGGCATGACAAAGACATTTCTGCTGTCAAGAAGCACATGCAAGAGGAAAGACAGGTGTGGAAGGTGAATGTGATGTGGCATAAGAGCCCAAGTAGCCTCTGTACTGGGGGCTTAGAGGGAGCGGCAGAAAACGGGGAGCCTGCCCAGTAGAGCCTGGGAACCCAGTGTGGCTTTTCAGTGAAAACTTTGCTTGAGCCGGGCTCAGGAAAGAGCAGTGTCTGCTAGAAAGGCAGAGGAGAGAGTGTGTGTCAAGGCATGAGGGCAAATTGCACATACACATTGCAAAAAACAAGAAAGCTGGTAGGGCTGGATCCTGTTTGGGGACCAAGGATGTGCAGAGAATGAGACTGGAGAGGGAGCTGGACAAGGCAGGGCCCTAGAGGCTTTTGCTCCAAAAAGTTCATGGTAGTAACACGAGAAAGGTGGATCAGAGCAGCCCAAAACTAGAAGCAGGAAGAGGGAGATACTGGGTTGATCATAAACATTTGACAACAAATGATAAAGGCTTGAGTTAGAGCAGTAATAGGAATGGAAAATTAATTTAGGATCAAGACATTTTTAAGAGGTGAAATACCCAGGACCTAGTAAACAATGACTATGAAGGATTAGGGAGAGAGGTAGATGACCTCTGTATTTCCACCTTAGGTAGACTAATGGTTCTACTTACCAGTTCAGAAATCAGAGAAGGGGCAGATGCCCACAGGGCTGGTTAATGAACTCACACTTACACAGGGGAGTCTTGGGGTGACATAGTTGTGAAGGATTCAAGCAGGCAGTGAATACACAGATTGGGGACTCAGGAGAAATGTTCATTTACTAAAATCATAAGCAGGTAAGATCTGGGTTGAATATTCCTGCTCAGTATATCACCAGTGGGTTGAATTATGCCAAAGTGTGGGTCCCTTCAAAGTATGGACCCGGGATGGTCCAGTAGGACCAGGTCACCTTCCCAGACCAGTGTCAGGCTATCGCTTTACCCTACTGTACCTTAAAAAAAAAACACCCTTTCCTATATTTGCCATGACATAGCAAAAGGTTAAGGAAGCTCTGTGCTAGGGAAACCATGGGGAGAGATGGAAGGGAATTGGGATCAGACTCCCATAGAACATCAGTTTTAAAGGACTGCAGAAAAATAGGAGCCAGTACAACTGCTGGGGAGGGACAGAGGGACCAGAATGTGGACAAGGGCAAGGCTGGATGGAGGAAGTGGCATTCTGGGGAAATGGAAGAAACAGTAGGTTCAAATGCAGCAGAGAGACCAGGGCGACCATGTCCCTGTCATTTGGCAGAGAGGAAATGGCTAGTGACTCGATCAAATGTTCTTTGAGCCAAGTCATAGGAGCCCAGTTTCAGTAGGCAGGAGAGTCAAGAGCACTGAGAAAGTAGAGGTGCTAAAAGTTGATTTCTCATTCCAGGACGTCGGCTGTGAGTGAAAGGTGAGAACAAGTGCCCTAGTTAGAGCGAGACAGACATCAAGAGAGGTTTGATTTTGTTTTTCAGTGATACACAGAGGTGTGGCTAATCTGATTTCCCCAGTTAGGTTACATGCTCTCCAAGGAAGATATCCTGTTTTCTAAGGTTCTGGGTGTATTCAGATGCTAATTCAGGATGGCAGGTTCACATATTGATTTCTGTCACAGAATTATTCAGACAGTATTAATTATGTGTGCATCAATTCAAAATGTAACTTCTTGATACGTTTATACATATGTTACACTTACACATTTCATAAGGGGAGAGAACGGATTTGACGATTTTAGGTAGCAATAAGGAATCTATTAAAAATATTGGGATTCAATGGTCAATTATTCTCTTTCTGTGGAGATTTTCTTTTACCCAGTTTTATTTTAAAGATATTTTGTGCCTACTTTTCTCTGCACAGTGGCCTTTCTCCTACATTCATCTGTTAAGTAACATTTTCTCTCCTGTAGTACTCAGACCATATGTTCCCCTTCTGTAGTGTTTTGATTTTGTGTGTGTGTGTGTGTGTGGAATAAATGGTACTTGAGGGTGGGTCTCATCATTCTCAAATACTGAGCCAATATACTAATTGAGCTTACGTGTAAGATCAGCTCTTCCAACAAGTTATTGATCAAAAATATCACCCTTACCATTACACTTCAATGGAAAGGTCTATATTAATTTATACTGTGTAAAGCATGCCAAACAAAACATGATCGTCCATATTAAGGTTTCTGTTTGCACTAGGATGTGCCATTGAATCGCAGACAAGTGTTAGAAGTGATTACAGATTATAACACATGGACTCTATTTTCAACTCCCATTTTTAATTTAAACTTCTAGCAAATCCAGAAGGATTTCCAGACATTTATATGAAGATGCAATATGGATGTGATAATAATGAGACCTTTAAATAAGAAAATATGCCCTTTAAAATAACGAAAGGAATAAAGTAATTCTGGTGAATTGACAGAGCACACAGTAGAAGTCTCTCTTGTGTAGTAGTGGCAACCAGTCATTGGTGTTCAGTGATTTCTGCTCACATTTTTATGAAATAAAATTTTGCACAGACTTTTTAAGAAAAAGTTTTTAGATAGAAAGACTGGTAATTTCAGCTCAATTCTATTTGATGGCAGGATTTCTTAATGGACATGCAACAACTGAAGTTTCACATTTGTGAGTTGTCTCTTGTATGAATGTGTACAAAGGGATGTTTACACCCTTTGCATCAACTCAATTTTTTTTTTTTTTTTGAGATGAAGTCTTGCTCTGTCACCTGGGCTAGAGAGCAGTGGCCCGATCTTGGCTCACTGCAACCTCCGCCTCCTGGGTTCAAGCAATTCTCCTGCCTCAGCCTCCCGAGTAGCTGGTATTATAGGCACTCGCCATCATGTCCAGCTAATTTTTGTATTTTTAGTAGAGATGGAGTTTCACTGTGTTGGCCAGGCTGGTCTCGAACTCCTGACTTCATGATCCACCCGCCTCGGCCTCCCAAAGTGCTGGGATTACAAGCATGAGCCACTGCGCCCAGCCAACTCAATATTTTAACAATAATGTGACAAATGGTATATTTTCCCCAATTAACTTCCAGTTACTATAACTTACATCATCTAGCCTCACCTGATTCATTAGTATATTTTTCAGAGTTTAAACAATTTATCACTTTCCTGAAGGTACAAGAAATGCAATTTTACTTATTCTATTATTTAGTTTTAATTCAGACATTTGAAAAACACCACACTTTGACCTATCCCTAAGAATCGTATGTAATGGAACCAGAAGGCTGTCACTTAATGTCATGTCTCAATTCTCATATAAAACCTAAGATTTCAAAGACCTCATAATATCTGAGCTGTGAATATTTGCTTCAAGCATTAACTTGGCATTTAAAAAAAAATCTTTAAAACACATGGACATTTTACTTTGCCAGAATATCTACTTCTCATATGATGCTTAAAAATACCAAACCTTGACAAAAATACCTATTTTTTTCCCATTCTTCAAGCCAGAAATCACTTCTTGTTTGGTGCTCTCATCTTTTTTTCTTATTTCTATGCCGGGACATACCTGTCACTCACTTTGCATTGATTGGTTAATCAATTAGGTAATTAACCTTACTGTCCAGAAAGTATATTCTAAACTGCAGCAACAGTTTCCGCTTAGGATTTGTGCTTGAGGCTTTCACTCTGGGAATCTAAAGAGTACATCTGAAAGAAAAAGGACAAGAGAAAGATGGGTAAAAATAAAAGTGTTCAATTGGATGGTGAAAGAGTTAATAAAATTTAATATATTGGTAATAATGTTTTGTCCAGATGAGACAGACGCGTAGTTTGTATTGGAAATATTCTTTACTTTAGCCATTCATATATTTTTGGTATTACTAGCTATCTTTGTAGACACTATTCATGATTAATGTTAGCTTAACACTCTACAGTTTGTAAAGTGCTCTTAGATCTTGTCTTCCCAATGGCAGAGTAAACTCCTTGAAACCTAGCAGCATGTATTTTATTTCTCCAATACTTCAAAGGAAATATATTCAAACCAATAATTTGAACATATTTGTGTTTTTTGTTTTTTTATTGAGACGGCATTTTATCCTTCTTGCCCAGGTTGGAGTGCAGTGGCATGATCTTGGTTCACTGTACCCTGCGCCTCCAGGGTTCAAGCAATCCTTCTGCCTCAGCCTGCCGAGTAGCTGAGATTACAGGTGACCACCACCATGCCTGGCTAATTTTTTGTATTTTTAGTAGAGACAGATTTTACCATGTTGGCCAGGCTGGTCTCGAACTCCTGACCTCAGGTGATCCACTTATCTTGTTTTCCCAAAGTACTGGGATTACAGCCATGAGCCACCATGCCTGGCCAATATTTGAATATATTCAAACCAATAATTTGTTGAGGCTTTAAGTATCTGTAGCATGTTTAAATGCAGTATCACATTTGTAGACACAGACACATTCCTTCTGATAGTCAATTTGCAGGAAAAAGTATAAGAGCAACAAGTGCAGGCTGTGGTGTCAGATCCAGTTAAGTTTTTAAAAGGCAAAGACATTTCCAAATAAAGTGAAGGAAGACGTTCCTATGAAGTTGTCGGACACTTCTAGAACATGGCTAGAACTGAGGGACCTGAAACCTTCTATTGTCTTTCCAAGGAGACATCCTACTTGTGAAGAGTCCAAGGGTTGAAGGGGTCAGGCAGGAGCCTCTCAGGACCTCGCTAGCAGGAGCGGCCTGTGAAGAGAGTGAGAGGGGAAGTTTTCAGTGCCCTCAGGGTGCCCTCCTTCCAGGATGAACCTAGTCTTCCTGCATCTTTTTGACACAATCATCACTCAGGGATACACACGCTGTACCACATTTTATTCAGTTTTTCAAGTAAAGAGGTCCTTAATACTTATAACCCTATAATAAATCAGTGTTCTGCTCTCAAAAAATACTCCTGATGAAATAACACTTCTTTTAAAAGTTGAAATAAATATCTTATTTTTAAAAAACATTTATTTAGAAGAAGTTGGATCTGGCCATCTGTTGCCACATAGTTAACTAGTAATGTAGTAAATACAATATGAGAACATACATCTGTTTCCATTCACTGAACTCGTTAATCATGTGGCGTAATGTGACTGCACAGTGTCACTCACATTTTAAATTTGTACCATGGTGGTAAAGGCTAATCCTGGGATATTTCATTTATTTTTGACTGCCAAGCAACAAATTAAAACAAAATTTAATGTTGTGTTTTTTCAAAACCCATTGTGGTGGAGAAAATATTGTGTGTGTGTGTTTTTTAATTCACTGTGATGGAGAAAATATGCAAATTCATGTGAGATACAAAATGAGATGAAATGCAATTGATACATATGGGAATCTCAGAGCAGGTGGTCTTCTTTTGCTCTAACTCTAGTGTATGTTTTAGAAACTTGGTATTCAAGGATCTCACATTCCAAGATTCTCTCCTGCCAATAGTTCTGCCTGGAACATACTGTACAAGCAGGCTTACCTACCTCCAGATCTGCTAGGAGACAAATTATCACCCATGTTCACTGATTTTATGGAAGAGAAGCCATTCATTCACTATATACATAAATTAATAAAATAATTATTTAGTAATGATTTATTAAATGCTTGCTTTATACCAGGAAATGTGAAGATAATGTTGGGCAATGTAGTGATTGTAGTGATGTTCTCTGTTCTAAGAGATCTTCATTTTAAGAGTCCCAACTCTGAACACTTAAGTGACATTTGAAAATTTAAACAGATAAACAAACTACTGTCTAAAGATGTTTTCTCTTTAAAATGCATATAATATTTAAGCAAACATGAGTTTATCTCTATATCTTTTGGCTTTAAGTGGGATTTTTAAAAATATATATACAAATCCAGATCAGCATAGAAAGTCCTGGTTATGTAGCCAACACTGTCTTTATTTTCCTTTTCCTTATTGATAGAAGAAAAAGGTGAGAATTTTTTCTGTTGTCTTAACACACTCCTCATTACCATTTACAAATTTAATTTGGTCCAGAGTAAGAAAACAATCTTTCTACTTCCACTGAAAAAGCTTACTCTGGAGAGTTGGAATCAGGACTTTCAGCAGCCTCTGGTAAACCAAAAACTTCTTCACTCGCAGCAGCTGGCAATCCTGTCCCTGGTGATCTGGCTATCACCATACTGCAAAGGCTTCCACTTGGCTTTGCAGAACGTTCCACAGCCATTGCCAGTGGGCAGAGGTGAGCTCAGCTTCTGAGAGGAACACAGTATTATTTTGAAGTTTGTTTTTATCTTCATTAATCATTTATACTATCTTCCCTAACTTAAGAATATAAGAAACCTCAAGTACTAGTCATGTAACCAAATGAATTCTTACTTTCTTCTTACTGCTCACTCATAGATTGAGGAAATAAGATGTATAATGATAGAATAACATGAAAGAATCTTAAATTCTCTTTTTTTTTTTTTTTTTTTTTTTTTTGCGACCGAGTTTCCCTCTTGTTACCCAGGCTGGAGTGCAATGGCGCGATCTGGGCTCAACGCAACCTCCGCCTCCTGGGTCCAGGCAATTCTCCTGCCTCAGCCTCCTGAGTAGCTAGGATTACAGGCACGCGCCACCATGCCCAACTAATTTTTTTTTTTTTTGTATTTTTAGTAGAGATGGGGTTTCACCATGTTGACCAAGATGGTCT
Organism: Callithrix jacchus; assembly: GCF_049354715.1. Taxonomy (NCBI): domain Eukaryota; kingdom Metazoa; phylum Chordata; class Mammalia; order Primates; family Cebidae; genus Callithrix; species Callithrix jacchus. The sequence continues at coordinate 17,944,399 of NC_133505.1, read as the reverse complement.
TGATCTCCTGACCTCGTGATCCGCCCGCCTCGGCCTCCCAAAGTGCTGGGATTACAGGCTTGAGCCACCGCGCTCGGCCGTTTAAATTCTTTATAAAAGGTAGAAAACTAGTTAGGACTCTTTACATGATATAGCTTGTTACAAAATACCACCTTTAATACAATCCTTTTCCCTTTGAGTCAGAATCATAGTGGTCTACAAGGCTCCAACGACAGTAATTTTCATTCATTTTAAAATACAAACACTCATGTTCAAGGTTAAAAATTTTCAAGGGTCTCACTAAGATGTGTGTGGTGTGCTCATAGCATCTATGTTTAGTAGCCATTGATCACTGGAAGTGATGAAGAATTGGGTAAAACACAAATATTTTGTACTTTATTCAATACACCAACACTTGTATACTTCTGAAGAATGATAGTGTAGACACATTTGAGGTTTATTTAGACTACAGTTACATGTATTTTTAACTACTATTTTAGGTTCAGGGGTGCATGTGCAGGTTTGTTATACAGGTACATTGTGTGTCACCGGGGTTCGGTGTACAGATTATTTCATCACCCAGGTAATAAGTATAGTATCCAACAGGCAGTTTTTCAATTCTCACTGTCTTCGCAACCTCCAGCCTCAAGTAGGCCCAGGTGTCCTTCTTTGTGTCCATGTGTACTCAATGTTTAGCTCCTACTTATAAGTGAGAACATGTGGTATTTGGTTTTCTGTTCCTGTGTTAGTTTGCTGAGGATAATGGGCTTCATCTTTATCCATGTTGCTGCAAAGGACATGATCTCATGATCTCATTCTTTTTTATGGATGCATAGTATTCCATGGTGTGTGTGTGTGTGTGTGTGTGTGTGTGTGTGTGTACTTTTTTTGAGACAGAATCTCACTCTGTCACCCAGGCTGGAGTGCACTGGTGCGATCTTTGTTCACTACAACCTCTGCCTCCCACGTTCAAGTCATTCTCCTGCCTTAGCCCCTCCCAAGTAGCTGGGATTACAGGCACCTGGCACCATGCCTGGTATTTTTAGTAGAGATGGGGTTTCCCCATGTTGGTCAAGCTGGTCTCAAACTCCTGATCTCAGGTGATCCACCCACCTTGGCCTCCCAAAGTCTGGGATCACAGGAATGAGCCACCACACCCAGCCCCACGTTTTCTTTATCTAGACTATGGTTATTAACTTATATGGGCATATGGATGGGATGACTTCTCTCAGTGATTCTATTGGCCCCACAGCAGCTCACAAGCTGTAGGTGTGGTGCGGGAGGTATAAGGGGGATTCTCAAGGTTGAGTCAGGTGTGGATCCTTTTTAAGGAAAAAAAAAAACAAATTTATTGGATCTCTGGCATTGACTTAGATTATTTTTGTTGCATATGTGACATAACAAAGATGTTAAACATGTACATATTCAAACCTGGTTATAAACTCCTTATTCTAAGAGCCCTTGTGAAACCATAAAATCAAAACACATTAACAATCAAATACAGGCTACAAAATCACTTAAAATCAAGTTAACGAAACTAATTTAATGTAGTAGAAGATGTTTTGCTGAAATTAAATTACTGCTTAAAAGGTGAATATGGTACTGACTGCTGTGGCAACAGTGCTTTTGAACTCGACATGCCTATATATTTCAAGTTTTGGGTGATAGTTTTCTGGAAGAACACAGTAAAGCCTTCATTTATTCCTTAGATTTACTTGGTGCAAATAAATCATTTATTTTAATCCACTTTTAAATTCTTGCTTATACTACTTCTTGCTATTACACACAAAAAGATGGTTTAGTTTATCATCAAAATAAAAGCATAAAGGTATTATAAATCAAATCCCATAGAAAATGTGCAGAATCTTAAAAAGTCCCAGCACTTCCTCTCTCCCATTTCTGATGACCGTGGACACCAGTTTGAAAACAATGCCTTGGAAGACAGTAAAACTTATCATGAACCTGTACTATATGAAAGAGTAGTCTCTGCATAATAGCACAAATTTTTGAAATTCAATGTCATGAAACACTTAAATACATAGTTTGAGTTTCCTATATAGTATATTACAGGGTCACTACTAACCTACATTGTGCCTTTGTGCAAATTAGAAAATGGTGCCCCTCACTGCAGACACAGCCCCAAGCCAGGGCTCATGGATTAAGCCACAGGGACAGGCAGGATGTTAGCTCTGCTTACCTCTGGCTCCATGCACTAGTGGTATGGCATCCTGCATTACTGAACATGGCAAACTTATTATATTAAAAAGTGGGAGAAGCAGCCAGGTGTGGTGGCTCACACCTGTAATTCCAGCACTTTGGGAGGCTGAGGCGGGTGGATCACCTGAGGTCGAGAGTTCAAGACTAGCCTGACCAACATGGATAAACCCCGTTTCTACTAAAAATAGAAAATTAGCCAGGTGTGGTGGCAGTGTGCATCTATAGTCCGAGCTACTCAGGAGGCTGAGGGAGGAGAATCACTTGAACCTGGGAGACGGAGGTTGTGATGAGCCAAAATTGCACCATTGCACTCCAGCCTGGTCAACAAGGGTGAAACTCCATCTCAAAACAAACAAAAAAGTTGGAGAAGCAAGTGTCCTCTCTTTTCATTTAATTTTACAAAAAAAAAAAAAATACGACTCATTAATAAACTTTTCTGTAATGTCATATTTACTTCTGTTAATTAAGGCAAAAGCATTGGAAGATGTTTCCCTTGGAAAATTATTCCTGGTGACCTCTTCTTAAATTAAAAAAGCCCGACTTTCTAACCCATTAGTTTCATTTCCACTTATTTCCCTAAAATCATTGCATTCTTCCCATTTTAACCCATTTGGTATAATTGACCAAGTAGTCAAACCCCAATTTCACTTCTTGATGAGTTTTTGTTTACTGTAAAGGCTGTTTTCTTGTTATGCCATAGAGTCTAGAAAGAAATATTTTAGTATCTTCTATGGCAGGGTTGCCCAGCAGCAATGTAGATATATAAACTCACATTCTCATTTGCTTACTCTCTCTCTCTCTCTCTCTCTCTCTGTCTGTCTATATATATATATATATATATATATATATATATATATATGCAGCTTAATTTAAGCAAAGCCCTTTCCATTTAGATAGAGCATCTCAAGTAGGAATACATGATGGTAAGTTATGCAACACTGTTTTCATGAATATTGCTCACTGAACTTTAAATGCTATTTAGAGGTTATTTCTAAATATGCAAGTCCTTGACGAGGTCCATGTGTGTGCCCACCCTGCTGTGGCCCAGAGAAAAGGAGAGAGGAGATAAACATATTAAGAACCTGTGGCAGGAAACTGGATGATGCTGGAGGTGGAAACGAGGAAATTTAGGGTCTCAAGAACCTGTCTGTATTTTAGTATTATTGTTATTGTTGTTTAAAATTTAAACTCTTTGGCAGGTATGTGCTTAATAAAAGCCCAATATCTAGAAGATAGAGTGATGGAAACATTCCTCTGTGTGTGTGTGTGTGTATGTGTATGTGTGCATGTACATACCTAAAGCATTCTGAAGATGCAGCTTCATATATAAGCATTAGGACCTGACATACAGAAACAGGTAATTGCTGTTATGCAATTATGAGCTTAAGTTGTAAATCCACTCTCCTCTAAACAACTTACCCAGCAAAATTACGCAGAGGTAATTTTGCTTAGTGGATTAAAGTCATTTATCACAGAGTAAATCTTTGCCAGCTTCCTGTGAAAGGAATAGAGAACTAGGAGCTGCCTTCTACCTAAAGAATTAAAGCCTGTGCACATCTCTAATACCTTTCTCAATCTGCATGCATAATGATCTCTGAGCATAAACAGTGACATACTCAAAGCAGGTGCTTTTGTAAGCTTCCTGCCCTGTATTTGAGGGTATCCATTCAAGCTGCCTGAGTCAGCTGAAACGGGCATCCAGGTACTGTTTTAGAATGTAATCCCCAAACTCTAAAAACATATGCAAAGCTTAAATGGACAATTTCTGAAATACTAGAGTACAAACTGACCTCATGCTTCATCTCTGTCAGCCCCTCTGTGCTAGATGGCTTTGGAGGACAGATGAAGGGGGGAAGGAATGGGGAAAGAGGACATATTAGTGCTTCCGCCTCAGCTCTCCTTTTCCCCCTCTTTCCCCCTCAGCTACCAGAAGAGGCTGCTGAAGGACCTTTTGCACAATTTGGCAGTCACACTATTCTCAGGCAAATTATTAGTAGTCATTTGTGAAAAACTAAAATTCTTCTTCTCAATCAGGATGCAGAGCCTGCCCATTCCTTGTCACTCTCCACTCTGGTCTCCTATGGAACTTGAAGAATGAAAATTAATGAGTTCTTCAAATAGTTTTGAGTCCCTACTGTGTTCCGTGCACAGACTTAGAAGCATCCACTGCTGAGCTTCTCCCTTCGCCCACATGCTGGATCTGGGATGATTCTGGCTGCACCATTGAGTCCCATGTTCTGCAATAACTACAGAATCCAGACCACCTGTGCACCTGCTGTCAGTGATAAGGTCTGTGATTGCTCCTTCATTCCTAAATACTCACTCCACCCAGGATGTGAATCTCTAGTGCTGAAACCATTTTTAAATCAATGCCTATGGTCGTAAGGAAGTGTTTGCTGTCCTCAAATGCTTAGCAAACTATTTTCCAAACAGGCCTACACAGGCTCTAGGGTTTTCGACATTGAAAGAATATTTTCATCAAGCATGTCTGCTGTTAAAGAGAATTTCCACTGGGAAGGAACAGAGTCAGTGTTGTCATCCTAATCCGCAGGGGCTTAATGGAAAGCCTGGCCATAGGGAGGGAGATGACACATGACAGAGATCAGCCACTGTCTACAAACCCGCAACGGGGGCTCCAGGACCCATCACATCACCATATTAATGGCAAGAGTGTTCCCGAATCTTCTTTGGTGCTCTGATTCTGGCTGTCTCGACTTCTTTCTGGAGGGAAGGAGGGTGGTAAATTTGTACTCTTCTCCCACTACCAACTGACTGCTTATTTTTAAATTTTCCTTTCAAAATCTCAAGTAAAAGAATGCATTTAACCATACCATGACACAGTGATGGAGAAGATGTAGGGAACGTGTTGTGGCAAGGATCTCTGTCACTCACATTATGGGCTCTATGGCCAAATCACCTGTTTGGCTCTCAATCCTGAATGCCCATGGCAGTGGCATTGTGCTGTCTCCTGCCTGGGCTCTGGCCTCTGCTCTGTCCTCCTTGCTCTATCTGCCATGTTTCTGAGGAGCCTAGATGCTTCTTGGTCTGGCTCAATGTTTTCAACAAAGAACATTTACCAGTCCATCAGGAATAAACTTAAAAAAAAATTGAGGCTGAGCTTTTGTACCAAGGCATCTCATAGGTTTCTGGTCAACCCAAGGATTGGCACTCAGGTGCTGCTTCTGGATCAAGTTCATTAGATATAGAGGTTTAAGGGCCAGGCGCGGTGGCTCACGCCTGTAATCCCAGCACTTTGGGAGGCCGAGGCGGGTGGATCACGAGGTCAAGAGATCGAGACCATCCTGGTCAACATGGTGAAACCCCGTCTCTACTAAAAATACAAAAAATTAGCTGGGCATGGTGGCGCGTGCCTGTAATCCCAGCTACTCAGGAGGCTGAGGCAGGAGAATTGCCTGAACCCAGGAGGCGGAGGTTGTGGTGAGCCGAGATCGCGCCATTGCACTCCAGCCTGGTTAACAAGAGCGAAACTCCGTCTCAAAAAAAAAAAAAAAAAAAAAAGATCTAGAGGTTTAAAACATGACACAGGCCAGATGTGGTGGCTCATGCCTGTAATTTCACCACTTTGGGAGGCGGAGGCAGGAGGATCATGAGGTTGGGAGATAGAGCCCATCTTGGCTAACATGGTGAAGTCCTGTCTCTACTAAAATACAAAAAATTAGCTGGCTGTTGTGGCATGTGCCTATAGTCCCAGCTACTCAGGAGGCTAAGACAGGAGAAGTGCTTGAACTCAGAAAGCAGAGGTTGCAGTGAGCTGAGATAGTGCCACTGCCTGGGCAACAGAGCAAGACTCTGTCTAAAAAAACAAAAACAAAATAACAAAAAAACGTGACACAGACAGAACATGACCCCTAACACTGCATACTAGCTCTGGCTACTTTCTTCAGAGAGCATGCAGGTTGGATCAGTGTCTGGAAAGGACACATTTGATTAGTCAGTTACCTTAACTGACCCTTGCAGTATAATGTCAGGCCATAAGAAGAAACAAGCTGTAATCAGCTTGCGTTTTTCATGTTTGCATATAGATCTGCAATACTGGGGAGATGATTAATGTTTTCCGTAGAAATGTTGACTGGAAAATGTAAATTTTCCCACCTAAGTCTTTAAAGCTATTATTTTATATTTTATCAGCTTGGATTGTGGTGGCACATGGGATAATTATAGGAAAAGAACTAATAACAACTTAGAAGAAATAAAACGAGATGCGTTTAGCCTTTAGGGAATATTAGGCGAAGCTGGATAGTGGCCAGCCATAGAATTAAAAAAGAGGACTACTATTAATTAGACAGGCAAAGTAACACAGAAATGGAAAATATAGGTTCTGGATGGCACCCTCATTATAGGAAATGAGGGGCCATGTAGCTGTCAAAAAGAATTATTCAAGTAGATACAGTAATGACCTTATTGCCTATTCCATTATGAAATATATAGCCACTGGAATCTCAGTTGGGAAATTTAGAGGGACGAAAAAAGGATAAATATTTGTGTTCAACCAATGTCATACCTGGAGTCAAAAACACTTACCATGTTCAGTTATGAATCTTCCTTGTGAACTGTGGCCCCGTATGTTTAGTTTAATCATGATTTAAGCAAGACAAATGAAACACTTTCAGTTTAAATGAGTTAGGAGAACATCTGAGCTGTTGACAGAAAATGAAAGGCTGTCAACAACCTGTTGCTTTGCTTGTGTATTACTTGTTTAATATCAGGACCGTGTTTTCAAGTCATAAGTTGTCATGTCATATTGTCATCTCCCTGCATCTATTGCCCAGGTAGGCTGCACCAAAGTCACACTCCTTTTGTTGTGCAAAGGCACATACTCTTTCTGTGGTGCATCCTAGCAGATATATAGGAATATACTGATCAGAATCTGTATGAGGGTCAAATGCCTTTTATTACAAAAATTGAATTAGTGTTGGTTCAAAGTATAACAACTACATTTAATAACACTCGTTTATTCATTTGCTCTTTTAAACACACATTTCTTTGCTCTTTTGTGCATAGCAATACATGGGGCTCAATGTCAGCTGCGGTGCAATGGTTAGCTGACAAGGGCACAAGGAGCATGAATGAGCTTCACCTATGTCCTTATGAGATAACTTTTTACCTCAAATTTAAACTTATTTAGTTCCAGTTCAAACAATCTGGATTTTTCAAGGCAAGTAAGCACATATTTCCAGAGTGCCATCAGGTGGTTGCTGCTAAGATGAGCAAATTCGTGGTGGACTCTAAATGAGCACTTTTCAGCCCCAGGAAGCTTTTGATCGAACTGTGAAGAAAGGCAATAATAAAACCAGAGCAGTTTCTGTATAGTTAACATCTATCACATGTTAGATGCTTTACATAGGTTTCTTTTTTTTAAGTTTTCGTTTATTTATTTTTAATTGTACTTTGGGCTCTGGGGTACATGTGCACATCCTGCATCCTGCAGGATTGTTGCATAGGTACATACATGTCGTGGTGGTTTGCTGTCTCCATTCCAACCTCCCCCCGCCCCATCACCTACATCAGGCATTTCTCCCAGTGTTATCCCTCCCCATCCTCCCTGCCCCCCACTGTACCTCCCCTCCAGCCCCTCACCTAGCCCAGTGAGTGTTGCCCCCTTCCCTGTTCCCATGTGTTCTCATTGTTCATCACCTGCCTATGACTGAAAACATGCAGTGTTTGGTTTTCTGTTCTTGTGTCAGTTTGCTGAGAATGATGGTTTCTAGATTCATCTATGTCTCTACAAAGGACACGAACTCATAGTTTTTTATGGCTGCATAGTATTCCATGGTGTATATGTACCACATTTTCTTTGTCCAGTCTATCATTTATGCACATTTGGGTTTGTTCTAGGTCTTTGCTATTGTAAACAGTGCCGCAATGAACATATGTGTGCATGTGTCCTTAAAATAAAATGATTTATAATCCTTTGGGTATATACGCAGTAATGGGATTGCTGGGTCAAATGGAATTTCTATTTCTAGATCCTCGAGGAATCACCATACTGTCTTCCACAATGGATGAACCAATTTGCACTCCCACCAACAGTAAAAAGTGTTCCTATTTCTCCACATCCTCTCCAGCATCTGTTGTCTCCAGATTTTTAAATAATTGCCATTCTAACTGGCGTGAGATATATCTCAATGTGGTTTTGATTTGCATTTCTCTAATGACCAGTGATGATGAGCAGTTTTTCATGTTTGTTGGCTGCATGTATGTCTTCTTTTGAAAAGTATCTGTTCATATCCTTTGCCCACTTTTGAATGAGTTTGTTTGTTTTTTTTCTTATAAATCTGCTTTAGTTCTTTGTAGATTCTAGATATTAGTCCTTTGTCAGATGGGTAGATTGCAAAAATTTTTTCCCATTCTGTTGGTTGCCGGTTCACTCTAATGATTGTTCCTTTTGCTGTACAGAAGCTCTTAAGTTTAATTAGATCCCATTTGTCTATTTTGGCCTTTATTGCCATTGCTTTTGGTGTTTTAGTCATGAAGTCCTTGCCTGTGCCTATGTCCTTGCCTGAAGCCTATGGTGTTGCCTAGGTTTTCTTCTAGGGTTTTTATGATGTTAGTTCTTATGTTTAAATCTTTAATCCATCTGGAGTTGATTTTTATATAAGGTATGAGGAAGGGATCCGGTTTCAGCTTCCTGTATATGGCTAGCCAGTTTTCCCAACACCATTTATTAACCAGGGAATCCTTTCCCCATTGCTTGTTTTTGTCTGGTTTGTCAAAGATCTGATGGTTGCAGATGTGTGGCATTGCTTCTGAGGCCTCTGCTCTGTTCCATTGGTCTATATCTCTGTTTTGGTACCAGTACCGTGCTGTTTCGATTGCTCTAGCCTTGTAGTTTGATGTCAGGTAGCGTGATGCCTCCAGCTTTGTTCTTTTTGTTTAGGATTGTCTTAACTATGCAGGCTCTCTTTTGGTTCCATATGAAGTTTAAAGTGTTTTTTTTCCAGTTCTGTCAATTGTAGCTTGATGAGGATAGCACTGAATCTATAAATTACTTTGGGCAGTATGGCCATTTTCACAATATTGATTCTTCCTAACCATGAGCATGGAATATTTTTCCATCTGTTCGTGTCCTCTCTTATTTCCTTGAGCAGTGGTTTGTAGTTCTCCTTGAAGAGATCTCTTATATCCTTTGTTAGTTGTATTCCTAGGTATTTTATTCTCTTTGTAGCAATTATAAATGGAAGTTCGCTCATGATTTGGCTCTCTGCCTCTTGTTGGTGTATAGGAATGCTTGTGATTTCTGAACACAAGCATTCCTATAGGTATTGATGGACTGTATCTGAAAATAATAGAAGCTATTTATGACAAACCCACAGCCAATATCATACTGAGTGGGCAAAAACTAGAAGTACCCCCTTTAAAAACTGGCACTAAATTAAGGATGCCCTCTCTCACCACGAGACAAGGAGGCCCTCTCTCATCACTTCTATTCAATATAGTATTAGAAGTTCTAGCCAGAGCAATTAGGCAAGAAAAAGAAATAAAGGGCATTCAATTAGGAAAAGAAGAAGTCAGATTGTCCCTATTTGCAGATGACATGATTGTATATTTAGAAGACCCCATCATCTCAGCCCAAAACCTCCTTAAGCTGGTAAGCAACTTCAGCAAAGTCCCAGGATGCTTTACATATATTTCTAAGCATTACAGAAAAATCTTGGGAATTTTTACCTCCTTTTCACAAAGGAAGATATTAAGGGTTTGCAGGCTTAAGTAACTACTGCAAGACATAGCACTCGAATTTAGGTAACTGACTTCAAATCCACATTTTTCTACCCTATCATGTTAAATAAGTAAAATAGTGAAATAATAAATATCAGCACTGTGGGTAATTGCTGTAGAAAATCAGAGAAAGGGAAGATCAGCACAAGAAGCCAATTAGTTTTATGCTTGCTTGGTAGCACACACAGTCACATGTTTACATGATGATATATACATAGACACACACATATATATCTATACACATACACATGTATACATGACACATGCATATACGTATACATATATGTACACATATGCACATACACATGATTGTATATACACATACACATATGTAGCTATACACATACATGATGAATATGCATATATGATGTCTACATATACACATATATATACATACACATATATACACATATACATGTATGTACACACATATACATGATATACACATACACATGTACGTATATATATGCATGCACATACATGTATACATATGTATACACAAATGTACATAAGCACACATATACATGATGATATACACATACATATATATGCATGCACACATACATGATATATACATACACATACATACATGTATATACACACATATACATGATGATAAACATATATACATAATGATATATGGATACACATCCACACATATATGTATATGTATACATATATCTATATACATACACACATATACCTGTGCTTACATATTAATATATATACATACACATATATATTACAGCAAAAGAAAGAGAAAAGGAAGATTGAACTCCCCACAGGTGTTTATAGTCCAAGAAGATATGTAGAACATACCCATGCGAAAAATGCAATTTATCAGAGCTGCCACATAGACAATCAATATGGAACCTCAACAATATTGAACAATAAGAGTCATTATAGTTTTCATTTTGTATTGTCATAGAAAAGGTGACTGTATCCACCACCGGTCTGATTTCTGTTCTATAGCAGAGCTGTGATGGAAGATGACAAATGGAGGTGCATGTATTAGGTCACATATGGATAGGCAGAGCTTTTTTCTGTTTTGCTCAGGAAGGAAACCTTAGACACAGTTATGTCTTATGCCTGGATGTCGCAAAGCAATGTACAGAATTAGTACAAAGATTGACTAATCACCACCAACCTGCCAGGCCAGTCGCTGAAGGAAGCAGAAAGCCAGAAGGAAAATTCAGTTTTCTTCTCTTGTGTTGAAGCGAAAGTAGTTTTGCAATGTGTTGGATCAAGGCGCTCTGGCATTCCAAAACTAATTAGAGGTTTCTTAGAAACTGGACATCGTAGAAAATAGATCCTTAAGGCAGACCTGATCTCCCAGGTAAAAGGTGCCCTCTAACACATTTTTTCAGAACAAATGTGGTTTATTTATTTGTTTATGTCATATATACCATGTATACTATGTATTACATTATTCACATTATATTCATTATAGTATTCACTCATCATAGCTTTACTTATTTAGTTGGGTGTGTCCACTTAATGTAACTCACCTCATTGCTGAGATTGATTCTGACATTCCTGAAGGGAATTCTTCCTTGAAAAGCCAACCTGTCAAATGTCAAGGGTTGTATTGTGCTAATAACACCATAGTCATTTTGAGGCAGAAAATAAAAACTTATTCTCAGTGCATTTTCTCCCTCTTCCCTTGGGTACTGAATAATATCAACATAGTGATTAGGAAGACTGCATATTCTTCCACAGTGAATGGGACCTTTGTAGTAATGGTCGGGCTAGAGAGCTTTTGTGTCTTTAAACATGATACGATATTCAGTTATAAAGGAATGTCATTGGGTTTCTCATGCTACTCATGAACTGATAGCAACCCCACACAAGGAGCTTCTCTTTCACCTCGTGCTTCTTGCACGTTCAGGCATGTGCGTGTATACATCCAGCATTACACATTCATAGCTTCCTAAGATGACTCTTACATAGGAAAATAATTCTTAGTACAAATTCTTATCTTTTGTTAACAATGAATTTCAAAGCATCAAATGTGCAGATTAAAACAGTCCAGAGGGGACTGTCTGCCTCAGATTCAGAAATCAGTACTCAAGTAAGAGGAAGGAGAAGGGGAAAAACTGAACTCTCTGAGTTTCTGCAAAGTGCAGATTGTTCATGGTTGTGCATCTGTGCTTCAGGTTTGCTTATAATCGGAATTAACTGACAGGTCCTTCCCACACTCTTTGGGGAATTTAAGTATCACAGAAGCTAGAGATCTGGAAATTACCGTTCTGAAGTTGAGTTCAAAATGACAGCTGGTTCAGGAGCACAAGAGCAAAGCTCTTCAATGCCCACCATCATCAGCCTTGGTAAAAGCAGTCATTTTGTTTGTCTCTTCTATTTTAAAACCACTTAGCTTAGCCCTTGTGGCAGAACAGGGCATGTTTGAAGCCATAGACATACATAAAAATATTCCATCTATAAAATGACATATTTCATAACTCCTGGTTAAATCACGGATAGTAGTGAGTTTGGGAATCAGAGAGCGCAAGGGACACTCTGCCCTACCTTCTATTACTGAGGGAAAATTGTAAGTCTTGTATAAATTCAGAGAGGCTAGAAAATACACTGTTAAAGCAGAAGCAAAATACTGCCAAGAAAAATACTTCAATCAGTGAAGCAATGGAAAGTCAGGACCATTTTCTAACTGACTGAAAAAGAGATGATTTGAATGGACGGTTCTTATAAAATATTAGAATCCAAGGGAGCTTAGAGAGCATGCTGTCCTTAAGCAGCTGGTGAAATTATGACAGTAGAATGTGTGAATGAGGCTGAATCAGGGTTTGCTGCTTTGATGCCAGTTTCTTTCTACCAATAAGGTTGCCATTTTAAAGTTAGAACTTCTTACTATTGTTTCAGGTTAGAGCCAAATAGGTATAAGATTAAAAGCAACTGTAAAGCATAGGAATTTTGGATATTTACTTTAATTCTACACAGTTAAACTTTATCCATAGAAAAATACTTCCTTATGAAAAGACAGCAGTATCTTCCCATGACTTGAGTGTGAAAGGCAGAAGACTATTTTTGTGGCAAATCTTATATCTTCAAGGCCAAGATTGGAAAAGTTCTTATGTGTCCTGAGCAAATGGTTTCCCAGGATACTGATCAAAAGAACAGTCAGAGATAGATTCTGGGAGTTTCTTTCAACTTGCCTTTGACAAAAATTAGGAAGACTATGGGGGAAATCTCAGCGTGGCTGTAATATGCAGTCTGGCTCCTGATCTTGGAGTGATTCCGGAAGGCCAAAGCTGGTGGGCTGACCTCACAGGTTCCAGGGACCTTTTTTCAATGTGCTACCTGCCCAGAGTAATCCTCCTAGATTCTAAACCAGCGTTTCATGGTGAGTACGGTGGCAAATTGTAGAGACCATGGCAGCAACTTCTGCTCCAACCCCAGCTCTGGGATTCAAGAGGGCACGTGGGGCCATGCCCAAAAGTTTTAGGCAAACTCAGCAAAAGAGGCCAGACATGGTGGCTCATTTCTATAATCTCAGCACTTTGGGAGGATGAAGCAGATGGATCACCTGAGTTCAGGAGTTCAAGACTAGGCTGGCCAACATGGTGAAACCCTGTCTCTAGTAAAAAATAGAAAAATTAGGCCAGGCGCGGTGGCTCAAGCCTGTAATCCCAGCACTTTGGGAGGCCGAGGCAGGTGGATCACGAGGTCAAGAGATCAAGACCATTCTGGTCAACATGATGAAACCCCGTCTCTACTAAAAATACAAAAAATTGGCTGGGCAGGGTGGTGCGTGCCTGTAATCCCAGCTACTCAGGAGGCTGAGGCAGGAGAATTGCCTGCACCCAGGAGGCGGAGGTTGCAATGAGCTGAGATCGCGCCATTGCGCTCCAGCCTGGGTAAAAAGAGCGAAACTCGGTCTCAAAAAAAAAAAAAAGAAAAATTAGCCAGGTGTTGGGGCACTCACCTGTAATCCTAGCTACTTGGGAGGCTGAGCCAGGAGGATAGCTTAGGCCTGGGTGGCGGAGGATGCAATGAGCTGAGATCATGCCACTGCACTCCAGGCTGGGTGACTGAGTGAGACTTCATCTCAAATTAACAAAACAACAAAGCAAAACCTCAACAAAGGAAACTGAACACCACAGATTCACACTCACCTCCCCAAGTTCCCTACCTCATCAGCTGCTGTGGCTAGTCGTGACAGTTCCAATTTGCACCACTTAGTGAGTTGAGGCTTTGCTTTACACAAACAAAAATTGAGAGGCCGTGGACGGGAGAGAAATGTTATCTTGTCAGTTATTTCTAAGGATTTTGAATGACTTAATGGTGATACACAAGATCACTTATTTTTAACGAGGACCTCAAAGGTGATGGAGAGGAAGGAAATACAATAAATGAGAATAAATTCATCAGGACACCGAGAATATATTGGGATGTAAAATTTTATTTCACCTTGATTCACTGTTCTGATTTTTAGATGGAAAAATATTCCAACATTAATTTTGCAGTCATTGTTATTATTCTTACCAATCAAAATATTAATAAAGTGAGAAATTAGTTAATTTATTCAAGAATATCAATAAATCTGACAGGGAAAAGTGGCCAAGGCCTTGTCTGGGTGTCCATTGTGTCCGTGATATTCTAGTGATCATTTCTAAGAACACAAATCTAAATCATTTCCTCTGCCTTCTGGAGCTAATAATTCTGGAGGGAGATAAGACATATAATGGAACAGTAGAGTAACAATAGGAGGCAGAATTTGATTACATGCTGCATCAGAGACATGAAGGCATAGGAAATAAATGCCAATGCAAACATTGCAAGATGAGAGGAATCATGTGAGTTAGACTCTGAAAGGAAGGTAGGAGCTGAAGCAACAAGAATATTTGAAGAAGAAAGGAAGAAATCATTCAAGGAAAAATGAATAGCTATATGGCATTTGCGTCAGCTGAGGTCATTTGGATGATACAACCACCATTTCTTTGTTCTTCTTTTGTATATCGGTTTTGCACACTGTTCCCAGTGCCTCTGCTCTCATTTCCTCTTGAATCACCCAGGTCGAGGCTTTTGTCTTCCTACTTCTCTGATACTGCTTTTGCTGAGATCACTAATGACTTATTTTCGTGCCATTAAGTCTAGAGGGAAATTATCACACCTCATCTTTCTTAACGAGTCAGCAACATTTGGCAGTACAGACTTCCCTCTACCCCACTGGTAAACCTTCCTCATGTGCTTGGTTTCCAGGACAGTACCCTCTGTTAGTTTCTCTCAAAGCCTTTGATTACTTATTCCAATTCCCCTCTCACAGTCCTCATCCTATCCCTGGATTTTTTTTTAATATTGGAGCATCTCAAGGCCAGGTCCTTGGCCCTCCCATCTCCTCCATCCACACCAACTCTCTTGGTGATCTCAACTGCTATTATGATTTTAAATACTACATATGAATAGACAACTCAGAATGTATATCTTGAGCTCAGAGCACTCTCCAGACTCTATACCCACACATCTGACTCCTCACTCAAATGTCCAGCGTTCATCGAAACTTGGACTCTTCATTCCCACTAAAATTTGCCTTACCGTCAGGTTTCCCATCCCAGTGGATGGCTATTCCGTCTTTCTGGGTGCTTAGACTACAACCTTGGAATCTTTCCCTACTCTTCTTTTCCTTTCACTGCCTACATCTGGAAATTCTGTTGGCTATCCCTTGAGAATATTTCCAGTATCTGACCACCTCTTACCACCTCCATTGCCACTAACCTGGTTTACTCTGATAACCTTTGAATAAGTCCCTGTTTCTACTTTTTCCATTCCATTTTTTCTTAACATCTATTCTCAAAACAGAAACCAAAGCAATCCTTTTTAAATGAAAGGCAGTTCATATCACTCCTCTGTGCAAAACCCCTCTGTCAATTCCCACATTCACTTAGAGTAAAAGCCAAAATCCTGACATGACGTCAAGGCCCTTCATAATCTAGAATATTATTAGCCTCCCTGATAGGTTTCCTTAGAATTGCCCTGCTTGCTCACCCCAATAGGCCATAGTGACCTGTTCTCTTTTCTTGAGCACATCAGGGACACTGGTGCTTTAGAGCTTCTCACTTTTGTTCCCTTTGCCTGGAATGCTCTTCTCCAGGTATCATGTAGCTCACTCCTTCTCCTCCCTCAAGTTCTTGTTCAAGTCAGGCTTCTTCTGACCATCCTATTTAAAATTGCAGTACTGACTCATTCCCAGCCCTCCTGCTTTTGCATTGTTCCTTGCCTGTCTCCCTGATAAAACGGAAGCTCCTTAAGACCAGTGATCCTTGTCTGTTTTGTTCAGTAACCAAGATCACATAGTGTGTGCTCAGTAAATATTTGCTGAGTGAGTGGACAGAGACTGACCATGGCCAATTTAAGGGAAAGAGAATATTATTGGAAGTATGTAGGATGGATCAGAGAATCTAAAGGAAAGTGAAGAACTAGGTTTGGGAAAGGACTAGAATTCATCTCTGTGGGTCCCTGCCATCAGGCCAAATCAGGAGGTTTATCCAGCTCAATGTTGAAATTCCAGGAAGAGAGCCCTGATAGTCTAGCTTGGTCACCTACCTGATTCTTGGCCTTGGGTGGGTGGGACAACTTGATTGACAGTTCTGCCAAGATGGGATCAAATGGGGAAAGACTAATTCCGCCCTTTAAAATCAGTGTGCTGTTATTAAAAGAAGGCAGAATGCATAAGGGGAAGGCAAACACAATAGACATCCTATTCAGTAATCATGCAACCCGCATTCATTGAGCACTAATTATATGTCATACACTGGGATACACAGAGGAGGTGGCAGGGTTAGGATAGATGTGTAAGCAATTATGTATAATAGAAAAGACAAATGTCCCAGATATTTATACAAGGTGCTATGGGAACACAGAAAAGTGAGTGAGTGCTTCCATCTACAGCAGGAGAAGGAAGCAGGTGGAAGTTTGTAGAGGATATGGAGATGTCTTTTTGAATGAGGATCTTAGCAATTTCATCCTTCAGCCTTCTCTCCTGTAGTTGCTAAGGAGGTCCTTGCTCCTATTTCTTGTCCTGGGTTGGAGGAATATCCTGGAGGAACTAGATCAGCCCAGTTGTTCAGAGACGAATGATACCCCAGGAACTTGTCACTGGTCCTACACCACAATGAAGTGAGCAGAGCAAAGCCTTACAGTGAAGTATGAGCACAGTGTCTTCAGAGTGAAGAAGCCAGTCCTTGAGCAAAAAGAGATATACTCAGTAACCCTAGCAAAGGACAGAGAAATTTGGCAGAAGCACTGCGTGGTGAAATGCACTGGCAGGCTGGCTTTGAAGCCTCTGGTCTGAGAGAGTTTCTTCACTGCTCTATGACTCACCTCTAAAAGTGATACAATGATGCACCAATTTTTATTCAGAAAATTACACAAGACCATGAATTACTGTGTAGAACAGAAAGCACAATTTCACCACAAAATAAACAACTGTTAAGTGTTTATTCTTTCAATGAATCCTTGCTGACCACCTCTGTGTCCAGATTCTGTTCCAAGTGTAGTAATGAACAAGATGGAAAATAATCTCTCTTTGCCACTATGGGGAAAATAATCTCTCTTTTCCCCATAGCGGAGAAAGTAGATAGTTTAGATTGAACAGGTGAAGAGTCATGGAGGAAAATAAAGCAAAGCCAGATGGATAGAAAGTAATGGGTAGTATCTCAAAAATTAGTTGGGTGTGGTGGTGCATGCCTGTAATCCCAGCTACTGGGGAGGCTGAGGCAGGAGAATAGCTTGAACCCAAGAAGTGGAGGGGGTAGTGAGCCGAGATCATGCCACTGCACTCCAGCCTGGGTGACAGAGCAAGGCTCTATCTCAAAAAAATAAAAAAGTAATGGGTAATATCTAATAAATGGTGTCAAGAAAGGCAGCTTCGATAATGTGACATTTGAACAGAGATCCAAAGGAGGTGTTAATATGCATGTATGCATATATGTATGGATACGAAAGTAGATACAGGCGTGTGTGTGTGTGTTTTCATATGTATGTGATTATATATCAATTCAATTGCACCATAGTTGTGGTTAGAAACAAGAAAATGAAGAGTTCTGACATCATCCTGAAAAAATAAAAATAATTAGTGGTTTTATTACTAAGAAAACTCAAATGCAACGCTGTAGACATCACAATCATGCCCATGCATTTCATGCTGCCCAGGGTTGTGGAGATTTTAGTGCTGTTTGTGACTTAGAAACTACTCCATTGTGATCATGATCTTCTAGTTTCTGTTCAAAACCCTGAAAATTTAACTTGGCCTAGTATGTCTCTTGGACTCTGAGGCTTTTTAGATTTCATTAAAATGGAATTCGCGATTAAGTGATATTAAACAGAGCTATAGATTCTCCAAGCATGATGTTTCCCACTATGTTTGTGCTTTAAAGAGAAGTTTTTTTTTTGGAATAATCATCAAAGGAATTCTGAAGCATTTCTGTCTTGACGACACCTACGGGCTTGCTATTTTCAGCAGGCTTCCTCCTAGTCAGAGCCATTGCTTACTTAGATTTTACATTTTGCTTGCTCCCAGTCAAGTTCGTGAGGTTTGCCATTTTAATTTTATTTTCAAAGCTGTACTTTCCCCCTAAAGTCATGATCAACCCTCATCCCCTGTTAGAATTAAAGGACAGTTAGTAGTAGTGTTCACATTAATGTTTTTGTTCTTTGCTGTGGTATTTCTCAAGTGTTCTGAATGGGAAGTTATTAAGTCAGTATTTTATGAGTGTTTCAGAATCAAAGTTGAGCAAATGTCAAGTGTTTCCCTTATGTGAGAGTTGGCAACCACTCCCACTAGTATCGATACTTGAGTTTTTTTGGGTTATAAAATCTTGTAACTGCAAAGCTTTGCATATGACTTTTTCTTTATTCAGATGTTATTTTTTTCCCAAATGGCATTTATTGAAGGATGCTATTTGGCAAGGAACAGGTCTTAACTGAATGGGATATTGCAATATTTCTGTCTTAGTGTCTTTTTCTCCATCTTTTTGTAGATTGAGTGAACAAAAGGAAAATTTAATAAATGATGTTATTCTTTATGCTTCAAGATTTTAAAGGAAATGCCAAATCACAGAGAAAATAAACTGTTTATGAAACTCTGAATTGGAAGATACTGAATACTGTAAGCTCTGATTGTATTGAGTAAGAAAACCAAACTCAGAAAAGCAGAATAATTTTTTAAAGTTTTTAGTGGTAGAATGCACATCAGAACCCAGGATTTATGATTCTCAAATTAGTAGTGTTTCAATCATAACACTCTGTTTTCCAAAGGCTATAGATAAATGTATGGTCTGAATCAGCTTTTTGCAATAGACTCATGTTTCTGTTTTCTTTAATGAATCATTAAATTTCCAATGTAATCAATATCACTTTCCCAAAGCTTCCTCCCAAACTACCCAATGACAGCTAGTAATCTGAGTGAGTGCATAGTGTGAATTCATGTGTACTAGAAAGAAATTTAATCCAAAAAGCATTTATTGTACAGCAAGAAAATGCCAGGCACTCTGCTAAGTCCTGAAGCTATAAAGAGAAATAAAATGAAATCGGTGCAGAGTTTGAAGTCAGAGAGCTTTCAGTTGAAATCCTGGTTCGGTCACTTAGCAGCTGTGTGACCTTAGAAAAATAAGCTAATCTTTCTGAGTCTCAACCCACTTGGCCTACTTATGAGAACAAAATGGAACACAATCCATTATAAAAGTCTTAGCACTTGACACACATGGTAGACCCTCAAATATGAGACCCGTTCTTCTTCCTTTAAGTCATAGATTAATTAACCTGGTAAGAGAGACCAAACTATGAACAGGTGACTATGAAACCATTTTATAAAAATACAGTGGAGTTACTGCTGAAGTGTTAAGGGTATCCTTGCTTTCTCCTGGAGGGAGGTGCCAGGGAAAGCAGAGGAAGTACTTGGATGGGGAAGAAATTTGCCAAGCAGACAGAGTAAGGAGGATAATTCCAAACCAAGGAAAGTGCCCAAGCAGATCACAAGTCTGAATGTGCTATACATAGAACAGCCGAATACAATAGAAATTCATGAAACTTTATATTTTCAACTAGCCACATTCGAAAAAGTAAAAGGGAACAGTTGGAATTAATTTTAATACCACATTTTACTTACCTGTTATATAACTAAAATAGTATCATTTCAACATGTTGTCGGCATATAAACTTCACGAGGTATTTTACATGCTTTTCCCCATACTAAGTCTTTGAAATCCGACGTGCACTTTCCACCTCCAGCATGTCTCAATTCATGCTAGCCCCATTTCAAGTGCTCAGCAGACACATGTGGTGTCCGCTGTTTATCTGGTGGCCGCCATATTGGACAGCACAGGTAGAATAAGTGGTGTGAGTGTGAGCAGCACAGAGATTGGTGGGGGGAACATAGAGAGGAGGCAGGAACCAGGTGACAGAGGGCCTTGTAGGAGGAGTTATGGAAATGACTTTTAAGTAGGGGAATTATATGACCAGATCTATATTTGACGGAGATCACTCTAGGGGGCTGTGGAGAGAGGAAAGCCATCACTTAGGAGGTTGTCACAAATGACCTAGACAGACTCTTGCTGCTTCTTAAACTTGACTGTACACATCACTCATCTGAGGATCTTGTTAAAATGTAGATTCTGATGTTCTAGGCCTAGGGTGGCCCCAGAGGTTCTAGATTTCTAACAAGCTCCTGGGTGAAGCTCATGCCACTGGACCATGGACCACACTTAGAGTAGCAAGGATCTAGAATTAAAAACCAAGAAATCATATACAGGATGATATTTCCTAGAGAGAGAAGAGAGAAATTCTGGTTAATAATCCCACTGAAAACAAATAACATGCGTACTTTACAGTCTAGAGGTAAACTACTCTTGGCACTGAGCCCCGCATTGAAGTTGCCCTTCTCGGGTAACCAGCTGTGTCAATTAAGGATGTGAATGATAACCATTATCTTGCATTTTAATTTTTTTAACCTTTCCAGGAAACTCATTAATTTATGTTAAAAGGATAAAGACATTTTGAGCACAAAGTGCCTGTGATTTAATGCTCCTGGGGAAGAATATTTTGATTCACAAATGAGTTGGGAACCACACGACTGTAACAAAATTGCCCATCTGAAGGTTGGATGTATGATTAATAGGTTCTAGTGTTTGAGTCAGGTAACATGAAACCAGGCAATGTGGGAAGAGATGGTGGTGAGAAGGGAGTGGAAATAGAATCAGTGAATTTTTTTATTGTACCCATACACATTAAACAATTTGATAGAGGTCAGCCGATCTACATAAGGAATAACATCTTGGTTTTTGAGGGTTTCTTTTTTTAATTCTTTCACTTTTTAAATACTTAGGTAACTTAGCCAAATATATTAACCATTTTTTTGGAACAGAGTGAAAATTTTCCTCAGGGGAATTCTTGGTAGAATACTGTCTCCTCTTAGCCAGACCTTACATTAAAAAAAAAGAATCAATTCCTTTTCTTAAAATTTATTAAAACTCCCAAATGATATTCTTGGCCATTCAGTAAATTTAAGTAAATAAAAAATTAATATTCTAAGTGAGAAAATTTTTAACATATACATCTGTGTTCCTTTAGAATCCAAAATTTTAACTCTGTAGCATACTGAAACTTTGCCAAGACCAATGAAGTTGATTTTTCCCCCAGATTAAGTTGAAAAGACTCGGGAAAAAAGGAGAAGGAACAACATTTGGGGGTATATACGGTAGGGAGATTTAATTGCTGTCATTTCTAAATAGGTATTTTCCTTTACATATTTGAGTGCCCTCTGACTTACATAAGCATGAGCATGCTATTTGTTTTATAGCAATTATATATAATGCTCAATTTGAATCAAAATAATTTGAGAAATAAAACATAATATTTTTCCCAGGGCATGCTACTTGGAAGATTGCTTGCTGTGTCAGACTGTCTGCGGTGTTGCTGTGTATTTCAAGGGACCTTGTTCCCAGCACAGACCAGAACCAGAAGCAGTATTTATCCTATTAACTGAGTATCAGTACTGTTTTCTAATAGTAATGCTATGCACAGCAACATGGATCTTTCAGATGCCTCTGCAAAATGAACCCTTGAGTTTGGATGGCTAGATTTTTTGACATGAGGTCTTTAATAACCAATTTGACTTCTGATCTTTGATTTCAAGGTCGTATTCCCCACATATCTGGTAGGCATTGGTGTATAGAGTCTCTGCAGACACTTAAAGAGAAAAGTAAGGTGGAAGATGTAGTCTGGGGTAAATCACACACGGACCACATGGCAGATGAACAGTGGGGGCATTCCAAAGCTAGAGTCCATAGCAATGGATAGACAGATACACAAAGTGGCAACTAGCATCTATCTTTGTCCATTCATTTCCAGAGGCTGTGCTGGAGACTTTTGGAGAATTCTCACCTACTCTGTGTGCTGACACTGAGGAGCAGTTATTATCACCCCCATTTTACAGAAGAGAAAATTGAGACTCAGAAATGTGCTAACAGACTGGCTCAAGGACACAAAGTTTGTCAGTGGAAGAGCCAGACATTAGGCCCAGGGTGTCCAACTCCAAAGCCTAGGACTGTGTGTTTGTGTGTGTGTGTGTGTGTGTGTGAGAGAGAGAGAGAGAGAGAGAGGTGGTGTGAGTAATATAGGACTTCAGCTGGAGAGAAAGGTAATAGATCCTGCAAAACCTGAGTCCTTCCAGGAATAATGGAGATACCTAGCCTAGGTGTGCACAATAGATGAAACAGGACAGATTGATACCATGAAAACCCCACTGCAAATTCTATAGCAGTCCACTTGCAAGAAGCTAAAGAGCAACCAAGCACTTCCAGTGGCCCCAGGGAAACGATTCTATAACAAAGATCGACAACCAGAAAACATACATTCCTGGGCTGCATATTGTGTAGTGATTCAAAGGCAAGTACTTCCACTGAGTTTTCAATCTGGTCATCAGTACATTTGTCACAGATTGGCCCTGCAGAGTTTGATCACTGCAGTGGCTCTACCTATGGGACATACAAGTAAAGGTAACTCATCTATTACTTCTTTCCACCAGTCATGCCTGTGCACCATCTCTATAGTATTTTGGAGCTTATGGACTAGGAGTAAAAGGAAACACACAATGCAGAAGGGTAACTGCTTTGATGGAGGAGGTAGCCAGTGCAATGGGAGCATAGGAGAAAGCATGTGTAAGTCACATTCTCTCATGGCCGGCGGAGACTCTGGCCGCCTCATTCACCTGCCGCACCAACTTCTTCCTGGACCCTTCTCTTCCTCATCGCACTCCAGCTGCACTGTCCTTTTTGTCTGTCAATGCATCAAGCTCATCCTTCCTTGGGGGTTTTGTGCCACTGTTCCCTCTACCTAGAACACTCCTTCTTTGGATGATGGTCACAAGAGTTGGAGTTGCTTCTTTCTGTGATTTAGGTCTCAGCTCAAATGTCACTCATCAAAGCGGCCATTTCAAGCCACCATATTGAAAGTAGCCTCCCTCTATTCTCAGTCTGCATTGCATATTTATGAAACCTACCACTATGTAACATAAACTCATTTCTTTATATTTCTATGGTTATTTTCTTAGACTGTCAATCCCTCATCATTTTCTAGACACACACACACACACACACACACACACACACACACACACACACACCCATTTTCATAACCTCAGTAAGCAGAGGGACTTTGGTTAATTACTGTATCTTCAGTGCCTGGTACCATACTGTGCTTAGCAGAGTCACCGTCAATAAATATTCACTGAATGAATGAGGGAAGGAGAAAGGAAAAGAGGAAGGAAGGGAGGGAAGGAAGAAAGAAAATGAAAGGAAGCTTTCACTCCAGAAAGCTGGAGGTATAAGTGGGTATTTAATTACATGAGCACAGGGGGAGAGCTGTTCAATATAGTGGATAGCAGTGATAGAATAGTGTAGGTGAGATGGAACTTGAGGAGCGGAGATTACAACTGTTTGAGATGGTAGGAGAAATCTAAGGAAAGAGGTGGGAAGTGACTTAAGATTTCAAGGGATTAATGATTCAAAAAGGTAGTGGATATTGGAAAGGCATTTCAGACTCAAGGAACAGCCTAGATCGCACTACTTAGTTCTTAAGGAAATAAAGCAGGATAGAACAACTGATTCTGAGTAATAAATGACCAATTGAAAGTCGGTAGTTAGCCGACACCAGCAGCTGCTTACTTCTGAAGGTCATGAAGAGTGCACCTCCTGCTTTCTAAGTGGGGCTGTGGTGACTTGTCCTGTATGATTGGATGGCCACTGCAGAGGTCAGGGTATTACAAAGGAAGCTGTTTTTCTTGATGAATTATCTTTCAGAGCATAGCTTTCTATTGACTCTTAATTGTTGATGTATAATCAGCATGCATACCATGACATAGTGTTTAGAATAAATTCATATGGTTTCAAACTGCAAACAGCTTATGGCTGTGGTAGGTTTCCTGAATCTACCT
The DNA here is from genome assembly GCF_049354715.1 of Callithrix jacchus. Lineage (NCBI taxonomy): Eukaryota > Metazoa > Chordata > Mammalia > Primates > Cebidae > Callithrix > Callithrix jacchus. The sequence continues at coordinate 17,920,023 of NC_133505.1, read as the reverse complement.
AGTGGCAGGGAACATTTTCTCTGTTCTTTTATTATATAGTTGGTTGTTTTTCTCCAAGAACCAAATTCCACAAGTTGCACCCACAAGTATATTCAGATTCTTTCTGCTCTGATGTTGTTCTCTTGTCTTTCCTTTGTGAAGATCTCTAGGTAGCAAATGAAAGCATTTCACTGACTTAAGACTATGTCAAATAGTGAAAAGGCTGAGTGACAACTTCTAAATGTCATATTCTACCACAGTCACTTTTGGGAAAAGGAATATCTATTTTTTAATTTGACCTTTCTGTGGAGCATGTGTGGTACCTGTGATTCAAATCAGTTTTGCTCAAGTCATAAGATTTATAAAAGGATCTTTACCCATCTGATATGTCATCATCTATGGATAGGATGAAGTCAAGGTGAGGTCATACTTCAAGCTGGGTCATAACAGGTGGTCAGAAACCAGCTGGGCTCATGCTCACTTGGGGAGAATTCACCTTTGCATCTTTTTATATATAATACCTGTGTAATGCCACCAGAATCAGATGTGTATGTCAATGAGACATTGTTAGTTTTCAAAGGTAGAGCCAGTTACTAGGTCTTCAAAATGCTAAATTTTTCTCAAATTACTCTTGAAAAAGAATTATATTGTCTTGCTGATAAAATTAAAAAAAAAACATTCACAATACCAGGTCCTCTGATACTTACCAACATTCACAGTAATTTCACAGGAAATGAAAAGACTAATTACATTTCTTTTGGGTTGGACAAGAGACCGGTGAGAAGGGTACCTGCCTCGCCTAACTCAAACACCATTGCTAGAAACTGACATATTACAAATTTCTGATATGTCAATAACCTTGGTAGTGTGGCCAAGCTGTTCAGCCATGTGGTTAGACTTTATGATAATCTAGTGTCAGCAATGTTTTCATCATGAGTGAAGCTGAATTTCGTATGACCTTGATAGTGAAACAAAGGTGGATTCTTACAGAATTTTCCTAGGTACGGTGTTACAGATATATTCACAGCTGTGAATAGACATAGAAAAAAGGTGGCGAAAGATGATGCCAGTATAACAGTAATCGTAACCCAGAACTCAGAACTCATTGTGCACTAATGCTATAGCGTGTTACCCTCTTTTGCAATTGCAAAAAATTTTAACAGGCGTTATTTTTTGAGAGACTTTAATTTTTCTATCAATACTGTGTGTTAGCTTTTCATTATTCTTATTATTCCCATTTTATTGCTGAAAACATTGAAACCAAAATAAATAAATAACAGACACAGCAAACCCAGATCTTCTCATTTCAAACTCCATGTGTATTTCATTACTCCATGGAGAAATGAAATAAAACAGTCATATAAGCAAGAAGCTGTGGCAAAGGAAAATCTCAAATTCAACCATTTTCTAAGCTGGATGTTTAGTCTTTTCTTTGGTTAGAACGAGTTTTAAAGGATGTAAATCCCTGGAGTTCGTTTCTAAAATATAAAGATTATCATTCCATATGTGCAAGAGAAAAATCTCGAAGTCTGGGCATTTCACCAAAACGCTACAGCCCAAGAAGACGAAAAGTAAGTGGGCAACACATGCAGGAAAACTAACTTTATTATTTTTTTTCAGTATTTTCTCCCAATTACAGACTTTTTCTCAGACTCCAGTTAAATGAATTGATTTTATGTCTCATTGCATGCCATTGTTTTTTCTCTTAAAGTTAGCTGAGTGACTCCTGATTTTAATATGTGTAGAGTTCATTAGGGAAGTCATAGAGAAGAGAGTGAGTTGTTTGATCTAGAAGATATTGAGTTAAGAAAGGTTTAAAGTTGGCTGGGTGCGGTGGCTCACGCCTATAATCCCAGCACTTTGGGAGGCCGAGGTGGGTGGATCACGAGGTCAAGAGATTGAGACCATCCTGGTCAACAAGATGAAACCCCATCTCTACTAAAAATACAAAAATTAGCTGGGCATGGTGGCCCGTGCCTGTAATCTCAGCTACTCAGGAGGCTGAGGCAGGAGAATTGCTTGAACCCAGGAGGCGGAGGTTGCAGTGAGCCGAGATCGTGCCATTGCACTCCAGTCTGGGTAACAACGGCGAAACTCCATCTCGAAAAAAAAAGAAAGAAAGAAAGAAAAAAAAAAAAGAAAGGTTAAAAGTCAAAGCCAGGTGCTGTGGCTTATACCTGTAATCCCAGTACTCTAGGAGGTCAAAGAGGACAGATTGCTTGAGACCAGGAGTTCGAGATGAGCTTGGGAAACAGCGGCTCTTTGGGAGGCTGAGGTGGGAGGATCGCCTGAACCCTGGAGGTCTAAGGCTGAGATCAGACCACTGTACTCCAACCTGGGTATCAGAGTGAGACCCTGTCTCAAAAAAAAAAAAAAAGAAGGAAGGTTATAAGCCAGTTTGATTGGTTCATTTTCAAAATGGCAAATTGTGCCAATAAAATTTTGAGTTTAATAATTTCTTAAATAACATGAAGTTATTGGGAAAACAGTGCAGTATATAATAATTATTTACTGGGATTCTTTAGGGCCTTTGATTTTTGTTCTCAAGATACTAACACTGAAAATAGATGTAATGATGTGCCTTAAATGAATCATTTGTATTGGTTAAGTAACAGACAAATTTAGAGCATGTTAATACATTTTGATGATAATGTAGAAAGGGAAATGTCTTATGTAAAAGGCCGTAAAGGTCAATGCAAATGAGTCATAGAAGAACAGTTTAACTTGCTGAAAAAGCCTCGTTGTGCATGTTAAGTTAGTGAGATGGTCAGCAGGAGCCACGTGCCTTCTAGTCTACCCAGCAGCGTTGTTGCCACATACTCTCTTGAGCAACATGTTGTCAGTACTTCACTACCCAAATATGTGTGGCTTGGCCATCTCATTATCAAAAGAACCTAGGCAGACTAGAGCAAGTTCAGAAGGGGCCATGAAAGTGAGGGTAAGGGTTCATGCATAAGAATAAAAATAAAAAAGAACAGAATATTCTCACTGCTTGGCTGATAGCTCTGATGGGGTGTGGATGGCAGAAGGAGGAGGAATTAATTGCAGAGAAGGAGCTAAGAAGTCTGTAGAAGTTTAGGAAGGAAGCATTTAGCAGAATCTTGGGATGTTAAAGCTAGCTGTAAGGCATCTTAGAGATCATCTGGAGATTTGGTTGGAATTAATGAGGCTAAATTAAGCTGAGAAAACTTGATATAAAAAACAAGAAAAACTGTCTGCAAACAAGAATTATTTAATATAGCTTTATTGAGCAAAGAAGGAACTCTGCCTCAGTTCTTCTCCAATATATTAGATTCCTAGAATTTGTGGTCCTTATGCAACATTTCAGCAAGTACCTTTACTTATATGAATCAGGAATTAGGCTTCTGAGGAGTGACTAAATAAACTGCCAGACGCTGTCTTCTGATGACCTTGTTTACCATTAATTATATCGGTAGCCTCATCCGATTCAAATTTAGAGAATTGCATAGGTTCAGTGTGATAATTAAACCTTACAGAACCCTTTGAATTTATATGCCCCTTAAGTAATAGGAAAATGGAGCTACATATCATATAAAATAATTTTATTTTCTATAATAAATCTATTTTATTATATAAAATAATATGTAGCTCCATTTTCCTATGACTTAAAGAGCACATAAATATGACTGGCATTAATAGCCAGTTAATGCCAAAGGTGACGAGTAGATCTGACTTCCACCTATGCCTTTCTTTTTCCAACTTAAAAACTTATTGAAAAATCACTTATTTCTTAGTTCTCATAAGTTCATAGTCCTCATTAGCAACTTACCATTGTGTAAAAGAAAAAGGAACACTCTTAGGAGCAAAAAGCTACACACAAAATTAGTCATTTTTGAGTGCAGGCAAATGGAATATATAATTAGTCTAAAATAAAAGCAGAACAGGAACAATTAAAACAAGAAAAATTATGTATATACAAGTATCAGAAGAAGAGCAATTAGAGATGACCTGCCAGATCAGAGTGATTCTAACAAATGTGGAATGCATTTTCTTTATTGCACTGAATCTAAAATGCCATCAACTATCAGATGTACCATTATTTTCTCTGCCCCCCAAAGAAGAGAAAATCAATTAAACTATGGCACAGTGCTTTTTTATGCCATCAAGTACAAGATACAGTCTGATTTCTTAAATGCTAAAATGTTTTTGCAACTGTGAATTTGGAATCTAAAAAATATAATTTTTTTTTTTTTTTTTTGGAAACAGAGTCTTGGTTTTTCGCCAGGCGCAAGGCTGGAGTGCAGTGGCACAATCTCGGCTCACTGCAACCTCCGCCTCCCAGGGTCAAGCAATTCTCCTGCCTCAGCCTCCCAAGTAACTAGGACTACAGGTGCAAGCCACCACGCCCAGCTAATTTTTGTATTTTTTTTAGTAGAGATGGGGTTTCACCATGCTGGCCAGTATGGTCTCAATATCTTGACCTTGTGATCTACCCACTTCGGCCTCCCAAAGTGCTGGGATTACAGGTGTGAGTCACTGCACTGGACTTAAAATATAAAATTTTAAGTTTAACTTCATAGGAATGGATTACCTCTCTAAGCTCAGTGTTTACAATCCCCCCAATGGAAAGCCCCTTGGCACCCAAGATTCTCATCTCTATCATTTTATTCCAAGAGAAGGCATTTTAAAAGTGACCACAAGTTTTGAATTTGGTTTCCTATTTTAAAAGAAAATCAGTTCAATGTATTTCTTACTCTTGAATGACAAAAGTGACTAGATAAAAACCCTGTGTGAAGATAGCTTATGTATGTGGCTTTGTAGAGGAGCCACGTTCCATGATATGATGAAGGTGAACATGTGTGTTAAAACACCAGGCTGCCGGCCGGGCGCGGTGGCTCAAGCCTGTAATCCTAGCACTTTGGGAGGCCGAGGCGGGTGGATCACGAGGTCAACAGATCGAGACCATCCTGGTCAACATGGTGAAACCCCGTCTCTACTAAAGACACAAAAAATTAGCTGGGCATGGTGGCGTGTGCCTGTAATCCCAGCTACTCAGGAGGCTGAGACAGGAGAATTGCCTGAACCCAGGAGGCGGAGGTTGCGGTGAGCCGAGATCGCGCCATTGCACTCCAGCCTGGGTAACAAGAGCGAAACACTGTCTCAAAAAAAAAAAAAAAAAAAAAAAAAACACCAGGCTGCCATAACTTTTTCCCTTTCAAAGTGTGTCTTAAACTGTGATCAGCTGATAAGCCACACTGTCTTACCTATGCACTGTTGAAGCCTGCTTCTACTTGGTCCTATATTTTTGTTGCTTCTCTACATGATCTCTTGTTTGAAAGTTCTATGTTTCAACCCCGCTGCACTCAGTAATTTACAGATCTCTGGCACCCTTGAGCCAAAAGCTGAGAGGAGGCTGTGGCAGGACTGAGATTGGTGGTCTGCCCTTTTCATTTCTTCCTCTCTCATCCTTGCACCTGCACCATTCCTCTGACTGGGTCCACAGCCCCTCACAGAGAAGAAGGAGGAGACGCAGTAGGGAAGGCAAGGAAGACTAAAGAACACTTTATACCAGGTTGTGCCTCCTGAAAGGAAGAGGAGGAAATTAAGGGTCACAAAAATATGCCCAAACCATGCGACTTGTAACAGCCTCACACTATACTTCTTGCACTCTTAGAGTGTAAATGTGTTTGAATAAATAGGACGAAGAAATAGTCCTGTTTATTCATACCAAACTATACCACACGTATCAGGAATGCAATCATTTCTGTTTTGTAACTTCCTCTGAACTGTGCTATAATCTAGAGTTTCTCCACTTTGGAACTATTGACATTTTGGGCAGGATAATTACTTGATGAAGGGGTGGAGCTGCCTGGTACCTTGCAGGTTATCTAGCAGCATCTCTGGCCTCTACACATCAGGTGCCGGTAACAGGGCTTTCACAGTTGTGGCAAACAAAGACATTTCTTTCGACATTGACAAGTGTCCCTGGGAGACAAAATTGCCCCTCAGCTCCATCCCATTTGAGAACCTCTGCTCTAATCTCTTCAGAAAGAAAATCTCCAGGGAAAGGAACACAATTCCAAATATTAACACATTATCACTTGGTCCTCTGCGAAGGGCTAAAGAGGATTGTTATTGTAGAATTCTCCAATGCCATTCATAGAGAGAAAACATTGGCTTAGAGGGGTTTAGCCATGACCTTAGCATGGTTAAGTTCAGTCTATTTCAGAGAAGATCAACAGCACTACAAAACATTATCTGGTCCCATCTTGTGGCCGTTAGGCTTTTTTTTTGCCTTTTTAGTTTAAAACCAAATGCCCATGGAATTATCTGCTCATTGAATTATCTAACCATCTTTATGTCAAGACAACAGCTGCCTCTTCTACAGTGACTTGTGGGAGGCTCTTTTCACTGTTGATTTACGTTAGATGGCTTTTGTCCCATACTTTTTTTTGATTTCTTCTCATATGTTCTTTCTTACTTAGAAGGGACCAGCAGGTGATCAGTGCCTAAGAGTGTTTGGGCTTAATGATCTGAAAGGGAACAATTCACTGAAAGAAGATGGCTGGTCCCATGAGAGAATGATTATTTGATACATAAAACAATTTCTTATAGGAATTTTATTAAATATTATTTTACCAGGCTTGGCCCAGTGGCTCATACCTGTCACCTCAGCACTGCGGGAGGTGGGTGCATTGCTTGAGCCTGGGAGTGCAAGACAAGCTTGGGCAACATGGCAAAACCCAGTCTCTACAAAAAGTACAAAAATTAGCCAGATGTGGTGGTATGTGCCTGTAGTCTCAGCTACTTGGGAGGCTCAGGTGGAAGGATTGCATGAGCCTTGGATATCGAGGTTGCAGTGAGTTGAAATGATGCCTGAAATATTTCAGAGTGACACCCTGTTTCAGAATAAATAAATCAATATTTTATCAAATCATTTTGTCAAACTTTGAGTAGACCTCAATTGAGCATACTAATAATTTACATGTGTGAAGGTAAATACTCCAAAAATGGACAAAAATTAATCTACAGATATGTATTCAAAAAATTGTATCCTAATGATTACCACTGCAAAATTATACAAAACAGAAATCACAACTTCATATGCTATTCAGAATTTTACTATCTTTTATCCTTAATATATATGTTGCTAAGGAATTTGCCTTTTTGGTTATACGTGGGTTGCTGGGATTTGGCTTTTTAAAATTTTTTGGTGAAATTTCGTGCTAAAACCTATCCAGTTATCTTGTTAGTTGAGTTAGAAATTCTTATCACGAAGGAAATGACTCATCTGTGCTTTGAAAATATAACACTTGAAATTCATCAATTAACACATTGTATGGAATTTATTTAACAATACATTTTTTAGGTGCCAAACTCTTTAACTTCTCCCTAAAATAAATGTCTTCTAAAATAATCTGGTTTACTTGAGGTCATAATTCTTCAAGTAACTGTCAGTCCCCTAGCTTGCTTTTCTAGAAATGTGACACATTTGTGTAGCTTTAAATTCCGTCTCATTTCTCCCAGTCTCAAACAATCCTCATCACCACTCAGCAGCCTCCACTTACTTAGTCTCCTCCTTTTCATTATAATTTCGTCTCTGACATCTACCCCATAGTACTGTTGGAATGACTATTCTCTGAAAGACACCAATGACCTTCTAATTGTCAACTCGAATGAATTGCCTCTTATTGCCTTTTTTTTTTTTTTTTTTTTTTGAGACAGGGTCTTGCTCTGCTGCCCAGGTTGGAGTACAATGGTGCAACCTCAGCTCATTGCAACCTCCACCTTCCAGGCTCAAGCGATTCTCTTGCCTCAGCTTCCCAAGTAGCTGGGATTACAGGTGCCTGCCACCACTCCTGGCTAATTTTTGTATTTTTAGTAGGAAGGGGGTTTCACCATGTTGGCCAGGCTGGTCTCAAACTCCTGACCTCAGGTGATCTGTCCACCTCGGCCTTCCAAAGTGCTGGAATTAGAGGCGTGAGCCCCCACGCCCTGGCCTATTTTCTTATCCTCAAATTTTTAGGAGCATTTGCCATTGTTGACTACAACTTCCATCATGAAGCTTTCATTCCTTGGTGTCATAATTCTGCATTCTTCTCATTCTCCCACTTTCCAAATCCCAATTTCACACTCTCCTATCACTTCTTCCCAATATAGCTCAGTAGTCTATGTATTTGATCCAGTTATCTTTCTGTACTCACTTTTGCAGAAATCCTCTCTCGTCTCAAGGCTTTAAAGCCTGCCTCCAAAATCGACACCTTCTGAGGTCCTCATCTGCATTTCATAACCTAGATGGGACTCCATTTTCAACCAGATTGTCAGTCAGTCTGCCATCCTCTCACTTAAATATATTTGTTTTCCCTCTATTCTGGTCTGACGATATCAGCACCGTCTTTGTCATTACACAGACTGGAAGAAAGCCTTCATTTCTCTTTTTCTCCCCTACTGTACTGTACTTTGTATTAGTTGCTAATCACGTATGAGGCACTTTTGTAAAGACTCTGATTTCACTTCCCTTCCATTTCAGTCACAGAATCCTAATTCAGTCCCTTATTCCCTCTCGTATGAACTAAGCACCTCCCTAATTTTCTCTTTTATGATCTGTTAGAGATGGGGTCTTGCTATGTTGCCCAGGCTGGCCTCGAAATCCTGGGATCCAGTGACCTTCTGCCTCTGCCTCCCTCCTAGCTGGGATTATGGGCTGAGCCATGCCACCTCACCCAGCTGTAATCAAATGTTTTCAATTCTTTTTTAAAGAGTATAACTTCTGCCATTTCTAGCATGTTTTAATACTAGAGAATTATTTTTTATATGCTATTATTTAGCAAAGCAATAATTTTTTTATAAAACAGATCTACATTATACATTTTTGCCAGTAATAGCTATATATTTCAGTCTTTAGGATAATTAAAATACTTCACATCAAAATCCCTGGGCAAAATGGCTGTCCTTAAAAAACACAGCCAGCAGGACATATATTTTCAGAATTTTGAATTTGTTTGCATGATAGCTGCAATTACAAATGCAGAGTTTTTAATCTAGCAATCAGATGACAAGTTGAGCAATTACCGTTTCATGCATAACTATTTTTATGATGACATTTTTTTCAAAGCAGCTGTTGTGGTTAAAAACACAAAGATTCTTATTTTTTCTTTCCATGCTGCAGTATTTTGGCAAACAAATCTCTGTTTCCCAAAACATAAAGAGCCTGATTCTGAAAGATGATGTTGTAACACATGTGTGCTTTCACAGATTTTTCAGTGCTTAATTATCTCATAGAGATGGGCTTTTAAAAAAATCTCACACAGTACTTAGCACAGAGTGGGTACCAATGAGTAGTTCATAAATGGATGTGGGAATGAATATTATTTGGATTATTTAATCATATCTTTCTAAAAAGGATTTTTTTGTGTGCATACGTGATAGCAACTGGAAAAGAAAAAATAAAATATTTAATCATTCCATTTCCTTTTATTCCTCAACAGGCTGATGACATTGAAGAGGTAGATAGTGCTATTTTGGAGAATTTTACACCAAGAGGGATGCTAGCGTACACTGGAGAGTTGATTCTCCATGTTAATTATTGTGCCAACCCCAGGAAATACAAGGACCTGAGAAAGATAGGGCAGAGAGTAGATAGAAGGAAGCTGCTGATCGGTGCTGATTTCAGATATTTTAGTTTGTCAGCAGACTGTTTTGTTTAAAACAGAAGCATGTGAAATTCTTATGAAGAGCAGATAATCCCAGAATTTTGGGAGGCGGAGGCGGGTGGATCATGAGGTCAAGAGATCGACACCATCCTGGTCAACAAGGTGAAACCCAATCTCTACTAAAAATACAAAAAAATTAGCCGGGCATGGTGGCGCGTGCCTGTAATCCCAGCTACTCGGGAGGCTGAGGCAGGAGAATTGCTTGAACCCAGGAGGCGGAGGTTGCGGATAGCCGAGATCGTGCCATTGCACACCAATCTGGGTAACAACAGCGAAACTCGGTCTCAAAAAAATAAAAAGCAGATAAGCACTCTGATGAAAACTCTCGTCCCACCCAGTCTGCCCAATGAACCCATTTTAAATTGTTCTTCCTTTATAAACCCTCACTGAGCATCACGGGCACAGCTTGTTGCTTCCTCTTGTGCCTTGACCTTGAGCTTCTTTACATCTATTCTAGTATTTGTTACCCTGATCTCCCAGTAGCTTTAAAGGCTGAAATCACATTTCAGTATTCTCTGCGTCACTGTCTGGTGTGATGTCATTGGCCAATAAAGTTTGTTGAATTTGCTTTGAGGAGTGTAAAGATTTAGATACACCTCAGCTTTGGTTGTTTTAGGCAGATTTATGGTCAACAAGGGTAACCTAGAGGTTGAATTTTCCACTTAGTGCACTGGACCTAATGAGTCAAGATACTCATGACAAGCAGGTAACTTTTCCATTATAGCTTCAGGTTTAAACAAGTATTTTGTCACCTGCATACTTCCCAATATGACATTAATATGATTCATTGTAATCACATGAACGGAAACCAGTTTTTGGAGCACTGATTGCTAATCTATGCAATAGGATTCTTTATCAGTCTCTTAAATCTTATCCAGTCTTTAGGCACTGTTTTTCAGTCTTAGGTAGATTTAAAAGTATGTTTTTTAACTTTTAAAAAGTTAGTGGAGAATAAATTTTTGAAACATTTCAGGAGGGCTATTTATCAATATATATCAAAAGTAATTTCCGTTCACTTTGTTCCAACAAATCCACCCGTAAAAATTTATCCCAATTTAATAATTTTGCCAAAAAATGGCTACAGATATTTTATGGAATTGGGGTAATTAAAAGAATAAAAATTAGAAATCATCATAATGTACAAGAATAGCGGTAAAACTACATAAAATTTGTACAAAGGAATACAAGGAAGATATTTTAAGTGACATAGAAAGATTTTCATAAGATGAAGGTTAAAAAATCAGGTTATAAAACTAGATGAATATTTTACTTTTAGAAAATAATAATTCAGTGAGAAAAGAGAATACCTGTCTCTTTTGTTGCCACATCTCTAGGTGACAAAATGGTAGTGATTTTTAGTGTCCTTCCTTTCTCTCTTTCTCTCTCTCTTGAGACAGGGCCTCACTCTCACTTTGTTGCCCAGGCTGGAGTGCAATGGTGCAATCTCTACTCACTGCAACCTTCACCTCCTGGGCTCAAGTGATCCTCCCACTTCAGCCTCCTGAATAGCTGGGACTACAGGCATGTGCCACTACTCCCAGCTAATTTGTGTGTGTGTGTATTTTGTAGAGATGGAGTTATGCCGTGTTGCCCACACTGGTCTCAAACTCCAGGGCTGAAGCGATTCTCCCATCTCAGCATCCCAAAGTGCTGATGTTACAGGAGTGAGCCACTATGCCCAGCCATGACTTTGGTAATAAGGACAATAAAAGCTATTGTTGATATTTACATAGGTGCTTTTATTATGGCATTGAAAAACCCTATCACCTTAGCGCAGGAATTTAGCTATTCCACACCCAGCCACACTCCTGTGCCCACAGCAGATGTCACTCATCAGTCCCAGTACTCTGCCCTGAGAGGCCCCAGTGAAACCTCAATTATTCACAGCATTGCTCTTGGCAGCCATTATCCATTTGTCCAAATTGGCATGAGAGATGAAACCTATTTATCAACTCTACTCTATCAGATAAAACAAATCGAACCTCTGTTCCCAGGAATTTAGATTTAAGGATCTTCTTTTATTCAGCTTTTCCTCTAACAAGTGTTTTAGTTTCTCCATTTATAAAAACTTCTATTTACTTCCAGGAAATATTATGGTCACTAATAAAATAGTAGATGTGAGCACAGGTGTCTTTCTTAGAGAAAAGAAAATGATGCTTTAAATAAGCTTTATAGTTAATTGTCCCTACCAGATCAGATACATATGGAAGGCCTATGTATCTTTCTCTCCATCCAAAACAATAAAAAGTAAATTGTATCAAAAATTATCTTTTTTTGGATAGCAAAATGTATGATTCTATTATTCTTCTAACAATGGCTAAAACAATACATACATTTTAAAATAATTCCTATCACCTTTTCATTAAAGTCATACTCAGAAGGAAGGTGTCCAGGACTCTAATACTAGGACATGAAACTATGGAATAAATGAACCAAATTTTCTTAAAATCTGTGTCTAGACAGCCTACCTCCACTGCCTCGATAGTTATATTTGCTTCTCAACAAATCTTCTGAGTCTTATTCACATTCAGTTTTGGTGGTTATGGAATGAAATTTATCAAATGAAATCTATGTAGGTTTAAAATGAAATGTCACCTTCAGATCATTTTCTCTTCATAAAATATACACATTTCAAAGTGAGGTTTTTTTGACTCATTTTTTTTCTCACTGATAATAAGAAACAAAGGGGCCAAAATTGCTCCTGGCTTCATGCCAAAGTAATCTTGTTCCTGCATTTTAGTTTATTTGTTGTTTGTTTGTTTTTCCCTAAGATAATTCATACTGCTCTTCCACCCCTCCACATCCCCTGGAGTCTAGACAAATGCTCTCTTTGAATTGTATGTAAGGCAGAATTTGCGTGAAGCTCTTCAGATTTCCAGACGCAGAAATGCACCATGGTTCTCCAAAACCCAGTGGATGGGGTTTCTGGTACCCCATTCTGGGACCCCAACATGAGACCCCATACCTGGGAGATCTCAGCAGCTGCAAGATGGAAGGCTGCTTCGTCTTCCAGGAGGTGACAACAGAGGCTTGTATTCTGACATCCTCCCTATAGTGACTGAGCAGTGATGGCCATGGTGTGCCCTGCTCACAGCTGGGGTGGTTGACTATGCTTTTCTCGCAACTCATGCATCTTCCTCCTCCTCTCTCACCAACCACCTCCATGTATCTCCTTTCTCCTTTGCCTCCTTTCTGCTGACTTCCTTTTCTCACTGTGCTTCTTTGCTCCTGCACTATGCTGTTGTATGTCTTCTCCCTATGCCTCTCACATTCTAACTCAAGAAAGAGCCTGCTAGGTTACCCAGTCACCTGTGAGTTTCAGGAAGGGCACACCTGGGGAGCAGTCTGTTTCTTCATTGCTGGACTTTGTGTCAGCTGTCCGTCCTCACTCCTCTTAGATGTTTCTTTGCCTTATGTGTAGATTCAGCAGGTGCTCTGAAGATTTCTTCCACAGCTTGTCCAGTACAAGATTGATTTTTTTTTTTTTGTGATGGAATCTCGCTCTGTGGCCCAGGCTGGAGTGCATGCAGTAGCACCATCTCGGCTCGCTGCAACCTCCACCTCCTGGGTTCAAGTGATTCTCCTGCCTCAGCCTCCCGAGTAACAGGGACTACAGGTGTATGCCACCTTGCCCGGCTAATTTTTTTGTATTTTTAGGAGAGATGGGGTTTTACCATGTTAGCCAGGATGCTCTCAATCTTCTAACCTCATGATCCACCTGCCTCAGCCTCCCAAAGTGCTGAGATTACAGGCATGAGCCACTGCGCCTGGCCCCAAGATTGATTTCTTAGGTTGTTTCATGGGCTTTAAAGTGACATGGGATTTAGAATGATAGAGGAAGATGCTCCCTTAGCTTGTTTTATTATCAGTCATAGACTCCATAAGGGAGTTCCAGACATCATCGGAGGAAGGAAGTGTGGTAGTTTGAAGACTACGTTGAATAACAGAGTAGATTACAATTTGCCTGGTCACATAAACCTCCTAAATAAATGCAGTTGAGACTGGGTAAGATGTAGCACTGGGTTTATTTAAATCCATTACATAAATTGAATCCCGGATTATATAAGGTTACACCAGAGAATATAGTTTCAGTGCCAAAAATAGTTTGTAGGTTTTAGTAATCTGACTTGTTGAATGTATACGTATTTTTTTACTAGACATGGTGGTGGTTACTAGGTCATATACAAATGTAAAACCATTTAATTGTGCACTTAAGCTTAGTGTACTTGATGTATTTTATTTTATATTTGCTGTCTTTCAGTTTGGAAAGATGTGGCATGATTTTTTTCTTACCTTCTATTCTAATCTTGACCAAATCTTCTCCAGTTTGAGGCTGTTAGCCCAAATACATCCCACATCAGGTGTTTTTTGCCTTTTAATTCTACCCTGCATGGACCACACTTTCTGACGCAGCTCTGGTCTGGGCCTGTCTTCCTCAGATACCATTGTATGAATAACTCGTGTTCTACCTCTGACTGCCTACTTAGTAGTAGACTTTCTGAAGGCGGGCACCATAGTCAGTTTCTTGTATGTCTCTGTGGCAGCTGGCACAAGACTCAGCTCAAGGTAAGATTTCATTAAGGATGTCAAAGAGATTCATGGTCCTTTGTTTTTTTCTGAAAGAGGAAGTTGATCCACAGGATGTCTGGGGTACAGACAAGCAAGAGCTCCTTTTTTTTTTAATGAGGCAAATGCACATAACATAAAGTTAACTATTTTAAACTCTGCAGTTCAATAGCATTTTGCATTTTGTTGATACATAATGTTGTACAGACACCATCTCTATCTAGTTCCAAAATGTTTCCATTACCCCAAAAGAAAACCATGTATCCATTGAGCAGTCACTCCCTGCTGTTCCCCACCCCAGTCCCTGGCAACTACCAATCCCCTTTCTGTCTCTGCAGATTACCTGTTCTGGATATTTTATATAAATGGAATCATATGGTTCGTGACTGTGGTGTATGACTTCTCTCAGTTAGTGTCATGTTTCCTAGGTTTATTTACACTGTAGCATGTTCTCAACGCTTCATTTCTTTTTGTGGCTAACACACTAACATTTTTTTTATTGTATTTTAGGTTTTGGGGTACATGTGCAGAACATGCAAGATAGTTGCATAGGTACACATGTGGCAGTGTGTTTTGCTGCCTTCCTCCCCTTCACCCACATTTGGCATTTCTCCCCATGAACAAAGCACCAGGTGTTATATTTTAAGTGTGTAATTATATGGAGTCCTTGTAACAGCTCTAAGATTAGGAAATAATAAGCCCTATGTTACTGATCTGAAAACTAAGGTTAAAAGAAGCAAAGTGTCTAGCCTAAGTTTATAAAGCAAATAAACCATCCAACAAGGTCTAGGATCCAAATACCTGACCCCAAGCCCAGTGTTCCTGCACTACACTGAGTTGTCTCTTCAAAAGCTCGTGAATGTCCCCAGTTTATTCAGCCCTGCTGTCTGCAGGCTGCTTACTTCACGTCCTCCTGCCTCTCTCCATTCCCAGCTCATACAGTAATTTGAGCTCAACATTTCAGAGTAAGCCAAGTAGACCCTTGCTCTTCGTTTCCCGTGTTTGAAATTGCATGTTTGTTAGAACTCAAAAGAGAGTTACAAAACATTACAGAAATTCCCATTGCACTTCAGCAGTGTGTAACTGGACTTTCCTCAAATTGAAGCCCATAAGCAATTTCCTTTCATGGCCTGGCAATCCTCAGAGAAGAAGGCCTCCTCATCTGTGTTTAAACCATTGAGGAGAGGGAGTACCTTGAATATGCATGAGCATGACCAAGGCAGCAGCAGCAGAAGTGGATTTTAATAATTAATTTATTAGGCCAATTTACTTCTCTAATTGCTTGTGAAGCTTTGTTAACTAGGAGATAGTAAAAACAATTAAAAATTCAAATTATTTTTTACAACTTGGTGGAGCTTAGATGTTAAGGTTGCAGAGAGAGAGAAAAAAACAGACTGGAGGCCCCAGTCATCTCTTCAATAAGTGTTTAAATATTTACAAATTGCACTTCACTGAAGCTCATTTTTATGTTTCTAAATGTTGTCTAAATGTGCACTAGGATGTTAGTTTCACACACGAGTTCTGAGAGCCCTTTTAGAGTTGAAGGGCCTTGTGCTTAACCTCAGCTTCATGAACCAGTTTCAGGGGATCTATGCATGCCTTGAAATTATCTGGAAAAATGTTACACATGTGTGCACTTTTCTAGGGTAGGTGGGCAGAGCTTTTGCTAGATTCTCATGGTTTAGGAACGACTACTCTACCGCATTCTTTCCAGTTCCCTGAGTCATTGGCAGACAATTGTCTGACAGCTTAGAGACACCAAGTCCCTCTGCAATTAGAGAAGGTTGCATCTAGAGTGTGAGCCTGCTCCTGCCATCCCAAACCCCTAATGACCACCCAAGCTCCTTACCAGGGGCTCAGAGCCCTTCTTTTGATAATAGCCTTGGAAAGGTCACTCTGTAGTTTCTACCTATCCCTCTCTTACTAGTAAACTAAACTCTACAATCAAGCCAGAGACTGCATCAAAAACTAAGAGCAGCTAGATGAAGGCCAACACTAGGCGCAAATCACCGCTGGAACTAGTGCTCTAGAGGTTCAGAAGAAGAAAAGTACCAGAGCCTTGCCACTCCGAGCATGGCCCACAGGCCAGCAGCATCAACGTGGCCTGGGTGTTTGCTAGGAACACAGGATCTCAGGCCCTCACCCCAGACCTACGGAATCAGAATCTGCATTTTGACAAGCTACCCAGGGGGTTCATAAACACCTTAGAGTTTAAAAAGCACTGGTTTAGTGGATGCCCAGTTCTAAGCACCGCTATTCATCCTCAGTCTAGCCCCTTCTATTCCATCTCCCATGTGAAGGCACATCCCTCCTTTAACTTCATCCTGATTTTAGCTCCTGGGTGTCAGGTGGAATTTCTGTTCTCTTGTGTCTCCTAAGGAAGCAGCAATTTCTAGTGCATGTTTCCTGTTACAGCCCCGAGATCTGAGCTCCAGCCCATTTCTGGAGTACAAAGTCCTCTTGCTGCGCTATGTTGAGGACGCTGTGATGAAAGAGGAAGGAATCAGAAGATCAGAGGTCTCCAGTCACTTCCTCACAAGCCATGTAGTCATGAGCAAGTTACCACATCTTGTGCCTCAATGTCCTGATCTTCATAAGCTTGTAGCAAGGATTCAACAAGGATATATATGAAAAGTACTTTGTGCCTGGCACAGAATAGAGGTTCCAAAAATGTCTCTTCACTGTTGTAGTCATTTGGCAAAGGCCACAGCCACTCCCTGGAAAGGGCACTGAATTGGGAGCTAGCCAGTCTGCTCTTGTTGCACCTGATCGGGCTTTGCCTAGTTTAGTGTGAACTCAAATGAGTCCCTTGCCCCTCAGTTTCCCAACCTGTAAAATGAGGCTTTGACCACAGGACTTGCTAAATCCCTGTATTATGCCTCTGTGGCATTATGTATTCCCTCTCAGAGAAAGCCATCATCCACCAGATGTTCTACGAATGGGGGAAAAAAAAGTATACTCGATAGAATTAGTCTGATACTTGAAGGAGATCCCTTGAGACAAATGTGTTTTAATTGTTCCACTTCTGTGGACATTAATCCCCCACTGTTAGTGATTCTGAGTTGCTCAGGCTGCTTTATACAACCAAGTGCTTAAATCCTTAGTCCTTCGTGAGAGATCCTCCATTAAGTCTGCCTCAAGGCACAACATGCTTCAAGTGAGTTGAGCACAGTTGCAAACTCCTCTGTGACAAAATGAAGATTAATTTTGAGCTTCACTACTTTGTGTTTATCCATCATGGTGCCAGCTGTCATTGTAATGACACAGTCTCCCATGCAGACAATTAAAAATCATGCTCAAATAATCTGTTCTAATTGCTTTGCTTCGAATTACAGTTCAGTGTAGACACACCCCCGTTGCCATAAGGAGGGCCAGCACACTTTGTTTGACAGTTTGGGAAAAATTTGAACAATGGAGATACTGCTTTTTCACTCTAAAACATCTCAAGAAGCCTCTTAAAACTGAAGCAATGCAAATAATTTTGATAGTGCCTGTATTTCTTAGCCCTCTATTTCTAGACCCCATAATGCCCCTCCCCAGCACCAAACTTGCTTCCCAAGATTCCCGTCTCTGTTGGGAACTTCATACTCTGGAATTTTCTCCACTTGCCTCTCCCTATACCAGACTTACCTGTTTTGATCATCCCCTCTGAAGCCAGATCACTGCTACTAAACAGAAAAGGTAACAAATTAATCTGTTCCTGTGTACTCAGTGGTTGCTAATGAAGCTTACTCTTACTTTGTGCTCTAGAAAGGTGAAAGGAAGAAAATAATTATCCTCTCCTTTTTACTGGGTGTGGGTTTGCAGTGTGTGATGTTACTTAACTCCTTCACCTTCTCCCAAATTAAGTCACATTTGTGAAACTCAGGCTCACGTCCAAAATGGGTAAAATCAGTAATCTGGGAAAGCAGTAAAGGATGGCTCTATTTTCTTGTCCTTTTCCCCAATCCAGCTTACTTTTATTACTTAACTGAATGCCAAATAGTAGGTAGTGCCTTTCCACAAGAAACTAAAGGTTTTGATGAAAAAAAAATTTTTTTCCTTTTTCTTCTCCTGGTGTATGTCCATCTTCTAGGGGAGCAAGGCAGGTTACTGTGGGCTTATGCTCCATTTCCAAGTGAAAGAATCAGTATTTCCTGGGCCTAGACTTAGCTTCCAAAGAGAAGGATCCCTCCAATATGGGTAAGGCAACAGAAAGTTAACTCAGCACACCTCTTCACCCCTACAGGTGGATCAACAGTTGCACATTAATATTACGAGATTCTGGAACTTTACACCAATGCTACTTTAAATGGCTAACTCTGAATTGGAACTGCATAAAAGGTTCTTATCTAGAGATTCATGACCATGGGCATTAATATAAAGAAGCTGTTAACGTGTCTCCTTGATGTACTTGATGATACCTGATACATGCAAAAGAGATGTGAACCACTTACACTCTTATGGGAAGCCCCATGCTTTTTGAGTTTCAAAGAATGATGTCATGTCTTAAACATTTTATCCCTCTCTTCATCTGAAGTTCTCTCTAAGGTAAATTCAGTTATTCCCCTTAGTCTTTTAGTCTTATGTAATTAAACTCTGTGGGTGTGTATCTAGGGTTTCATGTCAGGGAGAGATAAAACCTGATTAGGTTTGTTCCCCAGGGGAAAGAATCGTTATTCTAAGACATGGTACTCTTTGTTCTTGAGGGCTGTGCATTCCACTGCATAATGGTTGGGAGACATTTGTCAGTCTATCATCGTCCAGTAAAATCACTGTTTATGCCTTCCTTCTATTCTCACAACATTAGGGTATCATTCAGTTTTTCAGAAGCAATGTATCTTGGTTTTGTCTATAAAAATGGCAGCAGACACAGCCTATAAGACAGGCTTTGATTTTGTTTTTCCCATTGTTTTTAAAAATCTTCCCTACCCCAGTAACAAGCTAGAGGGGTTCAGAAAGAAATGTTAAAAGAATTTAGGAGTCCCCTTTTGAGGAAGATGACCAAATTATCAGGACAATATTTAGGATTACAGAAGAATGTGCAATAGAATTATGGCTTGTCTTTGCTGTGAGCTTCCCCATTGGGTTTAGCCACAAAGAAAGGAAAGAAAACACTTTGCCAACCAAGAAAGACACTCACAATTTTTACTGCAGAAGGGAGAGAAAGAAGACAGAGGGTTCTGTGAGTGTCTGGTGCATGTGTGTGCCTGTCTGTGTATGAATCTATTAAACACACTTGCATGCATGTAACAACAGGATTTTTATGGCAGTAATATGGCTTGATTGTCAAGAAGGAGGATTAGGATAATACTTGTGCCTAAAGATGATGCTAATTTATAAACCTTGACTGCCTTTCTTATTTTTAGTGAAGTATGGGAGACTGGACTTTTTTTCAAAGGAGACTTTAACCAAGTAAAGTGATAGAAGGTAAAATTATGAAGCAGGTGAAATTTATCATCACATCCTATGTATCCCTTTTCTGGAAACTGTTACTCCTCTCTATACCTTTTCCAGACCTTTCTACCTGTCAAAACCAAGGAAAGTTATAAACTTATTCATAGCAATAATAAATGGCATGGGAACCATAAGTTAAAGTGGTTGAGAGTCGAAAGATCTGAGGTGGAATGTGGGTTCTGCCATGTACTGTGGGACCTTGGACAAGTTTATCTTTCTGATCCTCAATTTTTAGACTGGCACATGGGAAGAATGAAACCATCTTAGTGCTAGTGCTACAGTTGAGTGAATTAATGCATCTAAAATGCTAACCACAGTAGCCGGGATGGAGTAACTGCATATATATATGTATATATATATATATGATAGTGTTTGTTCCTGAAATGAGAGAAGAGAGTGCAAATTTTTGGGCTTTTTCTAACAATGAGGTGGAAGATGTGGGTTATATTTTCAGGAAGGATGAGTACTGAATTCATTCCACCCTCCATTAGTAAGATAAACTATGTATTGTGGAAGATCACCATGAATTAAAGATAAGCAAGTGTTTACTTTTAAATTGTATTTTCTTAGGGGAGCCAGGTGTGTATCAGTTAGTGTTTGCTATGTAACAAACCACTATAGAAGTTAGCTTAAAATAATGTTCATTATTTCTCAGGATTTTGTGACTTGGCTGGGTGGTTCTTCTGGTCTGGTACAGTCCTTTTGGGGCTTGATGGTCAAGGATGGCCTCACTCACATGTGTGGGGACTCTGCTGGGTCAGCTGAGATGCCTGGGCTAGCTCGGGCCTGTATCCAGGTAGTATTTCATCTTCCAGGAGGCCAGCCTTGTCTCATTCATATGATGGCAAAGGAGTTCCAGCAGCTACAGAGGGCAAACTCCAGCAGGTAAATACTTTTCCAGCCTTGGCTTGCTAATCAGTCAAAGTCAGTCACATGATCAACCCAGATACAAGGAGCGGGCAGTAGATTCCATGTGACGGGAGTTGCTGCAAAGAACGTGTGGCCACTCAGATTCGACAATATGAGGATTTAACACTAGCCAGTCCTCATGTTCATACACAGCTATGAAAAGAATCCTTTAGAATATTCTCTAATGAGTTGACAGCTTTGTTCCAATAAAAAAGTCAAAACCTTTAGGAAAAAGTGCATCACTTCTTAGAATACAGAGTCATTATCTGCATCTGATTCTGGGCCTCTCAACCATACCAACACAGGTATAAAATTTCCAAGGTGATTGTAGACAAAACAGATTGGTTCAGAACTCTGCATACAAGTTAGCTTCCTTTTCCTATTCGGAAATCTGTTGGAAAGCAGAGCCCTTCTGCATTTCTATTTGTATTCAAGAAAATGCAGGCATAGGAAATACCAGCAATGTCTCTGCAGGAGATATGAGCTGAAGAGAAAGCACAGAGTTTGGAAAACATTTGAAGCAAACAAAACAATACGACAACTGCACCTTTTGCAACTTCTCAGTCAAAGCATTGACTCCTGGTGACTTAAAGACCGTGAACACTGGACATTCCACCGCAAAAGCCTAGGCATCTTCCAACAGATCAGTGTGTCTCATCTGCCACTCTATTTCCATATCATAGTGCTTTTCTTTTGTTGAACTTTTCGGATTTGTACAGGTCTTCTGAAGCCCCTCATTTAATATCCTAGAGTGATCACAAGAGAATGGTCATTACGTAATTGTGAAAGGAAAATTCTCTGTAGTTACAATTTACTGCTTTATCTTCTGCAAACAGAATAGTCCATGGAGTTACTCAGTTTGTTCTTTTGTTCTACAGTAGCTCTTGTGGTGAACACTAGAACAGCTCAAACAGCTGGTCTCTGAGTCTCTCATATATTTCAGCCACACAGGATGTTTATTTGATATAGGTGATACCATCATACTTATGCAGTAAGGTAGGAATTAGGAAAAACTGTGGATTCCTCTTCTCAATGTACCCCTTATTAGTTGTGAATTTGGGCAAAAAAATAACTTCAATGTGTCTCTATTTCTTCTTCCGTAAAATGGAACTATAAATTCTTATCTATCCTAAGAAGCATTGTTCTGATGACCAGATGAAATCATGTTTGGGAAAGTGATTTGTAATTTTAAAAATCTACATAAAGATGGTATTATTTTTAGCCTCAAAAAGGCCATGTCTATAATCACTCAAAGCAGTGAGGGATATGGTGATTTGAGTTTAGGATAAGGAGTTACTCTAACATTAAATGTGGAGCGGGAAAGCCACTTCTGTAGGTCAAGGCGTCCTCAGTTCCAGTTCAGTAACCATCCGCATTCTTGCGTATTCATAGGATTATCAAGGTACCAGAGTTTACAGTTATTTAGAGAATAAGCACCCCAGGCATGGATTACTTCCTTTCTGCTGTTGCCTAAATATGTAGCAACTCATTTCCTAGGAAACAACTCTACACCCCAGCAGCATTTGATTCAAGCATGGGAGAGAAAGTAAAAACTGAAAACCTAACTATCTGGGCGAATGGGATGAGGGTGGTTATTGCATACAAGCGTAAATAATGTATTACCTCCCTAAGCTCTTTGGCATAAATATTGGGTATTCGCTCATCAGCAAACAAGTATTTTTAATCGTCTAAGTACAATGAAAACTTGTCTCAGGGCAAAGAGATGCTTCATACAGCAAGCACCCTCTCCTCCATTCCCTTCTCTGCTTTCTCCTCTCATCCTCTCTTATCTTTGAGTGCCTTGTATACTTTGAGTATCTTTCCATAAGGGTTACTCAACTGGGAGATGTACAAATGCACAGGTTCCCCTTTGGGAAGAGAAAATGGAAATTAATTTGAAATCAAAGCATGAGACATTTAAAACTTGAATTTGATATTTTTTAAATGTAACATATTCCAGTGTACCTCTTCTGATTAAGAAAAGAAACTGAGATGCTAAGATATGAGAACTGTCCATACAAACTCTTTATAAAAAAATTATCATTACCGTCACCAAAACTGAGCCCCCCAAGAAAGGAAAAAATAAACGAAGAGAACCCTGCCCTATGTGCTGTTGAGAAATGAGAACAATGCCTTTACTTTTGTTTATCACTTTGACCTTTTCAAACTACTTCCAAATATTTTCTTACTGAAAAACCTGGTAGGAAGATCTAAGATTTTCAGGAAAGACCTTTTGTTTATTTGTATTTGTGTAGGCTAGACACAAAATCTTTCTGAGGTCTACGAATGTGGTTATTCAATGTGTTTGTGTCTTGGATACTCAAATGTAAAGGAGAAGTTGAACAACAGCCAGGTGTGGTGGCTCATGCCTGTAATCCCAGCCCTTTGGAAGGCCAAGGTGGGCGGATCATGAGGTCAGGAGTTCAAGACCGGCCTGGCCAACATGATGAAACCCTGCCTCTACTAAAAACACAAAAATTATCTGGGTGTGGTGGTGCATGCCTGTAATTGTAGTTACTCAGGAGGCTGAGGCAGAATTGCTTGAACCTGGGAGGCAGAGGTTGTAGTAAGCTGAGATCACTCCTCTGCACTCATGCCTGGGGAACATAGTGAGACTCTGTCTCAGAAAAGAGAGAGAGAGAGAGAGAGTGTTGAACATCAATGAATGTGGCTCAGCTTCTAAACCACAGGCTGAAACCCCAGGAGACTTCATACCTCTACCATCCTATACTCCAATGTGTAATCAGTCACTGCGTCTTTCAGAGTCTCTGTATGAATGAAGGGACTCACAGGATATTTTGCAGGGGAAAAAAAATAAGGTTTCTAAAAATGATAATATATGTTATCTGTCGACTGCCTACTCTGGGCCAGGATATTGGGTTAAAGGCTTTATAAATGTTTCTGTCAACTTCTAAAACATCTCTAGATATTATTAGCACATTGGATATAGAAGTAAGAAGGGAGGCTGAATAAGTTGCCAATGGTCACATAAGCTGGTCCAGATTCCAGCCCAGATCTGCAAGCAAGTGACTTTGGGTGGCAGGCTTCACTGCATCTTTGTAAATATCGTTCAGTATTCTGAAAACATCTCGAAAGGAAACTTTGGGGAAAATCATTTTAATTGTAAACCCCATGAGGAGACCACAGTTCAAACACATCCCTTCAGCCCGGAGCCAAGTAAGAGAAGCTTTAAGAACCCCCAGGGGAGTTTATTGTGTGGCCTGTAGTGTTGGTAGAACACTCTGGGCTGCTGGAGGAATCAGGACTGGAAATATGGGGACAAGGACCTGGCTGTGGCAGCACAGCAGAGGTTTTGGAGTCACTGGACTCCTGTAGACTCCAGGTCAAAGGCATGTGTTTTGAGTGGGGGAGATGTGGGCAGAAATAGAAACTGGCCTGGAGCTGTTATACGTGGTCTTTCCTAGAGAGAACCACCTGGAGGGACAGAGTCCACAACAGGGAGAACCTGTGTGACCATGAACTTCTAAGAGCCAGAGACCTAAGGGGAGGCCACAAGGAGCCAGCCAGACATTCTAGTCAGGGAGCGCAAGGGAGCAATACCATGTGAATGAGGGCTGGCGGCCAGCCAGGTGCTAGGAGATGCTTGATAATCCACAGAGCCCTGCATGAGAGAGTTGAGTAAAGTATCTGCAGCATGCTGTGGTCAGAAGAAAGCACAGCCGGCTCTTCAGAGGTTTTGTTTTGTTTTGTTTTGTTTTGTGACAGAGTGCAGTGGCATGATCTCAGTTCTCTGCCACATACGCCCCTTGGGTTCAAGTGGTTCTCCTGCCTCAGCCTCCCAAGTAGTTGGAGTTATAGGTGCACACTACCATGTCCTGCTAATTTTTGTATTTGTAGCAGAGACAGGGTTTCAGCATGTTGGCCAGGATGGTCTCAATCTCTTGACCTCGTGATCTGCCTCCTCAGCCTCCCAAAGTGCTGGGGTTACAGGCGTGAGCCACCATGCCAGACTCCTAAGAATTCTAAGCACCTAAGACATTCCTTGCCCCAGACCTCCTCTCCCTTCCCTGCTCTTCCAAGTGTTAGAGGAGCCGGGGCCTCTGTGAGGGTATGGCTGGAACTGGAGGGGAAGGGCAGGACTGAGGGGCAGAAGCCCGTCAGGAAAGAACAGAACTAGGCCTGCTCTCTTTCCCAGAACAGGCTTCAAGCCAGCAGCAGCCCAAACCTACAGCTTTAACACATTTAACATGCTGCATGTGACTAATAACCCAGACTGGACATGTTAATTATTGCGTGGAGACTGAGGTCAAAAGTGAGAGGAGTTTTGTTTTGTTATGTTACCTCTGAGGAGGTAGATGAGCTGTAGGGCCACAGAGAAGATTTGCAAGAGAGGTTAGGGCAGCAGAAAATGCCTTTCGATTTTACTCTTCAGGTTCTCCTTTAACAATAACATCTGGGTCAGAGATACGAGTGGACTTAGCAGTAACAATAAATACATCACATAGCGCCTTGTTAATAGATTGGCTGAGGGGGAACGATCCAAGATGGCCGATTGCTAACATCTTGGGATTGCAGCTCTCAGTGAAAGCGCAGAGAACTAGAGGACGCCACACTTTCAGACAAATTCTGGTCGCTCACGGAGCAGAAGATCCCCAGTGGAGGAGCCACACGGGTTGCCAGCGCGACTCTTGTGGCCGGCACAGCGGTTTCGCCGGCACCTCGGCGCGGCAGCTCTCGGAGCAGAGTAAACAGGGCTGGCTCCCCTTCTAACCGAGGTTTGGAGCCCCAGGAAGGCAGAGTATCCTATTAGGGACACAAGAAGGAAGCCAGACAGGAGAATCCTGGGCAGAAAAGCACCATCGATCTTAATGCTGCTGTTCTGACCCTGGGTACTAACAACTTGGACGTCCACTCAAGAGACCTAATCTGAAAGTAGGTAATTTCAAAGACGACAGGAGGATAAATTTACAATGATGGGAAGAAACCAGCGTAAAAAGGCTCAGAATACTCAAAATCAGAACGCCTCTCCCTCTAAAGATGATCACAGTTCCTCATCAACAATGGAACAAGGCTTGATGGAGAACGAGCACATCCCAATAACAGAATCACGCTTCAGGGAATGGATAATAAGAAACTTCTGTGAGTTAAAAGAGCACGTTGTAGCCCAAGGTAAAGAAACTAGGAACTTTGAAAAAAGGTTTGACGAAATCCTATTGTGAATAGACAACTTAGAGAAGAATATAAGTGAATTAATGGAACTGAAGAATACAATACAGGAACTCCGAGAAGTATGCACAGGTTTAAACACTCGAATTGTTCAAGCAGAAGAAAGGATATCAGAGGTCAAAGTCCAACTTAATGAAATAAAATGAGAAGACGAGATTAGAGAAAAAAGGATAAAAACAAATGAGCAAAGTCTCCAAGAAATGTGGGACTATGTGAAAAGACCTAATTTACGTTTGATAGGTGTACCTGAATGCGACGGAGAGAATGAATCCAAGCTGGAAAATACCCTTCAGGATATTATTCAGGAAGATTTTCCTAAACTAGCAAAGCAGGTCAATATTAAACCCCAGGTAATACAGAGAACACCACAAAGATATTCCTCAAGAAGAGCAACCCCAAGCCACATAATAGTTAGATTCACCAGGGTTGAAACGAAGGAGAAAATACTAAGGGCAGCCAGAGAGAAAGGTCAGGTTACCCACAAAGGCAAGCCTATCAGACTTACAGCAGATCTCTCAGCAGAAACTCTACAAGCCAGAAGAGAGTGGGGGCCAATATTCAACATCCTCAAAGAACAGAACCTTCAGCCCAGAATTTCATATCCAGCCAAACTAAGCTTGACAACTGAAGGAAAAATAAAATCTTTTATGAACAAGCAAGTACTCAGAGATTTTATTACCACCAGGCCTGCTTTACAAGAGCTTCTGAAAGAAGCATTACACTCAAAAAGAAACAACCAGTATTTGCCTTTCTAAAAATATACCAAAAAGTAAAGAGCACCAACATAAAGAAGAATTTTCATCAACGAATGGATCAAACAGCCAGTTAACATCAAATGGCAGTAACCCTAAATTTAAATCGACTAAATCCCCCAATCAAAAGACACAGTCAAAACCCAACGGCATGTTACATCCAGACCTGTTTCACATGCAAGGATACACAAAGACTCAAAACAAAGGGATGGAGAAAGATTTACCAACCAAATGGAGAGCAAAAATAAATAAATAAAAAGCAGGAGTTGCAATTCTCGTATCGGATAAAATAGATTTTACAGCAACAAAGATATAGTGGTAAAAGGATCAATGCAACAACAAGAGCCAACAATCCTAACACCCAGATACATAGAGACTTAGATTCAATGAGACAGAAAATTAATAAGGATATCAAGGACTTGATCTCAGATCTGGAACAAGTAAACTTAATAAATATTTATAGAGCTCTCCACTTCAAATACATAAAATATAAATTCTTGTCAATACCACATCAAACCTACTCATAGGTTTAAATGAAACATTGATTGACCATTATTAATATCCATTTTTTTTCAGAATAAAGCAATATTTCCATTCACCCTCCCTCTTTCTCTTCCTCTTTCTTACTCTCCTTTACTCATTTTTTTTCTTTCCTTCTCTCAAAAAAAGAAAAAAAAAAGAAAAGAAATCAACTTGTAAACCTCTAGATCCAGGTCAGCAATGTCTCTCTCATTGCTTGATTTCCTTCCTTCCCTTCCCTCCCTCCCTCCCTCCCTCCCTCCCTCCCTCCCCGCTTCCTCCCCCCTTCCTCCCTTCCTCCTTCCCCTTCTTCCTCCCTCCCTTCCTGCCTTCCTCCCCCCTACAAAAAAAAAACAGATTGGCTGAATAATATTGTGGCAATGGGCATCTTTGCTTCCGATTAGAAAAGGATTATATGTCAAGGCAAAATTGCAAAACCTAACTATCTGCAGACATGGCCACATTATGGGGCCTCTGTCACCTGCCGGCCATGTAACCAGGGGCAAGTTACTTACATTCTATGTGCTTAGATTTATTTCCACATCTGCAGAATGGGAGGAATAAGTCCCTTTGTCATAAGATTTTGGGAAGGAAGCAATAAGTCAATATATTTAAAGTGCTTAGAGGAAGAAATGACACATGGTGAGTGCTTAATTTGATATTTTAAATGAGCCGTATTGAAATCAACACACAGTGAATTCAAGCAGTTAATTTGAAAGCACCCATCCATTAAGTGAACAGTGAATTTTAAAACCATAAAATATAATAAATGTTCCACTAGTTCAAAAGCCAGTAAGGCTAGTGGAATATTTTTGAGTGAAGTGAAAAAAATGAAAGGTTAACTATATGTTCTTGGTTATTATATACAGAGCAAGCCCATCTCTGGACTTGGGCAGATCAGTCTGGTGATTTTCACAGCAATCACACATCCGTATGGAATGTGAAAGTCCTGGAACCAGATGACCCTCTTACAGTTTCAGAACACAGTTTTGTATTGAATTATACTAAGTGATCTTTACAAAATCTCTATCAGTTGAAGCTTCAGGTTCATTCTACATTTCGATTCTGTCTATTGGTCTGTTTTTATAATGGAAGCAGAAGTCATTTGCTGTCATTTTAGAAGCTTCTACTTCGTGTTCATTCATCACATTCATCTCCTTTATTCTGCAAACAAATATAACCTCAAATTCATTAGCTACCGGGGTCATTCATGCTTCCTTGGGGTGTGACCACGTATTGATTTGATACATTCCTGCATTACCTTTTTCCTTCCTTTAGAAGGAAAATTCTATTGCCTACCTCCCTAACCGTCAGGCCAGGGACTGGTACTGGTCTGTGATGTGTTAGGAACTGGGCCGCACAGCAGATGAGTGGTAGACAAGATGGGCAAGCCAGCAAAACTTCATCTGTGTTTACATCCCCTCTCCATCACTTGCATTACTGCCTGAGCTCCATCTCCTGTCAGATGAGTGGTGACATTAGATTTTCAGTAGAGCAAGAATCCTATTGTGAACTGCATATATGAGGGATCTGGGTTGTGCACACCTGAGAATCTATTGCCTGATGGTCTGTCACTGTCTCCTGTCACCCCAGTTGGGACCATCTAGTTTCAGGAAAGCAAGCTCAGGGCTCCTGCTGATTCTACATTATGGTGAACTATAGAATGATTTCATTATATATTACAATATAATAATAATAAAATTAAAATGCACAACAAATGTAATGCACTTGAATCATTGCAAAATCATCCCCCCACCCCGGTCCATGGAAACATTGTCTTCTATGAAACCGGTCCCTGGTGCCAGAAAGGCTGGGGACTGCTGACCTATCTGATGTCCCTAATGAGATTACAAATCTGCATACTATTAAAGAAAAGAGAAGCCATCTAAACACTTTTCAGTTTACCTTTCTGAAAGAAGATGACTTAAGGATGGAATTCAGAAAGTTTAGAAGAGATAGTGAAGAAGGGCGTGGAGGCCAGAGAGGAAGTAGATAATGTTGTTCTTTTCCTAGTTCTATTTTCATTGCACATTTTATTTCTTCTCAATCATGTAATAATGGGATCTATTACTGTGTTAATACTTGAGGCCCGATATTTCAGGAAATTAACTGTAATATCTGTTGTTCTGTCCATGTATGTTTCAGTCTAACACAGAGGGTAGTGGTGAAGAGCAAAGATTCTGCAACCAAAGTCCTGGGCCTGAAAGGAGTCTCGCTCACCATCACAGTGACCTTGGGCAGGTGACTTGTGTGCTCTCTGTGCTGGGGTTTCCACATCTATAAAATCAATGGAAAAGGAATTAAGTTCATACATTTAAAGTGCTTAGAAAAGGGCCAGGAGCAGTAGCTCATGCCTGTAATCCCAGTACTTTGAGGGGCCAAGGCAGAAGGATCAGAAGTTCAAGACCAGCCTGGGCAACATAAACATAGCAAGACCCCCATCTAAACACACACACACACACACACACACACATTAAATTTAATTTAAAAATTGGCTGAGTGTGGGGTGTACACCTGTAGTCTTAGCTACTCAGGAGGCTGAAGCAGGAGAATTGCTTGAGCCCTGGAGTTTGAGGCTACAGGGAGCTATGAGTGTGTTTTTGCTCTCCAGCCTGGGCAACAGAACAAGACCCTGTCTCAAAAAAAAAAAGTGTTTAAAAGAGTATGTGGCACATGGTGGCACTTAATAAATCTTAGCTCTTATTTCTTTTATTTTTCTGCTCATTTCTGAATGAAAGGACAGGTTCTTATTTAGTGCTGTTTCTCCATGTTATTTGGAGACATATCAGCATATTCCAAATGAACAGAATAAGTTAATTTTAAAACCTAAGTTTGTGTTAATACAGCCAATTTGTATTTTGAAGGTTAAGTGCTGCTTGTGATGATAAATCTCATCATTCTTGTTTTTATGCTTGGATTGTGGACGTTGTACCCAAACAAGCAGTGAATCTCAAAGTCCTGTTTCCTGCTGTTTTCCTTTCCCAGTCATTTCCCTCAACCACATTCTCCTTTGCAATTTCTTTCTAGAGTGTCCTTCTGTCTCCATTTTTGCTCTTTTCTTCACCATCAGTTTCTCTGCATGTTTGTCTCATTCTCATCTGCTAGGGCACTGCCTTTCCTATCCTCATCTCATGAAATTCAAGTTTCTCAAACTCACCTTTACTCTTGATAAACTCTCCACTCAAAAGGAGATAAGCATTACAGGCAACTGAAAGGAAAAGAAAAGAAGAAACATTTAGGAGGGGATTTTTCACAACTGCACGTGTTTTCCCTAGATTACAGTTTTGTTTGTATTTAAGTAATCATTTTAATAGATTGGGAGTGTTTCTCAGTATGATTCTGTGGATGCACTAGATGATGAGGTTCTGTAACGTAGAGACTGAAAGTAACTTTTCCACATGGCTGACTCCAAAAATGCAGACATTTTACTGAGTGACTTAGGACAAAGACAGCCAATAGAGGGTATATTTATTACAGTATTTCCATTCAGGTACTTACCACTTTTTTTTCTGGAAAGGAGTTGAGAACTTACAAGGATATATACTCCCAATAAGATAATGTGAACTTAAAGTATCTCTCCCCACACAAAAAAGTAAAAATAAAGTATTGGGCAAAGTAGAGCCAGAGAGACTAAACATTTATATCATGATGACCCAAATGTCTTTTTTAGATGCGATTACATAATTGGCTAGAAAAATTTAAAACTTGATCAAATTTAGTAACATTTCCCAATGTTTTCCCTACTTCAACCTATAGAACAGATGATTTTTACCTGTGAGATTATCTTCTCCATGAGGAAATGCGGTAGCCAGTTTGCCTCTTGTTATTCTATTTTTCTGTCTCTCAGGAAGAAAGCATATAGGAGTTCAAATTACTATTGCATTTTATAGGCTGTCCTTGAATCTTTTCTAATTTATGTCTTAAGTATGTAATTTACAAATTTCATTACTTTAATAATAATAATGAAATCCCTTGCAGTGCATCTTAAATATACTGTGCTAAAGAACTTCTAGGTCTGCACGATTCACAATGTCCATAAATCAATATAAAGGAAATAATAACTCAGGGTAAGGACAATTAATCTTGAAATGAAGACCAAGCAGGGATTTCTCTTGGGACTCATTATGGACACGCTTTGTTCAATGAATCACTTTTTCTACGACACCCTGACTGACTGTAGAAGGACCGGCGAGTTCCATTGGACTAATTATTTTAACAGTCTTAAACATTGAATGCCAAGAACATCCTAATAACCATCTAAATGAAGGCAATTCTGTGGAATACCCACTTTCCCTCACTTGTCATCCTTCCTGATTGTTTCTGTTAATAAGCTAACAGTCATTATGCTATTGATTATTTTTAAGAAAACAACCCATCTTGAAACAGTGTTATGGACTAACTAACATTCCTGGATCTTTCTCCAGAGGACTTTTTCCTCTTTTACTTAATTGCTTTAGAGATAAGGACTATCCAAATAGCTGCTATAACTTCACCACATAGATAAGAAAGCAAATTTGCTCAATTGTATTTAATGTAGAGCAAGTATTCTTAGACATTTTGGGGTCACAAATTCATTGAGAAAATTTTGAAAGCTCTAGACCCCAAACCCAGAAAAAGACACTGATTCATAACATTTTATGTACCATTTCAAGGATTTTGTAGACCTCTTTTCACTTACACAAAGGCCTTCTAACCCAAAGATGCCATTCATTCCAACTTAAGTAATACGGCTCTGCTTATTTTAAGATATAGCCATGTAAATGGAGAATATAGCCTGTGTATGGAGAATCTACCTCTGGAAGATCATTTGAAATGACCACCACATCAGTGTCAATAGAGTCAAGAGAGGGATTTCGTTCGTGAAGAAGGCAACATAAATCCTCACACAGATGCAGATCCAATTTCCTAGGACTGGCAGAGGCTGATGTTCACACAGATATTCTTGGAGCTGACAAAATCTAATATTTTTGTGGAAGCACATACCAGCTTCAAATTGTCCACTTTTCCTGAAAAGACTGGCCCTTGGCAAGCATACTGATGATATAAAGAAAGTGGCTATATACTCAGTAATGGGATTGCTGGGTCAAATGGAATTTCCATTTCTAGGCCCTTGAGGAATCGCCACATTGTACCCCAAAACCTAAAATGCAATAAAAAAAAAAGCGGAAGTGAATTTATATGCAAGTTTTCTTCAACCACATTACATGATAATATGAAAATGACAAGAAGAGCTTGCTTTTCTGACTTATGTCAGGGGGCAAGGCTTACAAAAAGAATATTTGGAGAAACTATGATTTGTTAGTTGGGCTTTTCTGATACTCATTAGTCACTTTGGTTTTTAGCAATTGTTTAACATCCTTCTTTTTCAGTAAAAAACTTGATTTTGGAATGTGATTGTCAGGTTAACCAGAGCTAGAATTATCTATACAAAGAAGTAGCTGTGGGCTTTGATTACCTACCTAACCATAACCAATCCCAGTTGGCTGAGTGGGTAGGCAACAGAGTTGTCATTCTGTTTTTGCTGCATATGATGCCAATGCGTCAGAAGGATTTATTTATAGAAGATCATAAAATTCTTAGCTTAAAATGGAACATTTTGCTTCTCTGTTCTTCCCACTAATTAAGAATTGTCACTGACTTTTGCAGTTACCTACTTAAATAGCATTGATTCTTACACAGTGCGTTTCCTATAGCATGTTGATACATATTCAATACCAAAAACTACACATGAAAACCCAGAGATTAAAGTAAATGCCGATTGTATAAAAGAATGTAAAATGACATTGCTATGCTCTTCTTATAAGAAAATAACCATCAGAAGTAGATCTCAAGTACAGTCTATGGTGGAATTTCGATTCTTTTTATTTCTTTTATTTGTAATATTGGCTGACTTAGTAGTATTTTAAATCCACATTAGAGACCTTTGTAGGGTATAATATTCTTGCAAAAAGAAAAGGAATTACATGAGAATTTGACTGCAGCTCTCTTTGAAGGAGTAGGATTATGTTTGATTTCAGGTTCCCTCTGTCTTTTTGTGGAATGAAAATATATTGCTTTTGTAATAACCAAAAATTGACTAAAAAACCATTATTTTGGGGGGAAAATAATGCTTCATTGTAAAAAAAAAAAAAACACAAGCTCTTTTAGAAAGCAATTTGTATGGTTTTTAGAGGCTAGGAAGTGGGGTGGTGTGGATGAGGAGAAATTGTTTAATGAATACAAAATTACAGCTGGATAGGAGAAATAAGTTCTAGTGTTGTGTAGCACTGCAGAATGAATATGGCTAACAATAATTTATTGTATGTCTTCAAAAATCTAGCAGAGAGGATGTTGAAAGAAATGATAAATGTCTGAGGTGATGGATATCCTAATCACCCTGATTTGTTCATTATATATTATATGCATATATTGAAATACCACTCTGTCCCCCATAAATGTGTACCATTATTATGTGTCAACTAAAAATGAAAGGAAAATAATGAAACCAAACCAATCCAAAACAACAACAAAAAAGCAATTTGGAATAGAAGCAAGACATACATCGTAGCACTTGTGCCAGGAGAGTTATTAACATAGCAAGGCAATGCCTGATCACAGTGTACATGAGTGGGATTTCTCAAAGGAAAAAGAGATTAAAACAACAGCATAGAGGCTAAGGAAAAAGCTGTTTCTAGTAGCAGAAACAACTGTTTACATGAAACAAGAAAGTTTCATGGAACAGAAACCAGGCCTAGTGTAGCCTTGAGGAACTCTTAGGTTTCACAGAGGAGCAGTTTGGGACCAAACTGTTGCCTCGAGTATAAGATGAAGGAGTTTTGTGCTTGATTTGGGAGGTGATGAAAATTTGTTTGAAAGTATTTGAGTAGGTGAGTGATCAGATTACTGCTATGCTTTAGAAACACGGACTGGCAACCTGGATTAGTGGCTTGGAGTATGGAATAACAGCAGAAAGAGTTTAGTAGTTGAAACTCTTTAAGAATAGCCAAGGTGAGATATTAAATTAGGCTCCAATTTTATGAGTGGATTGGATAAGATGAATAAAAGATAATAAAAGAAAATGAGGCCAGGTGTGGTGGCCATGACTGTAATCCCAGCACTTTGACAGACTGAGGTGAGATGATCACCTGAGGCCTGGAGTTCAAGACTAGCCTGGCCAACCTGTGAAATCCCATCTCTACTAAAAATGTTATATATATATATCTAGATGTGGTGACAGGCACCTGTAATCCCAGCTACTGGGAAGGCAGAGGCAGGAGAATCACTTGAACCCAGGAAGAAGAGATTGCGGTGAGCCAAGATCATGCTATTGCACTCCAGCCCGGGCAACAGAGTGAGACTCTGCCTCAAAAAAAAAAAAAAAGAAGAAGAAGAAGAGGGAAAGAGAGAAACACAGAGAAGGACATCCATCTTCACTTTACTTAAGACACTTCATATATTTAATTCATAATGAATTGAAGGCTGAACACTGAAAATGAACTAAAAACCCCAGTCAAGTCTGACACGCAGCAGACCTGAGTTCCTAGACTCTTACACTACTCACTTAGTGGATTGCCCTTAAGATGAGATTCAAAGGTTTTAGGGGAAAAAAATCTGTGAAAAAGGCATTAATGGTAAGGTACTTGTTTCTTTCAATTTCTGCTTTATGGAATCCATGTATTTAAACTCACCTGGATAAATTCTACATTGAACATGTTAATAGAAATGGTGACTAGTGAGAGAAGGGGAGGGAAACTGTCTGTTATCACCTAGGGGCAGAATATGCTAACTGAAAACTCATTTTTTCTGAGTAATATATATTTTTAATTAAAAAATAAATCTTTTTTTGAGATGGAGTTTTGTTCTTGTCTCAGAGGCTGAAGTGCAATGGCACGACCTCTGCTCACTGCAACTTCTGCCTCCCGAGTTCAAGCGATTCTCCTACCTCAGCCTCCTGAGTAGCTGCGATTATACCATGCCAGGCTAATTTTTTGTATTTTTAGTAGAGACGGGGTTTCGTCCTGTTGGCCAGGTTGGTCTCGAACTCCCAACTTCAGGTGATCCACCTGCCTCGGCCTCCCAAAGTGCTGGGATTATAGGCATAAGCCATGATGCCCGGCCTCAAAATTTTTTTTTTGTTTTAAGAAAAACTTTATGTATTTAGGGGTTACATGTGTGGTTTTGTTACATGGATCTATTGTACAGTGGTGAAGTCTCAGCTTATAGTGTAGCCATCAACTGAATTGTGTGCATAACATTTAAAAAATTTGAATCCCACAAACCTAAAACATACAAAGTTATCCAATAACTATTGTATTTGAGTTTCTTCTAGAGAAAGAAACAGAAGTTGAACTGTTTCTTTATGCTTTCTTATTAAAACTCATTGCTTTGTGCACAGTAGATGCTCAAGAAATATCCATTGATTGACTGGCTACATGAACAAATCAATGAATGAGCATTGAAATTCTGATGCATTTTTAAACATCCGTGTGAACACTGGGGTCTGTAGTTTTTTCACTTTACAGACATTAGATTTGTCAGAAAATAGAAAGGATCATGGTACCCAAATGAGGAAAATCATTCAGACAAGACCCCGTCACTCAGGACTCCAGGTACACAGTGATTACGACTTGCACTTCAGTGACCTAAGAGCAAGGGGTGGGACCTTAAAATAGAAAAAAAATGTCATCTATTATTTCATAACTCAGTAGTTGAAACGTAGGCCCTACTTAGATAGAAAGACCTGCAGCCTGAGTCAGAAGTCTGCCCCTTGTTTAAATTCATATGACACTACTGTACGCTCCAGGTGTGGCTTCCCTGGAAATGTTCCTTACCTCTTAGGAGACCTAGGCCAGTCTGAAATTGTTCTATGTGTCATCGGATTCCTTGACAGACAAAAGAATGACAGCTGTGATGTGATTTGGAACCACCTATGATTGTTAATGCTCATACAGTCATGACTTCTCTTCCTCCTGGCTGTTTGGAGAGATAAGGAAAGAGAAGATTAAACCTAAGGGTTGGAAAATACACTTCTCATTAATGTGGTGTTGGCCTTTCCAGACACACACAATTTTTGATGAGTTCTTAAAATAGTTACTGTGTATTTAGACTTGGGTGCAGGAAGAAAGCTATCTTAGACTGTGTCATCTGAACACCCCCCTCATTTTATGAAGGAGGAAACAAAAAATCAAAACTTTAGCCAGGCATGGCAGCACATCCATCTGTAGCCACAGTGACTCAGGAGGCAGAGGTGGAAGGATCACTTGAGTCCAAGAGTTTAAGGCTACAGGGAGCCATGATTGTGCCAATACACTCCAGCCTGGATGACAGAGCAAGACCCGGGCTCTTAAAAATTATGAAAAGCAGACACTGAAAAGGTTTAATGAGTGTACCAACTAAGGTGACGCTCATCTCTGTCAGATCCACGGTGAAACCTGGGGGTTCTCTCCCACATTCTCAAGAAAGCAGTCTGAAATTCCAGGGTACAACATTTATGATAAGGATAACACTTGGAAAGAGCATCTTATGTCAGCTAAGAGGCTAAAATAAAATTCATTCAGATACGCTAAAACTGAGCTGAACATTCTGATACATTTAGTTGTAGACTGCCGGTCTCCTTGCTAGGCCGGCACACTCGAGCGTGAAAATGAAAAATAAAGCCACTCTAGAACTGTAAGCACTACAAACTAATGTATGGCTTGACATGTCTCAAATAATCAGACCATTCATCTTTTGTCAACAGGAAGCACTTCTGGGTTTTTTTCAACCTGGCCTTGGTCACTGGGATGCAAATACTAAGTTTTTTAGGGAGTCAAGAGCTTCTCCTATGAAAGCCAATGAACTCTCAAAGCAAGCAAAATTGGAATGCTTTTATGAAATGTAATGTAATGCTCAAGATTTCACTTACCCCATTGCTTGTTTCAAAGTCCTCTGCCTCAATAAATAATTAGTTTCTGATCTTTAAGCTGTTATTTGGAAGAGAACAGCCCCCCCCCCCCCCGCCGCCGCCGCCCCCAATCATCTTGTGTTCCTCTTACATTGTCAGGCACACAGAAATACCAGCAATAGACACAAGGATGTGGAATGGTGTGCTAAATACTAAAATGCCTTCTCTGAGCCAGGACATTCAACTTCTTTTCCATCACAATCAAAGTCTTAGGACACATGAGGCAAGCAACCTGCAGCTTTAGACTACCAACTGTAATGTGATCAAACCAATAAATTCCAAATTAGCAATGGTCCCAAATATGGTGAGGTAGACAGCATATGAGGAGGCAGTCTCAACTGTGGAGCCAATTGATTGTGTGTCCATGAGGAGGTCACTTCAGTGAGGTTCACTGTCTTCCCACTGAGATGTCTTCTACCTCTGGAATGCTATGATGTAAAGGAACTATCTGTGTGCTACTTGGGGTTTGGCTTCCTTTTTGTGTTAAATCTGGGCACATCTAAGGAAGCTTGATACACTGGATGATCTCGGCTCCACAAACCTCCAATTTCTTTCTTTTCTCTTCTCTTCTGTCTTCTCTCTCTCTCTCTCTCTCTCTCTCGACGGACTCCTACTCTGTCACCCAGGTTCAAGTGATTCTAGTCATGGGAATGCTCTTTCGTGATTATCCTATAACTGGGTCATTTTTTGTCTCAGCTTCCTGAGCAGTTGGGCTTACAAGTGCCTGCCACCTCACCTGGCTAATTTTTGTATTTTTAGTAGAGACAGGGTTTCCTCATGTTGGCCAGGCTGGTCTTGAACTCCTGACCTCAGGTGATCCATCCATCTTGGCTTCCCAAAGTGCTGGGATTGTAGGCATGGGCCACTGGGCTCAGCCAAAACCCCAATTCTTGAATGACATCTGAACATTTACTTCTGCCCATGTTCACCACCATGTTCATTGGATTTGAAAGCACCACCTTTCTCATCCCAGTTAATTACTGGTCTCCTGCTTCTGCTCTTGCACATACACACATACACATGCAGATGCGTGTGCACACAGCTTTTTCTTCATAAGGTAGCCAGGGCGAATACTTTTAAGTATAAATCCTCTAATGTCCTCCTACTACATTGGAATGAAATCCCATCCCCTAGCCTGCCATGGACAGTGCAGGCCCAGCCTCCTTCTCTTTCTACTCCGGCCCCTACATACGACACTTAGGCACTCTGACATTTGCATCAACAGCTCCCTCCAGCTGAAATGGTCTTCCCTGATTATCCTGTAACTGGGTCATTTTTGTCACTCAAGGGCTCAGTTTGGGCCTGCCCCCCTTAGAGAGACCTTCGTGAACCCCATCCTGACAGGCTATGGTCACTCACTCTTGGCTCTGTTCAGCTGTGGTTCTGTGATAGCACTTACTGTTTTCTTACTTGTATACTGCTTTTATTCCCACCTATTCCCCGAAAATATTTGACAAGACTTTGCTTATTCTTTCCATTGATGTATCACTAGAACAGTGTCTAGCACGTAGGTACTCAGTAACTATTTTTCAGAAGACTCTAGAAGATAATAAAAATATGTTCCCTTTGGCTGAAGTAATTGAGTTTTGTCAACCCTGGGGCCTGATTGGCATAATACATCTATAGATATGAGTAGAAATGTCTCAGCCTTCTTCCCTGGGGAGTTTGAGCTTGTGAAATCTGATTCTCTAGGTTGACATTTCTGCAGATTGGGTAGAGTTAAGCAGGTTTAATTGATGAAGTGAAATGGCAGTGTTATCCAAGAAGTTAAAATGGAAAGCACAGGGTATCAGCACATAAGTTACATTTTTAAACTACACAAGGGTATATGCAAAATGTACACCCATGAATAAAATTTATGTAGATGTAGCTATGGCTAGGTGCACACACAAGTCCATTTAACTGTAGCAGTGGGTGGAAAGAAAAGCTTGAGTAATACAAGCAAGATGTAATACCAAAAATAGTTTACCCTATTTTAGAGATATAGTAGTCAGAGTCATAAGGTAATGAGATTATAAAAACAAAAGTCAGAGTGCATACATCCAAATAAATATTTATCTTAATATTATCTTTGGAACTTCATGCAATATATTCTACTTGAATGGGCATATGGATTGATTCAAGCTCCTGATAGTGACTTGCTTTTGATTAGTTGTTAGAACAACTTAGAACATTCTAGAACCTCCTAGAAGAGAATGATTACTATCAGTGGTGGAAGCATCTGTACATCTTCAAATACCCCCTTGAAGGTATGCTTGAATCCCAGAAAGACAAAAGGATTTATTGTTGCTTCACAACCAATTAGCAATGAAGAGAATTCAGAAAAAGGGAGCAATGAACTTAGGATGAAAAGCTAGAGAAGAGGTGAGAGTTGGCTTGGATGGGATATGAAAAGCTGGCAGAGCAAGGGCAGCCATCCCAAATGGAGAGAACCTGAGGTGAGCGTAGACTTCTTGTGGAATGTAGAACTGAGTGTAGACATGCCTGGCGTACTAGGTGAGAAGTCAGCTGGGGAACCTTGGGCTTGGTAACATTACAAAGACATGTCTTCCTTTCCAGCAGTCAGAAGTAGGTAGAGGAAAATGAGGTATTTCTGGGGACACCAGAGTGTGAGGCTTCTGTCCCAGGCACCGATGGGACAGAAGCGGGTTGGACTGCTCCCTTGCCTAACCCTTAATCAAAGAGGCAACTGCTGCAGTGTGACAAGTGTGACAAGCCTGAAGGATTTGACCTTGAGAAGAAAGGCCAGTTGAGGCAATACTTTTAAACACTTATTTACTGGCTTTGATTTTATTTAGTTAATTTTTAATAGATGGTACATTATCATTCAAAATTCAAGAGTTTTAAAAGGGTATTCAGAAGAAATAAATCTCCCTCCAACCAACTAATGTCATACATTTTGTGGATACCCATTTTAAGAGAGATTTTAGAGAAAAAAGTGTAAATAGGGACAGACTAAATATTAATAATGTGCTATGTTTTATATAGTAGCTTATTCTTTACCATAGTTTTATGTTATCAGCACCCTTTAAGGTAGATAGGACGGATGTTTTATTTCTATTTTGCTGACAAGGAAAGAGGATCAGAAAAGTTAAGTAACATAAAAAGTGACTTTTGAGTGGAAATATCTAAATTAAGACTCAGGTTTTTGGGACACACACAAAAGAAAATAGTTAAAGATAACTGCAAATGAAGTTTCACATATACTAATTTCATCCTCAGTTTTTGAATAGCTATAAAGCACAAAGTTTTAAAGTCTTTTTGAAACAAAAATAAAAAACATTTAAATCCTCAGTGTGCCCACATTGTTTCCTTATAAAATCTTGTAAAACATAATGGCCTTTTATTTAAAACCACAAAAGCAACAATAGTAATGGTTGCAATGCTTTTGAATTAAGTACTGAGGCCTTTGTTTCAGCTTGAATTAATTTCTGAAACCTGTAAGGAACCCATTAGCCTACCTGACTTCTAAAGGCATCAGAAAGTACACCCACAGAGCCTTAAAATATGAAATATCAGCCTGGTACTGAGCTTCAACTGCTGTTTTCCTCTTCTCTCTCCTGCCAACTCTTTCTTTTTTCAGTTTCAATTTCAGGATAAATGATGGAACAGAGTTTTCTTTTTCCCTTGGACAAGTAATTTACCTGAATTCTTTGGGTGGCACAGTTTGGTGAAACTAAATAAATCAAAGTCGGAAATTTGGATTCTTTTGAGTATTCGTTATCAGGATTATTCCCTTGTTGTATCCTTTTATTGGATGTCAATAGCACGAAGGATACTAGGCTGAATAGAAGAATGGAACATCTCCAGCAATATTTGGAGAATTGGAAAGTGAAGAGGCATCTCACTAATCAGGCTATCATTGAAACTGTCCCTGTAAACTTTATTAATCTGGGGAAAAGAGAGGAAGAAAAATAAAAATAATCCAAGCCTGTAACACATTCAGCATTAATCCCTAGGTCAGCTGCTCTCTGACCCACTTCCTCACAGTTGTTTGGTACCTGTTATCCAGAATTATGTAGACTTGGCTACAGAATTATAGTTTTCCTTAACTACTCTATAGATAACCTGAACATCATGAAATGTTAAGTTTTCCATTTGAGATGTTCTTTCAGGTCCTGCATGCCAGTAAAACTACTGAACTGACATCAGGTGGTTTAAAGGACCCCACCAGGAATGGGCTCATGAAGGAATGTAGTTTCCACATCCTGATGATTTCGTCCCTCTTACTCCCACCAATCAATGACCCCAATTTTTAAGGCACTCCCCCCCAACTATGTTCCTCTTTAAAACACCAGCCCAGAACTCCTCGAGGAAATGAATTTGAGAGCCTCCTCCCATCTCTTTGCTCAGTGTCCTGCAATCTTTAAAGTCTTTCTCTGCTGCAAACCCTGCTGTCTCAGTATAATTGATCTGTTACAGTGCAGCAGGCACACAAACCTGTTGGTCTTATAATAGTGTCTTTGCAGATTTTCCAGAACCAATATAGTAAATAATGATATTTTTAAAAATTGCAAATCCCAGAGAGGGACTCATTTAGGTTTAAGGTCAATTTCTCGAAATGATAGTTGAAATACTGCATATTTCTGCATAATATTACTAGAGATATAAATTATATACTTTTAAAATTACTGTCTTTTAGTTACAAAGAAGAAAGAATTGCACTAAGAAAGCAAGTGCCTCCTCAGTAATTCACTTTATAATTTAAATCTTCAAAATTATTTCAAATATTAACTGCATTAACAAGCCTTTCTCCAGGAAGCCAGGAGTTTCTTAAAGGCATGGCCTCATTAGTTCTCTTAGTTCCAATGTAATGAAAAAATGAAGCAGATATTTAGCATCTTCTCCATTGTACTTCTAAAAAATAAGGAAGAGACATAATTTGTCCAACTTAACACAGTTTACCAAAATGAGACAAACCACAAAACTCTCTTTCTCTCTATGAACTTCAGCCCTACCCCAAAGTAGCTATGTAGCCCTGGGCAAGTTTTAACATCCTAAACAGCAACATTCTCTATAAAATGTGGATAAAACCTTCACAGAATTATTGGGAGTACTG
Source organism: Callithrix jacchus (assembly GCF_049354715.1). Classification (NCBI taxonomy): domain Eukaryota; kingdom Metazoa; phylum Chordata; class Mammalia; order Primates; family Cebidae; genus Callithrix; species Callithrix jacchus. Next base: position 17,878,020 of record NC_133505.1, on the reverse strand, counting down.
CAGAGACATATATGTTAAAGTAACAAGCAGTGACTGACAGTAATAGGTGTGTGTATTAGTTTTCCAGTGCTGCACGGCAATGTGGCCTCAAACTTAGTGGCTTAAAACAACACATATTTATCAACTAACAGGCTTAGCTGTGTCCTCTGCTTCAGTGTCTCACAAAGCTGCAAAGGTGTTGGCCAGGACTACATTCTCATCTGAAGGCCCAACTGGGGAAGGAGCCATTTCCGAGCTCATGTCATTGTCAGCAGAATTCATTCAGTTCAGTCGGACTGAGGGACTTGGTTTCTTACCTGCTGTCAGCTGGAGGATCCTTAGTTGCAAGAGGCCACTCTCAGTTCTTCACCAAGTAGGCCACCCCAACATGGCTACTAGCTGCATTAACCAGCAAATGAAATGTAATTATAGGAGTGACAGCCCTTCCCCCTGGCTGTATCGTACTGAGTAAAAACTAGTCACAGTTCCTGCTCACACACAAGAGAAAAGGGTCACAGGAGGGTGTGAAAATCAAAAGTCAGGGATCACAGCAGCCACTCTGAAGCCTGGTTTTGTCTGATGCCTGGTTCCTCTAGGCACTGTGTCTGTGTCTGATGCCACTGTGTCTGATGCCTGATTCCTTCTTTCCTATCTCACTACCATTCCTTGCTTTGATTCCTAGATTGGAAGGACATAACTCCTGCTGTCCAGCAAAATCTTGTCTATTCAGTTAAAGGCTAACTTTAGAATTTCATAGAAATAAAATAGGATAAGGCAATCCATGCTGGACAATATTAAAAGTAGTAGTTTATAACAAGTCATCTTCAGTAAAATAAACAAGTAAAATTTTGTAAACTGGGAGGTTCGCGTATTCTCTTCTTTGTGCTTTTGATGCCATTTTGTTGGATGTGTTTGGAAAATGATTGCAACTCTAAATCAATGAGTACAAAAGCACTCATGAAATATGGGCACTGCAAAATAATTGTACTCAATAGTCTCAAAATGGTTGTGGATTTGCGTTCCCCTAAGTATGGTTAAAAATAACCACAACCCCCACATGAAGTAGAATGGCATTAATGCAGGTGTGAGTTCTCCTGGGCGGTTTGGCCATGTTCGATAAGCCTTATCTGCATCTCAGGTCTCTGGTCTCTGGAGTCTCTGGGGTCTTCAGAAAATGTTAGGGTCTTTACATTATAAGGCTGCTGTTGATGATGATGATGACAGTGATAGCTGATATTTACTGTGTACTTACTGCACATCAGTTACTCTAAATGGTTCATATATGCAATTTAATATAGTCCTGCAAGAAAGGAAATGTTATTATTTCTATTTCACAAATGTAGAAACTGAGCCTTAGAGAGAATTAGGTCACATGGCTAGCAAGTCGCAGGGCCTGGATTTTAACCATAGAAAAGTTCAACCTCAGAACTTGCTTTGAGGAACAGGGAACTTGAAGATGCAAAAAAGAAGACTAATGGTGGGTATAAATACTCTCTTCAAAATGTCACAGGATTGCATGTTGAAGATGAGTATGTTGTACCTGTGACAAGGGAATAGTGTCAGCCCTTGCTCCTGTACTTACACATCCTTGCTGCTGTTAATGCTGTCCAGGCAACAAGCAAGCTATCATTTCTTCCCACCAAGTCAGTCTGCAGGGATAATCAGGATATTTTCACCCCCTACAGCAAGTCCTTCATGGGAGTCAGTAAAGTCAGGTTATGCCATGCCAGAAAGCAGAGTAATCAGGCTACTTCTGAGGTAGGTTAGACCTTCTCAGTATGTCATGGACCCTGTGGACTGGGTTTCCTTCTACCTGGTCACATTGACCCCTTGTCCTTTGTATGGGTATCAGGATTGTCTTAGTCTCCTCAAGCCTCAGTCTCCCAGCTTGATTCAAAAGTTTGATGTGGTTAGCAGAAGCAGAATACTGGTCACCAATAGATCAAGATGTGCACACGAAACAGTGAGTTCACCCTTACGCATGACACATGTTTCATTAAATTATAGTAAATGAAGTAAGATCAGCTGTCTGTGGCATGCTGATGCTGAGTAACATTTCACACCTTGGTCAGATGTGGTGAGGACAGGCTGTGCAGAAAGAGAAGACAGTACCTGTAACTAGAAGCCCAGGATGTAGAGGGAACAGAGCCACAAAGCAAGAACAGAGGATCATTGACTTATACTTTATAAAATTTATTCAAAGAGTACTCCCACACCAATGTAAGGGGAATTAGATATTGACAGGAAATCACAAGAAGAGTTTTTATGTAGGTGTCATGTAGGAGACTTCAAGGCAATCTGAGTACAGATTGTCGACTTGAAAAATTGTTTTCAAAAATATAAACTATTTGTATTTTGTACTTTTGTGATGCTAATTTATTTAAGAATGCATGTATATATCTTTACAGAAACTTATCTAAAAATGCAGAGCAATGGCTTTAGTCAAGCCACTATCTTGGCATATCTACTTTATTATCTTTAGATACTGCCTGTTTGTTCCATTAACTTGCTTTGTCATGCTCACAACCTAAACATAAAAGAAAAGAAGCTTGTGTCCATGAGAAAGGGGTTAGTGGAGACTGTGTCTAGGGACTGACTTGTAGAAGAAGACTCCAGACAGGAGAACCTGCCAGGAGGTCTTTTCTCTACTGCTGCAGGGACCCACTCTCATTCATGAAGAGTAGCAGCAATGTATCACAGCAGTGGAACTTTCTGGGACTACCTTATGATACAGCTCTGAGTAAGATCCTAGGTAGAAATGAGTAATTTAGACATAGGTTTTCTATACCCACACACCAGCACAATTCTCATGATCTCTACCAAAAGGAAAGTACATAGTTCCACACCTCCACCTCCAAATGTATGTCTATTCAAAGGTAGTGACCATTTTCTCTTGCTCCTTTTCTTCAAATTTCCAAGGATATTATCACAGCTTTAAAGAAGAGTGCTATGCATGAAGGAAGCATTTAATCAATGCTTGTTGCATTGAGCTGATAAGGACATGCTGCTGCAGAGTCAGCAGTTGAGTTGACTTTGTGGATGGCAGTTACTCTCTCAGCCATGCTGACACACGACCTTAATAGGAGTCTAAGTGGGAACATGGAACTCACAAAAGTGGCACTCCACAGGGCAGGGTCTCCTGGCTGCATTAAAGGGGGATACAGTGAGAAATATAAGAACTAACTGGGCCGGTGGCTCACACCTGTAATCCCAGCACTTTGGGAGGTCGAGGCAGGTGGATCACGAGGTCAAGAGATCGAGACCATCCTGGCCAACATGGTGAAACCCCGTCTCTACTAAAAATACAAAAAATTAGCTGGGCATGGTGGCACGTGCCTGTAATCCCAGCTACTCAGGAGGCTGAGGCAGGAGAATTGCCTGAACCCAGGAAGCGGAGGTTGCCATGAGCCAAGATCGTGCCATTGCACCCCAGCCTGGGTAACAAGAGCAAAACTCCAACTCAAAAAAAAAAAAAAAAAAAAAGAACTAACTTTGGGTTTTTACTGTCTATTGCATATAGGCATAGCATTAAGCTCTTTGGATAGAGTTACTTTATTTAATCCTCACAGCAATTCCTTAAAGTATGAGATAAGAAAACTGAGATTTGGACAAGTTTAATGACACATCCAAGGTCACACATTTAATAAGTTGTCAGATGGGGCCCTGACCCTAAGACCCTGTTCCTTCCATGAGACCGATGTGTTGCTTCCTCCTTTTTGTTGTTTGCTGTGCAGAATTGCATCATTTTACTTAAAGAGTGTGCCTCCTGTTTACAATTGCAAAGACTTGGAACCAACCCAAATCCCCATCAATGATAGACTGGATAAAGAAAATGTGGCACATAGACACCATGGAATACTATGCAGCCATAAAAAAGGATGAGTTCATGTCCCTTGCAAGGACATGGATGAAGCTGGAAACCATCATTTTCAGCAAACTGCCACAAGAACAGAAACCCAAACACGGCATGTTCTCACTCATAAATGGGTGTTGAACAATGAGAACACATGGACACAGGGAGGGGAATGTCACATACTGGGGCCTCTCAGTGGGGGTGGGAGCTGGGGGAGGGATAGGGGGTGGGGGGGATTGGGGAGGGATAACATTAGGAGAAACACCTAATGTAGGAGATGGTGGGGATGGATGCAGCAAACCACCATGCATGTGTATATCTATGTAACAGTCCTGCACGCTCTGCACATGTACCCCAGAACTTAAAGTATAATAAAAAAATAAATAAGAATAAATTAAAAAAAAAGAAATGGTAAAAAAAAAAAAAAAAGTGTGCCTGCCTTTCCCATAGTTGCACTAGGGTGATTTGAGAGGCCACTAGCTTGAACCTGCTGAATTCTAGGAAACTCTCATTAAGATTAAAATGAGTGGGGCTTCACAGTATCTCAGCTCCATACACTTCGAATGGAGAGAAGAGCATTCTACAAATGAACTGAGCAGCAGGTATCAGGATTTTCTTTTTTTGTTACATCACTAAGAAGATAAGAATTATTTTTAAAATGCTGATGACTAAATAGAAAATCAAATTTCCAGCATGTTCAGGAAGAAATATTAGTTCAATGGAACAATTCAGTATTTCAGTGTTTACTGTAGCTATCTAGCTATCAAAAAGGGAGACTAGAAATGATAGTTTTAAAAAATCAGTGTTCTATTTAAAGAATTAAAGGAGTTAGCCAAGAACAAGTACAGTAAACATTTCAAGTTTCTACCAAAAATCATTCTGATAATTATCCTGCTTTATCTGGTATATCTCTCGTGAGAATCTTAACCCCTGACAACGTTCTTTTCTATGATGTTATCGTTTAATTAAGCAGCTCCTTTCAGTTCCCCAAGGACTTCTTACACCTTTATTTTTTTTTTGAAATTAAAGAATGCCCTTTAGAATCTTTTGATATCATCTTAAAGCTATTCAGGTTTCTGGCATCACTCAAAACAATCATATTGTTTTTATGTCACTAGTAATAAGGAGATTCACTGTAAGACAACAGTTTTTCTACCTTTTAATACAAGGCATATATGAATAAAATAAAAATAAATCTGTAAAATAACATTGGGAAAAAATCTATATTTAATGAGAACAAATGATGCCTGTTTTATATTCTACCCTTAAAAATTCTATTGAAAAATTTCTAAAGACATCCCGATGAGTAATTGTCATTATTCAGGTATAGCTAACTTGATCATTTAAAGCATAATTTCACGACTTATGAGTATCACATCTCTCAGTATGATATACTACATGGACAATCTTCAGCTTTGCCAGTGTTATTGAGGGAAACACGATGGTAAGGGTGTCAGATTTTCCTGCTGGAAACTATTGAAGGACAATGTTGTAAGTAGGAGACTGTGTAATCTTGCCCAGTGATTCAATGTCATCAATTACTGGTGAACGATTGAACGGATGTAATTTATCATTTTTGAAATTATTTCAAATAGTAAAACACATTTTAATAAATGCACTTAAACAGAAAAGGTTTTTTTTTTTTTTATTTTGAGACAGGGTCTCACTCTGTCACCCAGGCTGGAGTGCAGTGGTGTGATCTAGGCTCACCACAGCCTCTGGCTCCTGGGTCCAGGTGCTCCTCCCACCTCAGCCTCCCAAGTAGCTGGGACTGTAAGCACATGCCATCAGCCCAGCTGATGTTGTTGTTGTTGTTGTTGTTATTGTTGGAGACAGGGTCTCACTCTCTTGCCAAGAAGGCTGGTCTCAAACTCCTGGTCTCAAACAATCTCCATGCCTCGGACTTCCGAAGTGCTGGGATTACAGATGTGAGCTACCACACCTGGCCTAAAGGTGTTTTTTTTTCTAAATCTTGCAAAATCAACATCAATGTAATGTACCTACTGATTATTTGAAGAATTTCAATGTAACCATTAGGTGGACATCCAGCATATAATTATAATTGTTTTGGGGTTCACAGTTTGACTTATCTGCCCTTTATATGCTAGCTACATTAAACATTTTTTTAATAGTTTATTTTTGTGATTGGAATGTAGGAAGACTTTGAGTTGATGATTTGATGGTCCAAGTGTCTTAATGTGGGAACTAGGACTCTTTTCTGTTATTAAAATTCCCTATAGTAAAGAGAATATTTAAAACTTTTACTAGTTAAGAGCAATAATCACTTTGAGTCGATCTTTGAAGACATGAAAACAGAAGTTATTTCTGTGGCTGCAGTAAGGACTTCAGCTCCAGAGGCTTGGACAGCGGGTGCCTGAACCGTCTAGTCTTTTGGTTCACTTTCTTTTCATTGCTTACCATTTCAGTGACAATTTTATGACAGCAGAAAAGGAAAAACAGAGACACAATGAGGAGGCCTGGAATCTGGTATAGAAGCTTGAAAGTTGGAGTGGCAGGTGGGGAGAGCAGAGCCGGAGAGAGGAAAAGAGCAGTTATGCACGTGTGTGTGTATAGACAGATAAGTAGATAAACGGATAGAAAGATTGATTTACCTAGAAATACCTATTTCTTTTGAAGCTGTGAGCAGACTGGTTGCTTGGAAACCATTGATTCCTCATAAATAATGTGTTAAACCATGCATCATAAATTGACAACTTCTTTTCAGTGCCAATGGGAATAAGATGAAGGATTTCAGACCCACATGGGCAACTTGAGCTTTGCAGATACTCAAAGATGGTTAACTTTGAATATTCAGAGATGACAAACTGACATCAGATGAAAGAGATAGTATGAGTAACACACTTCATAGTCGGTATGACATGTGGTAGGCTATCACTTAATAAAGTTCCCTTTGCTCTTCACTGAGAACAGGTCAAGTCGATATTAATATTTGTATAAAATGTTTTAGCTGGTCATAAAAGTCGTTTGTTTCTTTGCATCAATGGAGTGCAGTGGAAACAAAGTAAGTTTTAAAGTCAAACAGAAACAGGTGTGAATTTCACCTCTCTCCTCACTTGCTCTGTGACCTTGTGCAAATTAGTTGGTATCTCTGAATCCCAGATTCCTCTTACATGAAATGATATTTAAAATTTAACAAGAATCAGGCCAAGCACAGAGGCTCACACCTGTAATTCCAACACATTGAGAGGCTGAGGCAGGATGATCGCTTGAGGCCAGGAGTTTCAGATCAGCCTGGGCAACACAGCAAGATCACATCTTTACAAAAACTTTTATAAAGTTAGCCAGGTGTAGTAGCACCTGTAGTCCCAGCTACTTGGGAGGCTGAGGCAGGAGGACCCCCTTGAGTCCAGGAATTTGAGGCTGCAGTGAGCTGCGATCATACCACTAAACTCCAGCCTGAGTAACAGAGCAAGACCCTGTCCCTAAAAAAAAAAATTTAACAAGAAGCAACTATCCTGCTGTGAGGCTCAAAGAAAATGTATGTAAGGCACACAGGTCCTGGTGCCTTTTATGACGTAGTGGGCAAGGTTCTATGCGTATGAGACACTGAGGTAAAGCACACAGACCAGTTCCTTGCTCTAGGGAGTTCATATTTTGGTAGGCAAGTGTTCAATAACGGATAGAGTTTATTACTACATGCAAACACTGCACTGTAAAGCACAGAGAAATACTAGATGGAACATCTACCTTCTGGAGCCTGCAATGTTTTGAGACATATTTGAGGTAGGAAAGAAAGAATTAAAGGTCAAAGGGAAAAATTGTAGAAGAAGGTACCACTAAAGAAAGGGGGAAGTGGCTTGGGGAAGAAATTGGGCCACTGTTAAGGCAATCCGTGGGCTTCAAAGGAAAACCTGTCCCCTCTGCTTCACCCTCGAGTGGTGGGAACAAATGACAACATCACCACTTGAGCAGCAACAGACAACCACAAATTAACTGGTTACAGAAGGGCCACCTATTATGTTTCCACTCTCCCTGGTATAAGATTTTGAAGAAAAAAAAATGACATAAGACCATAATGGTATACATGTAACGTGTGTGTTTGTATGTATATTTATGCACATCTGCATCTGAGTGTTGGATTGACATGTTTCAAAACTGTGGGCATTTAAAAAATTTACAGCGTGATTATGTGTTTGGGCTGCTTATCCATCGATGCATGATTTTCAAGAAGGAAAGTGGAGAAGTGCCCTCAGTTATTTCGGTCTCTTTTCTTCTTCACCAGGTCTCTTGATGCATAGGTGTGACCCACTGCATAGGCCAGCAGATGTTTTGTAAATCCTCTGCAACTCTCTCCTTTGCATTTCAGTTGCCACTGCCAGGTGCTTGCTCATTCTTTTGCAGAGAGAAAGGAGAAGAGTGCAAAGATGTCATTGTGAAAAATCCCTCTTCATGCTGGGCAGTCTTTCTGCTGCTTTGCAGCATGAGACGGCAGCATTAGCATCCACAGCACGGCAGGTATTTCCCCTCGGGGATTACGATTTCTGTTCAGCACTGAGACAGTCTAATGTGCTGAGATTATTATCATATATAAGGTTTTGTGTACTGTTTACCAGAAAATACCTCCAAAAGGAAGACAGACTGAGGTTAATACATCTCTTTTGAGTGCTCCATGCACATCTGAGTGCCAGAATTCTGTGCTTTATTAAGTTCTTTTGTGGGCTCTGATACGGAATTGTGCACATGTGTCCCTGCAACATACATTATCTTATTCCTTTCAAAAGGTGATTTGTCTCACCAGAAGGCAGCATTCTCCTAGGTTCTGCCAGAGTAACTTTGACTTCTTTGTTTAAAATAGCTACTTTATTGTCCTTAACATTTCACCTGACAAAGTAAGCAATTTAATTGGGTGCACATTTCATGCACCTGCTGAAAGTATTTGTCTCTTCCCTGCCAATTCCTAAACCAAGCTGGCAAGGTGAATAGTTTAAATGTAATTTGATTGCAGATAGCAAAACTGTGGAGAGGAGGGAACTGATACCCATACTGAAGCCATCTCTTTAAAAACAAACAAACACACTGAGCTCCAAACACATAACATGAAAACTTCCACTCTCCACTTGGAAGAATAATTTTAGCCACATGTTGATATTTAGTCACTGGTCACTGTGCCCAGTGGACTGCTTGGCACATAATCAGAGCTTGATAAACATGTGCATTCATTGATAAATATTGATGGCTGATATAGAGAATGTAATCTTGTCTGTTCTGGAAATGGAAAATTTTAAGTTGGTATCAACACATATCAGATATTTTTTATTGAGATAATACTGCAAATTTCCTTCAAAATATTGACAGTTTAAAGGGTCTTTGTGTTCTAATAAGCCCAATTTCCTTTTAGCATCTTAAGGATCATTACTGTTAGGTAATAAATCTTGTGGGCACATGTTTTCTAACAAAACTGGGTAGACTGTGTGACTCTAGGATTCAAAGCTGCAAGGCATGCCCTGTTACTTACAAACCCAAATCGGATTTCTTATGTATAAGGTGCGCCAGGAACATCTGGCTCTTTATTGAGCTTTTTAGTCATAAATTTGCTTGTTAAGTTTTGAAGTAATATTAATCTTACAGAAATTTTGGAGATATATACATGTATAACATCATCACCTTAACTCAATGCCTCTTTCATCCTTATTTTTGGTAGCCCTAGAGAGTGTGTGATAATTGCAACTACAGTTTATATACCCATTGCTTTATTTTATTTATTTTTGAAACAGGGTCTCGCTCTGTCACCTGGACTGGAGTGCAGTGGTACGTTCTTGGTACACCTCAAACTCCACCTCAGGTTCAAGCAATTCTTCTGCCTCAACCTTCTGAGTAGCTGGGATTACAAGCATGTGCTACCACGTCCAGCTAATTTTGTATTTAAAGAGAGATGAGGTTTCTCCATGTTGGTCAGACTGGTCTTGAACACCTGACCTCAGGTGATCCACCTGCTTCATCCTCCCAAAGTGGTGGGATTAGAGGCCTTAGCCACCGCGTCTGGTCTTTTTTTTTTTTTTTTTTTAATGGAGGCTCACTCTGTCACTCAGGCTGGAGTGCAATGGCCCAGTCTCAGCTCAGGGTCTCACTTTGCCACCCAGACTGGAGTGCAGTGGTCCAGTCTCAGCTCACTGCAGCCTCTGCCTCCCAAGCTCAAGCAGTCTTCCTACCTCAGCCTCCTAAGTAGCTAGGACCACAGCTAGGACACATTCCACTACACCTAGCTAACTTTTTCTTAGTATTTTTTGTACAGTTGGGGTTTCACCATGTTGCCCAGGCTGGTCTCGAACTCCTGAGCTAAAGGGATCTGCCTGCATCAGCCTCCCGAAGTGCTGGGATTATAGGCATGAGCCACCCTGCCCAGCAGCAACTTGCTTTTTTTTTTTTTTTTCTTTGTTTTCTTCAAAGATAATGTCCTCTCATAAGCATTTTATGTTGCTGCATGGTCTTCATAGTTGTAGGTAATTCCACCACACCTGGTATAATCAAATTCATAGATGTGATTTTTAATGTCAGCATTATATACATACATATACATATTATATACATATATACACACACACACATATATATATATATATATACACACACACACAGCTATAGATAGGTAGGTAGGCAGATAGATACGGAGAAATAATAGCCACTCACTGTTTGTAAACCAAAGATTCAGCAGTCTCATCTATGACAAAAGAGATGAGTCAAAAACCAAGAAACAAACCCAAAAGGTCTTTGAATACTCAAATTATGTGACACAAAGCTTATTAATCTTAAACACAGCATTTCTCAATACTCATTGAGAATCTATAATGTTACTTTATGTGTAAATTCAACACATGTGGTCTTAGTATTGATTTTAGTATTAGTATTAGTATTTGTAGTGGCTTGACACTGTTAGGCCAAAGAAAACAAAAAACTCTGAAAAGAAGCATGCATCCTCAATAAGGACAGCAGCTTACAGCCTTCTAGTATAAGAGAAAAATGACTGAATACATCCCAAGGTGCTTCAGTGGCACAGTATCCTCATTAAGATTCATGGTAATAAACCATTTAAAAAGTGCTACTTTATATTCAAGATGCTGTGTTTCCAAAGGCAGGAAAACAGCTAATCTATCTTGAGATATTTCCATCCAAAATCAATTTTTAAAAAATTAAAGCTAAGGCTTAAAGGAACAAAACTCCTCAAAATTTGCCTCTTTGAAACAATTTCTATCTTGCTGATTTAAGTGAGGTTTTAAAACTATTCACTGTTTCCTATATATTATCTTTTATTTGAACTTTGATATATCCCACTGTCTCGATGTGATTAGAAGAAGAGCATTTCCTGAGACAACAGCTGATTGTTGGGCGATGCTAGAATTTAACATGATAAAGGAGAAAAGGATAATAAATGGTCCATGACAACAAATATTATTCTCGATGCAATGCACTGAGATTTTCATTACTCTATCCATAACTTTAGGCTGGATCAATAGCACATAACGATTATAAACGGAGTAACTAAACAACCCACACAGGAAATCAGACCTGTGTGCTAACATTTTTATCCTAAACATCAGAAATAATCACTCACTAATGGAAGATCAAGATATGTCCATTTTCTCTGAAATACTCGTACCAATATACATACATGTGCATATACATGTGTTAAAATACAAGATTTTCTATAAACACAGATATATATAAGGGTGCTTGCTCATATTTCTTTTCTCCTACTATCATTTTTTTCCCAAGCTTCTTTAGGCTCCATTAGACTGAATCAAGGCGCCAATCTCATTTCTATTAAAAATCTAATGTAACTGGTAGAGACTTTTATTTGGAAATTTAATAGCACTTCACTTAAAAAGTGGGGGAGGGGTATTTGATAAAAGGTTTCTCAAGACATTGGTTTGAAGCATGTCTGATTATCTCATTTTAAATGACATTTAATAGGTTTTTCTTTTAGGTCCTGATAAACATTTCAGTCTTACTGATCACTTTGAAAATAAGACATGGGAACTTGAGGAAAATGGATGGGTTTCTGGTTCTGAATGTTTTCTCAAATGGCTTTCTGCTGCCAGAGAACACGAAATGAACTCCCCTGAGAAAGAAATCTACCTCAATTTAAAGGAAGTAAATCTTTCTTCCTTCTTTTCTTTAAAAAGGTCTGTAAATTCTTGGGTTAATGGCTGAGAATCAAAGGACATTCATTAGAACCACTAAAATGCCAAGGAAATGAGACTTTTTTCCCGTGTTTCTCAAAGCACATTTAATCTGATTGACTCCCAGTATCAATGATTGTTCTATCTAGAATGTCATAGACAGGCACTGTTCGTCTTAAATAGAAGTCCAATGACTTTGCAGATGGCGCCTGATTCATCTCACAGTGCAAGTCCTCTAAAGGTGACATGGATGCCCCCGCTCCCCAGCAGGAATTCTCCAGTGGGGCATGAGTTAGGCGCTGCAGTTTTCCCAACATAAGAGCAAGGACAGAAGCTCCCTAGGAGAGTGTGAAAGAATGAGCCAATTAGGAAGGCTTTGCCACATGGCCAGTAGTTCTGGAAGACTTAGTAGCAGAGCCCACACAATTAACAATAAAGCACTTGGGCTTCAGTGTGGTAAGGTCCCATGTCCGTGATTCGGTCAGCCAGACCCTACAGGCATTTCCTTGTATGAACGCATATACTTGCCAGGAAGAGAAGATACCCTATGTGAGAGAATGAGAGAATGCTGAGTGGTCTGCAACCCCCTGTGAAAAGGAGCTTCAGCAGAATTCTTTGGAGACACGGATGATAGGTCTGATTGGAAGAGAAAAAATAGACTACACAGCACACAGTAATGGTAGTGGACAGACTGTGAGCATGTAGGTCAGACAGCCTGGGGCTGTCACAGAGTCCATATGGGCAGGAAGTGCAAGAGCTAGGAAATTTTGAGATTTTGCTGATGTTATGATTTCATTGCTTTGCAGAACTGATGAGGCCTGGCATCGTTCAGGTCCCACCAACTATGATGTCATAAACCATCATCTGTCCAGCATTTAGTAGTTTTGTCATCCCCCAGATAATGAAATAATAATGAGGGAAATGTCTTTCTTCTTTTTCCCCCGGAATTCCTAGGAATATTTGAAATATAAAACAAAAATACACAATTCATATCACCAGGAATTATATTAAACTATTAATTATTAATTAAACCTTACATTAGGAGGTTTAAATTTCCAGAAAATAAATAAAGCCAATATCTGTTCAAAGTGAGGTGAGTCAGAGACTGCTTGATCACTGAGATTTCCTGGGTGACTTCATGCTGCAAAAATTAGTGCCTGCTTCTGTCTCCTGCTCTGGCTTTGAGATCTTAGGGGATTTCTTGTCTTCTGTGTCCTTTCTCCTGTCATGTCCTGGTATTTGACTGCAAGGACTGAAACTTGGAACAGTCATGAATTCTTTCTTTCCTCTTGGCCCCAGTCATATTTTACCTCTTCATCTCCACTACCGATACTTTTTTACTTTTTTATGACAAAATTTCACTTTCGTGGCCTAGGCTGGATGGAGTGCAAGAGCATGATCTTGGCTCTCAGCAACCTCCGCCTCCCGCGATCAAATGATTCTCCTGCCTCAGCCTCCTGAGTAGCTGGGATTATAGGCATTCACCACCACACCCAGATAATTTTGTAGTTTTCGTCCAGACAGGGTTTCTCCATGTTGGTCAGGCTTGTCTGGAATTCCCTACCTCAGGTGATCCACCCGCCTCGGCCTCCCTCCGCTCCCTATTGTTATCCCCAACCCTATGCCAGAAAGTGGATCTCCTTCCTTTTTCACAACTTCCAAGAAGCCACCAGAATAACATTGGTTACTGCTGCCCTAGCCTATGGTCTAACTCCTCCCTCATTTACATGCACTGCGGATACTGCTGGTCAATATGCCTGCACTCTTGCCCATCAGGCCCACGTGCAGATGCAGAGCTGTCTTTCACTTTTGCTCCAGGGAGCCACTGCTAGTTAATCAACTTTGCACACAAGATGAAATTTTTTTGCCATCCCTTCTGTATGACATTGCCTGGGGAAGGAAAACTTCACTCCTTCATCATTTGTTCTCACTTTAGCAGAAAATCACTTTCCCAATTGAGTCTCCAGTCGCTTTTGAGTCTCAGAGTGAGACTCATTCAGTCTTGGTGTTTGTTTCCCAGGGCTGCTGTAACAAAATATCCAAATCCGAGTGGTTTAAAAATAATAGGAATGTGCTGTCTCACAGTCTGAATCCAAGGTGTCAGCAGGGACCTGCTCTGTCTAATGGCTCTAAAGGAGGAGCCTTCCTTGCCTCTTCCAGCTTCTGGTGTTGAGCAGTCCTTGGATGTGTTGGCTTGTAAATGCATCATCCCAGTGAACTCCAGCCTGGAAGACAGAGTGAGACTCTGTCTCAAAAAATATATAATAAAATATAAAAATATTAAAAATTAGGTGTTGCTCTACCAAATGGTTTCCTCTCTTGTCATGTATTCTGTGATTTTTGGTACTACCACTGAAAAACAATATATATTTTTTATTTTATTTATTATTTTGAGACAGAGTCTCACTCTGTTACCCAGGCTGGAGTTCAGTGGTGCAATTTCGGCTCACTGCAACGTTCACCTCCTGGGTTCAAGCGATTCTCCTACCTCAGCCTCCCGAGTAGCTGAGATTACAGGTGCACACCCATATGCCCAGCTAACTTTTCTATTTTTGGTAGAGACGGGGTTTCACCATGTTGGCCAGGCTGGTCTGAAATTCCTGACCTCAGGTGATTCACCCACCTCAGCTTCCAAGATTGCTGGGATTACAGGCGTGAGTCACCATGCCTGGCGGAAAAACAACATGTTTATTATGTTCTAATATGTTGTAAGAGGTATTGAGGCCCTAAGAGAAATTATTGGGAAGCCAATTTGAAGTATCAGTAAATTGATGAGGGCCACGCAATGGCTCAGAGCTGGGGTGACCCATCCTTTCTCCTTTTCTTCCTCCCTATCCTGTAAAAACAAACACATCTAACAACAGAAAACAAAAATCTTACCAAGGAAAGTCATAATCTCAATCAGAAAAACCCAACTTTAGAAATAATAATACCAGACATAGAAATACGGAGGAATGCAGAATAGGATGGCATAGCAGAAGTCAGGAACCAGATTCTGAATCTGCCACTGCCCAGAGTGGCAGAGTTGAGCAAGACAGCTCACTTTCCTGGGAATCCATTTCTTTCACCTGTCATAAAACAGACCAGATGATTTCTGAAATCTCTTTAGATTTATATTTACTGATGTATTTCTAGGCAGCATACAAAAATCCCAAAAAGCCCTCTAGTTCTATGGCCTAAAGCCTTCCAATATTCTGGAGAGCTTTCTGTGGTCGATTCTTCTCAGTGGGTCACAAAAGTATACAATTATTGCTGGTAGGAAATGAAAAAGGTAAACATTGCTCAGAAAGTATTCAAAGAGCACTGATGTTACAAAAAAAAAATCATTCCTCACTCTGATAGTTTATGATAGCAAAGCTTGTAGAACTTGCTTTTAGGATACAAACTCCTTATCCCAACATGCTGAAATCAGGGCAATCTCTGGAAGTCACTGACTCTTGGGTCTGATGAGTATGTAAATTCATCACCTTGCTTTGTCAGCACTGGGCGTAATGCATCCTACATGAAGAAATTGTAACTTACATCCTAAAATCTCTAGGTGACTTCGCTGCTGTGGAACCTTTGCTATATTATTGCAACCTGAAGCATCGATAATCCAGCCTTCTAACCTAAATCTCCAGCACTGCCAATTTCAACTCAATTTATTCAAAAGGCACATATTAAGTGTCTACTGTCAAGAAACAAACATTACAAAATGTATAAAATTGAATTAAAAAATCCTGGGCTCAAAAATTGTACTCTCTTGCAGAAATCGTAGACCTACGTCATGTGTGCTGCCATCGCCTTGCTCCAGTGTCCCTTGCAGACTTTTTTTTGTTCCTGTTGATGGACACAGCTTCAGCATGTTTGACAAAACACCTAGACAGGCAAAAAGAAGCTGATCAGATTTGGCACAGGAGATAATATCTATTTGTTAACTCTGGTTGGCATGTCATGTCATGAGTCAAGACAATTTTTTAAAATGCAAAGTCGGGATTCAAATAATGTGCTAAGAGAGGGAAAATGAAGGAGGATTTATTCAGAATGAAAGGAGCAGAGAGGGTGTATTAGTCCGTTCTCACACGGCTAAAAAGAACATACCTGAGGCTGGGTAAATTATAAAGGCAAGAGGTTTGATTGATTCACGGTTCGTCATTGCTGGGAAAGCCTCAGGAAACTTACAATCGTGGTGGAAGGCACCTCTTCACAGGGTGGCAGGAGGGAGAATGAATAGCCAGTGAAGGGGGAAGCTGCTTATAAAACCATCAGACCTTGTGAAAGCTAACTCACTATCATGAGAACAGGATGTGAAACTGCCCCCATGATTCAATTATCACTACCTGGCCCCTCCCATGACACGTAGGGATTATGGGAACTGTATAGCATTCAAGATGAGATTTGGGTGGGGACACAGCCAAACCATATCTGAGGGCTTCATGGATGAGAAGGTACTTACAAGAGACTTTACAAAATTAATATGATGTCAGTAGATAGACATCATATTTAGGGCATGAATGAATTCGTGTCTAGGACATGAATATTCCTGACTGTGATAACAGCAGGAACAAAGATGTATAGGAGTTGTCAATACATATAGGTGGAACAACATGCATTGACAACCCCTGGTGACTGGGTTATGTGTGTATATAAGGCTATAGTGGGAACCAAAACATAACTAAGAGTTATGCCATGAAAAGCCTTCAATATATTAGGAAATTGAATTTTTTATTCTGAGATGGTGGAAATGCTTTTAAGGGAAAGCAATAATGTACTACTTTAATCAATTAATTTAAAATGGAACAATAAATGCCTAAAGTACCCATTTCTCCAAAGAGCTGCAAAGCACAAGTTTTCTCTAAAATCTGCTTAAAGCTTTGTCATGGAAATGTGTATGTTTCTTTTTTATTTCATTCCCTCAGATGTAGGGTAGTAGGCCAGGCTAATAGGTTGTATTTTTGGTTGAACAACTTGTCTCAGAGGATGTTTGTACCTTGGTAGCATTTTCCCTCCTTTCTATCAAATCTGGGTAGACTGCTTTGTTGTGTAGGTAACGAAATATCGCTGTAAGATGGGTGAATTTTTGTCCAGGGACTTCCTGAATACCTAATTTTTAAAACATTTTGCTCAGTTTCTGCACAGTGAAACAAACTCAACAGAGTAAACAGACAACCTACAGAATGGGAGAAAATATTTGCAAACTATGAATCCAACAAAGGTCTGATACCCAGAATCTATAAGGAATGTAAACTAATCAACAAGAAAAAAACAAGCCCATTAAAACGTGGGCAGGGGATGGGAACAAACACTTCTCAAAAGACATACAAGAGGCTAAGAAACATATGAAAAAATGCTCAACGTTTTGACTTGCATCAGAGGGATGCAAGCCGAAACTACAATGGGGTAGTAGTATGTTACACCAGTCAGAATGGCTATTACGAAAAAGTCAAAAATATCAGCTGTTGGCAAGGTTGTAGAGAAAATGGAAGACTTATATGTTGGTGGGAATGCAAATTAGTTCAGCCTCTGTGGAAAGCAGTTTAGAGTTTTCTCAAAGAACTAAAAATACATAGAACTATCATTCTACCCAGTAATCCCATGTGTGTGTAGATGGTCCCTCCTCCCCAAGCTCTGGTCTTTTCACTCCCTTTAATGGGTACCTTTGTACACTATTCCTATAGACAGCAACATGCTCAGTAGTCTGAAGCTGTAACAAAGCTTCACCATTGTGAAAGCTTGTCCTCTGCTTATTAGAACTATTCAAATATACTAGTTTACAAAGCTGTAAAATGATAGCTTTGAACTTCTTGATGTTCCAGGACAGTCCCGCTTCTTGACAGCCTCCTACATTGTTCCCACAAATGTCCTTGATCTTGTTGGATTTGGGGGATTCGTTTCTGACATAAGGAATCGAATGTGTGGTATGTTTTCCTCCACCTATAAAACCTAATGATTCCATTCCCCTAGGGAATGCAGATGGCTCAATGATGGGAGAGCACCGTTTTGGCCCTAGGTTCCATCCTTTGCTTTTTGTCCTTTCCCTCCTCCCTCCCCACCCTAAGAAAGGCACCCACCTCCAAGAGGAACAGCTGAGGGAGCCTCAGAGATACCCGCTTCCTGCTTGAGAGAGTGATTCTAGAGGGAGATTTACAACTCTTTCAGTTATGTTTTCTGTCGTCTGGGGATAGGCATGGTACTCAGCAAATTTCAGCCCAAGCAACAGTTTTGGGGAAGAAGCATAATGACAATAATGCCAGAATTTATTCTTTCCCTGTGCCTAAGTAATTCAAGCTGATGGAGGTGTTCGTGGTTACAGACTGAAAGACTTTCACTTCCTCTTATCTAGAACAAATTACAGTATATCAAGCAAGCAGATTGCACATATTATAGGACCTGAGCTTTTCCCGGTAAAGGAAAAGAGTCAGAAAAATATTAGGATTGCATTTTTAACTTCACTTATGGGCTACTTTAACCTCTTCCTCTCTCCCCACCCTTCCACCCCCACATCCCTGGTAGAGGACTGACTCCATGCAACTCTGAAATTCTCCCATCAGTTTTCCTCCCCGCCCCCAAAAAAAGAATGGAAAAGTTTCAAGAATTCCCCCCCTGCACCCTAGGACTGCTATTTTTTTTTAATGTCAGAAAGAATTGGTACCTACAAGGCTCCGCCCACTCAATCATCTTTCCTCCCACACACATGCCATGTCTTTGCAGGCTGATTTGGGGTAATTGAGAAGTCATATTCAAAATGTACCATTTATGTTCACAACAGTTAAGGATGCTCTGCAGGGTGCCCAACTTCCCTCTGCAAATAAAATGCTATGCAAGTTGCCTTGCTGAGAAGAGACTCTCTGCTTTGGTGACAGAAAAGAAATACCAACAATAGATGGGAAGGGTTTCCAGCAGGATCATATGCTAGGAAATCAAGTGGCCTGTAGGTGCTAAACTAGCTTTCTGTTTCTCACTGCTGTTGCACTGAATCAAAGCTTTTGAAGGAAATACGTGGTACCTTACGGGTTACGGGCCATCATGCCATTTTGCAAAATGCTTTTTAATCCTCCTCTCTCCCTCCCCTCAGTTGCCTGTTGTGTTTGCTAAGCTTTAAGCTTAGCTAATAGTTTGGAACCTGTAGTGATGACAGAGAGAGAAAGAGAGAGAGAGAGGAGAGAGAGATGAAAGAATAGAGATACAGAGAGAGCTATGGAGAGACAGAGATATAGATATAAAGAAGAGAGGGAGACATAGAGATACAGGAAGAATGAAGAGAAAGAACTAGGGAAACAGAAAAAGAATAGACAGAGGGAAAGTGAGAGATGTAGGAGATAAAGATACAGAAATATAAAAGTAGAGATGAGAGAGAAAGATGAGATCGAGAGGTAGAGGTAAAAATAGGGAGGTCAGGGAGAACTGGACATGAGTGTCTTCTGTCCTAGGGTTGAGGGCGGACCTCTATGGGAACCGTCCACTAGGGAGAGTAGGCAGTAAGTCAACCAGGAGGCACTGAATCTGACTTATGTAAATACAAGACTAAAGAATCACAGAATGTAAAGGTCAGTAATCCAGTTTAACACCAGCTTTTAAGCTGAAATGAGAAGAGCTCTTGGAGAGATTTCATGGTTTATCTGGGGTCACACAGCTAATTGAGATACTAGGGTTCACCAGGCTACAAGCTGCATCAGGCACTGATGACAGGAAAATATTCAGGTCTCCAACAGAGAGGGGTTGCAGCATACTTAGGCAAATGCTCAGTTTTGGACCTCCAGCCTGGGTATTTGTACTGGTCTCTTCAGTTCAGAGGTCAAGACCAAAACTCAGGTCACGAGGCCCTCATCCTAGCACTCTAGCCTTCACAGGAGGCACCTGTCTATCTTCTGCATCTTCTGCGCTGGCTGCTTCTAGGAGGCAAAGGAACCTTGAACCTTAATAGCCTCATTGCAAACCAGAAATAACAATACCTAAATAATCGGGTTTTTCCAACAACTGAATTACCTAATATACAAGTTATTTCTATTTGTCATGCTCTTTTCTAAATTCTTAGCATGTACCAATTCCTTTGTTAGTAACCATAATGATTTCCAGCTCAGTTATTATCCCCACTTCATTGAAGGGGAGAATGAGGTACAGAGAGGGCAACTGACTTGCCCCAGAGGTGAATTAATTCGATGTTTGACAAGGTGCAGATGAATGGAGGAATCAGAATTTTAACACTAGCATTCTTGCTGGAGAAACCCAGTCCATTATCACAGCTCTCTCTCTCAACGCCTAATACACAGTAGCACTTCACAAAAGGCAAATTCACTGTCACTATCAGCATTAAGAATTTTAAAGTCATGGTTACCACATTGCAAGATGGTCAAACATCAATAGGTTATTTGTTGGGGTTTTTCCTCCTTTCGTTTCTTACATGATTTAAGTAGATTATCAGAGGAAGAAGCAAGGGGAAGGGAGGAACTGGCCTGTCGTCTGTGTGTGGGTAGACACATAAGACAGTCTGTATGACTAGGCCCCTCTGTTTTTAGACTAACATTGCCACAGTTCCACACCAATCCATAGACATATGTGCTGGGAGTAAGTTCAGGTGCTAAAGCCGGGTGCAGTGGCTCACGCCTGTAATCCTAGCACTTGGGAGGCTGAGGTGGGCAGATCACAAGGTCAGGAGATCAAGACCATCCTGGCCAACATGGTGAAACCCCGTCTCTACTAAAAATACAAAGCTTAGCTGGACTCGGTGACATGAGCCTGTAATCCTGCTACTCGGTAGGCTGAAGCAGGAAAATCACCTGAACCAGGGAGTCAAGGTTGCAGTGAGCTGAGATCGTACCACTGTACTTCAGCCCGGTGACAGAGTGAGACTCCATCTCAAAAAAAAAAAAAGGAAGTTCAGGTGATCATTGCATAAGCCAACCATTCTAACCCTTCATATTTCTGAAGTTCCTTAAGGAGTGATAACCAGCTTTTTTTCTTGTTGTTCATGATGAGATGGTATGCATTTCTAAAGATGCATTTGATATGAAAAGACATATTCTAGAGTTGTCAATCCCAGTAGAGAAAAAGGAGAGGACACGTGAAGCCAGGAGTGGGTGGGAGATGTCCGCAGTCTTTCAAGACAAGTGGATCAAGACCCTTTCATCAATTTCACCAAAATAGCACCTGGGGAAGAAGACGAAGATACTGCAGAGAAACATGGAATGGCAGAGAAAGAAAGGGGCAGTGGGAAAGGGTGAGGGGAGGGGAAAGAGAAGAAAGTTGTCAAATTCTTTCTTACTGCCCTGAAAATAGCAGAAGGCATATGTCCTGGTCTTTCCCAGGGGATCATAGAGAGAGTGTAGCAACAGTTTATGGAAACTTAAGGAGTGTTTAAGGAGTGCTGGAGCACCTGCCTCCAAGTCCGGATCCCACTGCTGTGTGCCCCTGATGCCCGCCCGACATGCATTCCTGGTTCCTTTTGGTTCCAAGTCCAAAATGGCAACTCTCAAGGATCAGCTGATTCATAACCTTCTAAAGGAAGAACAGACCCTTCAGAATAAGATTACAGTTGTTGGGGTTGGTGCTGTTGGTATGGCCTGTGCCATCAGTATCTTAATGAAGGACTTGGCAGATGAACTTGCTCTTGTTGATGTCATTGAAGACAAATTGAAGGGAGAGCTGATGGATCTCCAACATAGCAGCCTTATCCTTAGAACACCAAAGATTGTCTCTGGAAAAGATTATAATGTAACTGCAAACTCCAAGCTGGTCATTATTACGGCTGGGGCACGTCAGCAAGAGGGAGAAAGCCATCTTCATCTGGTCCAGCGTAACGTGAACATCTTTAAATTCATCATTCCTAATGTTGTAAAATACAGCCCGAACTGCAAGTTGCTTATTGTTTCAAATCCAGTGGATATCTTGACCTAAGTGCCTTGGAAGATAAGTGGCTTTCCCAAAAACTGTGTTATTGGAAGTGTTTGCAATCTGGATTCAGCCCGATTCCATTACCTGATGGGGGAAAGGCTGGGAGTTCACCCATTAAGCTGTCATGGGTGGGTCCTTGGGGAACATGGAGATTCCAGTGTGCCTGTGTGGAGTGGAGTGAATGTTGCTGGTGTCTCCCTGAAGACTCTGCACCCAGATTTAGGGACTGATACAGATAAGGAACAGTGGAAAGAGGTTCACAAGCAGGTGGTTGAGAGTGCTTACGAGGGGATCAAACTCAAAGGCGACACATCCTGGGCCATTGGACTTTCTGTGGCAGATTTGGCAGAGACTATAATGAAGAATCTTAGGCGGGTGCACCCAGTTTCCACCATGATTGAGGGTCTCTATGGAATAAAGGATGATGTCTTCCTTAGTGTTCCTTGCATTTTGGGACAGAATGGAATCTCAGACATTGTGAAGGTGACTCTGACTCCTGAGGAAGAGGCCCGTTTGAGGAAGAGTGCAGATACACTTTGGGGGATCCAGAAAGAGCTGCAATTTTCAAGTCTTCTGATGTCACACCATTTCACTGTCTAGGCCACAACAGGATTTTAGCTGGAGGTTGTGCATGCTGTCCTTTTTATCTGATCTGTGATGAAAGCAGTCATATTTTAAGATGGACTGGGACAAACATCAATTCCAGAAGTTAGAAATAGGAATGGTTTGTAAAGTCCTACAGCTATATTCTGATGCTGGATGGTGGTAACCTTGTGTAGTCCTAAACTGGTTAGTGTGAAATAGTTCTGCCAACTCTGAGGCACCACTGCCAGTGCTGCGCATGCTGCAGTTGCCCCTTGAGCCAGAGAGATGTTCATTTGTTATATAAGTTCCTGGCTCCTTCACTGAACATGCCTAGTCCAACATTTTTTCCCAGTCAGTCATATCCTGGCATTCAGTGTATAGATCCAATATCGCATGTCTTGTTCCAAAGGATCTTATTTTGTGAACTATATAAGTAGTGTACCTTGCCATACAATGTAAAAAGATCTACATGTAAACAGTGCAACCAACTATCCAAGTGTTACACCAACTAAAACCCCCAATAAACCTTGAACAGTGAAAAAAAAAAAAGGACTGTTTAAAACATGGCCAGGACATAGACCCCAGGCAGGCATTCTATTCATGCAGAGCAAAAAGAAATTAATATCTTCTAGTTGTCTTTTCACCAAAAGCCAAGAAAATATAGGAACCTCAATTCTGCTTGGAGCCTCCACTTTGCAGAACCCCTTTTTTAGGTGAGAAATATCCTGAAACTTGCCCAGTAGTCAGTTCCATGTCCTTGTGAATTCTGCTTTACAATCAATAGCAAAATTCAATACTCTTCTCTTCATCCAAGCCCCTTTCTACTGCCACCCACATCCTTCTCCTAATCTGCATCCCCCTCAGAGCTGACTGTGCTTCAGGTAGAACAGCCCTGGGCCTCAAGAGACTCATAGGGCATTGCTATATTCCCAGCCTGTGGCTGACGGCGGTTCCCCAAAGCATACAGAATGAGGGACAAATGTAGTAGAGCATGTAGATTCCTCTATCACCCACCTCCACCTCATAGCCCAACCCTATTTCCCACCCCTAGCACTACCTGCCTACGAATCCAGTCCTGTCTCATATTCCCTGCACCTCTGCCTAAGTCCAGCCCCATCCCAGCTTCTTGCACCTCCTCCTGATGATCTAGTCCTAGCCTCAGCCACCTGCGCCTCTTCCTAATGGTCCATCTTCAGCATCTCCACCTTCGTGTCTAGCACTAGCCCCTATTTTGTACCACAATATGGGTCCTCCTGCAGCTCTCCCTGATGGTCCAGCCCTATCTACCATGTCCTGCATCGTCCCCCGATGATCCAGCCCTATGCTTGACACTCCAACTAAACTGGGCTCTTTACTGCATAGCAAACCCGTCCTCCCCCTTCCTGCTGACCACAGTGCTTCTGTTCATCACGTTCACTCTGCCTGAATGTCCTTCACAGTCTCTATTCTTGAAATCTCCCCACCTACATGAGATTCTTTTAGATTCTTGGTCTGTGGCTCTTTTTAGCCACCTCTCTTTGAGTACTTAGCACATTCTATTTTGCAGTTCTGTACATTGGAGTGCATCTTTCACACATACAAGAGTATAAAGTCATGAACTTGAGTACATTCGCCTCAGATCTTTTTAGCAGTAGTTCCTGAGCTCTTCCTCTGTGTCAGGGATTGTCCTCTGTGCTAGGGTTATGAGGTAACTAAACCATGACCTTAGATGACCTTATGTGATAGTCTGGTTATTTATATTCCCCTGCAACACCTGGCTAAGTGCCTGTAACACTTTCTCATACATTTTATTAGATCAAATGAAAGAGGAGAAGCAAATTAGCTGGCTGAATGATCACTGTGGCTGAATAAGGGCATGGAAAACAAAACAAAACTCCAGTGCTTTCCCTGTATCAACAACATCTCTAATTGGCTCAAGGTAAACATGCACATTGTCTTCAATAAGATGTCAGAGAATGCAGCAGTACCTGTAGGTGTAATAACACAGTGCTCTGTCAATTCATAGAGATTCTTTGACACTCTCATTTCAGGCAAAGAAATGTGTATCTTGCTTAGAATGGGCTTTTCTCTTTTTTTCTTCTTTTTTTTAAGACCATTGCTATGTAATCTAATTCAGTCCTTTTAAATGGAAGATTCATTAATGTATGATTACATGTTTCATCAAGGAGATTTTATAAACTCCCCATTTGGAGAGGGATTTGGTAGAATGATTTTTATTAGAAAATGTCAGCCTGTGAAACGTTTAAAATTACAAGCTTCTAGAAAACGTGCTGGAGCCTGATTCGTTGGAGATTTTATTTGAAGGGTCTGTGTCTCTACATCAGACACATCTATAATTGCACATATACATGTAATTGCACATATACAGATACACAGGTCACACACCCACGTGTGTTTTTCTCTTTCTCCACCTTTGCATGCTGACATATGTTAAGTCTCTCTTCCTGGGTACATCAAAGCCTCTTAAGCCCATCCTCATACTTCCATTTCCAACTAGGAGTCAACAGACTGCTCAGAGTTGGGAAACTGACTTTTATCAGCTTCTAAAAGGCTTCACCAAAGCAGCTTTGTTTCTGTTTTTTTTTTTAAAACAAACTCTACAAAAACAAGAGCTAATAGTAGACAGGGAAAGTAGTTAATCCTCATACTCAGAAAATAAAATGACTTTCTTGGGACTAAGACTTGAGTAATCATCTGTAATCAATGTATTTCGGCTTGTGTAGAAGTAATCTAAGAGACTCCTAGCAAATGTGCGGCTGCAACTTTACAGAAAGACCCAAATCTAATCTTTCTAGGAAGGGATGACAGGGATATGATCGCATCTAAGAAAGCTGAAAACTAATAAAGACTTCCTAGCAGAAAATGGACTTCATAGATCCAAGGAAAAGGGGACAGATGAAAAGAATGTGTTGGTAACTTGCTCACCACTCTGTGCTACTGGACTTTGGGACATCAGCGTGGATCACACACCTGATTCACTAGATATTTACATGTCCCAGAACTACCCTAAAAAATGCCTCAAAACTCTGCCCTGTGTCCAAATGTTCTAATAATCTTACAAATGCTTTTTACAGTTAGTTTGTCGTAATCATAGTCCTAAAAGAGATGCTCACATGCCATTTGACTTATAAGCCTTTTAAGCCTCAATATATCAGAGTTCCCCCTTTGACTATGTGGTTTATTATGGGGCTGATTGGATCCTTTTATCTGCAGCATTTCCTGCATTCTAGATTTAGCTTATTTCACCCCCACAGTGTCATTTACCATGTTGCTCTATACCCAATATTTTCTGAAAACTGGCCTAAGATTCAAGTTCAGTTCTTTACCAAGAATATTTCACGGTTAGTCATCTAAGGTCTGATTGTCCCCTGTTGAGTGACGTAAAGGTTGATGAATGGGCTTAGTTAAGGCATTGTCAGCTAGATCCATCCATTCTGAAGTTCCTCACTAATCTTTTATCTAAACATTTTCACAACCGTTGATGACTGTCACCTAGATTCACTATTTTATTACAGGTTAAAATGGTTATTTTATAATTCTCCCATTTCTTTTGCATTGATTAACTGGTATTTTTCTACAAAGAAAATCATCCCTTCATCAAACATTTGGTTACCATGAAATAGTTTGTGAAATCGTTTGTATGTGAAAGAGAGGTTTGTGATCAATGTTTCCCTTTTATTTATCAATTTTCAGAATGAGTTAGTGACCAATGAGTTTCGTACCATTACAAACATGACTTTTATTTATTTGTTTAGTTATTTATTTTGAGCTAGAATGTCACTCTGCTGCCCATAATCTAGATGCTAAGGGTTCTACCTGCTACTGTATTTCCATCGCCTGTAAGCTTTATCAGCTGGGTCTGAGCTAGAAATACATAAGGGTATTGTGGCTACATTAAAAAAAAGATGTTGTATCTGTTAATGGTACATACTGCAATAACTATTAGTGATATATGGCACAAGAGCTTGGATTTGTCTTTAAATACCATAACTAAAACTAGAAGTAGGAGAATGGAAAAAAATAAACTTGGAAAATGTTAGAGATGAATGATGGATGCATGGGAGTTTAGTATACTATTAACTCTTACTGGATGTTTGAAAATCTCCATGGTAAAAAGCTTAAGAAGGGGATAATATCTCACAAATACACAGATAAACACACACATATACATGCAAATATACACCTGCCTTTTCACTTCTCTGCTCTTTGATTTTATGTACATATGTACATAACCACTTAATTACTCAACTCTCCATGTATGTTGATACAAGAAAGAATATAGGGGATATAGGATGTGACTATTTTAGTTTCAGAAAGGAGCGATCCCTATTATACATCAATTGTGAGCCTGGTTTCTTTCAGTCCTGTAGTTTGTAGTTCAACTTCTTTCCCCCATGCCATCAAAATGTCCCCTGAAGTTCCTCATCATTCATGTTCTTCACCACAGTCCTTTAGACATGCTGCATCCAGGTACATCCTTCTCAAGGGGACAGGGCCCAAATCTTTGTGCCATCAACACCTGGCATTCCTGTGGTTGGTTGTACAGCTCTTCCAGGCCCATTTTTCTCTTGAATTCTAAATATATTTCTTAGTTCCTTCCTTTCATCAATTCTTTCTCTTTTTTCTTTTCTTTTCCTTCCTTCCTTCCTTCCTTCCTTCCTTCCTTCCTTCCTTCCTTCCTTCCTCTCTCCTTTATACCTCTCTCTTTCCTTTCCCCTTTCCTTTCCTCAGGGTCTTGCTCTGTTGCCCAGGCTGGAGTACAATATGGCATGGTCATGGCTCACTGCAGCCTCAAACTCCTGGGCTCAAGTGATCCTCTCACCTCAGCCTCCCAAGTAGCTGGGACTATATGGGTGGAACATTACCATACCCAGCTAACTTTTTAGAAAATTATTTTGTAGAGATAGGATCTTTCCATGTCGCCCGGGCTGGTCTTAAACTCCTAGGCTCAAATGATCTTCCCACATTAGCCTCCCAAAGTGCTGGGATTACAAGTGTGAGCCACCTTGCCTGGCCTAATACATTTCTTAAGATAAAACCAGTCTGGATCAGAGATGAAAAAAGCAATAAACATTTATTCAAAATATGCTATGTCACCGTGCTGGCCACTAGATATGCAAACATAAATAAAACTCAATGCCTGCTCTCAAGGGCATTATGTTTTAGTGGGAGAGAAAGCTGTAAACACCTAAGTGCATTACCAAGCCTGTAGGTCCCTCAGAAGTTAGTGGAAAAGAATAAAAGGTTTCAATAGGCTGGGCACGGTGGCTCAAGCCTATAATCCCAGCACTTTGGGAGGCCGAGGCGGGTGGATCACGAGGTCAAGAGATCGAGACCATCCTGGTCAACATGGTGAAACCCCGTCTCTACTAATAATACAAAAAATTAGCTGGGCACGGTCGCACGTGCCTGTAATCCCAGCTACTCAGGAGGCTGAGGCAGGAGAATTGCCTGAACCCAGGAGGCGGAGGTTGTGGTGAGCCGAGATCGCGCCATTGCACTCCAGCCTGGGTAACAAGAGCGAAACTCCGTCTCAAAAAAAATAAATAAATAAAAATAAAATAAATAAAAGGTTTCAATACAAGTAAGTACAAGTTTTACATTGGATGTTCAGATTTTGAGCCACAAGAAAAGAGATCTGATGCTTGGGAAACCCAGAAGAGAAAGCCTAGAGAGAAGAGGTAGCATGTGAATTCCCCAGTGAAGGGGCCTGGAGTCAAGGGAAGAGGGAGGAGATATTTCGGGACAGGAAAGTAGATGTCCCAAGGCCAACGAGTGTGAATGGGCAGAGAAGGATGTAAGGGAGAGGACTTGGTTTTCTGCTTTGTACATTTGACAACATATGCCTGTGACTCCAGGCCCTGCAGGCCAAATGTAGCCTCTACGTGGTTTTCATAATAACAGTTACTGGAACACTGCCCTGCCTGTGGGTGTGCAGATTGTACATGGCTGCTTTTGCACTAAAAGGCAGAATTGAGTAGTTGCAACAGAGGCCTTTTGGTCTTACAGGGCTGATATATGTATTATCTAGCACTTTAGAGAAAATGTTTGCCAACTCTCTCTCTCTCTCTCTACAGCAATAGTTCTCAAACTTTAATGTGCATATAAATCACTTAGGAATCTTGTTTAAATGCGGATTGTAACTCAATAGGACTGGATGGGCCTAAAGTTCTGATGTTCTAAGAAGCTCCCAGGTGATATCAGTGTTGCTATAGATGGCTTGACACACTTTCTGTAGCAAAGATCTAGAGAAACTGCATCCTCAGGGCTGGTTTCTCCAGAATAGTAATCCAGTAAGGAGCATCTGAGAATTAAGAACAAGGAGAGAGCTGAACTCATGACTAGACACAACTTGGCTTACTAAAGTTCAGAGAGGAAAAGCCTCATTTCAGTAATTACAGTTTAGCTTATTAGAACAGCTGTATAAATACCAAGTGGCTATTCATCATGTCTTTCTTCTTCCTCAAAACAAGATTTGTACCGTAGACACCCTAGGACTTGCATGTATCCTTTGTGTCTCCATTTCTATTACTTTTAGCTTAAGATCTAATTGATAGGCTACATAAGGCCCCCACAAGTTCCTGATTTCCTTCGAACCACCTCCAATTTCCACCTCCCCTTCCCATATTCTTACAACATTGCAGGAAAATAAGAAAACTCACTTGAATGACTTAAGGTGTGCTTTACTTATATCAGCTTGCCATTTTGAAGTTCAGAGTTGGGAATGCCCCCACCCCTCCTTTTATTTATTATTGAGAGGATTAGAACTAATTCATCTGGCAGACAATGAGTTTGAGAGAAAATTTTGAATCATCTGGTATTCAAGTGTGTTTATCCTTGGCAAACAAGACTATCCTGATTTTGCACCAAATAAATAAGGCTTATGTAAAAAGAACCAAACTTACGAGGCACATTGGACATCAGGTAGCTCTCAAAAGAATAGCATTTACATGAGTTAATGCCAAATGACTCAGAAACATAAGGACTGAATTCCCACAGAAACTTTTCACATGGCCATTTACTTAATGTATTCAATAGAGTATATGTTACAATTTATCTGGAAAAAATCATTTATTCCTGATTGTGACTTCATAGGATTCTTAGTTCTCCATGAGCCCTGGGCCAGGAGTCAAGACTAAGAGTCCATGCTCTGCTACTCACTTGGTGATGTTTGTCAAGTCGCTTGAACTCACCACCTCAATATTCGCATTGTCCCCACTAAGGCCCATGCTAGCTCTGAAAAGCAGAATCAGGTGGATTTGCCCAAGGTCACCCAGAGCCCTGCAGAACCAAGAGTTGGCCTTGGCCTTTTGATACCAAGTGAAAGCCTTTTTGCAATTTTTTGAGCTGCCCCTATTAAGTACAAACCATGTCTTTATTAGCTCGTTCTTGAAAGACCAGAAAAAAAAAAAAAACTGATACACAATCCAATTTGACCTAAACATATAACCTCAAACATCATTCAGTTACTATGCTGTTTTCTGAACTTACATTTGAAAATCACTTGGAGATTTGTGTGGGCTCCTAGGTAACGCTGAAGATGAGTTCCTTCGAGTTAATGGAGAATTTGCTAGATACACTTGGCTTGTGTCGTCAATATGTTTTGAGCTTTTCTGAGAGGGACTGCAAAAACTAAATGTGGCCATGTGACAACACATGCCTCCTGTGTTGCTTATGAATCTCCGCCATGCTGTTTACAAGTACACAAAGAGGAGGATCGGGGCACTGTGTGGAAAAACCAAGAAGGTCTGCTCCAGCGTTCTTGGCCCAATGTGATAATAAAGCTAGGGAGATTAGGAACATGAACAGGAAGACAGGGACACTGTAATCAGTCTAATGAAGTTTTAACAAATATTTCTCAACTCAAAAGAAAGAGAACAAAAGGGTGTGAGCAGGTAAAGGCAGTTTCGTCTCCTCTAGAAGGGCCACTGTAGCCCATCAAGCGCCTTTGCACCACTTAGGAAAAGGTAACCCTCTGTAGGACACAGGGCTTAGTCAGCAAAGCATAGGCTGGATTTCAGTCACACCTTCTGCAGAACCTTCTGATACAAGGAACAGATATTTAAACCCTGCTTACAACGTGCCCAAGACTGAGTGTAAGCACATATATTAATTATGTAATCTTCATAATGATCCAATAACCTGATTATTATATGCAATAGTAACAACACTCAGATTAATATCATTATGATTCCCAGCTTACAGATGAAGAAGCTGAGACAAGAAGTAGATAAGAGACTTATCCAAGGTCACACAGCTAGTAAACTGCAGTTAGAAATCTGCTCTAATGAGAAAATGATCTAAACTTCAGCTTGCTCCTGCCTTGGGAGCATTAAAAACACATCACTATCTTCTCAGGGAGGACTTCTCCTGCAAGGCCAAGCATGCAGATATTTAATTTGTATTGTCTGACTTAAAAGACTGTATGCAGACTAAGAAGCATTGATTCCAGAATTTATGTCAACAGCAAAAACATTTCCTAAACTTGCACCATCCTTAGGCAAGTGTATTAGTCAAAGTTCTCCAGAGAAACAGAACCAATAGGATAGACATAGATGAAATATAGGTGGGTTTATGATGAGGAAATGGCTCATAGGATTATGGAGGCTGAGAAGTCCCACAATCTGTTATCTATAAGCTGGAGACACAGGAAAGCTGGTGGTGTAATTTGGTCTGAGTCCAAAGCCTGACAACCAGGGGTGCTGCTGGGTGGTATAAATCCCAGGACAAAGTCAGGAGGAGATGAGATGTTTCTGGCAGTTGTGCAGGGAATAAAGAGGGGGTACAAATTCCTCCTTCCTTCACCTTTCGTTCTTCTCAGGCCCCAAACAGATTGGAAGATGCTCTTCCACATTGAGGAAGAAATCTACAGAGTTCACTCAAATGCTAATCTAGTCCTGATGCACTCTCACAGACACACCTAGAAACAATGTTTAATCTGGGCACCACGTGGCCCAGTCAAGTTGACACATAGAATTAGCCATCACAATAGGGTTCACAACAAAGCAAGGCCATCGGGGTGACCACTGAAAGGGCTGCAGTAGAACGACGTGTATGTATGCTTGTTGTGTGATTGTCACACCTGTAATGTGAATGCTTCAGGGTATATGAAGTCATTGCCTTCTGAGGGTCAGTATATGATCAACAAAGGCTCTGATGGCCATCTAGGATGACAGTAGAGCAGTTTGGGCAATACTGCATCTCTTGGAAGAAAATGCTGGTAAACACAATGTCACTGCATGGGATGCACATCATCCAGCCCTGATCAGCTGAGAATAGAGACTGCCTACTACATACTGGAACATACGGCACGCAGAACTGGAAGGTACCCAATCCCAGCCCTCTGTTTACTCCTAAGCCTGTACCACCTCCATCATCCTGCCCCTGCCTGTAGAACTCTGGAGGGTCCCTGGGTATGCCCTGGGGTTCCCCATTTGTGTGGCTCTGCATTTGCTCCCACCTCTCCTAGGAATGATCTTCTTGATTGTCCATCTGGCGAACTACTCCTCCTTGATCAGAGGACTCATGTCCCCGCCCTATGATGCATTCTCTAATTCCCGCAAGACCTTCCTTCCGACATAAGTTCTCAACTGCACTGTGCGCTCACCTTCATCACAGCAATTTAGGCTTCATGTCTACAGTTCAGGCTATGGAGTTTCATGGAATTTTCTCCCTCCTGGGCTCCTTGACTCTCTGGCGTCAGCTGACCCCTCCTCAGATGGAGACGATCAGAGTCCCTCTCTCACAGTGGAGAAAGATCAAAAGATACACTCACTGAAAAGCTCAGAAAGACTCTAATATGCATTTCCAACTTGTATCATGCTGGATTGCAGTTGTCAGCTAAGTGTCCCTTGCTCTTTGAGGTTAAAATCATATTTTTCCCCCTTAGATTCCAGTGCACTTAGCAAAGTACCTGATTAAGAGAAGCCTTCAGTGAATATGTATTAAACGAAGGAATGAATAAACATGAGTGCAGCCATGAACCTTAGAGCGGTTCTTAGGTGTTGTTTCGCCATGAGTACAAGGACCCATTTCAAAACTCGAACTTGATGGTTCCCACAAAATCATAGCTATTTGTAATATCTGTGGATTGAGAAAATAATAAGTTGCTATGAATTTGATGAACTTTTGAAAAAAAAAATGTCTGCTGCCCACCAGGGGCTTGCAGTCCCCAGCCTGGAGCCACACATCTAATTCAACTCCTGTACTTTAAAGATAGAATGAAGTCAACATTGAAATTGAGTATTTCCTAGGTCATAGAACCAAGTGACAGCAGAGTTGGCACAAGAAAGTCAGTTTCTTGAAGCCCTCACCCTCCCTCTCAGGGAACTTATCATTTTACAGGGAAACCCCAACTAGCTCACATATCAGACACTTTGAAAGAAGCATAAAGCTTCTTTATTACCAAGAGCCAAGTAGTGAGCCAAAAATCGACAAATGAAGTTGGAGCTCAGCTTGGTAATATAGCGGTTACTCTGGGGATTTTTGAGTGGGCTTCTGACAAATATTCAAAAGTGAGCATTTCACTTTTAAAATATTTAGAGCATTGATGAGATGCTCAGTGTCACTAAGTTGCCTTGTCTCCCTTTAAACTTCTGCGGGTCCTGAAAGTGTTTTATATTATACCTTGAAACAGTTGTCTAAAATGGGAGGAGTACATAAAGAGGCGTGAGACAGATTTAGATGCACTGTTTTCAGTGGACTCTTTTGGAATTTATGGCTCCATGCAATCAATCTTTCACACATTTAAAATTTCACTTGTGCCTCTGCTTTTATCAAGAGCATTGAAATGGCATGTGGAGGAGCAGGGGGTTGCTAATAGTCAGGAGACTAGTGTGGGCTCACAACTTCAATATGTTAATACGGTTCTTGCTTACAGTCATGTTTCTCAAGCAGGTTGGTTTTGTTCGTGTAGAGTGTATTACTGAGGCTGCTGTGGAGGCAGTGAACATTTTAGGAGCCTATGCCAATCATTTGAGCAAGAAATTTCAGCCTCAAGTGTGAACCAAGGCAGAGACAGTGGCACAGATGGAGGGAGGATACCCCTAAGAGAAGATTAAGCTCTCTGAAGAAAGAACATGGGTCTGTCTTGAACATGGAAATTGAGAACGGGGGTGGAATAAAAAGTAATGCCATTGCCTAGGACCATTCAACCAATTTAAATATCACCCTAAGCAGGGCAGCCTATGAGTCAGGCAACTGGGGGACCCTGGGAGACCCCTTGGCTTTTTTTCTGCATCTACACTCACCTTCCCCAGGTACCCAGTATTTTCTAGGAGCCTCTAAACGTAGCGAGCCTTGTCTTCTTATTCTTTTTTTCTCTGGCTTTCTTAGACCTGACCTATGGCCTTATTCTCAGGACCTTTGTGTCCCTGTCAGAGACGTGATACAGGGCTAGGTCAACACTAACTTATGATAATTATCAATTGCCAAAACATATTGAGTATTACATATTTTCCAATTTGGTTCTTACAAGAACTCTCTGAAACAGGTATTATTATTATTATTATTCCCATTTTTTTTCAGATGGTAAAACCAGCAACACAGAAATGAAGTGTCAGGATTCGAACCCAGGCAGTTTGACTTCATAACTTTTACTTCTATACCTCACCTCTTCCACAAAAAACAACAGGGGATGAATCAGATCCACAATGGCCATTCTTCTACTTTCATATGGGTACTTTCCTCTATCCTTGTAATATCTAGGACACTGTTTTTTTTTTTTTGAGACGGAGTTTCGCTCTTGTTACCCAGGCTGGAGTGCAATGGCGCGATCTCGGCTCACCGCAACCTCCGCCTTCCGGGTTCAGGCAATTCTCCTGCCTCAGCCTCCTGAGTAGCTGGGATTACAAGCACGCGCCACCATGCCCAGCTAATTTTTTTTGTATTTTTAGTAGAGACGGGGTTTCACCATGTTGACCAGGATGGTCTCCATCTCTCGACCTTGTGATCCACCTGCCTCGGCCTCCCAAAGTGCTGGGATTATAGGCGTGAGCCACCGCGCCCGGCCTCTAGGATACTGTTATACACATATCTAATTATTTGAATGGGTCAATAATAAAAGGATACTCATTAAGGCCACATTATTCCCAAAATGTGAGATGCAAAGAGCTAACCTTTATTGAGTGTTTTTATGCTCCAGGTTCACCACATGCTTATGTGCACTCACCTAAACTTCACAGCAACCCTTTGAGGTAGGTACTGTGATCATCAGCTCGATTTCATAAATTAGGAAGTCGAACTCCAGAGATTGCATGCCAATTCAAGGACAGATTTGGGGTCCGTAATCTGAGATTGTCTCCAGAACTCATACTTTTTTTTTTTTTTTTGAGACAGGATCTCACTCTGTCACCCAGGCTGGAGTGTAGTGGTGCGATCTCAGCTTACTGCACCCTAGCAGTCCTCCCACTTCAGCCTCCTGAGTAGCTAGAACCACAGGACCTTTGCGTCCCTGCCAGAGACCGGATACAGGTACATACCACCTGGCTAATTATTGTATTTTTTTGTAGAGAAAGGGTTTCGCCATGTTGCCCAGGCTCATCTGGAACTCTTCAGCTCAAGTGATCTGCCCACCTTGGCATCCCAAAGTGCTGGGATTACAGGTGTGAGCCACTGCACCGGGCCTAGAATTCATGCTTTTAACCACCATTCTCTGCTGTAATAGAGGTGTGTCCGCAAAGAGCTCATAGTTGTGTAAAGGAAATTTATGCATAAATGAGAGCCCCAAAATGGATCCCAGAATATACAATGTGGGTTTTTATGACCTAAGCAAATGTGGAATTGAAATGCAAAGATTAGGCAAGATTTGAACAAAGAAAAAGGAAAAAAAAAAGAAAAGCACTACAGGTATGGAGGTCAGCATGAGAAAAGACAAGAGTAAAAGCAAATCAATTCATTGACTGGAGGGGTCAGAGGATTCATGGTGGAGGAACAGGTGAGCTGTGGCCCAAAAGGAAATTTGGGGCTTTTGATTATCAGACTAGAAAGTGTGATTTTTTTTTTTCATGTAGATTTTTAAAAAGAAATGGCATAATGAAGGTAATTATCTAAAAGGGATATTGAGCCTCAGTTTCTTCATCTGTAAATGGAGCTGTTAAGAGGACCTTACAGGCCTGGGGCGGTGGCTCACACCTGTAATCCCAGCACTTTGGGAGGCCGAGGCAGGCAGATCAGGTCAGGAGATCAAGACCATCCTGGCCAACATGGTGAAACCCTATCTCTACTAAAAATACAAAAATTATTGGGCATGGTGGCACGTGCCTAAAATCCCAGCTACTTG
This sequence comes from Callithrix jacchus, assembly GCF_049354715.1. NCBI lineage: Eukaryota > Metazoa > Chordata > Mammalia > Primates > Cebidae > Callithrix > Callithrix jacchus. Next base: position 17,842,316 of record NC_133505.1, on the reverse strand, counting down.
GAGGCTGGGGCAGGAGAATCGCTTGAATCCGGGAGGCAGAGATTGCAGCGAGCCAAGATCCCACCATTGCACTCCAGCCTGGGCAGCAGAGCGAGACTCCGTCTCAAAAACAAAAAGAGTACCTTACAGGTAGTGTGGGCCAAGGTGTATAAAGTGTCAAGCACAGTGTCAGAAACAGTGTAAGTTTGCAATAAATGATAGTTACCTGAGTGTGGATTAAGAGGTGAATTGTGTAGGGGAGAACTTGATGAGAGGGAGCTATGTGAAAGGCAGCAGATGTAGGAAAGGGAGGACAGTGGGGACTCTTGTTGCCACGGTGAATATAAAGGAAGAGGGTGATGCTATATGCTGAGTGAATCTTTTTTTTTTCTTTTTTTGAGACCAAGTTTCGCTCTTGTTACCCAGGCTGGAGTGCAATGGCGCGATCTCAGCTCACCGCAACCTCCGCCTCCTGAGTTCAGGCAATTCTCCTGCCTCAGCCTCCTGAGTAGCTGGGATTACAGGCACACGCCACCATGCCCAGCTAATATTTTGTGTCTTTAGTAGAGACGGGGTTTCACCATTTTGACTAGGATGGTCTTGATCTCTTGACCTAGTGATCCACCCGCCTTGGCCTCCCAAAGTGCTGGGATTACAGGCTTGAGCCACCACGCCCGGCCGTGACTCTTAAGTTTCCAGCCTAAGCGGCATTCACAGAAGAGGTGGGGAATTCAAGATAGAGTGTGCCCACTCTTATGGAAGGGTCACATTTGGTTGCAGATGCACTGAACCTGCAGGAACAGTGGTGATAGCTAGGAGGTGAGTGGAGATAAGAACAGCTCTTTAAAATGTCACCATGTGTGGTCCTGAGTTTGGAATCATCTATATAGATGTTGTGTACATCCTTGCTCCACTCCCTGGAATACTTTTCCCCCAGACATGCCCATGACTGGGTCTTCTTATCATTCAGGGCTTACCTCTAATGTCACCTCTTAAGAGGAGTCTTCCCTGACCATCCTAAGAAAAGGGAACGGCCCTCTTCCCTCTCCATTTCATCACTCCGATTTGAAGCATCATCACTCTGCTTCCCTCAGGAGAGTGTGAGTGGCAAGCAGGCAGGAGCTTGGTCCTGTTCCCCAATGAATCTCTATGGCCCAGAAAAGCATCTGGGACACAATAGGACTTGCGATATCCTAGTAAATGGTACTAAGCACTATTAAACTCAGTACATAGAAATACACTTGAAACAGGAATAAGTAAAGCGATGATGTCACCTGTGGGCAGAGAGTGAGAAAGAAGGGCAAAAGGTCAGGATCCAACCCCTTGGAAATCTCCATGATGCAGGAGGTAGGAATGGGATAAAGGAAGAGTAAAAGTGAAGTCAGAGAAGTGGGGAATGAACCAGGGTAAGGAAGTGTCTTGAAGACAAGGGAAGAAGGTATGTTAAAGACAGATTCGGTGTGGTCAAATGTTGCAAGGGAATTTCAGAGAATGAAAGATAAGAACAGAGCATTTGACTGGGGGCCAGGGCTTCGCTGACTGTGAGGACGCACCCAGGGGGATGGAGGGATGCAGGTGCTGCTACCCACCTATCGCCCATCGTTAGGAGTCGTTGAGGAAAGAAGAATGAAGGTTAAGTGGCTCCTCGATTGGAGAGAACTTGGCCTGAGAAGGGAGAGACTGGAGATGATTATGAAATAGGGATGATGGGCCGGGTGTGGTGGCTCTCATCTGTAATCCCAGCACTTTCGGAGGCCGAGGTGGGTGGATCACAAGGTCAGGAGTTCGAGACCAGCCTGACCAATATGGTGAAACTCCGTCTCTACTGAAAATACAAAAATTAGCCAGGTATGATGGCAGGTGGCTATAGTCCCAGCAACTTGGGAGGCTGAGGCAGGAGAATCTCTTGAACCCGAGAGGCAGAAGTTGCAGTGAGGCAAGATTGCACCATTGCACTCCAGCCTGGCAACAGAGCGAGACTCAAAAGAAAGAGAGAGAGAGAGGGAGGAGAGAAAGGAGAGGGGGAGCGGGGGGAGAGAAAGGGAGGGAAAATGGTAATAAGAGGACTTTGTCCCCAAGAAGAGGGAAGATGAATTGAGCAGATCCATGAAATTGACTCCCAAATCCACAGTGACTTTTTATGACTTGTGGCGATGTATCTCATTACCATACAGTCACAACCTCAAACCTATAAAAAGAAAAAAAAAATGCTAACTAATGCATTTGTAGTGTGGAAAGAAATGTTTTCATCTGCTTAAAATCAAATTGGGGCAAAATAAGAGCATCTGAGACAGAATGTGAAAATAATCAGGGAAAGATGAAAATGGTTAAAATTTAAAAAAAAAAAAAGAAGAAGAAAAGAAAAGAAAGCAATGTATGAGGACTCTTGTCACCATAGAGACTAGCTCCCAGATTGGAGCAAACCCTGTCGCCCTTCTAGAAAGGTGGCTGTCTGCTCTGGAAAATTGGATGGTTTCCTGCCCTCTTCCTTGTGAGGTTTTTGTGGGGGTTCAATAGAAAAGATAATACTCTGTAAAGCACTTAGAAGTATGTTATAAATGAGTGTGAGCTAGTGTAGTAATGCTTGAAAGGGATTTTATTATCCCAGATAAAACACGACAGCTTTGGTTGCACCCAGGGAGAAGTGATTAATGGGACCCCAGCACCCTCCTGCAAAGGTCTTTAAAAGCACCTGTTTGGAGGAGGTGTTAGGCCAGCGGGAAGCCTAATGTTTCTGGTGACTCTGCTGCCCTGGGGGAAGTAATCAGACCCTGCCAGCAGCAGGGTTCCCACAGGTAGGCTGAGATAAGTCAGAGTTATGGAGTGGGAGCTTGACAAGAGGACCCCAACACAGCACCCCAGCCCCTGCCTGAGGAAGAGCCAGCTGGATTCCAGCATTCTCAGGTATATCAAAACAAGAATGTCAAGCTTTTTTTTTTTGAGACAGAGTGTCATTCTGTAGCCCAGACTGGGGTGCAGTGGTGCAATCTCAGCTCACTACAATCTCCGCCTCCTGGGTTCAAGCCATTCTCCTGCCTCAGCCTCCCAAGTAGCTGGGATTACAGACGCCCACTACCACGCCCAGCTAATTTTTGTATTTGTAGCAAAGATGGGATTTTGCCATGTAGGCCAGGCTGGGCTCAAGCTCCTGACCTCAGGTGGTCTGGCCGTCTTAGCCTCCCATAGTGCTAGGATTACAGGTATGAGCCACGTCGCCCAGCCTAGCTTTTTTTTTTTTTTTTAAGGTAGAAAGTCTGAAAAAATAACACCACACAGAAGAGAAAAAGAAATGCCCCAACTCCAGGCCCCAGGAGACCTGAGATCTGAGTCCTGTGCAGTCTGGGAATGGCAGGTCCTGTGGTCTCCTCCTTCCTGCAGGCCTGAGAGTTGGAACAGGTTGATAAGGTCAGCTCTGGGACTAATGGACACTGGCATCTTGATGGTGCTCACATCCCCTTCTTTATCTTCCCCTACTCTTTTTCCTTTCCTCCTGCAGACGTATTATAATTCTCTTTTCACTAGTGCAAGTCCTTTCATCTTACCAGGTATTGTCTTATAAGGTTCCAGTATGTGTATATCTTCATCTGCTCATTCACATGCACACATATGCAGGCACATACACACACATGTGTACCCACATAAACACACACATCACATGTACCCCCCCACACACACACATAACCACACACACCCATATACACACATGCACACACATACACGGTCATGTACCCACATACACACATAACCACACACACCCATATACACACATGTACAACATACATATATGCACAGTCATGCATACCCACATACACACACATACACACATAACCACACACACCCATATACACACATGTACACACATACATATATGCAGTCACATGTACCCACATACACACAGACATACACACATATACACACATAACTATGCACACACATACCCATGCCTACACACACCCATGCACACACACATACATACATGTTCTCCAGCATATCATAAGCACTTAAGGGCAGGGACCTGATACATACATTTTTTTATTTCCCAATATGTGTCCCACTGCTATGCTCGGTCAGTATTTATGGTTTTTATTTCACTTTTCGTGTCTCTCTGTACATTTGCAACTTGGCACAAACTTTGGTTAAAGGGATCACATACACACAGAGATGGGCATTGTGGTTTTGTTTAGAAAAGTACAGAATTGATTTGCTGAATTTTTGGAATTTTTTATACCTCAAAATCATCATAGGCATCAATGCATCATGCATTCATTCATTCATTTATTCATTTATTAAACACCACTGAATACCTGGTACTTTGTACACTACAAACACACACACACACACACACACACGTACACACAAATCCTTGCTCTCTACTAACTCAATTTTTAAAAAGACTAATCATAAATAAATAATTACAAGATGGCTTACTTTAATAGGAGAGCTGGATAAAGGAGCGGAGCCACTGGGGCTGTCCTGATACTTTAGCAATCTGCTAAATTATTGGAGTTGAGTCCTAGAGGATGAACAGAACCGTCTACCTTATGGAAAGCCTTCTTTGTGCCTGGTAATGCTAAGACCATCCCTCTTCAACCCACTCAGAGACAGTGCAGAACTGAGGGCACCACTGATGCTTGCTTCTGCCTATAGCCTCGAGTGAGGTTGCCACACATCCCTGAGGAATGCAGGGAAGGCCCCGTGGAATCTCCTTGCAATCGACCCAGTCAGCCCCATGGTAAAGAAATACTTTAATCCAGCTCCGGAGTGGCCTTTCCATGTGCATCTGGTACTGTTTGAGAAAACTTCTAGGGGAAGGTTGCCCTCAAGCATCTGTCCAAATCCCTTGCAGGCTCTCAGAATACGGATGAATTTATTAACGTGGGTGTTCCTCTAGGCAATTATCATTTGACCCATTTAAAGGGAAATGCCTGCATGCCTTTGATCGAAGAATTTCTATTATCTGGAAAATTGGTTTTCTAGTAAGCTGGGATAGAGGATGTTGGAGGCTTTGGCTATTTTTTCCCCCTTTGAAGTTGGAAATTGCAGTCTGGCTTTAGAAATAGTAAAAATGCACTTTCTTTCTGTCTCTGTGGCCCTCCCCTTACAGGGTTTGTTTAATGAACCATTTTAACAGAAGGATTATAATTTGAAAGTTTCCCTCACAATGACACAGCCACTTGCATGTAGCTTTATTCCTAGAAAAAATACTGTTCTTTATTTACACCCTTACAAACGTGGAAATCAAGGGGGCAGTTCTCATCTGATGCTAGTGATGGCAGGCACAGAGAATAAGATCTGGGAACACAACTGGCCATTTAAAACCCTGTCCAAGAGGCCAGGCACGGTGGCTCACGCCTGTAATCCCAGCATTTTGGGAGGCTGAGATGGGTGGATCACCTGAGGTCAGGAGTTTGAGTCCAGCCTGGCCAACATAGTGAAACCCTGTCTCTATTAAAAATGCAAAAATTAGCCAGGTGTGGTGGTAGGCTCCTGTCAGTCCAGCTACTCAGGAGGCTGAGGCACGAGAATGGCTTGAACCAGCAAGGTGGAGGTTGCAGTGAGTTAAATCGCGCCATTGCGATCCAGCCTGGGCGACAGGGTGAGACTGCATCTTAAACCCCCTGTCCCAGGAGCCTTCATCACTGGTTCTACCTTGCCCTCAACACACTAGCTCATTGTTGCCTTGTTATGAAGCAAACCGCAAGTGCATATAATCCTCATGTTAAAGTTTTTGTCTGAAGAAAAAAACATTCAAGGGTCACAGACTTACACATTCCTGAAAAGGAAGGAAAACTTTTCACAGTTAAAAGGTCATTCTCAATGCGAGCAATTCCCATATCAGAGAAAAGCATTTCATCATACTTTTTATTATTATGCACATTCTTATTTCTACTAACCACTTTCAACATTTTTTTCATGTTAAATGTTCCAAACAACTCTTTGGAGTCATATTTTATGCCCATTTTACGGAAGCGTCACTTGAAACAAGTAGAGAGACTAGATAAGTTGCCCAAGGACATGCACCCAAAGGATCAGCTGAACTTGAACTCTCAGATGTTACTTCTGCTGTTCACACATTGCTGCATGGCTGGGGGAGAAAAGGAAACACGCCCACCCAACAACCCAGGACCCCACAGAGAACCCGCCGAAGGAAACCCGTTCACAGCTCATGGAGACGCCTGATGCTGAAAGGAGAGAAGACGGGGAGAAGTGCTCTTTCATTTCTTGTGTCTGGCACTTCTTTCTGCAGGAACTCTCAAGATTAGAAGGCAGGTGGAATCTTAAGGAATGCAGATCCAAAAAAAAAAAAAAACAAAAAAAGCCTCAGCTGTCACTTTGAAAACAGTAGCAGGAGGGATAGGAGGTGTGGATCATGAAGCAAAAAAGTTTGATTCCAAGCCTGGGATTCCAGCAGAAGGTGGTGGTAGGTTTCATAGCAGCATGCAGCTCCAGGGTGATAAAATGGCTCCTCTGCCCCTCCTCCCCTTGTCCTCCACCCCCTCCTCCTCCTCCTTTTCTTTTTAATGAGCTGGAGACTTTCCCAGCCAGCCATGTGCTGTTCCACTCAGCCAGCACCAAGGGAACTCCTTTTACTTTACTTCAGCCAGTCCCTCGCAAGTTTGGGAGAATCAAGACCCCTTCCTGTGCTCCTCAGGTTCCAGTCCAACTGTTCTTCTCCTTTTGGAATCCTCTGCTCCTTTTTTTTTTTTTTTAGATGGAGTTTCGCTCTTGTTACCCAGGCTGGAGTGCAATGGCACGATCTCAGCTCACCGCAACCTCCGCCTCCTGGGTTCAGCCAACTCTCCTGCCTCAGCCTCCTGAGTAGCTGGGATTACAGGCACGCGCCACCATGCCCAGCTAATTTTTTATATTTTTAGTAGACACGGGGTTTCACCATGTTGACCAGGATGGTCTCGATCTGTTGACCTTGTGATCCACCCGTTTCGGCCTCCCAAAGTGCTGGGATTACAGGCTTGAGCCACCGTGCCCGGCCATCTCTGCTCCTTTCAACATGCACCAAAAGGAAGAGTGGAGGGACTTCCATGCTAAAATGCCAGGTGCCCGAGGACAGTAAAGGGAGGCTTACCCTTACAACAGGCTTAATACATTACAGCTTTCTGCTGAGTCCTTCTAAGCATGGAATGCAGTTCACATGCCCCTGTTTTTCCGTTCCCCCAGATCTTGGCATGCTGAAAACCTGCCGGCTAAGCAAAGTACTCATAGTCTCTTTTCCCCAGCCTATCTCTGACCCTTGTCATCTAGCGGTGTCTGCACATGGAACGTCACCTTCTCAGTCAGAAAAGCTGGAAACCCCCAACATTGAGAGCATGATATTAACTCTTTGTTGTTCTCTTACTCATGCCCTCATTTGTCAAATGCTTTCAACAAACATTTGTAGAGTCCACTATGTGCCAGGCATTGTTCTAGGTGCTCAGGGTACATAGATGGGTACAACGCTATCTCTGATCTCAAGAAGCATATTGCTATGGTCTGAATGTCCCCGAAAGTTACGGGTTAAAATATAATCTCTGTCATGGTAGTATTCAGAGGCGGGGTCTTTGGGGAAGTGGTTCAGTCACGAGGGCTCTGCTGCCGTAAATGGATTAGTGCCCTTAGAATGGGGCTGGAGGGAAGCAGCTGAGGTGGTTTTTGCTTCTGCTCTTCTGCCACGTGGGATACAGCATTCATCCCTTTTGCCCTTTTGTTCCTTCTACGATGTGTGCATGCCTAGATGGTGCCATCTATTAAGAATGGGCCCTCACCAGACACCAAACCTGTGGGTGCCTTGATCTTGGACTTCCCAGCCTCTAGAACACTGAGAAATATATTTCCGTTCTTTATAAATTACCCAGTTTCAGGTATTTTGTTACAGCACCACAAACAGACTAAGACACGTATTATTTAACAGAAAAGTTTTGAATGGAAATCTAAATTTTAATAAATGATGCCTATGTTAGCATTTATAATTAATCATCATTTTTTAAAACCTCAAGTCATGAAAAATTAGTTTTATTTAACTCTTTTAAATGCCTATTAATTAAATGACATATTTTGGATTTTTCTAAATAAAATATGTGTTTTTTAAAAGCTCTGCATGCTAAGAAAGAAACCATTCCGCTATCTAGAGAATGCACCCATCCAAAATGACTTCATATTAGTCAGTTTTGCTGCAGTACAAACAACTCCAAAATCTCAGGAACTTGCAACATGTATTTCCCTCTGATGTTACATGTGCGCTTGGTGCTCATCTGCAGCTCAGTCCCGTGAGTCTTCTGACTTCAGCACTGCTGCCAAAGGTATCTGAGAGGGAAAGAATAAGAAGACTGATGGAAATGTACAATACCTCTTGAAGTTTCTTCTTTGATGAGATGGGTGTCATACCCGATCAGTTTCATTGTCCAAAGCAGTTTACAACATCAATGTCAAAGTTAATGAGTGAGGCACAGTAGCTCACACCTGTAATCCCAGCACTTTGGGAGGCCAAGGTGGAAGGATAACTTGAGCTCAGGAGTTCAAGACCAGTCTGGACAACATAATGAGACCCTGTCTCTACAAAAAATCAAAATAATTAGCCAGGCATGGTGGCTCAAGCCTTGGGAGGCTAAGGTGGGAGGCTGAGGCAGGAGGATAGTTTCGGCCAGGAGATCAAAGCTGCGGTGAGCTGTGTTTAGGCCACTGCTCTCCAGCTGGGGCCACAGAGCAAGACCCAATCTCAAAAACAAATAAAATTAGTGGGGTGAAGTACACTCTTCCCACAGGCAAGGGGTGTGAGAGGAAAGCAAATGTTTACCTCAATAAGATAAATGAGGCTTCATCTCCACCAATCTCAAAGACAGAACGATTCAATATGTACTAATCAATACATGCTGGGAGAATTACAAATGTAAAGAAAACATGATATTTGGGAATGCATACCCATTTGACACCAGGGTTCTAGCACTCTTCCATCTTGCACTTTGGAGGCCTGGAAAGGAATGAAAGTGATTTTGTCAGCCTTCTCTCAAATTTCAGTGACATTTGGGAGTCGTTTGGCAGCAAGAAAGATCTACCAATGAGCTAACAAATCTTTCTTTAGCTAGTGTTTTAGCAGTTTTTTTTTTTTTTTCATTTTGGTACATTTCACGTTTTTATGTTCATAGATTGATTCATTTAACAAATGATATTACGGAAAGATGAACTTGAAATTTGATTAGAGCTAAAATTTTCCAAGGTTTAATTTCCTTTTTCTTTTTTGTTTTTGTTTTAACTACTTCCAAACTGGCAGAAATAGATTGGAGCCAAGCTATCTGAGGGCTTGCGAACAGTCCCACCTGGGAAATCACATCCTGCCAGCTTGTCTTCACTGCCAGTAACTTAGTCCAAGACACCCTCAGATCACCTGTGTTCTGCCATGATCCCCTAACACAGGAGTTCCCCACCCCCGGGTTGTGGACCCGTACTGGGTCGTGGCCTGTAAGGAACTGGGTGGCGGGAGGTTAGGGCCCACTGCGCTAACGGGCCTTCTGCTCTGCGTTCACTCCCTGCAGTCCCCAGTACTGCCGCCAGAGGGAGCCTTTTCAGTTGCAAGGCAGATGAGCCTCCTAGGTTCACAAGACCAAAGCCAACCTGCGCCCATCATGTGCAGGTCAGACCTGTTCTGGGCCCTGATTCCTCATATTTTTCCTTCGTCCACCCCTAACTCACTTGACCCAGCCTCATGGGCCACCTTGTTCCTGAACACAAAGACATCAAACACATTCCCTTCTTAAGGCCTTTGCTCTAGGCATTCGGTTTCCCTTTGCCAGGAGTGAGGGAAACCTGCAGATATCTGTTTGGTTAAATCCCTCAACTTCATTTAAGTGTTTACTGAGATCTCCCCTTCTCAGGGAGATACGTATGGATCATCTTTTTTGAAAACGAACACTGCCCCACCACACGTCTGGTCCTTCCAACTCTGTTCTACTTGTTCTTTTTTCAGTAGCTCTATATTACCTTTTACCCTTCCTAATAATTTGCCTGTTATATTTACTGTATGATATCTATCTTTCCCTCCCCAATGCAAGTCTGACCACACCAGATATCTTTGTCTATTTTGTTCACTGATGTATCCCAATTGCTGACAATAATGCTTGGGACAAACTAACACTCTGTAATCATTCCTTAAATGACCAGTTGAACCCTGATCTTCATTCTGTGAAATACAAACTTGTAGAAAAAAAATCGTAGATCACTAGGCTACTTCCTTTATCATTTTACTTGCATTTCAAATGAAAGTTAATTTTTTTTCTCGTTTATCATGTTTGAGGAGGTAGTCATTTGCAAAGTAGTATCAATTTTTCTTGGGGGAAATACTATCATTTTTAATATGATCATGTAACATTCGGGTGATGAATGTGAAAAGCTACTCAGTTCTCCTCCCATGTTTTACAGGTTATGCTAGAGTGCTAAAGTGGGTAACATGATCTCAGTACTCCTCCCGTGTTTTACAGGTGATGCTAGTGTGCTAAATGGGTAACATGATCTCAGTACTCCTCCCGTGTTTTACAGGTTATGCTAGTGTGCTAAATGGGTAACATGATCTCAGTACTCCTCCCATGTTTTACAGGTTATGCTAGTGTGTTAAATGGGTAACATGATCTCAGTACTCCTCCCATGTTTTACAGATGATGCTAGTGTGCTAAAGTGGGTAACATGATCTCAGTACTCCTCCCGTGTTTTACAGGTGATGCTAGTGTGCTAAATGGGTAACATGATCTCAGTACTCCTCCCATGTTTTACAGGTTATGCTAGTGTGCTAAATGGGTAACATGATCTCAGTACTCCTCCCGTGTTTTACAGGTTATGCTAGTGTGCTAAATGGGTAACATGATCTCAGTACTCCTCCCATGTTTTACAGGTTATGCTAAATGGGTAACATGATCTCAGTACTCCTCCCGTGTTTTACAGGTTATGCTAGTGTGCTAAATGGGTAACATGATCTCAGTACTCCTCCCATGTTTTACAGGTTATGCTAGTGTGTTAAATGGGTAACATGATCTCAGTACTCCTCCCGTGTTTTACAGGTGATGCTAGTGTGCTAAATGGGTAACATGATCTCAGTACTCCTCCCATGTTTTACAGGTTATGCTAGTGTGTTAAATGGGTAACATGATCTCAGTACTCCTCCCGTGTTTTACAGGTGATGCTAGTGTGCTAAATGGGTAACATGATCTCAGTACTCCTCCCATGTTTTACAGGTTATGCTAGTGTGCTAAATGGGTAACATGATCTCAGTACTCCTCCCGTGTTTTACAGGTTATACTAGTGTGCTAAATGGGTAACATGATCTCAGTACTCCTCCCGTGTTTTACAGGTTATGCTAGTGTGCTAAATGGGTAACATGATCTCAGTACTCCTCCCGTGTTTTACAGGTTATACTAGTGTGCTAAAGTGGGTAACATGATCTTGTAGTTTAATCCACATCTTGTCCCTGATATTTTTAACTGCCCCCTTTCCAGTGAGTTATTGAAATGTGGGTTGAAAGTCAGATATACAAAGGAGGCCTCCCTAAATCCTCTGACTTAGTTCTAAATATGGTACTGTCATTACTTACATTGAGACCTGTTTGCATTTTATCGTGAGGAAACAAAGAAATGAAGTGTGAAAATGTTACCTGAATCACAGCCTCGGGATGGATAAACCTTACCAATGGCTACTCCAGATCACTCCTGGTTTTCATGACCTCACTTATCCTCTTGTCAAAAAGCCTGTATGATCCCCCTCCCTCTCTGACCAAGTTCCACAATGCTTGGCGCTTCTGTAGAGCATTTGTGCCCTGTGCAGAATTTTTCAAAGTCTGCATTTTGTGAACATATAACCTATCCTTGTTTACATTGTGAACAGAAAACCAGAAGAACTCAGTTTTACAACAGACTTACAAGGTTTTGGACATGATAACAGTCTACTGTGAGATTAAACCAGCCTTGAATTCCATTCACCTACATGCTGTGTAACCCTCAGCAAGTCATTTATATTCCCAAGCTTCAGGTTCCTTATCTGTAGAATGGGGATGATAATAGTGCCATCATAGAGAGTGCTCAGGATGATCGAATGATATAATACTTGCAAGGCTGCTCTTAGCAATTCCATCATTCATTCCCAAGTAGAATGTTCAACATTAAAGAGACATGCTTTCCCTACGAAGCTACTAGCTTATGCTAAAAAACCATTTTTAATACATTAGTGATATTGTGCTCCTCACAAACCCTCGGCCTTTCCAAATATGATACTGAAAACTTTCAGCTCCTCTTGTCTTGAGAGACCCAGTGATATGAGACAGCAACCAGTTTCACTCAGTTTGAATTTTCTTGTCAAAATTAATAGTCTTTGCCAAAGGAGGACATTAAGGAAAATTATCCTCTTTGTAAAAACTGAAAGACCTGGGACAGTGTCCAGCTCATTCATCATACGATGCATTTAGTGAGGAAGGGTTTCACTTTATGTAAATAATAAGCTACACATGCATAACTTCTTTTGCTTAGATAGTGGCTCTTCAGACCTGGGTTTAATTAATACAGAGCTGCATCCAGGTCTGTCAGGGAAGTGATGAAACGTACACTCTCATGTGGATTTATAGTTAGAGTTTTTGCAAACTCCACGCAAAATCTTCAAGTGTAGGACCTAGTTTGGTTGCTGACATGATAATACGGTCTTATCAAAATGTTTTGTTTTCTTTGACTATAACTTGAGTTAATGGCCAAGTAGAAAAACAATGGCAATTACTGTTTCAGACACATTTTAGACACCTTTTTTATTTCCACATGAAACAAAAAGAACAGGACAGTGTGAATAACTGGAGTTCATTCTTCCATTTATTCAGAGATGTAAAGACATGTAAGACACTGTCACAACTCATGCTCCAGGAACACACACTGTGGAGTAGAGGAGGATGGCAGACATGGAAACTATCATCTCTGATTAAGCAGCACCAGTTCCACAAGAGATATCATCACTGATAAGCAGAATAGACTTCATTAGAATGCTCTTGGGCTCTGGGGCGGTGGAGCTCTGAGGAACACCTTTACTTGAACCAGACCTTGAATAATACTGGGATTTCCAGGGCAAAGAGGAAGGTGGAGACCTCTAGAGAAGTAAGAGAGAGAGAAAGCACACAGTCTTGGCAGTATACAGTGTCCAGGCAACCCTCGAAAGTAAAGTGGCTGAAGATAAGGCTGGAAAGAAAGAAAAATCATTTTATCTGAACCTCTACTGTGGGCTGGGCCATGTCAGGCACTTTGCAAACATGATTCTCTGACTCTTGCTGTAAGCCATATTGTACAGGCATGAAATCCAGGGCTCTGAGAGGTCAAAAGGGTCACAGAGACAGATTCATACAAAGCTGAAGCCAGTGCGGCTCCAAAGCCTATGCACTTCCCATCAGGCACACACATGCTAGGTAGGCTGGGGCACAGAAATCCGAACGAAGGGAACTTAACAAGAGCAAGATTTTTATATCTTTTAATAAGCATTAATATATCAAAAATTTTTTTCTAATGCTGCGTTAAGGTTCAATTGCTTTCATTCATAAACTGGAAAGTGAATCCCTGGACAGGTTTAAGATACATGCAAGATGATCTTGTGATCCCTTCATTATTATATACTATATGATTTGTTTACTACTTGCATTTTGGGGGGCCCCTGCTTCCTCCTCCCTTGTGACCTGCTGTACCCCCAGCCTCTGAAACCTTCAGCATGATCATACTGCTAATATCTTTCAACCAGTCTGTCAGCCACTCTTTTCCAGCCCTCTGACTGATCAAAGGCAAAAAAAAAAAAATACAGTTTGATTTTCTCTTCTCTTCCTCCACCATGACTGCAGATGCTACTTCTCCCACAGGGACAAACAGCTCTCCATACAGGCAGTTCACTCAAGGCTGGAGCCCTTTGCTAAGTCAAGTGTCACATGGGCCTCCATATTTAGTAAAGCAGCCCTGTTCCTTCAGGGAAAGAAGATTCCAGAGCCCCTCTATTTATCTGATGTCAGCTGTACTCTCTGCTGAGCACGGGCAAAGGAGAGAAGACACCTTAGGCTGACGATTACATGTCTGTGAATGAGCTCACATTAATGGCAATTTGCAAGGGAACACATCACCCACCGGCCGATTGTGAGATTTTTATTCGTCTCTTTACTTTTTAAGCATTCTCGCCATCTCGTGGCTACTTTCAATATTGCATTTGAATGATTCGGCACAGGTTCAACCACCTTGCAAATCATTAACTCATCTATTCAATGAATACTTTTTGAGACTCTAATATCTCAAGTTCTTACACAGAAAAACAAGCAAATAATAAGAAAAGCCTGGGAGAATGAATGTAATTATTTTTCATCACACTTTAAACCTCAGTAGTCAGGCTTGTCGCTGCCAGGTTTCCAGAGGCATCAAAAGTTTTCATTTGGGCAGGGCACAGTGGCTCATCCCTGTAACCCCAGCACTTTGGGAGGCCAAGGCAGGGATCACTTGAGGTCAGGAGTTCGAAACCAGCCTGACCCACATGGCGATAACCCATCTCTCCTAAAAATACAAAAATTAGCTGGGTGTGATGGCGCACACCTATAATCCCATCTACTTGGGAGGCTGAGGCACAAGAATCATTTGAACTCGGGAGGTGGATGTTGCGGTGAGCCAAGGTCACACTGCTGCACTCCAGCCTGGACGACAGAGTGAGACTCCTTCTTAAAAAAGAAACAAAAAATCTTGTCACGGACTTTTCTGCCCAGCCATGTTCCCACCTTTAACCACATGCTAGAGTTAGACGGGTTCTGCTATGTGATAAGTCATTTAACGTGTTTCCATTAGGGCTAAAAGACATCTGAGAAATGGAATCAAACATCTGTCTTCTGTACCTAGAATTACATGAGGAATAAATGCCCAGCCTAGGAAAAAAATATCCAAAAGGGAAAATTTTAAATCATTTAAAATTCATCACACAGGGATAACTATCTTGATTAATATTTTTAAATGTAAAGCCTCCATAGTTTTGTGCTTATATGTTATAAAATATGCTGTTTTTAAACCTTTAAACAATGTGGACATCTCTTTCTTGTTCACTACTTTATGCCTACAGCCTAGATTACTGTTTGTAACCTAGATTACCAGGGTTTCTCTATAAATACTTGCTAAATGAATGAATGTAACTAAACTAATCTGCAGAATTGCTTTTAATATCTGTATAATCTCCTACTCTTACAATATTCAATATATATTTAACTAATATACTCTACTCTTGTCTGATATTATGATTCTTTCTTTTTCTTTCTTTCTTTCTTTCTTTTTTTTTTTTTTGAGATGGAGTGTCTCTCTTGTTGCCCAGGCTGGAATGCAGTGGTGCAATCTTAGCTTACTGCAAACTCTGCCTCCCAGGTTCAAGTGATTCTCCTGCCTCAGCCTCCTGAGGAGCTGGGACTACAGGTGCACGCCACCATGCCCAACTGAGTTTTTGTATTTTTAGTAGAGATGGGGTTTCGCCCTGTTAGCCAGGCTGGTCTCGAACTCCTGACCTCAGGTGATCCACCCACCTCAGCCTCCCAAAGTGCTGGGATTACAGGTGTGAGACACCGTGTCCAGCTGATTCTATTTTTACTGTTAACAAAACTATAATAGGCAAAGGTAGTGGACTTTGATGAGTTTTACTAGATAGTGACATGATAAAGGGTTCCCTCAGTCAACCTTGTGATTATGAGAGCAGGTACAGCAACAGTGGTAACTGCTTTCTGAACAGAATACAAGTTCTGCTACAGAGGACTGCATGCACCTGCACATTGTATCCATCAAAATGAAACCAAAGTGACATCATCTTCATCAGAACTCTAAATATTGACTCTCGAGCCTAGCTGTAAGTTAGCATTGCCTGGGGGAATTTCAGAATTAGGGATGCCTGGGTCCTATGCTCCAGAGATTCTGACTTAATTGGTCTGGGTGGGTCTCACTCACAAGGATTTTCCAGAACTCCTGGGTAGTTCTAATGTACAGCCAGGACTGAGAAACTCGGCTTTCAATAGAATTTACCCACAGAGATCATGTCAGGGAGACCTCACTAAAATACTTGTTTCTAGTGAAAAAGCCCCCTGTGTGTGTGCAGCTCCAGATAAACACACAATGCCATGTGTATTGTGGCTCCTCAGATACAATGCTGCGGGTTCCATGCTAATGCTGACTGGAACCCTTCAAACCTACTTTAGGGAATTAACAGAATTAATGCAAATGGAGCAAACGCCTAGTAGATAGCATGTCAGTACCACATGATTTTACGTCAGGCGTAACCCTTGTGTACATAAAAACATAAACTACACATTGCTATTGTAATACAGTGAACCCATTAACAGCATTACCCTTGCAACTCAACATGAGTATCAGAAGAGGCTTCAATTGTAGGGCAGAAGAAATTAACTTGGGAACTACATACATACACTGTAATCGATTTAGCACCATTTGATAGCATTGTTAGGGCGTTTCTTCTCTCAGTTTCTTCAGAAACAGAGAGCACATATTCCTCTGACAGTTCCCTTCACCTGCTAACTCTCAGTTCTCACTTTATGTTTACCAGACTTCTGAGCTATCCCCTCTGAACTGAGCATGCCCAGATCATGAAGCCTCAGCCCCACTCTATGGTACAATTAAGTGTTTCACAGGGGATGGAAATGCCAGACAGTCCCATGGGACAGAAAACACCATAGGGCATTGGATGGAATCCCTGCTCCCTGGGAGATTCTAGTTAATAATAAGAGTTAACAGCAGAGAAACATTCTCCAGTACTGAAAGCAGTATTAAACATACGTCTTTAGGGAATAAAGTGTCTCCTTTAGAAAACTACAGTGAACTGATGGTCCATTATATGTTTTTCTTCCCACACAATTGGTTTTGATCTGTGTGGTTCTTTCTTGCCTTTTAACTTTCCTTCTTGTATTTTTTGGCGGGTCGGTGGGTCTCTCTAGAGAATTAGAAAGGTCAGTTATCTCCAATGTGCTAAGGGTAGAATTCAAAGTAAGGTAGCTGGAAATTCCATTGATGCCTTCTTAATAGCGAAGTTTAAGCTCCCAGCTTGCTTTCTCGAGCAGTTCACTGTCACAAGGAGTTCCATCTAAATCCATCACTGGATCCTGGCAGGTGTGGAAAAGTTGGACCAAAATAAAAGTTATCTAATAAGGCCAGGCACAGTGGCTCACGCCTGTAATCCCAGCACTTTGAGGGGCAGAGGCAGGTAGATCACAAGGTCAGGAGTTCGAGATCAGCCTGGCCAACATGGTGAAACCCTGTCTCTACTAAAAATACCAAAAAAATAACTGGACGTATTGGCGCATGCCTGTAGTCCCAGCTACTCGGGAGGCTGGGGCAGGAGAATTGCCTCAGCAATTGAACCCAGGAAGCAGATGTTGCGGTCAGCAGAGATCACTCTACTGCATTCCAGCCTGGGTGAAAAAGCAAGAAAAAAAAAAGTAGAGATGATCACATACATTCTTTTTAAAGGGGCCATTTCTGAAAACAACATGTAATTAAACTGAATAATAATGAGAATCCTCGCCAGCCTTGGTTTCTGTGTCCCTTTGTTGTGTAGAGGACGTGGAAAATATGTCACAACCTTGTCTCTTTCACTTCATCTCCATGTGAAGAGGAGAGTCAGTGGTGTCGATGTCATTAAGTCAAATGATCCCATAGAAAATACTCATTCTTGCAGCGCAAGAGGCTCATCCTCCCGCTTCAAGCCCATCCTGACCCTCTGGCCACAGACTACCCATCCCGCCTCTTCTGGGGATGTCCTCTATCATCCTTCTGCTTCTGCTAGTGTTTTCCACTGAAATTGAGCATGCCACAAAATAAAGCTTCCACCAATCGTGCATCGTCTCATTATTGCTGGAGGCTACCACCCTAACTCCCCCTACTCTGACACACACAGACTTCACCTAATTTATCACGCCCACTTCCCCTCTTTTATTTATATCCTCAATTTGGCTGTAGCCTCTCCCATTCCACTACGTCCTCTCCAGCCAGAATGACTTACTGTGTCTTTGTTCTAACATGCAGCAGGCACTTTGTAATCTTTATCCTGCTGAACCTCGGGGGCAGCATTTAGCACTGTGGACCACTCTCTCCTTGAATCACTAATTGTATTTGACCTCAGGCCACCGCATTCTCTTAGGGTTTCTCTTTTTCCTACTTCTCTGTCCATTTTTGCCCTGTCTCCTTGCCTTTGTTCTCCGAAACTTTACAGTTACACACTATCCTGCCCTCTCCAGTTTTCCCTTCTCCCTAAAGCTTCCCTGCCTGAGGGGTCCATCCACTCCCTCAGCTCCAGATACCAACTGGGAGCTGATGACTCTAAAAGCTCCACTTCATTCGAGATTGCCCTCCTGAGTCCTAAAACCATGTGGCCAATAGACCCACATCCCAACATGTCCCTGGCTCAGCCTCCACTCACCCTCAGCCCACTTCTGTAGTTCCTGTCTCCACCAGCGGCAATGCCAAGAGCCTATTTACCAGACCAGAAACCTGGCAATCCTCCTTCGTGAGCACACGGCTGACTCCTGTCAAATCAACTTCCTAAATGTCTCAGACATATCTGCCTTCTTCCATCTTGGTCGCTACTAGATTTTTTTTTTCTGAGATGGAGTTTCGTTTCTGTTGCCCAGGCTGGAGTGTGTAGTAGCATCATCTCGGCTCACCACAACCTCCACCTCCCGGGTTCAAGCGATTCTCCTGCCTCAGCTTCCCGGGTAGCTGGGACTACAGGCATGCACCACCACTCCTGGCTAATTTTGTATTTTTAGTAGAGATGGAGTTTCTTCATGTTGGCCAGGCTGGTCTCGAACTCCTGACCTCAGGTGGTCTGCCCACCTCAGCCTCCCAAAGTGCTGGGATTGCAGGTGTGAGCCACCACACTCGGCCAGCTGCTGCTACTTTTAATGCAGGCTACTGATGTTGACTCCCACTGGGACCACCTTGGCCAGCTCCTGGCAGGGCGCACTGCTTGCATTCCTCCAGATCCAGTCTTGTGCTGCAGCCAGAACACTCTGTCTCTCTCTCAACTGCAATCTGTCCTCATTGTCAGGACATCCCCATCAATGTCAGAATGTAAATCCCTTAGCTTATCCTCCGTGAGGTTCTCTGTGATCTACCTTCTTGCCTTCCAGCCTTCAGTATATTGGTCAGCTCCCCTGCGCTGCAGCTGTGTACCCAGTATTTGCAGTTCCTTCAACTTGCCTCCCTGTATTTCACCCTGTGCCCTTTGCACGTGCTGTTCCCCCAGGCCTGCCCCAAATGTGCTTCCACCAGCAAAGCTACCCCACTCCACTTCTGGCCTACGCCTCCTCATATGCAGCCTCCGTGGTAAAGCCTCCCTTGGTCCCCAATATCTGTGACAGTGGACCCCTGCATTCTCCCAGAGCACCTGTGCATGCCTCCCTTGCATCACTTCTTATATTGGACTGAAATTGCTGCTTGTCTGTGGTTTCCCCACTAATAGGGCTGTACCTTCCTTATAGTAGGGGCTGAATCTTATTCATGATTTGCCCACACCTGTCACATACCTGACATATAGTAAGAGATCAAGAAATATTAATTGTAGCAAGGTTTTACTTTCCTAATGCAGGGTGTTACGGGGAATCATGGTGGAAATAATCATTTTAAAGGCATTAAAGTAGCAAAAGTACCCCAGAGAAAGATGATAGATCAGGCTTTTACCTGTTAATGTAATTTTTAGACATGTCTGTATAGCATAAACTGTTAAAATAGCCCAGCTAATATGGTTCATTTAATTTGTCCACGTGAATGAATAAAATTATAATTAAAGGGTCAGGCGCTGTGGCTCACGTCTGTAATCCCAGCATGGGAGGCTGAGGTGGGCAAATTACGAGGTCAGGAGTTCAAGAGCACCCTGGCCAACATAACGAAACCCTGGCTCTATTAAAAATACAAAAATCAAGCAGGTGTGGTGGATTACACCTGTAATTCCAGCTCCTCTGGAGGCTGAGGCAGGAGAATCTCTTGAAACTGGAGGGCAGAGGTTGCAATGACCCAAGATCCCACCACTGCATTTCAGCCTGGACAACAAGAGTGAAACTCTGTCTTGGAAAACAAAACTATAATAAAAAAAAAAAAAAGATGTGTCTCTATGTAGACATTTGCAAGTATTCATAAAAATCAGACACTAAAGCAATAAAGCAGCCAGCGACGAAAGGGGCAGGATAGTTCCAGGTACTGGCCTCTCCATGTGTTTGCCTGCACCCTCTTCTGGGTCGACTGAGAATAGCTTAAGTGTTTAAAAGATTCCATAAGGAGGTCATGCTGGGGATAAACCCAGTAGTGGGGTTCCAGATTCAGATAAGTCTGTCTTTCTAAATGAGAATGAAGAGTTGAAAACGCAGGGAAGAAAGTGTATGACATTATGATTGATCCGGAAACTGCTGTTTTCCAGCACGGTATGAGCTCACTGCGCAGGAGATGGCATGCCCAGTCTGTGCTGTGTGGTGCCTCCCTACGTCTATCCACTGAGAGGGATGGGCTCCATGGTGGTTACATGGGGCCATCATCATTGAGGACACAGCTTGCCCCCTTATGCCACCAGTGGCCCCTGCCCTGGCGGCCAGAAAACCAAGCCAGGGGTCCTCCTCTGCCTAGCAGATCCTCTCTGAAGCACATTGGCCAGATTTAGTGAATATGGACAAATACTTTATCTGGAGCCTTAACTCTGACGTACCTCATGGCACCACATCCCCTTCTGGTCTCCTCAATTCACTTCTTCAAACCCCTTGTTCTTCCTCTGAAAGATCAGCCTCTTAGATTACTTGAACTTAACATTTTTTTCTTTGCTATTTTTACTTGTCTGAATCCCTCCCTCACCCTCATTCTTGGTTTTACTGTCATTTTTAAATGACTTCTATTTAGCTCATCATTTTTTTTTTCTAAGCAAATACCTTTACCCTGTAATTTATTATTACTTTCGTCTTACTTTACCTCCCCTCATCTTGTGCTGAGAGGCTTTCGACTTTACATTTTCTGGTCTCTTAAATTGTCTCTTCAAATTATCTGTTCTTTTGCATTGTCTTGGCTTATTTTGATATTTTACCATGGGAGGAGGCTGAGTTGGGTGGATGCTTGAGTCCAGGAGTTTGAGACCAGCCTGGGCAACATGGTGAAACCCTATCTCGGCAAAAAATATAAATATAGCCAGGCGTAGGGGCTCATGCCTGTAGTCTCAGCTACTTGGGAGGCTGAGGTGGGAGGATTCCCTGAGGTAGAGGCTGCAGCGAGCAGAGATTGTGCCATTGTACTCCAGCCTGGGCAACACAGTGAGACCCTGTCTCAAAAAATACATACATCCATTTTTATATTTAAGTCCACGTTCAGGGTCTGACTTGTATATGAATTATTCTTTGCCTTATTTTTACTTTATCTACGTGGCACCAATCATTCCTAACTCCTGTGCGTGTGTGTTTTCATTTTCACTCGACGTCTTGCTGGATGTTTGAGCCTCTTTTGCTTGGTTTTTCTTTCATTGCTCAGGTAAGTGTTACCTTCCATTTTTATGTTTAAGTGTTATCGTTTTCTTTTTTATGAAGGGCAGTGGAGGACGCATGTTGATAAAGGGACAATCTGAAGGTGCATCTGCACTGGGGAGGAATGTGCTTTTTCTTGCTGAGGGTACTCCCAGGGGACAGGGTCGGGGAACAGGAACCTATTCCAGGTGTGTTCCTTCACTTCCTTTCTTTGTAAGTAAAGAAATAAGGAGCCCTGAGTCAGGAACTGAGGCAAACCTTGGGCTGATGGAGGCCCTATTGGACTACTGGCAAACAAGGATTCTATTTTCTGCTTCTAAGAGTTACTTTGTAACAGTACCTACACACCAGTTCTAACAATACTACAGCCTATGTCTGCACCGCAGCTGAAAGTTGAGGAGACATAAGAACAAGAAGCTTCTCTTATAATCCTCCCCGAAGATGGTAATGTGATCCAAAAGCTAATGCAAAGAAAGGAAGGAAAGAAAGGCTGGAGGAAAGGAGGAAAGAGAGAGGGAGAGAGGGCAGAGAAAATAAATGGACTTCAAGCATTTTTTGTTTGTTTTTGAAACGGAGTCTTGCTGTCACCCAGGCTGGAATGCAATAGTGCAATCTCAGCTCACTGCAACCTCCACCTCCCAGGTTCAAGCAATTCTCCTGCCTCAGCCTCCAGAGTAGCTGGGATATCAGGCGCCCACCACCATGCCCGGCTAAATTTTGTATTTTTTAGTAGAAACAGCATTTCACCATGTTGGTCAGGCTTGTCTCGAACTCCTGACCTCAGGTAATCCACGTGCCTCAGCCTCCCAATGTGCTGGGGCTACAGGAGGGAGCCACCACAGCCGGCCCCAGCATTTTTATATCAGCTTTCTTATTGTACAGACTAAGACAGAAAAAGAATCAACCACCTTAGACAGGCTTGAATCCCTGAAAAATAAACCCCAGTGTCTATGCCTGATGGTGGTTCTCAACATGGGAAGTGGCGGGAATTTTGCTCTCCAAGGGACATTTTTGGTTCTCATAACTTGGGAGGGGCTGGAGAATGCTACTGGCATCTAATGGTGAAGCCAGGAGTTGCTAAGCCCCCTGCAATGCACAGGGACAGCCCCTCATGGAAAATCAAATGATTCAACGGTCAAGGTCAGTAGAGCTGAGGTTAAGAACCTGCTATAGGCTGGGCAGGGTGGGTCATGCCTGTAATCTTAGCACTTTGGGAGGCCGAGACGGGCAGATCACCTGATGTCAGGAGTTCGACACCAGCCTGGCCAAAGTGGCAAACCCCCCTCTTTACTAAAAATACAAAAATTAACCAGGCATGGTGTCATGCACCTGTAATCCCAGCTACTCAGGAGGCTGAGGCAGGAGAATCACTTGACCCCTGGAGGTAGAAGTTGCAGTGACCTGAGATCACACTACTACACTCCCAGCCTGGGCAACAGAGCAAGACCCTGTCTCCAAAATAAGAAGAAAAAAAAAAAGAAGAACCTGCTATAATTTTTCCCAACAGTCTTCTCTGTACTTTCCAATACCTCTAGTCTTCTCCATTGGGTGAACATACAACTTCTTCTCGGGTGAACAGTGTCAGCGTCATCAACCAACAGTGTTCCAGTTCATCTCTGTGGTATCACCTTTCTCCACAGCTTTCCTAGGCCGAGGGCATAGACCTGGATTTTTCTCCTCCCAGCATTTAGTTTCTTCCTCTTGAATGTTCAATCACTCGGTTGATCAATTACACGAAGAATTCATAACTGGCCTGGGGAATGTGCAGATTCGCTCACTAGTCTCTCGAAGCAGGATGAACTATCCATGTTTTGACAGAGCTGAACAGACCCACACTGCTCATGTCCACAGGCACCTCAGCCCAGCAGCCCAGTTCCCAGAAGGCACTCAGCTTCCTTAGGGCAGTGACGCCATTTGTCCAGACCCTGTGATGCCTTCCTCCATGAGTTCTAAACAACCCTCGTGGCTTTTCCAACTTACAGATTTAAGGTGAAGGAAGAAGAGAAGCAGATGTCTTCATAGGAGGCAACAAAGCGTGGTGGTGAAGAATGAGTGTCCTGTAGCCAGACACCTACTTTCGGCTCCCAGCTCTACCATGCATTACCTGGGAGACTTGATCACCTTCCTTAACCACTCTGTGCCTCAGTTTTCTTATTTATAAGGTGGAAATACCGTCAAGGGTACCTGAGAGGGTCAAATGAGTAAGGATAAGGAGGCACTTAGAACAGTATAAAGCACAAAGCAACTGAGTGGTAAAGGGTGGATGTTATTCAAGGGAGTCGTGTCTTGAAGTAGGAGCCAAAAAGTGAATGCTCCCATCACTAATAGCAACCTAAAATAGCATTAGGCCAAATGGATCACGCACATGGTCAGCACAGCCAAAGGTTGCCTCACTCCAGGGTTAAGGAAAAAGCCAAGCGAATTCCATTTCCTTACAAGGGCAACAGGACTGGACTCCGTCCTGCTTCACCTTGTTTGTTTCCTCCTCCCTGTTTAAGAATGAGCACATTGGGTGCCGTTCTCCAAGGCTCCCCACTGCTTTATTCGTCCCTCCTGGCTTTTGCCCTGAGAAAAATTGATAGCCTTCCCCCTAATAACTCAGTACATAATCATTATGAAGCACAAGTAAAATGGGATTTTAATTACTTTATTAAAGGCAAGAAATATGTCTGTGCCCTTGAGGTCATACAAAACAAAATAGTTTAAAACTCATTGAGCATAGTTATATTTTTCCCCAAGCTGAGCTTTAAAATATGTATAAAGTCTGTGGTAAATTAAGAGAGATTTCAGCCTGCTAATATTCCTAAACCATTCTAAATGGGTCAGGAATGGAACTGGAATATCTGTGGGTTTTTGGTTTCTTCTTATTTCCTGATAATGCCATATGTTTTATAATTTAGCATCTTATTACGGAGCCAAGAGTTTGAAAACTTTTAAAGTCGAGTCCTGTGTTTAGTTTTTAAAAATATTTTTTAGTGGAGAGTTTGCTTATTATTTCGACAGAAAGCCTACATCCATTTTAAGATTTAGGGGATTCTTGAGCTATTTTTTCATATCTCCAGCATATTAGGCAGCATCTGGAAGAGAAGACATTTCATTTACGTTTATTAAATAACTAAAACATACATATGAATTAACTAATGAACTATACACAAAGGCAATTGTTAGGGCTTTCTTTTAGCATTTTCCTTTGTCTTTAAGCTAGCTTCTTTTCTAGAAACTACTCTTTACAATAATTTACCTACCACAGGAATCACATTGAACATTAAACCTTTCCATCTTCACTTTCCTAACACTTCCTTGACTTGGGGAAGGACAAGTGACTCTTTGCCTGCAGGGTGACCCAGCTCCTTACCCCGAGGCACTGACCAGGGCTGGGTCCAGAATGATCAGAACCCCATCCAACCAGCCTAACATGTCGTGTAAGGGGCATGGTCTGGTTTCTGAGAGAGATGGATCCCAATCTCATCACTGCTGCTTCTTAACCCTTTTGAGCCTCAATTTCTTTTTGTGGAAAAGGGAAAAATATTGATTTTGTTGAGATGAGGCAGCAGTAAGTGCTATTTATTGGGCCAGGCCTCCAACTACTTTTATAAAAATAGCAGGAAAGTAAAATGGAAAGTCGACCTGATGGTCAGGGAGGCTTCTACCCACCATCTAGTTCCATGTTTCTCAACCCTGCACTGAATGTGAAAATCACCTGGGGAACTTCTGAAAAATTATCATGCCTGGTCCCAACCCCATGGAGCCTGGTTTAAACAGAGACAAGATATCTACATGCTTTTAAAGTTTCTCCGGGGGATTCTAATAACCACCCAGGGTAGAAAAGCATGGGGCTAACTTGTTTGCAGGACCAGTGTCCTCACAGGGAGTCAAACTTTTGGTGGTAAATAACCAGAGAAGCACAGTTTCAAGGTGAGACCCATTGGAATGTCTATTCCTGTCCTAAAACTCAATCTAGTTTAAAGTGATGGATATATTTTAATAAGACCCTCAGTGCTGGTTGTAGAGCCACCTGTTCCTATACGATATGTCTAAGCAGCAGCCATATATTCATTTAAGCACAGAATTTATCAAATGCCTCCTATATGCCAGGAACTGTGCTATTCTTCTGGGGTCCAGAACTGAGGGTAACGCAGTCTTTGCCTCAAGTCACTTGTGGTCTAGTGAAGGAGATAGAGGAGAGTGACAGTTCTATGTGCCAGACAGCAGGAGAAGGATCACTAAAACAGGCCCAGGAGGGAGAGGGCATGACCGCACATCCGGAGAGGGCATGACCGCACATCCGGAGAAGGTGATGACCGCACATCCGGAGAAGGTGATGACCGCACATCCGGAGAGGGCATGACCGCACATCCGGAGAGGGCATGACCGCACATCCGGAGAAGGTGATGATGAGAATGGTTCGGAATTAACAAGGCGGAGAAGAGAGGTCCGAAGAAAGGATTTTGGTGGCATGAGTGAGGAGGAGTGTTTGCCAGTTTCTTGCTTTCTTTCCCCTCCCCTCCTCTCCCCTCCCCTCCCCTTTTTTCTGAGACGGAGTCTCCCTCTCTGTTGCCCAGGCTGGAGTGCAATGGCGCAATCTCAGCTGACTGCAACCTCTACCTTCTGGGTTCAAGCAATTCTTTTACCTCAGCCTCCCAAGTAGTTGGGATTATAGGCACCCACCACCACACCCAGATAATTTTTGTACTTTTAGTACAGACAGGGTTTCACCATGTTGGTCAGGCTGGCCTCAAACTCCTGACCTCTGGTGATCTGTTGCCTCAGCCTCCCCAGAGTGCTGGGATTACAGGCGTGACCCATCGTGCCTGGCCACCAGTTTCATGTAACAACCATAAGTTAATATTGCTTTATATTTAAATTATCAGTTTAAGTCAGTGGGTACCTTTTCTACATTTAAGATGATATTGGGATCATAGGGGCTTAGCATATTTCTGCATGGCAGCATCTCATTAATTAAATTTTCCCGGATGTATGTGTGACAGTGTCCCTACGTAGTATATTAAAAGGGTTGAATGAATAACTTTTAGAATTCTAACCATTTTAAAGTTCCAGAACGGAAGTGGAATGGTTTTGCAAGTCGCCTTTCTCTCACTTTATTTCTGCTTTTCTATTTATGTAATCGACTAATTAAGGCACATTCTGTGTGTCTGTCATTGTCTATAGATGAGATAGAGTCATGGAAATGTGGTCTGAATATAAAATTAATTATCTGGTAGTTGGCCTATTGACAACTCTGGTTTTAACCAGTTAGACAGAATGACTTAAAAATGTATTACTTCATATGCTCAGTGGCATTCAACTATAGAATTATTGCAATCTGGGGATTCGGGAGGGACATCCAAACATTGCAGAATTCATACTTGGCTTACAATACAGATAAATTATGTGTGTCTATTTCCTCATTCCCTCTGATTATAGAGCTGGAGTGCTCAAGGGGTCAGCCTTTTTCTCCTTCCAAAAACCTCGTGTTTAAAGATGCTTTCATGTCTTTCCATGAAAAGTGCTCTTGATAATAAACTAAAATATTTTCTTTTCTCAGATCATCTGTATGTTTTTAGCTTTGAGAACTAAAAAGCACTATTCAATGCAGGGTACAAACTCAGTCAGTATTCTTTCCTTTAAAATACAAAATTAACCAAAAATAAATAAATACATAAAAAGGGAATTTTTTGGCTCTAGGGATAGTGCTAGCTCAGGCAAGGATGAACACAGACCCTCAAATGGCATCATGGCCCTTTCTGTGTGTCTCCATCTCTTGGTTCTGTTTTCTTCTTTTCTAGCAGGGTCTTTCTACACAAAGGAAACTAAATACATTTCATGACCTTTGAAAAGGAAACGCACTCTCAGTGAAGCTTTCCAGTCCCCCAAAAGAACTCTGATTGGGTCTGGTTGGGTCTCGTGCCCACTCTGGACCAATCACTACGTTTAGAGAAATGAGGCTTTCTGATTGACACTTGGCTCCACCACTGTGGTTGGACAGCACACTTGAAGGATGGACCCACCAGAACCACATGAAGAGGCATAAAAAAGTTCCCTGAGAAAAAAATTGAGGCAAATAAACTAAGAGTTGGCCAAAACTGGTAATCATGTTATTACAGTGTTTCTCTATTTCCTCCTTCAAATTTTAATATTCCCACTAGATAAAAATGAAGACCTAATTTTAAAAAAACTAGATTCTTTAGTTGGCATTTCCTCTTTTTAAAGTCCTTTCAGCTACTGACACATTTCCCTTCAATAAACAATGGGCTTTTTCTATATTACAAAATTCTTTTTGGCTATTCAACTGTCTGAAACAACTCTTAGACGCTCATATTACTAGTGCATCAGAAAAAGAATTCTAGTTTTATAAAGTAGAAATAAGTTAAACAAACCTTACAAGCTTGAGTTTATTTCTGCAGAAAAGCAGAAAGGGGAAGAAGGAGAGAGGTTTGGAAATTATGAGCAACTTCGCTTCTATGTTCTCCACTATATAAGACTTCTATGAATATTTGCTAGTGTCTTATATTTCTATGCCGTTATTGGAATTTGAAAGCATTCATTTCTGCTCAAGGAGCCTCTAACAACGTAGAATTATTTGTGGAGGTCATTTTGATCTAAGGTTGGTCTTCAGATTTTAAGAACTAGAAATTTGATTAATTTTTCAGCAGTACATTCAAACATGATCGCTATCTCCACATCGGCCTGATACCAAACTCACAGAAGGAACCTGGACATCTTTCTTGAAGAAGAAGAAGGAGGGAGTACTCATTCCGGGTATTAGAAGAGTAAAACCATAATCTAGGTTGGAGGCTGTGAGGGCCTCTATACAGCAGAGGCGAAAGGGTTAAATAAGGCAGCATGCAAATGGAAGGTGTTAAGAAGATAGAACTGGGAGGGCTTGGTCACTGTTAAAGTATATGGGAGGGAGCTTTCAAGAAAGATATCCAGGTTCCTTCTGGCCGGGCGCGGTGGCTCGTGCCTGTAATCCCAGCACTTTGGGAGACCGAGGCGGGCAGATCACAAGGTCAAGAGATCGAGACCATCCTGGCCAACATGGTGAAACCCCATCTCTACTAAAAATGTAAAAATTAGCTGGGCATGGTGGCGTGCACCTGTAGTCTCAGCTACTCAGGAGGCTGAGGCAGGAGAATTGCTTGAACCTGGCAGGCAGAGGTTGCAGTGAGCCCAGATCGCACCACTGCACTCCAGACTGGTGACAGAGCAAGACTCTGTCTCAACATAAATAAATAAATAAATAAATGATATCCAGGTTCCTTCTATGAGCTTAGTTCTACCTCGTTAGAGGCTCCTTGAGGCCTTTCTTTATGATGCAGAGAAGTAGTGAAATGGAACATAAATGTTGTGTTTTAATTATTATTTCACAATATAAGACAACCTGTGTGCCATCTATGTGATACTTGAATAACTCCCATAAAATCTCTGTCTTGGCCTATGTAGTTATTGGACATTCACTAACTCAAGAGACAGCTGATTCTTTTTTTGAGCAGTTGACATTTGGGATGTTCATCTTTATGTTGATCCAAAATCTATTTCACCACGCCTTCCATCCATCACAAAGAATTGCATCTGGGTCAGGTAGGAGAAGCTCAAATCCTTTCCCATAGGACATCCTATTGAATTCTTCAAGATAGCTATTGAGTTCCCCTTCATCTTTGCTTCTCCAGACCAAACTTTTTTTCTGTTTTACTTTGAGTTCATATAAAGAAAATAAACCAAAATTAAAAATAGAATTGGACAATAATATGGAGACTGCCTATTATAGATGAAGCAGTGAGCTCAATTCCAGGGATAAATGGGACAGAAAGCTTGATGGCTGTCTTTAACGCATTCACAGTCTAGTGAAGAAGCCAATACATAAGTGGAAAGAATAATGAAATATGCTAAGCGCAGTTGCAGAGATTCTTAAAAAAGGATGCCATGTGGCAAATATGATGGAGGAGACAATTCTCCCTGCAGCAGTCAAGGCATGCCTGGCAAAGGAGATGAAGTATGAGCTGAATCTCAAAAGGCAGCTAAGAATGGGGCAGGTGACTATAGCATGGAGCTGGGTGGGTAAGTGGGGCCAGCCTCTGCATGGTGCTCCACAAAGAGGAAACACAGGTACATGCAAAGGTTAAGAACAGTATGCTTGGCCAGGCGCAGTGGCTCACACCTGTAATCCCAACATTTTGGGAGGCCGAGTCAGGTGGATCACTTGAGGTAGGAAGTTCAAGACCAGCCTGACCAACATGGTGAAACCTCATCCCTACTAAAAATACAAAAATTAGCCAGGCGTGGTGGCACAAGCCTGTAATCTCAGCTACTCAGGAGGCTGAGGCAGAAAAATCGCTTGAACCTGACAGGTGGAGGTTACGGTGAGCCAAGATTCTGCCACTGCACTCCAGCCTGGCAACAGAGTCAGACTCTGTCTCTCAAAAAAAAGAAAGAACAGTGAGCTCACAGAACTGCAGGTCAGCCAGATGCTGGATACCCAAGTGGTGGGAGGAACAGGAGGAAGGAGATAACCCACAGCAGGCAGGAAGCCACACATGTCCCTGTAGGTCCCTGTAGGTTTGCTTGACAACATGAGAACCACTATCCTGCCAGCCATAAAGACCCACTGGATGACTTTAAGCCTAGAAATGACACCGTCAAGTTTCAATTTAGTAAAATGTATCTGGTGGCTACACAGCGAGAAGAAGATGGCAGGAGGGGACAAGGGGAAAAGCAGAAATGATCAGTGCACAGCAGTACTTTGGCAACAGAGGTGCAGAGGCAAGGAAAGAACCCGCATTGTCACACAGGAAAAGTCTCCAAGACTCCTCAGTACTCGAATGGATGTCAGTGAAACATATGATCAGGAAGATTTAAAAAAAAAAATTCTTTTATTGATGACTCCAACTTTTTCCGTCATTTCATGTCATACTCTTACCCATCTCCGCACCATTTGGTTACATATTGATGGAACCTAGTGACCTTTCTCCCACAATTTCACTGCAACCCTATTCTTCCTCGTAGTGTAGTGATCTTGCCATAGTAACTATGTCACTATTTACATTGTGGTGCCGTCTGAAGCTGCAATTAATTCACACTTCCAGGCTATTAGGAACTGTTGTCATAACAGCTACAGCTTCCTTTATCTGCAAAGGCTGAGTTGTGAGATGTATAATTATATGCAGGAGTAATTAGTTTTAAATTTATTTTTGTAATTATACTAATTGAACATGGATGTGAATTAAAAAATACAAAGGGCATGGCCTTGAGCCTGGTGCAACGTCTTCATGAGAAGTAAATGAAAGAGATGATTGTTGTGAGTAGGGGAAAATGAACGTTGCTCATTTGTAAAAGTGCAGTGTAAATACGATGACCCATGTATCCCCTCCAGCTTGAATGCCAGTGTAGTATAGTTGCCATGTGGAGAGTTCATGAGAATTCATTTGAAACTGGGCCAGTGCCCAAATCAAAGGGAGAGCATCCTGGCTGCTGCTGTGACTTAAGATCGGCAGCATTCCCTTGGATGTCCCCCATGAATACTTGAAATTTCCCTAGAAGACATGCTCAGTAGCATGTAAGCTCACCACTCTGCATACCAGGGCCTAGGCTTCCCACCATTCTCCACCTTCTAGCAAACAACCACTGGTGATCTCTCCAAGCCCCACATCCTAATATCCTAGTTGCCCTCAGTATCCGTCCAGCCCTGCCCTGGCAAACTCTGCAGCTTTCTCCTCTTGGTGGCAGTGAGTTCTGGAGAACAGCGCTACTTAATCTCCCTTGGCTCAGCTCCTTTATATGAGCCCATCTGCTCTTCAATTCTGTGTAGATCAGAGCCAAGTCCAGCCCTTGTATAAAACACTTGGGGTCCCAGATCAGCAAAGAGGGAGGAGTAGGCAGGCTTTCTGCTGCACATCTTCCTAGATGAGCTCGACCGTATAAGCCGATAGACCAGGGATTATAGCAGGCCCTTTAGTGTGTCCATCAGCAGCAATGTGCCATAACCACTGAAGCTCTAACAGTGGCCCTCCAGGATGCATGTGTCTTATACTTGCCAGTTCATGTCTTATAAAACCTTAGGTGTCTAGAGATAGGTGCCTAAGAATAAACACAGGGGGATACCAGGCCAATGAGAATTGACAGACTCATGCACTAACAAAATGAATATGGTACTTGTTTGGAAAAATAGGGAAAGAAAATCTGCTTGATCAAATTCCTTTTTCTCTCTAGGAAAATATATTGCTTTATGTATTGCTAAGTAAAAGAAATAGCCTTTACCATGTGAAAATAAACACCTTCAGCGTATCCTCTTTAATTAGGAAACAACGACCAAGAATCCAGCTTCAGCTTTGGTCATGAGCACCATAAGCACATACATATTGTTACTGACAGAAGTCCCCTTTTGTCAATAATACCCACCATCAGCTGGATGCACACTATGAGCAGGCCATTCTCTAGTCTTCCACGTAGTCATCAAGATGGGCATTTTCCCATTTTGCAGATGAGAAAACTAAGGTGCAAAGACAGGGAAAGTGGCAAAGCCCAGATCTGAACCGGGTCTGGCTGGCTCAGCTGCACTATGGCAGTTCAGCAAGTGAGTCTCTGAGAACCTCAGAGATGGGAAGAAGAGACATGTACTCATAGAGCTGTGGTTCATGATGCCATATGGCAGGCCTCCCAAAGGTGGCAATGTGGTACAGGAGCTCAGAGGGAAACACCCTTTCTGACTAGCATAAAAGCTCAGTTTGGCTGGCAAAGGGGCTGCATGGGGATGGAGAGGACCAATCCCCAAGGCATCCAATCACAGCCTCACAAAGAGTTTGCAAGCCAAAATACCCCACAACACTTAACAAAACTGTGCATAACTGGTGCTCAGGAAATGCCTGCTGACTTAAAAGCCTCATTACCTTTCACTGCCTAACTTCCCCTATTGTGGACTCTGCCTAGCCAGAGATCTCATGGCCATATGTGATTTCCAAGCTCTTTGTAGGTTCATTTTAATTTTCTGTATTTCTTCTAGTGTCTGCAGAAATCAACACTAGGGCTTTGTGTCTTCAACAAATAAAGAAAGAAAAAGAATTAGAATATATATCACATCATATCTTACTTTGGAAAAGACTCCCCAGAGGAAAATACACTTTTAAAAATATTGCATATCCTTATCTTAGCTGGTGGGAAAGTCTAGCCTTCCCGTGAACTTGCCAGAGAGCTGGTAAGGAAAAACAATTTCCGAATACAATGCTTGCAATACTGAAGTGTCTGCTAGAGGGCAACATATGTTAAATAATAATGTGGCTGTTTTTCTGCAGGATGGCACAAAGTTTATTTAGTTCAAAAGCAAAGTCCAGAGCCTATGATACTCAAATGATTCTTTGTTAAAAAAAAAAAAAAAAAAATCCAGGCTGTCATCTCAGCTGAAAACCAGCAGCCTTTGCAGTTTTGCTGTTATTCAAGGCGTTAATAATGGACACCTTTATAAGTGCTTTTGTACCCTTTCCAAACAGCTTTACAAAATATTCCCATCATCATTTAAAGTAGCTAAGTCTTCTCTACCACGAACGTGAAATCCTCTCCAGAAAGCTCTGTTAACTTCACTACCCGAAAACAAATGGATCAAAGGGGAAGGTGAAAGGAAAATACATCATGGAGGACGGAGAGACATGGAATGAGTGTTGCACTTCAAACAAGCATTTTTATTTATTTATTTATCTTTTTAGAGATGGAGTCTCACTCTCTCACCCAGGCTGAAGTGCAGTGGTGAGATCTCAGCTCACTATAACCTCTGCCTCCCGAGTTCAAGCAATTCTCCTGCCTCAGCCTTCCGAGTAGCTGGAATTACAGGTGTGTGCCACCACATCCAACTAAGTTTTTTGTGTTTTTAGTAGAGATGGGATTTTGCCATGTTGGTCAGGCTGGTCTCGAACTCCTGACCTCAGGTGATCCACCCGCCTTGGCCTCCCAAAGTGCTGGGATTATGGGCGTGAGCCACCGTGCTTGGCCCGAGGCAGCATTTAATCTCAACGGTGGACAAGGGTAGGCTCCCAGGGGACCCCATTTGTAACACTAATCAGAGGGCCTATGTTGGTGATTTTTTTTTTCCATTATCTGTGGTGTACGCATTGTGTTATCCAAAGAGAGACTCTGTTGTCCAGTTTTGAAAAGGTTGTTCTGGCTGGTAATTTTGGTGCATATCTCTAAAGCTAGTAAAGCCTGGTATAAAAGTGAACATGCAAGGGATGCAGATGTTACGCTGGGCCTGTCTCCCCCATGCCTTCCGCTCCCCAACCCTGATAGCATGCCTTCATTAAGGAATAGGTTCATTTCATCTGCATTTATCTAAGACACAAAGGTTCTAAAAGGTGCTTTTAGGTTGGACACAGTGGCTCACGCCTGTAATCTCATCACTTTGGGAGGCTGAGGCTGGCAGATTGCTTGAGTCCAGGAGTTCGAAACCAGCCCAGGCAACGTGGCAAAACCACATCTCTACTAACCATATAAAAAATTACCCAGGCAGGGTGGTGCATGTCTGCAGCTACTCAGGATGCTGAGGTGGGAGGATCACCTGAGCCCAGGAGGTCAAGGCTGACTGAGCTGAGATTATGCCACTGCACTCCAGCCTGGGCAATTGGAAAGAGACCCTGTCTCGACAAACAAACAAACAAACAAAACAAACGTGGCTTTTAAAGCCATCATAAATATGTTTTGTAGGAGGGATCTGCCATGCCTGAAAAAAAACTCCACACTTTTTCCCCTATCCCCCAGCAATGCATAGTTTAGCAATTTCAGATTCGAAACCAAGTTTCCTACAGGAAAACCCAAGGTAGACATACAACCAAAACATTTTAAATTGTGCCCATCTGATAAAATCACAAAGGATGATGTCTCCTTGTAAAGAGATCATGCAGAATCGGGAAGAGCACTGGCTCCAGAGGTGACTAGCCTGGGAGGCTAGGCTGTCAGGCAAATTGGCTATGAGTTCTCACTGTGTCCCAGGAGCACTTAAAATGTCAAAACCTTCACTCAAATTTTAGCACACAAAGTCCCACAACCCCCTTGCTGCAAATCCAAAGAGCCATATAGAGTTAGGCACTGGGCAACCTTGAACTTGGTAGGACTGATTAAACACTAACAGCTTCCATCTGAAGTCTTCCCAGGAAATGTCTAAATGGAAAAAAACTGTTCTCAAATCATTTCAGGGGCTCCCAACTGACCCCAGAGACCCACTCTGTATGCCCTTAAGTACAAGAGAACTCCTAAGAGGTGGGATGATTTTTCTGGTATCGTAACAAAATGCATCGCACATTTATCTCAGCCACTCTGAAAGTCAGAGAGGATCTCAGGGACTCAAATCCTGAGCAGTCTGACGATTTTTGTGGCCCAGAATCACCAGCAACTGAGCTGCAAACCTTTGGGTAACTTTCATAATGAAGACAAGGAAGTGACATTCCAGGTTCCTCAATAACATGTCACTCTTCACAAACAGGAGGTATTCACGGAGGTGACCTGTTGACACCCTACTCATTTTTGGCACTTTTGAAGATGTTGTTTCTGGGAACATCCTGAGGCAGACTCTGAAGATACTGAATTCTCCTGAATGTTCTGAGACAACTTATCTTTTTCCAGCTTCTGCGACGTCTCCTCCTGCCTCAGGACTGCTCCTTCTCACTTCTTTTGCTCGCTCCTTCACTCTGCCTAGTCCTTCAACTTGGGAAATTCTAAGGATTCCATTCTTGACCTTGCTTAGCTCTGAAACTCTGCATGTCCTCCCTGTGGGCACTTCACTTCAACTACTAGAGATGTGCTCAAAACATCTGTATCCCGAACCCGAGTTCTAGATTCTTGCCCTAATCACTTACTGGATTTCTCACCTGGAGGTCCCACAAAAACTTTAAGTGCAGCAATTGCAAATCCAAATTCATTCTCTTTACCACCAAAAGGTTTTCCTCCTTCTCTGTCTGTCTCGGTAAGGACCACCATGCACTCAATTGCCCTCTCAGTGGGGGCAGTCAGGAGACAGAAACCACACAGTCAATTGGAAAAGGAACAATGTTAAAAAGTCATTAAATTGTGAGTGGAGTGACTATAAAGAGGTCTCTCAGGGGCAGCCTAGAGCTAAGGAAAAGTACACAAGTAAGGATAGATTTGGAACTGCGTCCCCTCCTAAGGGCTGAGGTTCAGGTCCACTGGGGAAACTGTACTTGCACTCTACTGGGTGATGGAGAATTTGGCTGGGTTGTCTACAGCAGAGCTGATCAACAGTCACTCAGCAGCAGAAACTGACCCTCTGTGGTGCAGGTGAGCCCAGGCTGATGGGAAGTTCACAAGGGAGTTGGAGCTCAAGGCCTGGAGTGTGTTTTGTCTGCATAGGAAGGGCTTCAGCAATGTGGTGCCAGGCCAAGCCAGAGCAGCGAGGTGACCAAGGAACTGCATATTCTGGGTGAGCAGCTGGGGCAGGGAGCCTTTGTATGTCCACACATACACACACACATATGCACCACCAGAGCAAGAGCAAGAAAATGCAAAACTCAGCATCAAAACCAGAAGGAGCCAGGGGCGATGGCTCATGCCTGTAATCCCAACACTTTGGGAGACCAAGGCGAGCTGATCACTTTGAGCTCAGGAGTTTGAGACCAGCCTGGGCAACATGGCAAAACTCTGTCTCTACTAAAAATACAAAAATCAGTCGGGGTAGGTGACATGTACCTGTAATGTGAGATACTTGGAAGGCTGAGGCAGGAGAATCACTTGAACCTGGGAGGCAGAGGTTGCAGTGAGCCGAGATCATGCCACTGCATTCCATCCTGGGCGATAGAGTGAGACTCTGTCTCAAAACAAAACAAACCAGGAGAAGAAGTGCCCTTCTTCCTGCAGTATCCCTCCGGTATCCTCAATGGACATAGTAGAAGAGAGTCTGTTATCACAGAGAAGGAACTGAAAGGTGAATTTGGAGCTGAGCTATAATAAATCCGACTGGCACAGTTGCACAAACCAAACTCCTCGCAGCCAGTTGCCAAATCTTGCTAACAACTTAGCAGATGACTGTCTCTGAATAAACGCATCTGCTTCATCACCCCTACCACCTCTGAGTTAGTTCATCCTCTTCTTCCCTGTCACATGGACTTTGACCACAGACTCGTGACTAGTCGTCCTGCCACCAGTACATTCTCACTCCAGCGCCATCCCTGCCTGACTACCAGGTAACTTCCTAAAATAACAAAATTGTCTTTATGACGCCCTTGATTAAAAACTTCTGGTGGCTGATGAGCTAATGTGAGCTGTTAATACCAGGAAAAACTGCATGGGGAAAAGGGTAATACATGGGTATCTCTGTACTGCCTGCCCAGTTTTCCGTAAGCCTAAAATGTCTCCACAAAAATAGTTTATTACCTTAAAACAAGACACGACCACACTCCCTCTATAATTCCCTTCGAAATTCCACATCTTGGCAGCAGATTACCCCCAATCTTCATGTCTGTGCAGCCTCAACTTTCATTTCCCATCAGGTTGAATTTCACATACGAAACCCTGAATTTCTACAGCTCTACTTCAAGCCACGTCACCCCCCTTGTGTGGAATACCCTTCCTTGCTTTTCTTCTATCAAAAACTCCTACTCATCCTTCAAGTTCCAGCTCAGATGTCAATTCTCATTAAAATCTTTCCAGCCAGCCAGTTATTTTTCTCTCTCTGCTCTCATTTTATGTCTTAACATGCAATATTTTAAATGCCTTGTTTGCATGTCAGGCTTTGTCATGTGCTTATACACGGAGGGCAGGGATTGTTTCTTTTTTGACAATTTATCCCCAGCACCTGGTACAGAGTAGGCACTCTGTACAGGCCTGTTGAATGATGAATGGATGAAGGATGAGAAGAGCACCAGCAGCCCACACGACAAATTTATTGCCATGTCTCTGCAGTTATGGCAATATCATTTAGATGGCCAAGATACCCATTTTGTGGGAAACAAAAATAGATCAAAATTAAAATGCTAGATCTTCCAATATACACACCCTTAACATAAAGCACAATGTTGACACTCACTAAATTTTCAATTGTTAAAATGATTAATAACTAATAAATCTCAGGAGAATTGGATATTCCTCAACCTGGGCTCTTGAGTAGAATACACTGTCCAAGTGATAAATGACTAATGTTTTTTACTTTCAACATCTCAGCATTCCAGGATGTTTTAGTGCTTCACTTATGCTGATTCAGAAATCCAAACGAGTTCCAGCTGAAGGATACTATTACCTTTTTAAGGTTGGTTGTAGCATAGGTGAGCTGTGATTATAATTGTGGCTTCCATTAATAAGCACGTGTGCCAGGCTCTAAGTTTAGTGCTGCATTTGGATTCTTAATCTTCATATTGGCTTCATCAGTTGTGATTTCCATGTCTGGGGACAGTTTTTCAAGTAGTACACCAGTTTATGTGTTTCAGATCAGCCTCTCTATTAGTGAGGGTGCGAATAAGTCTGGTGGAGTGAAATTGTCACAAGGCTTGTAGCATAGCCTGGGTTTTCCTCTAGCCAGTCAACATCTCAGGATGGCCTTGCTTGGTACGGGTTGGAGCCCAGCTCCAGGCCTTCAGTTCAGGTGGACCCTCGGGAGGGATCAGCCCGGCCAGCAGCATTCATGTTCATGTTGTGCTTGCTCCCTTTGGTCACC
Organism: Callithrix jacchus; assembly: GCF_049354715.1. Lineage (NCBI taxonomy): Eukaryota > Metazoa > Chordata > Mammalia > Primates > Cebidae > Callithrix > Callithrix jacchus. The sequence continues at coordinate 17,804,193 of NC_133505.1, read as the reverse complement.
CCTAAGGAGAGTCAAAAATGACAGGCAGGCAGATGGCTCACACCTGTAATCACAGTGCTGTGAGAGTCTGAGGTGGGAGGATTACTTGAAGCCAGGAGTTTGAGACCAGACTGGGCAACAAAGGGAGGCCCTGTCTGAAAACAAGAGTATAAATTATCCAGGTGGCATCATCAGCCTATAGTCCCAGCTATTCAGACGACAGAGGTGGGAGGATGGCTTGAGCCCAGGAGTTTGAGATTACAGTGAATTACAATTGTGCCACTACACCCCAGCCTGGGCAGCAGCAAGACCCCATCCATAACTAAATAAAAATGAATGAATGAACAAACAAAGGAAAAGGAGCTGAAACCAAGAGGTAGATATCGCCCCTCATGTCAATACTGATCCTCACTGAGCTGTACTCAAGAACTCAGAACTCAGGAATTTCGGGTGACTGGCAATTCAGGCACCGCTATTCTGATGGTGCACTATACACAGAATGCAATTCGTGTTCAATGGTGACTAAAAAGAACCACAAAAACACTCTCCTGGCTTCTATGGCGTGGAGCTTTGGCACCATTCATAGTGATATGAAACATACAAGGACAACAGGAACAGCACGTCACTCTCAGCTTTCATCCTGTGCTCTGCCATGCCATGTTATTCCCAGGCAGACAAAAGCATTGCACCGTGGATCACCTTTATAAATCATTCCAGGTAACCATCCTGTAAAAAGCCGCAAACGTATTTCCACCAGACAGGACTTGTCCTAGGCTGAGGGCTGGCCATTTGGCCCATTTGCAAATCTCCTTGGTGCTTTCCTCCCCATCTAGGAACCATCAGAGAGTTCTGGGAAACACTAGGCTGATATTTTCAAATTCCCATTACCCTTTTTGAATAGCCTAGAGTCAGTGTTTATGCTGTTGCCGTTGTAATCACACACACATGTCCGTACTTCAAACTGCAAACAAAATTTTGCTCTAGACGTAATTGCATCTGTACTTAGTGAAAGGACTTAAGCACAAATTTTGGCAGTGCATTTATAATTGGGTTTGTTGGCATTACTTCTGTTATCATACATAAAATTAGCCATGTGTTGTGAGAGATGCCACAGTTATCATTGTTTCATTAGCATAGAGAGGTTGTCTGGTTGTCTTTTTTAAACATTCATTAATTTGATGTGATGTCATGCTGAGCATAAAACAATGTGTTACGTGTCATAGGTGATTAAGCTCCCTAAATCTTGCCTCATCACATACAATCACTAGTCAATGCCTAAAACCATTGCCACACATTATAAATCTGAAGATAGAAGCAAAAAGCACAATCCTAGCCAGACCCCCAGAAGTGGACCAGGTGTCTGTTGGTAAAAGAGACAATTTGAATATAATTTGCATGCAGGGCAGAAACACCCATTCGTTCAGATCACCTGAGCTTTAACTTTTACCTTTTAGGGGTATTCCAGGAATAAGAAAGAGTTGTGAAATTTCTTTGATTTTTTTAATGTGCCATTGTTTTATAGTGCTCACCACTGGCTTTGTAAAGACTTAAAAAAAAATTTTTTTTTTGAAATAGGAATGGGGTTTTGCCTTGTTGTACAGGCTGGTCTTAAACTCCTGACCTCAGGTGATCCACCTGCCTCAACCTCCCAAAGTGCTGGGATTACAAGCGTGAGCCACTGCACCTGGCTTGTAAAGACTTTCAGGGAAAAAAAGAAACACAATGACGTTGGCTGTGCACACTGGTACTAAAACCATTCCTAAAATCTAGAAGTCATGTTTTAGAATCAAGGAAATATGGTCAATACCCAAGTGGTTTCCCAAACTTACAACTAACTCTCTCATGCAAAGGTTCTGGAGAGCTTTTTCATTGTGATGCTTCCCATGACTTTGGGCTGTGGTGCACTTGGCATTCCTCACTGCGATCTAATTTCAAAGTCAAGTTAAGCCATTATTTTATGTGTAGAGAGGGAGGGAGGGAGGAAGGAAGGAAGGAAAGAAGAACGTGGAGGGAGGGAGAGTAAGAGGGAAGAAGTAAAGAAGGAAGGAAGAAGGGAGGGAAGGAAAGAGGAAGGAAGAAAAGAGGAAGAAAGGAAGGCAGGAAAGGGGGGAAAGAAGGAGGAAGGATGGAAGGAAGGAAGGAGAGGGAGGGAGGGAAGGAAAGAGGAAGGAAGGAAGGAAAGGGAGGTAAAGAAAGAGTAAGGAAGGAAAGAGGGAAGGAAAGAGGAAGGAAGGAAAGGGAGGGAAGGAAAGAGGAAGGAAGGAAAGAGGAAGAAAGGAAGGCAGGAAAGGGGGGAAAGAAGGAGGAAGGATGGAAGGAAGGAAGGAGAGAGAAGGAGGGAAGGAAAGAGGAAGGAAGGAAGGAAAGGGAGGTAAAGAGTAAGGAAGGAAAGAGGAAGGAAGGAAAGGGAGGGAAGGAAAGAGGAAGGAAGGAAGAGAGGAAGGAAAGAGAGGGAAAGAAGGAGGAAGGATGGAAGGAAGGAAGAAGGGAAGGAATGAAGGAGAGTGAGGGAAGGAAAGAAGAAGGAAGGAAGGAAAGGGAGGGAAGGAAAAAGGAAGGAAGGGAGTGGGAGGAAGAAGAAAGAAAGAAGGAAAGGAAGGAAGGAATAAAAAGGGGAAGGGAAGGAGGAGGAAAGAAGGAAGGGAGGGAGGGATGAAGGGAGGCAGAAGAAGGAAGAGTGGGAAGGAGGAGGAAGGAAGGGAGGGAAGGAAACAGGAAGGAAGGAGGAAAGTAAGGAAAGGGAGGGAAGAAAAGGAAGGAAGGAGAGAAAGGAAGAAAGGGAAGGGAGGGAAGAAAAGGAAGGAAGAGAGAGAGGAAGAAGTAAGGAAGGAAGGAAAAAGGGAAGGGGAAGAGGAAGGAAGGGAGGGAGGAAAGGAAGAGAGAGAAAGAAGGAAGAAAGGAAAGAAGGGAGGGAAAAGAAGAAGGAAGGAAGGGTGGGAAGGAGGAAGAAGAAACGAAGGAAGGAAAGGGAGCGAAGAAAGGAAAGAAGGAAGAAGGAAGGAGGGAAGGAAGGAAGGAGGGAAGAGGGAAGGAGGGACCTGCTGGATCCTGATCTTAAGGAGAGATCCCTACATCCTTTGAATGTGCCTGGGACTATGGAAGCCCTTGGGTACAATGGAAGGAGCAATGGTTTCATTGTCCTAGGGGCCTTCATTCCATTCACACACATCACTGCCTGGGTGACATTGACAAAATCACTTTGTGCCCTCAGTCTACATTAGTTTTCCCATTTTCATAGTGTTGTAATATCTACCTAGAAGAAGAATTATCAAAAAGAGACAGAGAAACAAACATGTAAATCTTTTGCCTGAAACACATTATTTGCTCAAGAAATATTGGTATTATTATTGCTGTTGTTATGGTTAGCAGATAAACATCTGCTCAAATTTGCTGAAAGTTTCCAAATAAACTTAATGGGTGATGAACAAATGAGGAGAGATTAACAGAAAAACTAGCCTTGCTTTTGTCCTGCCTCCAATTTACCTGGCAATGAGTACAGTGAAGCAGGAAGCACTGTATACTCATGCACCTGTAAAAATTTCCCATCCCTTGTGGAAGGCTCAAAACCCGCATGGAGGGAATATTTCATACCATCGCAATTGTGAAACTGAAGCTGCTCCTTTCTTCCCCAGTGTGAATCACTCATTAGTTTAACAGAGCAGATTAAGAACTTTTACAAATCTGTCATCTGAAATAACCTGTCAGAGTCGGAATTTGCAGTGATGTTAATGAGGGTTTTTCATTATCTCTTCATTAATGGTAATCCATTCATTATCGGGTTGTTACTGCTCTTCCTCTTCCTATTTTCCCTGCCAGGCACTGTAAGGAGTGAGGCAGAACGCAATATTGAAATAAATTTTTATCTATGTCATAATTAATAAATTGCAGAATTATGGTGACTATAAAAGTGCTGTCATTATTAAAGTGCCCCTTTGGGCCGGGCACGGTGGCTCACGCCTGTAATCCCAGCACTTTGGGAGGCCGAGGCGCGTGGATCACGAGGTCAAGAGATCGAGACCGTCCTGGTCAACATGGTGAAACCCCGTCTCTACTAAAAATACAAAAAATTAGCTGGGCATGGTGGCGCGTGCCTGTAGTCCCAGCTACTCGGGAGGCTGAGGCAGGAGAATTGCCTGAACCCAGGAGGCAGAGGTTGCGGTGAGCCGAGATCGCGCCCTTGCACTCTAGCCTGGGTAACAAGAGCGAAACTCCGTCTCAAAAAAAATAAAATAAAATAAAAAAATAAAGTGCCCCTTTGACAAGGGCAAGGCCAGGCCAAGGTGAAGTAGGAGCAAAGTAAGCAAAAGAAAGGAAGTAGCTGTAAGAAGGTGCGCATTTCCTTGTCAAGCAGCTTTTGGGGACGGGTGGGATTATGCTGTAAAGTCCAAGGAACTGGAAAATAGAACCTCTAATAATAACTGCTTCAATTTTTGAGTGATTAATCATTTTTCAAACACTGTACAAAACATCTCATTTAGCTGTGAGTCCACCTTTCGAGTTGGATACTGAGTTTGGCATTTGAGTTTTGCATTAGTTTCCTTGCTTCATGCATGAAGTGCAGAGAAATTAAGGCACTTGTCCCCAGTTCAGAGCCAAGACTAGGGTGAGACAGATGAGGCACTGTAGGGTGCAGACTTTCAGGATATGCCCATTCTCAGGTTGGTGCAGTGCACTGGGGGATGGGCACCTCCTTAAAAGAAGTACCCTAAGCTTGTCACTTGCTTCTCTATCCCTGCCCTGCTGTGGTCTCACACAACTAGAAAGAAAATGGCCAAGTAATTTTTTAGATCAGGTCCGAAGTTCATGTTCTTGACCACTTTGTTAGGTACCAGGAACTCTCAGTCAGCTTTCTGGAGAATACATTTGATAAGAATGAGTATCTGCCAGTGCTGGGCACAGGGTTTCTGCAGGGCACACAGAAATGAAGAAGACAGTCCTTGTTTCAAGTCTAAAATGCTAGTGCATTGTGAATCACTGACATCCTACAAAGGAAGGAAGGGAGGGAGGGAGGGAGGGAGGGTAGAGGGGGGAGGGGAGGGGAGGAAAAGAGAGGAAAGAAGGAAGGAAGGGAGGAAGGAGGGAAGGAAGAAGGGAGGGAGGGAGGGAGGGAGGCAGGCAAGCAGGCTGGTCCATGCATTGCTGTGCATTGCATCTCAGTGTTGTCTGGCTCTAATGCCCGCAGGCCTTGTGAAAAGAGCCCTTACCCTCTCTGAGATTCACTCTCCACATCTGCAAATAAGAATGATGGCAGCTGTGCTATCCACATCGCAAAGTCACAATAATAACAAGTATCAGAAGAAGATGGTGCATTTTGCTTTGTGGCGCTATAAAGCAGAGAACATATGAGAGCTACTTTTATAAGGAATGCCCTGTGTCATCTGCAGAACATTGAATGGGGAGTTGGGATCCCTGGGTTCTAATTTCTGAGTTGCCTTTTATTGGCAGTATGACCTCACAAAGTACTCTTCTCCTTGTGAGATCTTGCCTCCTCATTCATTACATGAGAAAAAATTGTTTTAAATATATTTTCTATTGTACTTTAGACTCTGAGGTACATGTGCATATCATGCAGGCAAGTTGCATAGGGACGTCCATGGCAATGTAGTTGGCTGCCTCCACCCCCCGTCACCTATATCTGGCATTTCTCCTCATGTTATCCCTCCCAGCTCCCTAACCCCCACTGTCCCTCCCATAGTCCCCCACAACAAACCCCAGTATGTGATGCTCCCCTCCCTGTGTCCATGTGTTCTCATTGTTTGACACCCGCCTATGAGTGAAAACGTGCAGTGTTTGATTTTCTGTTCTTGTGTCAGTTTGCTGAGAATGATGGTTTCCAGATTTATCCATGTCCCTATGAAGGACATGAACTCATCATTTTTTATGGCTGCATAGTATTCCATGGTGTATATGTGCCACGTTTTCCTTATCCAGTCTGTCATCAATGGGTACTTGCGTTGGAGAAAATTGAAATAAAAAATGACTCTAAAACTTCATAATTGTGACTAAAGGATTGAGGGTAATGTTTAGTAAAAGTGTGTAAAATTATTCATAGCTCTGTCTCGTTTTACATAGATCAGTACACAATAATATTGGCTTTAGAGACCTGCATGCCTGTATATATCATATTATATATATAATTATACATATATGTATATATCATTTTTTTCAGACAGTGTGTCACTCTGTCACCCAGGCTGAAGTGCAGTGGTGCAATCTCAATTCACTGTAACCTTGAACTCCTTGGCTCAAGCAATCCTCTGACATCGGCCTCCCAAATATCTAGTACTACAGGCATAGACATGTAACAAATCTCAGCTAATTCTAAACTTTGGTTCGGTAGAGACAGGGTCTTGGTATGTTGCCCAGGCTGGTTTCAAACTCCTGGCCTCTAACTCTGCATCAGTCTTCCTGCCTTCGCCTCTCAAAGTGCTGGGATTACAGGCATAAGCTACCATACCTGGCTGGTAAATGTAAATTAATGATGCTATTTAGGGAAATAAATTACAGTTCCAGAAGGTCAGTTTTGGCTAAGCATGAGAAATAACACTATAGCAATTCATTTATTCAAGAAATATTTGTGGTACCTGATGATATGATAAGGGTTAAACCAGTATCTTTCAAGCCTAAGCTCCTTTGTTCTTTCTACTTCTGCTGCATTGGCTCACAAGGTAGTAAGTGACAGAATGGTGCAGTGGAAGATCCATGAGGCTTTGGAGACAGTTGACCTAGGTTCATGGATGGTAGGAGGACTTTCCCACTCACTGGCTCTGTGGCAGCTGCTGGGTATGCAACCTCTCTGGATCCCTGTAGCCAGTGTGTAAGTGGATCTAAAGTTACCTCAGAGGACTTTCTTGAGGATTATATTCTTTGGTGCTTATAGTGATCCTTACATATAGCAGGTGCTCAGTAAACTAATAGGTAGCTAGCTAGTATTAATTTAAAATAGTGCCAGAGGTGGAGTCTGTGATAAGAGCTAGCAACCACATCCTGGAGAATTTCTGTGGATGGACGGATTTTCAGCTTCTGTTTTTCTTCATCTCAACCATACCCTCTTCCAGGGTCTGCCAGGCAGGGCAAACCTCATATCAAATCAGTCTCACTAGGTGCTTTCCTCATGTAAAAGGAGAAGGTATCTATACAATGTTCTCAAATACAGATTCCCCGACACATCCCTGGATGTGTCTCCTGCTATGTCAAGCCTCCTTTTGAACCCCACTAATTTGCCCTCTACAACTCAGCCTGGCAATAAGTGTAATGCGTTAGGAAGAGTTCTATACTTGGAATCCAAAGACTAGAAACTGAACCATATAACCTCTTTGAGCTTTTGTTTTTCTGTCTTTTAAATGAAACTCATTGTATCCATTTGACTTACTTTAAAAGTTTTTGGCAATCCAGTTAGAAAACTGCTTTTAAAACACTTGGAAGACTACAGTCTTGAAAAACATAAAGACCTATTGTAGTATATGGTGCTGGATGGAGCCCAGGGAAAATGAAGCAAGGGTGGGTGAGTTACCTTGTGCAGAGCCATTGGCATCTTTAAAGGAATAAAGCCAAGTTCACATGCTAACCTAAAAACAGAGTCTGAATATGCATGGAACAGTTAGATGGTGTTTAGAAGTCACATCCATAAACACAGAGATGGAATCAAGAACATGTATCTCCTAACTGATTCTCCATGCATGGACTTCAACTTTCTCATTTCACTCCTCCTACTGTCCTTTACCCATTCCATTTTCAATAATGTGCATTCCTAGTCAGTAGGTGGTAAAGGGGAGTATGGAAGTAAATACCTTCTGAGTAGATCTGATGGACTTACTAGTTGCTCACTAATTCACTAATTCTATGACGAAATTATCTGCAGCTGTGACAAGGTATATATTATCTGAGACCTTTGTCTATTAAGACTGGCATTGCCTTTCAAGTCAGGCCTACAGGAATTAAAAGGAATAGCACCTCCTTCTCCCACAACCCACCCTATTGCTAGAACTCTGCATCAGACCATGGAGTACGTCTAAATAACGATATTTCTTTAGCAAATACTTACTGAATGTTTTCTACAAGACACTATGTCAGGAGATAGGTAATCTGCCATCATTTTTGTAATAATTCCAATTACAAAAATCCCCCATGCAATTTTGATTACAAAGACAGAATCAGAAACAGAGCTTTCCTCCATAAATCTATCACCTGTGCAGCTGGGAATAGTTACAAAGACTTCCAATAACTCAAAAGTGAATGCAAAGGAGACTAAGAATGTGCCCAAACTAGAAGACATTAGAGGAGACAGTCCTCATCAAAGGCCATGGAAATGAATCTACTCCAAAGGACCAGTACTTTGATAATAAATAGTAAAAACATGTATGATTGAGAATTTGCTTTGAAAAATGAATCTATGTAAGCTTATCTCATCCTATATTTAATGAAATTTCGGATACAATATTACTATACCACAATTCATAGAACACAAAAATAACATTCACTTAAAATAATTTTGCAACAAATGTACAGCACAATGCAGCATTCTTGGCATCAAGTGTGACTTCTGCAGCATAATCCAAAAGAGAATCGCATTCACAACATTTTATGCAAACCCCTCCATTTTCTTAATGCCAATACTTCGATATTAAAATTATTTCCACTGATGCATGTGTCTTAGCATCATCCTTGCCAATTCTCTTTTCAATTACAAACTGATCTCTTTCAGAAGTTCATGATTCACTAGTTTTGCAGCTCTCCCCCTTCATTTTCACTAACTTCCAGAAACTGTGCATTCTTCACCAGATTTGCCCTTTCTCTTTGCAATTGATTCTCATTGTGTTGTCAGATAACATCAGACATGAATGAGAAACTAATTTTCAAAGACAGGATAGGCCTGAAGAAGCAGTAGTGTAAGGAAGTAAGATAGATGATGGCTAATTTTATGAGCGGCAGGTTCCTGTGTCACATGTTGATATTACAATGGTTGTTTGTTTCTCTAAACACCACTATAAAGGTGGAGGTTTGGATAATGAAGAGCTTCTGTTCATGGTAATAAGGTAGCATTCTAAAGCAAACTCTGAACGTCAAACACTTTAATTTACTAATTCAATCTTGAAAGACATGATCTCCAAATACTCCGGTGTTATATTGGGGTAAGTTTGTGGGGTAGCATATAAAATATTTGCCCTTGAGGCTAAATTGACCTGCTTTACAAACTGCTGAGACTATGTGTTTCTAGATAATGCATGTGTATGTAAGTAAATACATATATATGTAAATATAATTACATATAGGTATAGATAAATGTGTATGTCCACACATGTGCCAACATGTGTTAATTTATCATTATAGTTAAGTTAAAGTATATACAAACAACAATTCAAGCTGTTACTGGTTTTATGTGTGTTTCTACAAGCAACACCACCAAACTGGTTAAATTTCCTATTGATACAGATTTGCCAATCTTTTGGCAATGCACTAATTTCCATCAATTCTTCATGAGATAGATATACAATGAGATTTAAAATGTTAAACTATAGTAAATAATCATTTTTGACAGTTGCTTACACTCATTTGGACCCACCTTTAAATTGAAAAAGTGTTTTTTCTTACGTTTATATTGCAAATTGATGATCAGAATGAAAATAGACATATTTTCAAGTCATTTCATTAGCATTACCCCTCAATACATACCATTTATGAGAGAGATCATCTGTGAGAAGCCCATTATGCCAGCATGGATTGTTTCTCTGGTTTTGATTCACATTTAGATCCATCACCTAAGTTTCTTATTTATCCTGGCATATGCTTTCCTGGAAGTAGCTGCTAAAAGACACACACAGCAGATGTCATTTGTATTTTCTATACAATCAAATATCTCATAGGAAACGTGCCATGCAGACTTCAAGTACAAACATATCCCAGCAACTTCATCACCTTTCTGTTGATGGCTCAACTAACTTGTTGATTCAACATGGTTATGTGATGATATTAGCTATAGGTTCAAAATGAAACAACCCTGTTCATCATCTCATGAAACCTATGAACACTCTTTCCAATGACACGCACACAAAAAGTTGGATAAAATTTTAATAACTTCATGCCTTTCTAAGGTGAGAAGCTCTGTTCTAAGAGAATACTTTCTTTATCAGATAGCAATTGTGAAGATTATATTAGATGATGTACATAAAACTTCTAGCCCATAGAGTGGGATTTAGCAGATTTGCAGTAAATATTGGCACATTTTCCCCATTTCTTTTGTTATTAGGCATTCATATTTTATTTCAGAGGTCCTGGATTTGGCTGGTGACTCAATGCAATTCCACTAGTAAAACTTAAAAATAGTTTCCCATCTTGCAATTTACATTGATATTACAGAAAGCCCAGAATTCAGCTCCAAAGGTGAATAACATGAAGTATCAAAGAACGAAATGGCCTGGGAGCTCCCATTTCTCTTCTCCCTCAAAAAGAGTCTGACAGTTCCCTGCAACCCAAAGCAGAAATAGGACAAAAAAAAAACATTTACAGGGCCTCTCTCTCATGTGTATTCGAAGTCTGTCACTTCATTGTCCATCCACTCTAATATGAACCCTGCCTGGCCCTCAAGTCATTATCACATATATCTTCTCCTTTCTTCACTAATATCATTGAAAATTGTCTCTATTCCTTCTTCTGCATTCTTCCTTTACATTCACGTGCCATCAGCTCTGCAGTGTGACTTTTGCCTTTACCTCACTACTGAAGCTTCTTTGGTTATGTCCCCTTCTGAACTCCTAAATGCCGCCTCTCGGATATCTCACTACTAGCTAGAACTCTGTGCAGCTAATGCTCAATGCCCTGACTTCTTCCTCTTCTAAAATTATGGCTACCCTTGATGCCTTCATTCCTTCCAATCTCTCTCTTGGTCTTCTCTACTGTCTGGGTCTTACATGTTTTTCCCTTTGACTCTTGTCTTTTCTGTCAGCCCTGTGTTTATGTCTCCAAGATTTTGTCTTAGATCCTCTTCTCTTCTGGTTCCATACCCTCTCTCAGGAATCTTGTCAATTCCCATCGCTTCAGTCCTACCCTATAAACCAATGACTTCCAGATCTGTAACTTAATTCCTCACATGAATTCTAAATCCCTATCTGTGTTTGGATGCCCTACAGCTACTTTGAATTCCTTATTCTCCCCAACTTGTGTTATTTGTCCAAAGTCCAGGCTCCACCTGCTCCACCCTGTCTCACAACATCAACATTCACCAAGCTGTTGATATCATATCCCTGTCCCCATAGAAAGCTGGCCATCAAGTCCTGAAGATTCTGACTTTGTAGCGTTTCTGGCTTTGGCAGCTTCTCCATCACAATCTGGTATGGACCCTCATTTCTCCCATCAGGATTTATAGAGTAACCTTTTCTTCCAATTCTGTTTACATGTCCCTCTTACAAATATCTAGCAGACGCTGTGCTCAAGCAGAGTTGGTCATGAGCTCACAGTACTTACAGACACAAGACCAACCTCTTTTGTGCTGCACTTAAGTCCCTACCTGCGCTGGTCCTGCCTCACTTTCTCATCTTTGAAGTCACCAACTCTTTTCATGGCTCTGTGTCTTTGTTTAGCTTTCATTTCTGCCAGCAAGGCTTGTTAACTCTAGTCAATTGCTTAAGATCCAGCTCAGATGTCACCTTCTCTGTAAAGGTTTATTTCACTTTTCCACAAGCAATACGGTAATCACAACTTTGTTAATGCTGCTGGCATAGCACATATCACATATCACAAGGATGCCTACCCTAGAGGGCAAGGGTCTAAAATCCAGGCTGGTGGCAGAAGGGAGCATGTTTTTTCTAATAATGGTGTAATATAGAGTATGGTGACCCAGTGCCAAAAGGGACTTCAGTTTAGTGCTCCGTGAGGACATCTGCTTCTCTAGACTATAAACTCTTTGGGGCTAGGTCTTCTTTCTCTCTTTTTTTTTTTTTTTTTTTTTTTTGAGATGGAGTTTCGCTGTTGTTACCCAGGCTGGAGTGCAATGACGTGATCTCGGCTCACCACAACCTCCGCCTCCTGGGTTCAGGCAATTCTCCTGCCTCAGCCTCCTGAGTAGCTGGGATTACAGGCACACACCACCATGCCCAGCTAATTTTTTGTATTTTTAGTAGAGACGGGGTTTCACCATGTTGACCAGGATGGTCTCGATCTCTTGACCTCGTGATCCACCCGCCTCGGCCTCCCAAAGTGCTGGGATTACAGGCTTGAGCCACCGCGCCCAGCCGTCTTCTTTCTCTTTATGTCTTCTATGTCTAGTATACTTTCTTGCATAGGCTTGAAAGAAAGATTTTTGAAGATTAACAACAACTGCAATACAGTACAATACATTACAGCTGTATAAACATTTTAAAATCTCTTATATTGTAGGAACAACTCTAAGTGCTTTGCATAGATTATCTCAGTTGCCACATTAAGCCTATGAAGAAGGTTCTATTATTATTTCTATTTTGTGGATTATAAAACTGGAGCTTGAAAAAAACTCAGTTAATTTGCTTAAAATCACACAGCCAGGATTTGAATCCAAGCCTTTCTAATTCCAGAATCTGGGCCCTTAAACATTATCCCAAAAAGCATAGGTACCATGCATGCATACACCAAAAAAGAATTCACTTGCCTGTGATGGCAATGCCTGGGGCTCAGGACCACTTGAAAATCTAAAGTGTTTTATAGAATGCAGTCTAGTGTAGAGCAAAATCCAGAGGCATCCTGATGTCCACCTATGAAAAGATAGACATAACCTTTCTGCACAGGAACAGGGGGAGCTCAGCCCCTGCTGTCTTGTGAAAGTCTAAGAGGAATTAACCTCCTGGCAGGTTAGCACTGCAGGGAGGTAAGAGGGCCGCACCTCCGACTGCTGCCTGTGGGTGTCTCTTCCCTTTGCCACCAGCATCAATTCTCTCTCACCTGTTTTGAAAATGGCAGCCAAGTTGTCGGCTTGCATTCCATTTCCAGCATAGCCACTCTGAATAAACTATGGAGCCCCTCTGTCAGAATAGGAGGGGCAGCACAGCTGTCCATCATCCCAGAGTGACCATGCCAGTCCCCGCATTCCCTTTGATTTCACCCAGGGCTCATTAACACATAGAACAGGAGATATGGCAGACACCTCCTGAGAGAAAGGCCTGCTGAAGGATGAGCAATCATCTTCAAACCATGGGAGAAAGGCAAGATCCCTTTCCAAAGCTGTCTTCACTATGTGTATTAGAAACCATGGTTGGTCCTTATGGCAGGATGCTGATCAAAACCCCTCAAAATGCCTGGTGCGTCCAACATTCATCCCACTACCTACTAAGAGGACTGACTTGAAATTAACCCCCAGGGTCTAGGTAGTCCTAGAAACTAGGGCATGACAGGGATTTGTCTTTCTTTTATTTTCAAAATCCTGGCTTAATTTCTACCTTTTCCTCAAAGCCTACTCCAGCCCTGAAGGATTGCTTCCTCTTTTGGGCTCACAGAGTATTTGCATCTGTGCAACTTACTTGAAAATTGCAATTCATTCCATCCATCCATCCATATAATGAGCCCTGAAGTTGTTCTATGTGGCAGGCATCGTGGTAGGGACAGGACAGAGAGAAAATTAAAGCTCTACTCATATACTCAAAAGGAGAGCCCAGCCCCCTGGGCAAGGCAGATGGGTGGACAGAAAAAATCAATAGAGGGTGATCGATTCTGTATCAAAGACAGACAAAGGTGCTATATTTATCCCCCAAGGACAGTGAGGAAGGATATATGAGTCTTGAAGAAGAGAGGAAAGTGAGGTGGTTCAGGCAAAAGCTCCTTAAACCAGAATGTCTGGGAGTAGAAGCAAGGTGTTGGTGTTTTTTCCAAAGATACCCAGGCAACTACAATGTGCAGCCAAGTTTGATAAGCACTGCTTTAGAGAACTACGCTAAGCAAAGCAGGATCAGCCCTATTTGGAAGTTCATTTTCCACCCTTTACCTCCCACCCCCCTCACGTGGGATGGCTAACAGCCAATGCATGACCAACTGGCACAGAGGAACAAAAGGAGGGACCCCTTGCCTGAAGCTGGGACCAACTTTGAGAGGCAGCTGGTGCTTCAGAGCTTCTCCACGTGGTTAGGCTGAAGCTAGAATCCAGCTGAGATCTCATCCTTGGTGTAGCCCTTTCTCTTTCCCTAATCTACTCCTACCTACTCCCTTCCTCCAAGAGCATTTGTCTAGTAAGTTACATGTACCCGAATCTCTGTCTGTGCTCTGCTTTGGAGCTCCTGATTCCAGAGACCCCAGTCCTTCAAACTATTCATTACAGAAATTTGATGTGGATTTATTGGCAGTGACGGTGATATAATTTCCCAGAGAGAGGAACGATAAGCTCTCAAATGTTATCCTCAGATGATGCATTGGCCCGTTATTGGAAGAGCCTGAAGGACCATGGTTTAATCCAAGGAATATGAGACAACAAGGTGACTCTCAGGCTTGAAACAGACAAATGTGAAGAACAAATGACTCATTGTTCCTCAGTCACACCACTTCAATAGCTGCCAATCTCACCTCCTTTGAGGACCATTTATTCACAGCCAAAGCCTGGAACTTCTTCACTGTGTTATCTCGGTTTAGAAAAATACACCCAGCACCCCCAGATGATATTCTGAAATAGTTTCTAACTGATCGGCCTTTGCCGAGATTGCTCCTTCTTCAAGCTTGTCAGAAATAATCATTTAAATTTTCTGTAAATGCCTTTATGGCACTTCCTGCTTGAGTAACCATTGTTTTAAGATGTTATTGCAAATGACAGTCTTTTGAGACACCATCATGGCTATTGTCTACTCAATTTTTTTTTGTACCACTTTAAAAAAAATAAAATATTTTATCCTTTATCCCTCAAATACTGCAGTGTCTTAATCTCCAAACACTGCCTTTGAACAGAAGGAGCTTTGTTTTTTCTTTTTAGACAAGAATCTTGGATCTTGCTCTTTCACCCAGGCTGAGTGCAGTGGTGCAATCATGGCACACTGCAGCCTCGACCTCCTTGGCTCAAGCAATCCTCCCACCCAGGCCTTCTGAGTAGCTAGGACTACAGGTGTGTGCCCCAACACCCAGCTAATTTTGGGGGATTATTGTGGAGATGGGGTCTTGCTCTGTTACCCAGGTTGGTCTTGAACTCATGGGCTCAAGCAGTTCTCTTACTTTGGCCTCCCAAAGTGCTGAGATTACAGGCATGAGCCACTGCACTGGCAAAGAGAACTATTTTGGGTGTGTGGACAACCTCTTTGGGGATATCTGGGAAGAAAGAGAAGTTCCAAAGAGCTGAGGCTAGGTCATTAGACAATGATACCAGTACTGGGATAATCGTTTTCTTTGTGCTGTTATAACAGATTTGTATACAGCATTGCCTGCCACATCTGCCACCAGTGTTAACTTGTTCCCCAGAAAGTTATCCCATCTTATTCTAAGTGGTGAGTCCCTGCAGAGGAGAGCACAGGAGCCTGTATGGAAGGCTCTAACCTGTTGGAAAGGGTGGAAATAATTATCAATTCAAGGCTAGTTGGAAAGTAATTCAGTAGGAGACGGTACCATGAATCTAAAAGGGTGTTATGAGTACCATGAATCTAGAAATTTAAGCTGAATCTTGAGTCCAGAAAGGTAATAAATGGGCTGGACATGGTGGCTCACACCTGTAATCCCAACAGTTTGGGAAGCCAAGGTGGGCAGATCACCTGAGGTCAGGAGTTCGAGACCAGCCTGACGAATGTGGTGAAACCCCATCTCTACTAAAAATACAAAAATTAACTGGGTAAGGTGACGCACGCCTGTAATACCAGCTACTTGGGTGGCTGAGGCAGGAGAATTGCTTGAACCTGGGAGGTGGAGGTTGCAGTGAGCCAAGATTGTGCCATTGCACTCCAGCCTGGGCAACAAGAGCGAAACTCTATGTCAAAAAAAAGAAGAATGAAAAAAGAAAGGTGACAAATGCACAGGACAACCATGTAGACAATTTTAGTGATCAAGGTAAAGGCTAAGCTTTTATAACAAAGAGGCCCCAAAATATAGTGGCCTAAGATAGAAATTTGCTTTTCTGTCGCATAATAGCCTGGAAGGGAGTGGTCCAGTGCTGTTCTCAACAAGTGACTTCAGTGTTTCTCCAGCTATTATCACTTTTCAGAGAGTGAGAAGGAGGTAAAGGAAGTTTGGGGAAGCACTTTTCTCCTTTACGAAGATAACCCAAAAGTTACATGCATTATTTTGGTTCTCCTTTAGCCCAAGTTTAGTCTCATGGTCATACCTACCTGCAGGGAAAGTTGGCAACTATAGTTATAAGCATAATAGCTATGTGTCCAGCTAAATTCAGGGGGCTCTGTTACGCAAAGAAAGAGGTCAGCTGTTGCTACCATGGCAAGTTAATATTAATGTCCAGAGACCCAAAATAATCCAGGAGCAAATTGGAAGTGCAGTCTAGCTAAGCTCATAGCATGGGGCATTGCACATGTAAATAGCAAATACATTTTAAAAGTCTGGATTGATGGGTGAATGAGTAGATGATGAATAGGATGACTGCTCGCGTCAGCATCCAGGGACTTTAATTAAGTAGCAGTGATTCCCAAAGCAGAATCACACAAACAGATTCACATAAGCACAAAAGGAGGGGAATGTACACCCTGAATTGCCCTCTTATTCTTCTTTTAGTGCAGGGAAGTAGAGGATGGCAAATGTGTGCTGAGGAAAGGGCTTAACATGCATTTCGACTGTGGTCTCAGCATCTCAGAGCTGGGAGGTTCAGCCAGCTGAGACCCAGGCCAATGCCTTGGCATTCAGATTTCACTCAGATAATAAGACTCTTCCACTCTCAGCATCTCTTCCTGTATAGATCAGTAGTTCTCAGAGAATGGTTCCAGACCAGCTGTATCAGCATCATCTAGTAATGTATTAGAAAAGCAGATTCTCAGGCCCACCCCATACCTACTCAATCAGAAACTCTGGAGGTAGGACCCGAAATCTGTGTTAAATAAGTCTTCCAGATTATTCTGATGCATATTCAGGTCTGAGGACCACAGCTCTAGACAGCGACTTTGCTTCAATAACCTGTTTGTCCTGCCTGTTACTGAGGTCATTATGACTTTATGTCTTTGGAGAGAAACAGGGAAGCCCATGAGTGTAGCTTGGTTTCACCTGAATCTCACAAGAAGAGACTGGCAGATCGAGTCCTAGAATCCTAGTCTAGGAAGGAATTTGGAAAAATCTCTCATTCGTCAGCCTGTCTCTATGTTAGTAAATACGTAAGGCCTCTAAGATGGCAAGTATGGCCAATGCTGTTCCCAAATATCTCCAAGGACAAAAATCATTAAATGTTCCTTGTTATCTACTTCCAATGTCTAGTCAATGTATAGGCCTTTTAAAAAAATAACCAGACTCCTCATTATAATGTAAGTCTACCTATTCTTGAATAATCTTGTCAAGAAATCCCTAATCTTAGATCGTTCTGGTTATTGTTTGTATACACAAAGTCACATTAAATCATTGTCTGTTCTTCTCTCTTAAGCTAAACAATTCTGACTCCTTGAACAATATCTTTCAATTCTGAATGATCCCAGTGGTTTCCTATGCTTTTATCTGCATTATCTCATTAATTGATAGAGTAACCCTAAGAAGTAGATGCTGCTACTTTACCCTGTTGTATACATGAAGAAACTGAACTTCAGTAAGTTAAACAACTGGCCTGGGTTATGGAGCTTAGAAATGACTGGGCCAGGCTGGGCACAGCGGCTCACACCTCTTATCCCAGCACTTTGGGAGGCCGAGGCGGGCAGATCATTTGAGGTCAGGAGTTCAAGACTAGCCTGGCCATCATGGACTAGACAGCCACCCCGTCTCTACTAAAAATACAAAAATTAGCCAGATATGGTTGTGTGCACCTGTAATCCAAGCTATTCAGGAGGCTGAGGCAGGAGAATTGCTTGAGCCTAGGAGGCGAGGTTGTGGTGAGCTGAGATCACAGAACTGCACTCCAGTCTGGGCAACAGAGTGAGACCTGTTCAAAAAAAAAAAAACCCTCCAATTAGTAGTTACCAGCTGATCACCTTGTACATGTTTATACTGCACTATCTGGGGTTGCTCAAGATGTACAAGACCCTATCTCTACTTTCAATCCCAGCTCTATCCCTCACCAGGTCATGTACCATCAACTCTCTGTGCCTCACTTTCTCTATCTTTAAAGTGGGGATAGCTGTGGGACTTTCCTCATATGGTTGCTATGAGGTAACAGTCACTGTAGGGGCCATTGCAAAGCTCAATAAATGTTGTCAAGTGCTATTACAATATTCTAAGAGCCTACAATTTAATGTGTAAACCAAACATATCCATGGTTTGAACAAACAAGGGCCAAAAGTATGATTTAACTGATGTTTTTTTTTAATATTTATTTTTTTAAGACTGAGTCTCAGTCTGTCACCCAGGCTGGAGTGCAGTGGCACGATCTCAGCTCACTGCAACCTCCGCCTCTCAGGTTCAAGCAATTCTCCTGCCTCAGCCTCCTGAGTAGCTGGGGTTACAGGTGCCCACCACCACATCCAGCTAATTTTTTTATTTTTAGTAGAGATGGGGTTTCACCATGTTGGCCAGGCTGGTCTCGAACTCCTGACCTCAAGTGATCCACCTGCCTTGGCCTCCCAAAGTGCTGGGATTACAGGCATGAGCCACTGCATCCAGCCTACACAGATGTTATGACAAAGAAGTTCAGACAAAGAAAAGAGCATCTCAGACAATGACATACTAGGCTATTTATGGTATGCCTGTGTGTGTGTGTGTGTGTGTGTGTGTGTGTGTGTGTGTGTGTGTGTAAAAATATATGTTTTGGGGTTTCGGGATAGGTGTGGTAGGGAAGCTATAACCTGGAGGAAGGGATTCTTTCCTGAGGCTGAAGAAGAACCTAGGGCCCTTTCTTTCTTATTTTATTTCCATCTAACCACATGTTTTTTCAAAGACCCAAGGACTACCTTGGTTCTGCATTTGGGCCTGCACTCATGGTAGCTGTGAGCCTGGGCGCACTGCATGCATAGGCTCCTGAAAAATCTGTTTGTCCTGTGCATTGAACCAGAAGGTCATCTCATGGCTGGGAGGTATGTTTTCTCATATTTTCTGAAACCTGATGTTCTCACAACCTACCAACACTCCCTGTTCTCCGAGAGCCTTTGATCAAGGCCACTGCCTAATGATTTCAGCTGAGTGTCTTAAAAAAAAAAAAAAATAGATAATCTTGTTGCCCTCTAAATGATATATACATATTTGCAACAAACAATGAGTGTTGATATAGCACCCAAGCAAACAAAATCCATCCAAATCCCTCATGTTACTTTAGGATTTTAGGAAGCATCTCATTTTTCACTTCAAAGTAGTCTAAAAGAATTTTCCACAGCTAGGCTTTTTTATTCAGAATCAAACATGGATGTGGAGCTATGCTAGCCGCCTATCCACTTGTATCTATACCAGTACAATAATAATTATAATGTTAATTGATTAATCTAGCCTAAGGCACTGAAGTGTCTGCACACAAAATCAGAATGTAATTGCAACAATAAAGAGATCAAATGAGATAATTAAAACATAAAAGATGACAAATGCTAACTGGGGAAGTCTTTTGTATGCACGGAAACATCACTTATTTATATGGCATTGTTTCCAGATTGCTAAGGAGAAGGATCAAGGTAGAATAATTTAAGTGATCTGTTTACATCCGGAGGGTGTTACACTCACATGAGGATAGATTGCAATGTAATTTTAGGTCTAAGCACATGTTCCATAGCCTATTGTTTTGATGCATCAATGCCTAACGCAACAAACCTGAAGAAACAGCATCTATAGGAAATGGGGCAGCAGGCGGATGAGGCAGGTGACTGGAAGCAAGTCAAGAATTAGCTGCTTTCAGACTTAGGCATGTAATTTGCTTTCACAAAATTAAAAAGAAAGAAACAGACAGCTGTGGTAAGTCTTGAGTAACCCAAAGAACAAATTGGCTGATGTTTCAAGGCCCACTGAAGGCCTGGAATGACTTTTTGCCCTGGACTTAACTTCCTTTCAGTCTTTTTTCTTACTGACTTTTTTTTTTAAAAGGGTCTGAGGATGAGTCACATCAGAGCCATAATGTTTCCAGGTTTCCAAAACTCAAGATTTCTGTTCTTTCTTTATCGTTAAGGAATGGTCTCCAGCCCTAATCTTATTTTTTCAAATATCTTATTTAACCTATGCAGTCTCTTACTCCCAGAGAGCCAGGAATAAAATGAGATTAGGACTTCACTGATCTAACCGATTTCAGGCTTTTTTTTCCTGCCCAGCTTCCTCTCTGTGTGAGGCTAGCTGCATGGAATGCTAGGGGCACATAAACCTGTGCACACCGTCAGCAATGGCACCACACAAAGACAATAATAAAAATGGCCATCACCACACTGCCACCATCTCAAAGGAAGGCCCTTGACGATCATGTAGCCATTCCTTTATTCAACACTCAACACATACTAATCGAGTGAATTTTATATTTCAGTGAACCAAACGAAGTCCCTAGCCTCAGAGAGCTTATGTTCCGGTGGAGGGATACAGAGAGTAAACAAATGAACAAGCAAATATATAGTATGTCAGGTGGTCATAAGTGTTCTAAAGAAAGATAAAACAGGAGGAAGCTCTAAAGAATGACTGGGAAAGGGAACAGGAACAAAAGCTCCCAGGCAGGGTGCTAAGTAGCAATCTGGAAACCTGTATGAATTGCCTCACTTTAATATTCTTTCAATAGACTGATGAACTTAAATTTTATGAAAACAAAATGCAATGCAAAAGATAAAACAGAATCCTGGCTGGGCGCAATGGCTCACACCTGTAATCCCAGCACTTTGGGAGGCCAAGGAGTGCGGTCAGGAGTTCAAGACCAGCCTGGCCAACATGGTGAAACCCCATCTCTACCAAAAGTACAAAAAGTGGTCTGGCATGGTAGCACACACCTGTAATCCCAGCTACTCTGGAAGCTGAGTCATGAGAATTGCTTGAACCCAGGAGGTAGAGGTTGCAGTGAGCAGAAGTCACGCCACTGCACTGCAGCCTGGGCAACAGAGTGAAACTCAGTCTACAAAAAGAAAAAAACCAGAATCCTTTCTCAGTGTTCCAGGAAAATAATCATAAAAGTTAATTTTTATTAAGTACTTAACAAACATTAACTTATTTCATCCTCAAGGCAACTTTCATGAGGTAGGAATTATTATTTCCCACCCCCCTCTTTTTTAGATGATGTTTATAACTCACCAAAGGTTACACAGATAGTGAGTAGTGAAACCCACAAAGCCAGGAATCAAATGAGATTAGGACTTCACCGATCTAACTGATTCCAGGTCTTCTTTCTGCCTAGCCACCTCTCTGTGTTAGGCTGGCTCCACAGAATCATAGGGGAGCATAAACGCATGCACACCATCAGCAACAGCACCACACGGTGACAGTAATAATGATGACAATAACACTGCATGGCCCCATCTGGTTTTTCTGTTTTTTATTTTTTGGAACAGCTAAAATAAGGTATAATTGGTATACAGTAAACTTCACATATTTCAGATATACAATTTGAAAACTTTTGGCATGCAGATACACCATTGAAACCATCACCACAATCAAGACAACAAACATATCCCTCACTCCCAAAAGCTTCCTCCTGCTTCTTTTTCATCACTCCCATCCACCCCTCCTCCGACTCCCATCTCCAAGCAACAAGGATCTGCATTCTGTTCCTATAGATTAGCCTACATTTTCTACAATTTTATGTAAATGGAACACTACAGGATGAACTCTTCTTTTGTTGTTTGGCTTCTGTCACTTGGAGTAATTACTTTCTGATTTATTCATGCTGTCACAGATCTCAACAGTTCATGCGTTTGCTTTTTTTTCTGAGACGAAGTTTCGTTCTTGTTACCCAGGCTGGAGTGCAATGGCGCGATCTTGGCTCACCGCAACCTCCACCTCCTGGGTTCAGGCAATTCTCCTCCCTCAGCCTCCTGAGTAGCTGGGATTACAGGCACGTGCCACCATGCCCAGCTAATTTTTTGTATTTTTAGTAGAGACGGGGTTTCACCATGTTGACCAGGATGGTCTTGATCTCTTGACCTCGTGATTCACCCACCTCAGCCTCCCAAAGTGCTGGGATTACAGGCATGAGCCACTGTGCCCGGCCAGTTCATGCGTTTTTAACCACTGAGTAGTGTTTCATTGTATGGATATACCACAATTTGTCCATCTACCTGTTAATGAACAGTGGGATAATTTCCAGTTTTTGAATGTTACAAATTAAGCTGCTATGAACAGTCATATACAAATCTTGGTATCAAGCCCATACTCCTAATTATTGTATAATAATTAGGATTTTCTGAACAAAGATAAATCTAGGACATGTGGATGCTACATTGTGAGGCAAAATCATGCTGAAGCAGAACGAAGACTATTGGATTCCAGATGCTGTTCCCTAGTCTGAGGATAATGAGTAGCCATTGTAAAATACAGCGGTAAAGCCTTTAATTCAGCTGTCACTTAGTCTCTTTGTAATCTAAGGAGAGATCACCTCAGGTAACCTAGCATCAATTCATTCAGTACATTTGCTTGATCTAAAACTTGAACAATCAACAAGAAGCAGTTTGGGCATAGGAGGAAAAGTTCTGGACTGGATGTCAGAAAACCTGGATTTGAACCCACCTAGTATAGAAATCCCTGGTTTGCACTCTCTCTCCCACATTTACCAACAGTGTGACTGACTGACTGGTGTTAACCAGTCACTTGTCCTCTCTAGAACTCCGTCCTCATCAGTCAAAATCCCAGCCAACTCTAAGGCTGACTCATGTCTCGTGCTAATTGGAGAAAAGCGGTAGATTATACAAGTGGCTGTATATCCATGATAGTCACACCATTCCAGTCTTCTTAATTGCCGTGGAATTCTCTACATCTCAGAGCTGCAAGCAACCTCAGAGACTAAAAAAGAACTGGAGATCGAGGGAGCTAGGGGGCGCCAGAGGTACCCCACTAGTCACTGGCAGAGGCGGGCTCAAATCCAGTTTTCCAACAGCCAGTCCAGAACGTTCCCTCCAGTGCCAAACTGTTTTTTGTTAATTGTTCAAGTTTTCTATCCAGCAAATATACTGAATTAATTGAGTGCATTTTTCCACTTTATAATGAATTTGGGTGGCAGTCTTCTGTCTCAGAATGTTTACTATACAATTTGTGATCAAATCCCAGATGCTTCAGTCCTCAGGACCCAGAGTAATACCTCGCTGGCTAGGTAAATGCAGCAAGAAAGGAAACACTTTTGGGGAGAGAAGCTGTAATAAGAGAGACAAATAAATGATTCATTTCCCCCCTGCTGTTAGTTTAAGTTATAATTACCCAAACTTTAAAAATAAAACCTGAACAGCATCACAGTCTCTGCCACACAATGGCAAAAGCATACCCCCTTGCATCAGCACCAATCACACATTTAACAACTGCTGTTTTAGGTTTAAGCTAATTAAGGAATGATTTTTGGTACACGTATTCTATCGCAATTGAATAACTCAAGGTGTGGGATGGCATTGTGAAGGCTTCTTAAAACTGTTTTTCCACTTTTGGTGTTAAAAGATTTTATATATCATGCGGTTGTAAGGGGTTTGTGTTTTAACTCATGAGAGCCTGCACATGTTGGTTTAGAGTTACTTTTCTTTAGGGCATCTTCAGTAATAGGGTAACAGGCTGGAAGGATTTCTATTTAGAATGGTGAAATATTCAGTGGAGATAAAATTGCTTCATTATGTTTGCCCAGAAGTCAGTTGAAAATTCATAATAGATGAAAAGCCTTAAATATATGGAGGTGGAAGTCCTCATGGAGCTTTTGCTAGGACGTTGCTAAGAAGTGATGGAAATGTACATTCTTCCCTCCATGTGTCATATCCTGCATACATTTTTTCCTGGCTTTGACATGGCTTTCCTGGCTCCAACCTGTAAAGCAAGCAGGTTGGAGATTTTGATGTTGACCTTCATGATTAATGACTCTCTGAGTGCTGTGCTGCTCATCTGTGCCATCTAAGTTTCTCAGCCTCCCATTAATGGGACTATTCTAATGTTTGAACATACTTGTCCCTTAACATGTATCATTTGGACAGAGACACTCACTATCTGCTCATGACAGATGCTAAGACAGAAAAATTGGAACAGACAGAAATGATTCTTACTACCATCACCCCAAGTAGCAATGGCTTCAAAATGTCTGTATAGATTGTCCTTAGTAATTATTAGAAGGGGAGCCTGGGGGCTTGGCCTTAAAGAGGTGCTTGTATAGTAAGCTTATGATTTTCACTTAGATATTATGTTTACTGGGCTCTTTATGGCACCAATTTCATATAAGCAGTCATTTTCTACCTACCAGTGAGGTTCAGGGTCAAGGCCACTCACTCTTGCAGTTCATCTACAGAAACCCTTGGGTCCCAATACATTCGGGTAAACTTGCTTTGGTTGGTGAAAGGCTAAACCAGACCAGCAGTAAAGTCCTCTTTAAGAAGCATCCTCAGAGGAGCAGCAAATTATTGACAGGTACTTGATATTTACCCTACATCACATATTCTGTGTCACATCTGGTGCGTGGCCCACTGCAGTTATGGCACTCTTTACGGCCATTTGTAATGGCACAAATCACCTCTGTAAAATGATGAAGGGTCTTTCTTGCAAGTCACAACTGTGAAGAGAAGCAAGCAGAAAACCTTGGTAGTGCCAGGTGGACTGCAAGGAAAGAAGAGGTACCGGGGTCTCATCACTCAGCACTTTGCTCAGCAGGGAGAGTTCATGACCGGATGTCACTACCTCTCACTCGCCACTTCCTGCCCCTCCCCTTGAATCTGCTCCTCCCTTCAGTGAGTAGGAGCCAAACGTCCTTGAAATGCAGCATTGGGATTCTGGGAAGCTGCAGAGTCGTGAATTATGGGCGTACAACAGGACAGGCGAGCCTCGAAGCAGCATGAGTCAGGGATATAGCATAGTCAGAGCCCAGGGCAGATTCTCAGCCAGAAGCAATCATACCAGCAAAAGTATATGCAACCTGATGTTTGGAACACTGAAAAATAGAAAAATATGTAAAGTGGCATAGAAAAATATATAAAGTGAACTCAAAGGTCAGTATGTGGGGCTTGCAATCAAGACATCATGAATGGATCTGAATTAACTAAAAATCATTTTCAAATATAGACAGAGAGTTCTTTGATATTTCCTTTTAGAGAAGCTCTTCCCCAAGGTGTGGAAAACTTTGAGCAGGAAACAAATGGCTCATCAGTTTCCCCATCCTACGAGCAACTGACCTCATCCAGAGAGGGAGTAAAGGAAAGGTACCCATAAGAAAATCTCTGCCTACATTCACTGACATTGACTTTACAATGCCACATCCCATCTCTTGCTCACCCTTCAGGAAACAGAATATTCCAACAAACATGCAACAACAAAGAAGAAAAGAGAAAAAACTGATAATCCTCAAAATGACCTAAGTCATTTCCCATTAAACATGTCCTTATTTCTATATGATTAAGTGCCTTTTAGTGTGCCAAACACTGTGCTACTTAAACACCACAGGGGTATCAAGTAGTAGAAACACAATCCAAGCAAATACTTTTGGAGTATTTATTGCCAAGTGGTATACTACACTTTCAAAATACCCTGCCATGTTTAAAGTAACCACAACTGGCTGGGCGCGGTGGCTCAAGCCTGTAATCCCAGCACTTTGGGAGGCCAAGGTGGGTGGATCACAAGGTCAAGAGAGCGAGACCATCTTGGTCAACATGGTGATACCCCGTCTCTACTAAAAATACAAAAAATAAGCTGGGCATGGTGGCGCGTGCCTGTAATCCCAGCTACTCAGGAGGCTGAGGCAGGAGAATTGCCTGAACCCAGGAGGTGGAGGTTGCAGTGAGCCGAGATCATGCCATTGCAGTCCAGCCTGGGTAACAAGCGTGAAACTCCGTCTCAAAATAAAATAAAGTAACCACAACTTCGTGTTGTAGTTAGAGCTAGTTTTTTCATTTACAAGTGATGAGACTAAGTCTTAGAGGTCAAACAACTAGTTTAAGGTCACACAGTGGCCAGGCGCGGTGGCTCACACCTGCAATCCCAGCACTTGGGAGGCCGAGGTGGGTAGATCACTTGAGGTCAGGAGTTCGAGACCAGCCTGGACAACATGATGAAACCCCATCCCTACTAAAAATACAAAAAAATTAGTCGAGTGTGGTGGCGCACACCTGTAATCCCAGTCACTAGGGAGGCTGAGGCAGGAGAATCGCTTGAACCCAGGAGGCGGAGGATGCAGTGAGCTGAGATTATACCACTGCACTCCAGCCTGGGTGACACACTGATACATGGCAGCCTGGGATTGGAATTCATGCAGTCCAACTCCAGTGCCTGAGTGTTTGGCAACAGAGCTTGACTGAAGAAAGTAGCTTATGAGCTAGTAGATAAATGAATCATCCAAATCAGTCTTCCTGACTCGTGCTGATACAAGCACGTGTAACCCAATGCTCCATAGCTCTTTAATCCAGGCATTTGAGCAGGTGTAGATCTGCCCTACCAACTACATTCAATCTTTGCAGAATCATGGTAATATCCAATAAAAAGGTAATATTTATTCCTCAATAAGTTAAACATAGAATTACCATATGACCCAGCAATTTAATTCCTAGACAGATATCCAAAAGAATTAGAAACAGTTGTTCAAACAAAAACTTGTACCAGAATGTTTATAACAACGTTACAATAGCCAAAAGGTAGAAACACCACACGTTCATCAACAAACAAGGTGTGAACAAACAGTATGTGGCATATCCAAACTGGTTGAAATATTATCCAACCATAGAAAGAAATAAAGTATTGATACGTGTACTTGATGGATGAACCTTGAAAATACTGTGCTAAGAGAAAGAAGCCACATCTGTCTGATTCTATTTACATGAAATGTCCAGGATAGGCAAATTCACAGAGACAGAAGGCAGGTTGGCTTTACCAGGAGCTAAGGAAAATGGG
Organism: Callithrix jacchus; assembly: GCF_049354715.1. Taxonomy (NCBI): domain Eukaryota; kingdom Metazoa; phylum Chordata; class Mammalia; order Primates; family Cebidae; genus Callithrix; species Callithrix jacchus. The sequence continues at coordinate 17,777,208 of NC_133505.1, read as the reverse complement.
CGAATGAGGTATGATTGTTTCTTGGCTACAGGGTTTCCTTTTGGGTTGATGAAAATATATTACAGCACTACATAGTGGTGATGGCTGCATGACACTGTGAATGTACTAAATGGCACTGAATTATACACCTTAAAATGGTTACAATGGCAAATTTTACATATGCGTATTTTGCTACAATGAAAAGAAAAGGCTCTTATGGACCTGGAATAGTATGTTCCACGTGACATTTTTAGGGGTTCATAGATGTGTAAGACACATTCTCTATCCTCAAATAATTTAGAAATACACCGATGATGAAATTAAAATGCAAATGTCCTTCTTGCTTTTATATGAATGGGAAGGTGTCATTGCTTTGGTGACAAATGGTATATCCAAGTAAATAATTGCTTCACTGTGGTTGAATTGATGCCTGTCAACATGTAATGTTATAGAAAGGTTGTAAAACATTTAGAAGTTCGTAAGATCTGATTGGCACAGGTAAATTTATTTTATATTTGAGATAATACTTAAGAATTTATGATACTGCAAATCTGTAGGCCTTGTATTTAGTCTTGGAATTTTCTTGCTTTTGCTGGAACAATGCAAAAATGACTGATAAAAGATGACTGTTCTGCATATTTAGGTCTCAGTTCATTTTATGGATTATTACCTTTGCCAAGCTGCGTGTGGGATTAATTGGAAACAATTGCAATGTTCTCACTACAGTGCACCACTTCCTTTTGTTAATGAAGAGACATAACCCTCTGTTCTACTGATAACAAAAGGGACAACTCTTTTATTACCAGACAGCAGCCACGGAAGGAAAGGCAAGAGGCACAGTGTGTCTGCGAATTAAGGCAATGATTGAGGGCGTGTATCTCAGTATGGTGGCTACTGAGAGAGACGCTGAGTCCAACTCCTGGGCTAAGTATGCTTAATTCTAAGCTTCTAGTTCAATCTGCCCAATTACAGTTTGCTTGTCTGTTTGCTTGTTGACACAAGCAAGCTTTGCCTAAAAATGCAAAACATGCTAAGGAGGATAAAATAATGGAGTTGATTAAGAAAATCCCTCACCATCCACAGTGACATACCTATGTTAGTCCTTTCTTTTAAAAAATACATTAGAAATAAAATTAATACAACATCTGTAAGTGCCCCTTAACAATATACCTTTTAAACAATAAACTTCCTCATTCTGACTTTATTGAAACTGTTGGGAAGCGGGTATGTGTGTAGCTCTGCACAAAAGGTCATATCTGTCCCCCTAAAATAATCGTTTGATCAGATCACCGTAGTGTCCAGGCATGTTCTGAACATCCACTTAGCAAGTCGGATAAGGTAGAGGAGACAGAGGAAGTTCCCACAAATGGGGATGAAAGGAACGGTGAAGACATCATCACCTTTGGGCTAAGATTTCTTTTAGTCCCTCAGACATGCTGTGCTCTCGTTTCAGCAGTTTCATACAAGCAGTTGCCCCTGACTACACTCTTTCCCTTTTGCCCCTCTTATTTCCATCTGACCAATTCCTACTTCTCTTTTATGTCCCTATGTAAAAACCACTTCCTCCAGGAAGCCCTCCCTAACCACTCCCCCATATTCATTGTCCTTCTGCTATGCACTGCCACAACTGTCTCTGATTCCCCTATGATAGCTCTTACCACATTTTGTGATATTGCATGTTTACTTATTCACTGTTCAGTCAAAAAAGTAAGTTTCATGAAGAGAATATTTTCTCAGTCCATTCTCCAGTGCCTGGCATGGTGCTAAATAAATACATTCCAAGTCAATGAATAAGGACAGATGAAATGATATATGAATGAATGTAGAAGATTTGAATAGATCAGTATTTCACAAAGTATGATGATTAAATGCTAGTTCTTAAGGGTTTCCAGAAAAAGAAGAATCTGGTGTTCGGGAAACACTGGGTAACAAAGCTAAGCTGATTTATTGGCTACAGGACTTCTCAGAGCATATTAAATGCTAAAGTTCAGCCAGTTTCAGTAACTCGTGCCTGTAATCCCAGCACTTTGAGAGGCTGAGGCAAGCAGATCACCTGACGTCAGGAGTTCAAGACCAACCAGGCCAACATGACAAAACCCTGACTCTACTAAAAATACGAAACTTAACTGGCATGGTGGTACACACCTGTAATCCCAGCCACTCGGGAGGCTGAGGCAGGAGAATTGCTTGAACTCAGGAAGTGGAGGTTGCAGTGACCCAAGATCTTATCACTGCACTCCAGCCTGGGTGACAGAGCAAGACTCTCATAAATAAATGCTAAAGTTCATAAAATCTCCAAGGTGGGGGTGGAAGTGGATCTAGTAAACAGTATTACACCAGATTACCAGGTTCCTTTTCTTCAGTAGAACATCTCAAAAGACCCGTACTGAGAACCATATATTGAGAAATGCCCCAAATGATTAAGAATGAAGAAATGATTCATCCAATGAAAAAGTAGGTAGGGAAAGATGAAACTTGTGTAGAATACTAAGTAGACTGTGATAGCAGAAAATGTGGTATCAGGGAGGGATGGAATGAAAAATGAACAGGAATATAGTGAAGGATCTTGGATGCCATGCTAAACAACTTGAACATTATGCAGTAAGGGAGTGATAGTAACCCTTGAGAAAGGATATCATGTACTAGCCTGGTTTTAGGAAGCCAATTCTGGTGGCAGTGTGGAAAACAAAGCTCAGAGACATGAGCAATTTGCAAATGGGAAACCAGTTCCATTACTGCAGTAGACCTAGTTAAGAGAGAGTAAGTATGTGAATTAGGAAAATTTCAGGTAGTGTAGACGAGAAGGCTCTAGAAAAATAGATTAAGAGATCAGACGTGAGATCATCTAGGGAGGAGTAAGACCAAAATAATGGCTTGAGAGAAAACTCAACATTTAAGAAGTAGATAAATGGAGAAAAGACAAAGAAATAAGAAGTACAGTTTAAGTAAACAAACAAAAAAGTAGCTTAGAGTCAGTGGTATTGCAGAAAGCAAGAAAAGAATTGCAGCGTGGTATCCAATATGGTGGAGGGCTCAGAGTCTCAAAAAGCATTACACATGCAATGCAGTGATGGTGCTGGACTTTTAGTGGAGGTCCCCTAGATCACTAATATAATTTAGTAACATTTCAAATTCTAGATTAAAAAAAGGAATACCCGTAAGATTACCACGTGGCAAGCTAAGCTCCTTCTGCTGGATGCTGACTACACCTGTTTCTACTGCACTGTTGAGATAGGATGGTCTGCATAACCCAGCACTTTATCTGGCTTTCCCAAGTATAACCTGAAGAAACCTAACTGTTCTGCTGTTGTTTTTTCCATAATGACAGCAGTTGCCTCATGATTTTCATATTGGTTGATGTAGAGGGGAGTGGCTTACTGCAGAGGGTTCAATGCGAAATAAAGAAGACATGGGAAAAATATATGACAAAACAAAGTTCTTATTTTTGAGTGGATGATGAACGATGAATTAATGGCTTGGGAAGAAAAACTAAATCAAAAGTAGTGAGACTTAAAATAAATCGTTAGAAAATTTCTTTGAAAGTATTAATGTGGGAGCCAGATGCTCCTGGGTTTGTGTCCTAACTCTAGTGGCTATAAAATCTATGACCTTTGGGGAAAGAAGTGGTAGACATTGCCAGGGGCTGTGGTGAGCAGTAGACTTCTGTGAATTCATTTAATCCTCACAATCACCCTAAGGAAAAATGAGGCTCAGAAAGGTCTAAGCAACTTAAATACGAAGTAAGTGACAGAGTCCATTCAAACCCAGGGTCATTTGATGACAAAGCAGTTATTTTCCACCAATCTGAAAGCTTTATGAGGCAGAAGTCACTTCCGTTTTCTTCATGTTTGTACATTCTACAAATCCATAGCAGGATTTGTTTAATAACTATTTGCTGAGTGGGTGAGTTAATATATAAATGAATAAGTGAATGAACAACTAGTCTATAATGTTATTTCCAGTAGATTTTATCTTTTTCAACCCTAATGTTCTCCTCTGTTGGCTCATTGTAGGTGCGTCATGAACCTTTCCACATCCCTAAAGTAAAGGCTGAGCTGACGGGCACCAGACTTAGGAGCTAGGTGGTTCAGCATCATTAGTCAGAACAGACTTCCTGCTCTAGGGTGATCTGGGCAGTAGGTGATGATGACCAAGACACTTGAGAACACCTTGTGTCAAGTCATGGCTGGGTGTTGGTAAGCTGTACAAAGCAGCTGAGATTATTTGGATTGTTTGAAACAATCATGATTGCAACATGAACACAGAAGCTGAGAAACAGAGTGATGTTGAAGGGAAAATGTCTCAGTGGAAGGAAAGGTGATTAACTAAAGAAAGGGGTATATCCCACCCAGCTCTGAGGCCTTAAGAGCAAAACCCATCATGGTGACTAAGGGTTGGTGGTGGCGGACATGGTGGTGATGGTGATGATGATAGTAAACTCTCCAAGATGTATGCCTTCTCTGTGCCAGAGATAAGGCTAAGAACTTAACACAAACCACCACATTTATCTTGACAATAATCCTATGATCTAAGCTTTATTTTTATCCCCCTTCAAGACTTGTGGACTTGTCAAAGGTCGCACAGTTTAAGTAATAATGGTCAAGATTTAAACCCTGACCCTGCCTGATTCCAGTGCCAAAGCTTTGAACCCCATGTTATTTTCCTCTAGGAAGAGGTCATTGAGGCCATATTTATCTTTCAATTAGGTTTTATTATGTGTTCATTATCTACATTTCATTCACATGCCCTTACTCAAAGTTGCTCTCACATTCTGAAATATTTAAATATTTGGCAATTTAGTAATATATTAAATTTTACTTCCAAGCAATTTAGAGCTGTTTTTCCTTGTTTGTGTGGAGAGTCTTAAAAGCATTTCAAAATAAATTTATTATAACAGACCTCCCTGAAGGTCAGGTACAAGGAAAGTCTGTGATAATGGGGTACAAAGAAATAGAAAAATGGTCCACATTTTCCCGGAACTTTTACCACAGTAGACATACAACCTATATCACTGAAACCCCTAGGAGAGCCCAGCCAACAGTAACCCAAAGGCAACATCTTCCGGCAGACACCACTCTCTAAGCATAAGTGTTCACTGGGAAGGAAGACCAAGTAAATGGCCCACATCCACTGTGGTTGTCTGGGGAGCTTCCTGGAGGAGGTAAGCCACCGGAGGCAAATATGGTATAGACATACATTGGCCAAAAAGGCATGGGAGTTTGAGAGGATATTCCAGCCAGGAAGGGGTTCTGAATATACTGCTATGGTGGTTTTATTTAAAATAAATTTAAAGAATATCTAAACCCTGATGTAAAACACTTTGAAAACTGTTTAGTTTTAACGTCCTTTAAAAATGGTTTGGTAACTTTAAGATTTAGTATAAAATAAACAGCTTCTGTGGTATGGAAAAATAATTGTGAATCAATCTGGATCGATGGTGGGATTTTCTCATACCACGACATGCACGCGAATACACAGTGCTCTGAGGAAGAGAAGGATTAGATTGCTGCTTGAAAATGGAGTTGCCCATCCCCACGGCTGATAGAAGGACTAAGAGGCCGAGTCTATATATACTCCTGCTGTCTCACACCGAATGCTCCAATCTTGAGCTGCTTAGGATTTTTATTAAATATCTCCTGGAGTGTCCCAAGTATCTTTCGCTGCATAACAAATCACCCCAACACCTAGCTGTTTAAAACAGTAATCATTTTGATAATTTCTCATGTTTCTGTGAACCAGGATTCAGGAGGACTCAGCTGAGTGGTTCTGGTTTCAGTCTCTCATAGGTTGCAGTTCAGGCAGCAACTGTTGAGGGTTGGGGCTGGAGCATCTGGGAACTCTCTGGTCTCTCCATGCAGGCTAAGTTGGGCTTCCTCACAGCATGGTGGCCTCAAAGCAGTTAACTGGTTACTTATCATCTGAAGGCTTCAAAAGCAAGATCCCAACTAATTTGAGGGAAGTTACACTGCCTTTTATGATGGCACCTCTGCAGTCCCACATAATTACTTCTACCATACGGTGTGTAAGCAAGTTCCAAGTCTACTCAGATTCAGAGAGAGAGAGAGAGGAATTAGATTCCACCACTTGATGGGGAAGTGGTAGGATTCTAGAAGAGCATGTGGGATGGGAGATGTGGTTGTGTTCATCTTTGGAAAATACAATCTGCAACTTGGAGGTTTTCCAGGAGAAGGAAGGAGGAGAGGCATGTGGTACTCACCATTTGCTGGGAGGATTATTTAATTTTCACCAAAGAACTCTACAAAAAGGGCATTGTAGTCTCTCTCCATTTTATACATGAAAAAAGGAGGCTAAGAAACCAACCTGGCTAGGATCATTCGGCACCTGCTCTGCCCTAGGCCCCTGACAGGTTCTTTACAACATCACCTTCCCCTCAGTTTACAAAAAGAGACAAACTCACCTTCCCCCAGTGACCAAGTGACAGAGCTAGAATTCATCCCAGGCCTGTTCCTACTGCAGTTGCTACCTTGTAACACCTCATTCATTTGTGCCATTACATGGGCCACTGAGTTCTTGTATCTTCTCTGGGTCTTGGTCCTATTTGGTCACAAGTCATGACAAAAATTCCACATGGTACTTTGGAGAGAATTAGAGGGACCAACAAAAGTACCTGATCCTGCGGGAAACTGCCTTTTTCTGTTGCTCTCCTAAAGCAAAGCTGTCATACAGATTTTGTGCTGAGCTGGCCAAAAAGCAATTTGAAAAATGACTTCTGAGATTGGCAGTGGCATTGACTTGGCAGGGAGGAAGGTAATAACTGCTCTGTTATAGATTATGCCGGAGGCCTCCCATCTCGTTCCTGTCAGGCCCTGCCTTCGTTCTGGGAAGCTCTGTGTGAAACCATCCCCTTTGCTCAGAACAAGAATCCTTTGACCTCATATCTTTCTTGTTTATGGTATCGCAGAGTTTCCAAGGGAGAGCAGAAACAGGCTAGTCTAAGTTTAGCAACCTGCTGAGCTTAATATGGCCTTGGCAAGAAGATCTCCATACAAAGAGCCTTAGTTAGTTGGCCAAGAATCGTAAAGGAACAAAATAAACTCATTTTTAAGATAATAAAAGAAAAGGGGGAGTTAAAGAAAAAGAGAGAGAGGACAAGGAACATGAAGAGGGGAGAAAGAGGTAGAAGGAAGAAAGAGGGAAAGAAGAAAGACAGATTGTGAAGTCAATAAATTCACCATCTTAATATGTGCCAACAGCAATTGGGATAGAGAGAAGGTGGGGTGAGATAGGAAGAGTGCACACCCTAATTCCATCTCCAACACTTGATTATGATCATGAAATATCTCCTAATATTTAACATTGACACTAAGCAATTTCCATTCATTGACACATTAGCCACTCACTCTGCCAAGCACTTTATAGACATGATCTCATGCAATATCCTCATCCCCTTTTTACAGATGAGGAAACTGAGGCTCTCAGAGTTTAAAATACTTCACCCAGCAGAGACAGCTCTGCTCTGTGCAATGTGCTGTAAAGCCAGGCAGTGATGGCCGAGGGCTGACCCCTGGAGCACACAGAGCACAAAACCTCTTCATGGATTATGTCCCTAAGGCAGTTAGGCTTTTCCAGAACTCAGCTTCTCCTCTAGCACCCAGTCATGCCTCCTAGCACCATGTCCTGTCCAAGTCTGAGGCTATCCCAGGCTCCAGAGCCTCCAGAAACCCCATTGGTAATAGTTTTCTGTTGACATCAAGGCTATGATACTGTTTAAGTAGGTGAAAATATGTATTTCTTATGTGAAACATCAAGTGTATTTTCTCTTTATTTCATTTTAACAGGAGTTTGTTAAACCTTTAGTACATGCACTGCCATTTATATGGAGGCATTGTGGGAACAAAGTGCAGAAAGCAATGAATACTCTTCAGCAGCTGACAACTTAGTGAACAATTAGTGCCTTGTAATTGAGCCAGTGAGCACAACCCTGGGCACCCGTGAGCAAGACGTTCTCTGGTCCCTTCATGTTTTAAAAAACAAATGCTTTAGAGCAGTTTTAAGTTCACAGCAAAGTTGAGAGGAAGAAACAGAGATTTCTCATATACCTCCTACCCTGCAAGTGCACTGCCTCTCTATCAATACCCCCTGTGGAGTGGTCCCTTTCTTACAATCGATAAATCTATATCATCATCACCCAGCGTCTATAGCCTGCATCAGGGTTCGCTCTTGGTGCTGTACATTCTGTGGGTTCGTATAAATGTTTAATGACGTGTTGCCACCACTATAGTATCATGTGAGCCGAATAGTTTCACTGCCCTAAAAATCCTCTGTGCTCCCCCCGTTCATCCCTCCCTCCCCTGTTTACTCCTCCCTCCCTCCCCTCATTCATCCTTCCCTACCCCGATTTATCCCTCCCTCCCCCCCAACCCCAATCTTTTCATTGTCTCCGTAGTGTTTACCTTTTCCAGAATGTAATGTAGTCAAGCTCAAACAGTGTGTAGCCTTTCCAGACTGGCTTCTTTCCATGGAGGCATTTAGATTTCCTCCATGTCTTTCCATGGCTTGAGAGCTCGTTTGCTTTTAATGCTAAGTAATGCTCTATTGTCCAGATGTACCACAGTTTATTTATCCATACACCTCCTGAAGGACATCTTGATTGCTTCCAACTTTTGGCAATTATGCATAAAGCTGCTATCTGTATGCAGATTTTTCTGTGGATATGAAGTTTTCAGTCCTTTGTTTAGATACTAAAGAACAGGATGTCCAGGTCATATGGTAAGAATGTTTAGTTTTATGAGAAATTTCCAAATTGTCTTCCAAAGTATCTGTGCCGTTTTGAGTTCCCACCAGCAATGACTAAGAGTTCCTTCCTATCCTTGCCAGCATTGGATGTTTGCTCTGTCCATTTTTTAAAGCACCAATAAACTGAATTATGGTAGAAACTACTAGAGAGCCAGAAATAGTGCCAAAAGTGACTCTGAGAAAAAAGCTGAATGACACGTCCTGAGACATCCACAGGGCAGTGCCCTTTGGGCCCTTACTCAAAACTACAATATACATGCAGTGGCTCATGCCTGTAATCCTAGCACTTTGGGAGGCTGAGGCAGGTGGATCACCTGAGGTCAGGAGTTCGAGACTAGCCTGGCCAACATGGTGAAATCCTGTCTCTACTAAAAACATAAAAATTAGCCAGACATGGTGGTGGGCACCTGTAATTCCAGCTACTTGGGAGGCTGAGGCAGGAGAATCTCGAACCCAGGAAGTGAAGGTTGCAGTGAGCCAAGATTGTGCCACTGCACTCCAGCCTGGGCAACAGAGCAAGACTCCATCATTCATAAATAAATAAATGAATATAAAATAAAAATAAAAACAAAGCTACAATATTCTCATTCTATGCAAAATGCTAGTATGCTAGTTTTCTATTTTCTCAGCCCATTAAAATTCAGAAGCTTTAAAGAGTCAGAGACACTAAAAATATAAAACAAAAACACATGCCTTGTTTACAAATAAGTTAACAAATATGTAACCCTGTGCACTTTGGAGGTATAACTACACTTCCACTTGTCTAAACTGGTGTTTATAAGAATGACCTAAAGACACTTGCTGAAAGAATGAAAATGTATTCAAGATGTCACAGCTATTAAAAATTGGGGATATTCCCCGTCTCTACTAAAAATACAAAACATTAGCTGGGCATCGTGGCGCGTGCCTGTAATCCCAGCTACTCGGGAGGCTGAGGCAGGAGAATTGCCTGAACCCAAGAGGTGGAGGTTGCGGTGAGCCGAGATCACACCATTGCACTCCAGCCTGGGTAACAAGAGCGAAACTCCGTCTCAAAAAAAAAAAAAAATTGGGGATATTTTAAGTCTCTGCCTTATAGATTTGTTGTTAGAACTAAATGAAATCTGTGTCAAATGCTTAGCACAGTGTTTAATATCTAGTAACTGCTGATAAATATTGGCTGCTGTGTAATGATGAGAATGATGATGGTGGTAACAATGATACAACAAGGGGTTAGGGAATCAGAAGGAGGAGCAGAAAGGAAGAGTATTGGAATTCCTCAGACATTTATTGACATACTCTTATGTCCCAAGGTGAATTCTTATGTCCCAGGTAAATGACACATGATTCCTATTTTTGGACAGGTTGAATAGCGTATTATATGATTATAGTTCACTGTGATCAATGTTATAATACATTGACTTATAAAAGTGGGTGACGACATAGGTGAGAAGGCTGTTAATTTTGACCACAAGATTAGGAAAAACTACAGGAAATAGTTGATCTAGTCTTGAAAGATGTTGCTATTTGGTAAGGGGTAGGGATTTCAAGGAATCACATTCCATGCAGACAAAACAGACTTTAAACAAAGGCAGGGAGACAGAGAAATCATGCCACTGTCAAGCATTTAGACTAGGGTAAATTCAAAGAATGTATAGCGAACAGATGAGCTGGGAATGCTCTCAGAGCCAGTTTATGATTGCCTGGCATCTCACTGCAAGGACGTGGATTTCATTTGAAAGGTGGTAGCTTGCTATTGAAAGCTTTAAGCTGAGAAGCCAGATGATTCAATGTCTGCTTTGACACATGCTCACACTGAAGGCAGGGTAGAAAACGAACTCAAGTGGGCAGAAAGTGGAGTCAGGAAGACCAGGCAGGGGTTCTTGTGATGAGTTGGGGTACCTGGTGAGAAAAGCTGACAGGTGGACTTGATAAGATTGAGGGGTCTATCAGAAGGCATAGGGGAAACAGGCAGAGAGAGGATTGTAGAAGGTAGAGTCAAGGCAACACAAGGAAGGAACTTTTTACAAACCCGAGATTTATGTTTTAATCTTCATGATCCTCTAGTGGCAAGAAAGAAGTTGGATCTTTAATACTATTTCAATTCCAGGCTTATTTGATGTTTTCTTGTTCCACCCAAGAGATTACCACTTGAATTATGCCACAGGGCTAGAACCAAATTAATACCATTTATTTTTCTAAGATTTTCAAGTAGGGATAGACAAATGTGTTCCCCCAAAATAAATTCTAACCTCAAAATGGTCATATATAATTCAGGGCTTGGCCATGTAATGTGATAACCACTAACCAACGTGGCTTCTGGGCACTCGAAATGTGGCTAATCTTATTAGAGACATGATGAGGGTATAAAACACTTACCAATATTCAGATATTCAGTATGGAAAGAATACATAATATTTCATTAATTTTTATATCGATTACATGTTAAAATAATATTTTGGCTATATAAGTAAGATTAAATAAACTATATTACAAAAAATTTCCCTTAAAAAGTTTTAATGTGACTACTAGAAAATTTAAAATTACATCCATGGCTCACATTACATATATATATATATATATATATATATATATTTTTTTTTTTTTTTTTTTTGAGAGAGAGCTAAGGTCTCACTCTTGCTCAGGCTGGAGTGCAGTGGTACAGTCATGGCTCACTGTAGCTTTGACTTCCTGGGCTCAAGCAATCCTTGCACCTCAACCTCCCCAGTAGCTGGAAATACAGGTGCACACAACCAGCTAATTTTTTAATTAAAAAAATTTTTTTGTACCACTGTGGTCTTGCTACATTGCCCAGACTGCTTTCAAACTCCTGTTCTCGCCTGGCCTCCCAAAGCGCTGGGATTACAGAATAGAGCCGCTGTGCCCAGCCCCATATTATATTTCCATTGAACAGTGCTTGTCTAAGAAATTTGAGTTTTGCAGTGCCAGTATTTAATGACTATGTACAGACCAAGGGTTTATTTTTTATTGCTGCCTCCTCTTCCCATTACTGAGGAATGTCTCACCTCCTGATGTTTTCTGACACCTTCCTATGTGTCTTTATTCTTATTAAGAAAGTAGTTACCATAGTAACTGCCACAATACCTGTATTTACTACACCTGGAGGGAGAGACATAAACAGACATCAATCTGTCATTCAGGTTTTCAGGTTTACTCATTTATATTTTTCTCATGTCTATCTGGGTTTTCCTTTGCAACCAAGAGTAGGAGACCTGTCCTCTTTTTTTTTTTCTTTTTTCTCTTTTTTTTGAGACAGAGTTTTGCTCTTGTCTCCCAGGCTAGAGTGCAATGGCATGATCTTAGCTCACTGCAACCTCCGCCTTCCAGATTCAAGCAATTCTCCAGCCTCAGCCTCTTGAGTAGCTGGGATTACCTGCACCTGCCACCACACCTGGCTAATTTTTGTATTTTTTAGTAGAGACAGGGTTTTGCTACATTGGCCAGGCTGGTCTTGAACTCCTGACCTCAGATGATCCACCTGCCTCAGCCTCCCAAAGTGATGGGATTACAGGCGTAAGCCACAGTGCTGGGCCAAGACCTGTCTTCTGACTCCCATCTATGTAGCTGGCTTCTCTGGGTCTGCATAAGAACAGTCATTAACCATGCTGACCTAAGGGTGGATCTGTGGATACATAGTTACAAAGTATTTTGAAAGCGATTCTTAGGATATAGTGTCTGTCTAATGTCACATATTTTAACATGAAAATAGTATCTAACATTGCGTACAATGGAGGAAAGCAGAAGAGAGAAAGTAGTTTCCTCTGGTGATTATGGGTTGGGAAGATGTAGGAGAGAGAAAAGGAGTGAGACTAGAAAAACCCATGGAAGGCTGACCAACATTAGCATTTGTTCTCATCAGCATAAATAGTTCTTTTCCCCCCGTATTCAGCAACAAGGCTCCACTGGCTGGGAGAAGTTTGGGAGCCCAAGCTATGCAAATAGTTCATCTTGGCTTTGATGTGGAAAAAGCAAACAGGTTGGAGTGTTTTTTTTTTAACTTGATCACCATTGTGTGATGCTTTAGGTGTTACGCTCATTTATTGCCATCTAAGTTCCCTTCATGAGTGGATTCTGTTTGAACTTGCTTGCTCTTTAGTGGGTCTCATCTGGACAGAGACAACAGAAGCTAAGACAGGGACTGTGGGACAGAGAGGAATTATTAGTATTACCTTCACCTAGGACAGGTGTGGCTTCAAAATGTCTACATAGAGTGGCCTTAGGGGTTACACTATGGTCGAAAGTGGAGGCTGGGTGCTTGCCCTTTCAGAGGTGTTTGCCTAGCAAAGCAAGCTGTTGTCACTTGGGCCTTGTGCTTATTTGAGGTGGCTGGGAGAGGGTTTATGAGAATCAAGGTCAGGGCAGGGGTTTTGGCTCAAGATCCCTCAACCCAAGCTACCCCTTCAGCATTTCACAGAAATGTGGCAAAAATAATAAAAGATTCTTGGTTTTAGGTTTTATTTGCACATGCTTTATAAATCTACCTGAAGCTTTCCAACTGATGATGTACTTGACCATTTGAAAATCCATTCAGTGACTTATCCCACGTACAGAGAACCGTCCTAAAAGAAAATTGAGAAAGCTGCTCCCATCCCATCTTGAGTCATTTCCACTCACTCTTCACTGGTATTTGGGAGGTCCTCTACTCAAGAATTGAACTGAAGAGAAATATGAGTGCATGGCAGAAATACAGTCCTGCTAGGGAAGGTTCAAGGAAAGTTAATTGTCATTGTTTTATCTTTTGAGGTCTCCCTCCCTCTTCCCTTCCTAGGGGGCAGGGCAAGGTGGGTGATGCTGGGGGTGGGGGGTGGGGGAAAGGGGACACAAATGTGGTTTTCCCATCAGAGCTCAAATAGCAGTTCAAATTATATAATGGAGCTGCCCTGAGTCAGGTGACGGGATCACTGAGTAATTCCCTGCAGAAGGAGACAAACTGCATGTTAAAAAGCTCAACAAACACTCTTTAAAAAAAAAAAAAGAAAAGAAAAAGCCCAGGCTGTGAGTTCCAGACTTTCAGGCTGCAGTTTCCTCTGAATCCTCTCCAGGGTGAAACAGCTGTACGGGCTTGCTGAGTCAGAAGACTTCCAGAGGCTGGGGATGGCGGAGGCAGGTCGGGGGTCTGGTTTGGATCTCCGGGTTACTTTCTGTTTCATTTTGAAATGTTCCCTGTTTCTGAAACCGGTTGCCTCCGATGTGAAGTAAAACACAGGATGACAGCTGGGCTTTTAAGGACTGGGGCTCTGTGAAGGTAAGAGGCAGTCTGTGCCCTACCAGCAGAAGTCTGCCACTTTAGAGAGGTCTGAGTACTCGCAGGTCACACCCAGGAAGGGTTGGTGTCCCTGCCAACTGTTCTGGGCTCTGAATGAGGTGGAGAGACCATCGTGGAGGCGGTTTATGGTTAGAAAAGGGATAAAATGGACCCTCCCTGCCAGATGGGTGGCCACCTAGTCCACGGTGAGTTGAATTCATCTCCCGACTTTGGTTGACACCCTCCCCTTCTCCATTCCATCCCACGTGGGAGCTGGTCAGCGGCCAGGGAATTGGCACGGCTGGGAAGGAAGGCGAAGGGGCTGCCTGGCACCGAGAGGGCTGCATGGGCGTGTGTAGCATGTGTATTTTCAGAGCCTGACACTTGAGGAGACTGTTGCTCAGTTTAAGAAAGCACAGCTATTGGAAAGCCGGGAAACAGACCCAGAGAGGCGGATGCATGTGGGAGCAAAGAGCTTTGGGCCGTCTTTAAGGTAGGCATTGGCATCGGAAGTCATGTTACTGCCGTTTGTTTATTTGTTAGGTGGATTTTGTATTGGTTTGATGCTTTGTTCAGTTTAGAGAATTCTCCTTTGATAGAGCTGCCAATATGAATAGATTTGGTTTTGAAACCTTCAGACCGGGCTCTTAGGATGTCCTGGAGCCCACGGTGTTAGTGTGGATGCCTCAAAGTCAGAGTGGATACAAAACGGGTGATGATTTTCAAAGGAGATTCACTTGCAAATCTCACTGCAATGGAGACTTGCAGGGAGTCGTGGTGCCTGCTGAGGCAGGCAGCTCTTAGGAACCTCAGGAAGTTTCTGACTTAAAGGGACAGGAAAGAAAAAATCAAATCCGCAGCTGTTATTTTGGGGAAAGTGGATTCAGGGAGAATTTGTGGATGAAGAAAAAGGAAAGAGGACTTGGAAAAAAAATGGATAAGTAAGGAATAGGCTTGGTGGGATCTCAGCTTGGGGCCGTGGCATTTTGAGGTTTGCTGCATGGAGATAAAAATCAATATGGGAATGATAACAGCTCACTCAGCATGAACAAGAGATGCTACATGGATTCTTTTAACTCTGACTGCTAAAGAGCCTAAGAAATAGGCAAGGTGTTAGTTTGGAAGAGTTTATTTCTAAGTGTTATTTATTTTTTATGTTTCAGTCCCATGAGCTGCTCTGAACAAAATACAGTGATGTTAGAACTGAAAGGAAAGTATCCTTAGAATGATATCTGTAAGGAGGTATTCAAGGTTTCACTGCCTTTCATCCTTTTTCTGCCTTGCTCTCAGTTTTGGGCAAATTATATGACTTGAATGTATCTGATAGAAACAACTCTTTAAAAAGGGGCCAGGCGCCCTCACGCCTGTAATCCCAGCACTGTGGGAGGCAGAGGCAGGTGAATCACTTGAGGTCAGGAGTTCAAGACCAGCCTGGCCAATATGGCAAAACCCTGTCTCTGTTAAAAATACAACAATTAACCGGGCGTGTTGGTGCACGCCTGTAGTCCCAGTTACTGGGGAGGCTGTGGTGCGAGAATTGCTTGAATCCAGGAGGTGGTTGCAGTGAGCCCAGATCTCACCACTGCACTCTAGCCTGGGTGACAAAGTGAGACTCTGCCTCAAAAAGTTAAAGAAAATAAACAACTCTTTAAAGTGGTACAGTTATCCTTTAAGAGGATATTTGAATATCAGAATTGAAAAATGATCTTAATCTGAGGTTCTTAAATCTTCAAAACCATGGATCACATTTGGGAAGCGAAAAGACTGTGGATCATGAATTTCCAGTCTTTACTATGACCCTGTTACCCCCATCTCTTCTGATGCCCAACAAACAAACCTGAACAGCAAAGCTAAAAAGCATAACGAGGTTTTTCACTAAAGCCCATACTTGAAATGTAGATACTATAATATTATAAATATTCATAATATAAAAGAACAGCGCATAGAGCCCCTTTTTAAGGCCATGGAAGTCCTCCAAGAAAGCACTGCTTAAATAATTAATATCAGCAGAGTGAGTTCTTTTATCTGGATTTCCATCTGTTGAAACTTGCTAGAAACCTACCTTTCTGGACTTCAATAATATCATGAAGACTGAGATTCATAAGGATGACCTCCAGATACTACAAGGCTCATTCACTGGTGACTCCCAAATCACAGAAGATAACATGATGCTCAAAATGGTTTTGGTTTTGAGTGCATTGCCTTGCACCCTAATTCTCTAAAATTTGCTCATCCTCATAGATCATGGTGCCCACATTTTCCATACCAAGGACCAGGACTTGTGATCTTAAGAGGACTTGTATGTTGCTTTCAGCACAAGAGACAGTCTGAGAAATACAGCTTGGATGCCATGTGTTATTCATTTCTAGGATAGTCCAATAGTTTATGGGACAACTGGTAAAAGAGGACAGATTTTGAAATTTCAGTCCTTCTGGAAATCAAAGTGCTTTGATTAAAAGCATAGGTTTTTGAGTCAGGTTGACTGGGGTTTCCCTTCCGATTCTGCTGCCTTTTCAGTGAGTGTCACCAAGCAAGTTTATTGACCTGTCTAAGGCTCGGTTTTCTTATCTGTAAAATTGGAGAGTAATAGCACTTTACCTCACTGGCTGTATGGGAAGTAAATTATATAGGACATCCCATGGCACTGTGCCTGGCACACTTTATTCCCTTAAAAAGTACCTGCTATTATTGCTGTTATCATTTATGGTATCTAGTGACCATGAAGTACTTGAAAAACGAAGTCACTTTTTCCCTTGAATGTGCCAGTGAATAAAGAGTATATGTGACACTCTAGCTCATATTTGTGATCCTGAAAATATTTTGGAATTAATTCAATAACACTTGTATTCCACTATATGAGAAGGCGTGTTTGTCCCTGTGTTTTGGACAGAAGGGTAAATTGAACTGGTTTAAGCCAGAGAGGGCATCAGCAGCAGCACCAGATAAGCAACATTTGTCCGCAGACTCCCTGCACTCTGCTACTGGGTCACAGCGACCCCACACCTGGGAGGGTCCAATAAGGACAAAGTAGCCCTTATCTCTGGACAGCCCCAGACACCTTCTAATGGATGTAGTTTGGTGTGGCAGGTTTGATTTTCCTGCCTCAGCCATACTATAAGTTGTGATTCTGCCCTTTTCTCAACCTGAATCTGATGGGCTTAGGGCTCCTGTAGGTTTCTACCCCACTTGGAAAATTTCTGCAGATGGGCTGGAGTGATCTATGACTGTACACGTCCAAGCCTCCACTAGGAACAACACAGAAGCTACCACCCTTACATGGCCCCTTAATGACTGTGTTTTTGTTTTCTTTTTGCAGTCTCCTAACATAGGGATTTAAGGCCTCCCATAAAGCAAACTCCTGATCGTATACTGTAAAGTCCAAAGACAGTAGCATAATTACTCTAAAGCGTAAAGATGCCAAAGGCCTTTACTTTGGCATTCCATGGGTATTTGGCTTCCTACAAAGTTTAGTATCCACAGTTGCAGGGAAAGGATTTCATGAAAGTTCTCTAGGTATAGCTTGAGCTTCTCTAGGAAACTAACTGCATTAAAAAATCTCTCCTGGAACTTGTCCTAAAGAAGGCAGAGTGAAAAATAGTGTAGGGTGTTTTCTTCTAAGAAATCCATCACAAAGATAACACAAATCTAAAATTAAGAGAAACAGAAAAAATAATCCAACGGAATACAGAAAGATGAGACATAACATTTCAAAAACAGTTGAGATGGAAAAACACCCAAACCTGGATATATTATAATGCTAGGGGAAAAGAAGAAGGTGTGGAATGTTGGAGAAGTAGCAGGAGAGTGGCATCGAAAGACTTGGTTATAAATTCATCTGCCCTGGGTAAATCATTCAGTTGAGTCAGTTTCTTCACTTACGAAGTAGTAAAAATAATTCCTACCCTACTGTCAGGGTATCAAAGAGGAACATATGATATCCTGTGTCCAAACTGAAAGAAAGACGAGAACCTAAAGTACAAACTTGTGTTAACAACGATTTGAGATTAAAGAAATTGACCTCCCAAAAAAGGAATATGTGTGTTACTAAAAACCAG
Source organism: Callithrix jacchus (assembly GCF_049354715.1). Taxonomy (NCBI): domain Eukaryota; kingdom Metazoa; phylum Chordata; class Mammalia; order Primates; family Cebidae; genus Callithrix; species Callithrix jacchus. Next base: position 17,759,172 of record NC_133505.1, on the reverse strand, counting down.
GATTTTCTTTTTTGTTTTTGAGATGGAGTTTTGCTCTTGTTACCCAGGCTGGAGTGCAATGGCGCGATCTCGGCTCACCGCAACCTCCGCCTTCCTGGTTCAAGCAATTCTCCTGCCTCAGCCTCCCGAGTAGCTGGGACTACAGGCGCACACCACCATGCCCAGCTAATTTTTGTATTTTTAGTAGAGATGGGGTTTCACCTTGTTGACCAGGATGGTCTTGATCTCTTGACCTCGTGATCCACCCGCCTCGGCCTCCCAAAGTGCTGGGATTATAGGTGTGAGCCACCGCGCCTGGCCAAAACCAGGATTTTCTTATAGATAGTAATGGAGAAAATCACCTTGGGCAGTCCATAGCTAATGTGTTAGCTTGCTAAAGATACCGTAACAAAATACCACTAGGTGGCTTAAACAATAGAAATTTATTTTCTCACAGTTTTGGAGGCTGGTAAGGTTGGTTTCTCCTGGTCTCACTCCTTGGCTTGTAGATGGCCACATTCTCACCTTGTCCTCCCATATAGTTGCCCCTTAGTCTGTGTGTGTCTGTGTCCTAATCTCCTTCTCTTTTTTTTTTTTTTTTTTGCTGTTTTTTGTTTTTGTGTTGAGGCAAGGTCTGTCTCTGTCACCCGGGCTGGAGTGCAGTGGTGTGATCTCAGCTCTCTGTAGCCTTGGCCTCCTGGGCTCAAGCGATCCTCCCACCTCAGCCTTCTGTGTAGCTGGACCACAGGAATGTGCCACCACCCCAGCTAATTTCTTTATTTTTTAATTTTTTTCTAGTGACAGAATCTCGCTATGTTGTTCAGGCGGGTCTCGAACTCCTGGGCTCAAGTGATCTCCCTCCTTGGCCTCCCAAAATGCTGGGGAAGTCACTGCACCTGGCCCTAATAGCGCCTTTAAAGACACTAGTCATATTGGATTAGGCTCCACCCTTATCATCCCATTTAACCTTAATCATCTCTTTAAAGGCCATATCTCCAAATATGGTCTCATTCTGAGATACTAGGGCTCAGGGCCTCAACATATGAATTTGGAAGGGAGCACAATTTAACCCAAAACAGCTATCAAGTTAATTAAGAAAACTAATTAAAAGATGCATTCTTCTTGTTTTAGGAATTGATCAGATAGATCCATTAGGGAACAGGGTACCTCCGTAGAAGAAAATGGTATCTCCAGACTGCTGTGAGGAGACTCTGTGAAAGGCAGCTTGGTAGACCTGGCCCAAGCTTCCAGAGAAGCCTGACTTCCTAGAGTATTTGAACCATGAGAGAAAGGGAGGACCTTGCTTTATTGACTTCCACTTGGGCATTCTGTCAAAGCACTAACAAGTCTGCAGCTCAGTGGTGACAGCTGTTCTTAGAGGACGGATTTAACATAGTTTTGAATTCGATGTTCTTTAAGGTCAAAAGGATTATGGCATGCCTCTTTTTCCCACTTTCTTTCACTATTCCATCACTTAAAGGAAGATTGATCCTATCATCCAGGTTCCTGCTGTGTTCTGCAGAATCATGCATGCTCTTCTCTGTTTCTTCGTTCAGTCCTCAGCTCTCCCTGTCCCCATTCAGCATGAACAGTGATATTCAACAACATCGTTACTTGAAATACACACACACGTAAGCACATGCATGCATACACATACACATTGATTTATATATTTTTGAAACAGAATTGGTCAGTAGAGAGGAAGATGATTTGCAAGCAGTATTTACAAGTGACTTCCTTTCTAGATGTCGGATCTCAGAATTCAGAGAAAGAGATAGGAAGTCCAGCTCATAGCTGAGGTATTCTCATAATACGGGAAGTGCAGGGGAACTGACGCCTATTCCAAATGAACAGATATGAAAAGGCATGGACAAGAAAGTAATAACAAGAGTGGAGCAGGTGATTTGCAGGTGCACACAGATGAGGGTGAGCCTCTTCACTGCTTCCTCTTCCCTCCACAGCTGTATCATTAGCAGGACCACTTGCACACTCTGTAAGGCATAGACCAGTTCCCTGGTAGCAGCCTACATGCTGTATTCAAACAGGAAAATGCAACATAAAGGGGGAATCATGCAGGCAAGATGTGTACTTTGACTTTCTTTCAGAAAACAACTGATGATGGTGAAAAATTATATTTGCAAGAACAAAGCAGCACACATTTAGTAACTTGTAAAACACCCTGTCACGTCTTTCTTCATTAAAAATATGGTATGCCTCCAATGCCCAAGAAGGAAATATTCGTTCCCTGAGGGGCATTATGATCTCACCTCCTGATTCTCACAAACAAGAACGCACTGAGTTATGAGTAGACAGACTTACCCTTAGACCAGGCTCCATTTCAGAGGCAGAGAAGTAACAGGTTATTGTACAAAATTAGTTTGCCCAGGGTTCAAGCTGTTTAGCTGCAGGGGTCTCGCCAAGTGTGAAGTGCTCTTGTCATTGTTATAAGAATGAGGCTGTTGAAAGACCCTGTGATGTAATTCTGAATATGTTGGCACCTGTATTATTTAGCTCTGATTTCAAGGTTCATGACTTGCCCAAAAAAGGACCTGGAAGCTGAAAATGTTAAGGACAAACATTCAGGAATAAGTCACCAAACTTTAAGAAAACAAGTCAGTATTGGCTCCCTTTGGCTTTCAAATAAACTAGGAACTCTTTTTTTTTTTTTTTTTTTTAATTTAAAGTTGGTTTGTTCATATGTAGAATTTCTCAAGTAAAAAAATGTGTTTTTATAAATAGCATGTCTTTTTCAGTAAAGCAAAACCAACTACCTTGTGAGTATGTTTGTTATTGTATTTAATCAGTAAGCATTTATCATCTACTGTACTAAGGACAAGGTCTTGTGCAAGGAGTTTCACAGTACATGAGAAAAGGAATCAAATCTACTCATACCTATTCAGGGGAATAAAAAATGTACATAAAAGTTTTAACAGAATATAGAAAATGACAGCTTCCGTGAGAACAGAAAAAAAGATTATTGAGGATGGTAAGAGGGAGTTGTTTATTCTGGCTAGAAAAGGCTTTAGAGATGTTTTTAATCTAAGAGTCTTGAGAGCCGAATAGATATATTTTAATATAAGAAAATGGGGAAGAAGGAGGAAGGCAGGAGATATTTTCAAGAAAGGAAGGAGGGTAAGTGGAATGCCAATTCATAGGGAAAAGCATGCCTGGAGTGTACCTGAGGCATGGTGGCCAGGCCAGTTTTGTTGGAGGAGAGGGCAGAGAGAAAGGGATCTAAGGTAGATGCATTGAAAAGAATTTGAATACCAAGCCGGGAAGTGACATGGTCAGAGCTGAAGTCTATGCATAAGGCGGAGTGAATGGAGGGAGATGGGGGCGCCATCAGTTACAAACGCAACTGCAGTGGTGGGGAACATAATGGTAATAAATAATAACGATAATAAATAGTAGTAACAGCTCTCACTTGTTGAGTGCCTAGTAGTGACTTCTTAGATTACGTCCTTAGATTAATCTGCACAGCAAGCTTGTATGGTAGGTACAAACACAGCCAGTGCTCATTTTTCCAAGGTCTGTTAGGTACAAACACAGTCTGCCCTCGATATCCACAGGGAATTGGTTCCTGAATGCTTCCACTCTCTCCTGCAAACCCCCAACCCCTGCCATGCTCAAGCTCCTGATATAAAATATCAGGAAATATATATTTCCAAATAATCTATGCACATCCTTACACATAGTTTAAATCATCTCTAGCTTACTTATAATACCTAATAGAACGGAAATGCTATGTAAACAGTTGTTATACCGTATTGTTTATTAAATTTGTTATTTTTATTGCCACATAGTTATTTGTTATTTTTGCCTGACATTTTCAGTCCCCCCATGGATTGAACAGAGGGCTGACTGTACAGCCAGTCTTCATTTTTCTTGGATTCTGCTTTTGCAAAATTTGCCTACTCACTAGAATGTATTTGTAACCCCAAAATCAATCCTTGGGTGCTTTCACAGCCATTCACAGACATGTGCAGAGCAGCGAAAATTTGAGCTGAGATGGAACAAAGCGAGGCTCTGCCTCCGTGTTTGAGCTCTCATCCTGTTAATATGTCCTTTTTGCAGTCTATTTTGTGCTACCTTTTTTTTTTTTTTTTTGAGACGGAGTTTCGGTCTTGTTACCCAGGCTGGAGTGCAATGGCGCGATCTCGGCTCACGGCAACCTCCGCCTCCTGGGTTCAGGCAATTCTCCTGCCTCAGCCTCCTGAGTAGCTGGGATCAGAGGCACGTGCCACCATGCCCAGCTAATTTTTTGTATTTTTAGTAGAGACGGGGTTTCACCATGTTGACCAGGATGGTCTTGATCTCTCGTGATCCACTCGCCTCGGCCTCCCAAAGTGCTGGGATTACAGGCTTGAGCCACCGCGCCCGGCTTTTTTTTTTTTTTTTTTTTTTTTTTTGCATTTTGGTGCTTTTTGTTGGTGGTTTTCCTGTTTCGAATGGCCCCAAACATCATGCTGAAGTGCCATGCAGTGCTCCTAACTTCAGGGAGGCTGTGACTTTATGGAAAACATACAGTGAGCATGGCTCAGGCATGAGTGATACTGCTGTTGGGCGTGTGACTTCAATGTTAATGAATCAACAGTATATGTTAAATCTGGTGTGGCTCAACAAAAACAAACAGAAAACGAAAGGTATGTACAGGTGGGCTGGAGAAAAATGCTCACAGAGACTTCACCTTGCATTTCCCCCAGTAGCAATGGTTCAGCATTTGCTAATTCAGTGTTCACAGCGACTTTATGAGACAAAACTGCCACAAATAGTGAGAATCCATTAGTTATTTACTTCCCACAGAGAAGGAAACTGAGGCTTGGAGAAATGAGGAACTTGTTGGAGGCTGCACAGCCAGCATGAACTCACACTGAAATGTCATAAATGGCACACATTTCAAAAGACATTAATGGGCCTGGACATGGTGATGGCAAGGAATGGAAGAGAGGAGGCAAAGTGTAAATGATTGAGGAAGTAGAATCAATAGGCTTTGGCCACTGACTGCACATGTGGAGGGCTAAAAGGAGGAAGGGGTGCAGGAGGACCCTAAAGTCCGGTGGAGGTGATGGAAGGTCAAGTCTGGAGGGCCTGAGGGTCAAGGTTCCAGGGAGAGTAGGCAGCAGCTCCAGCTGCAAATAAGGACTGAGGCTGGGGGCAGATGGGCCAGCTATTACTTCCTGAGCACTCACTATGTTCTAGATGCCCCTAAGAGGCTCTAGCAAAATGATCTCATTAAATCCTCATGACTCTATGAGAGAGAAAGAGGGACTTTTATACCCATGTTACAGATGAGGACAGTGAAGCTCAAAGACATCAAGTAACTTGTCCCTGGACATCCTGCTGATAAACCAGAGATCAGGGAATGAATACCCAGGCAAAGGGATCCTGGCTAGTTGTGATCACAGTGAGACATTTTGGAGTTTCGGATCTTGGAGGAAGAGAAACATTAATATTACGATACCTGACCTTGTTCTCTAGTTTCGTGTTTTTAATTTTGCTTTTTCCATTATTCTCCTTATTCCACATATTTTTCTACCTTCATGTTTCTATTCAAATTCTTTTCTCCCACAGGAAGATTCTTCTCTCCTAGCCTTTAGGTTTTCTTGTTTTGTTTTGTTGATATTGCAAAAGGGTGATTAAAATTATTTGGTAGCTGAAAAAATTGGACATTTTAGTTGTGTTATCTTATATTGTGCTGTTGAGTGAAAATATGCGAACATTTCAGTGTTTCCTAGAGTATAATATTTATTACTAAGAAGTCATTCTTGCATTTCACATTAACGGAGATACAGGTGACTTACAGATGTACTCATTAACAGAGGAGAAGCACAGCTATGCTGTTTTTCTACTAGATTTGGATAACCTGGAACAAGAAGATATGGTCCTCATTTTACATTTCATCTCTGATATCAATTATCCCTGAACCTTTTTAAAGACTTGAAGGCTTTCTTTACATTTCCTAAATGTGTATTGCTGAGAATTATTTGCCCATGTTCCTGAGCTATTACAAAATTAAATAATCCTCAATACTTAGATATTAAGGACATTCCCACAGCCCTCTTAGTAGTACTGTTCTTATGGACAAAAGTGTTTCCAAATACAACAAATATTTCATCTTCATTATATTAAAAACTGTGAACAATATATAATAGGGAAAAACTCTTAACAGAATATTGGGCTCCTTTCTTGTTTCTAGAATGGCCCTCCAAAATGTACAAGGAGGTGAGCATTCTTTCTGACCACGTGGAAGGTGCTCTCTCCCGAGCTGTGGCGCTCCATTAAAACACCACAGAGTTCAAATGCTGAGGAGTGCGACAAGAAAAGTAAGCTTGAATCTTTGTAGGCAAGTGGAAAGCAGTCCTCTTACAAGGGAGTCTCTATTCTTTGAAATAACCCAAGTCTGAAACCCTTCATTTATAAATTAAAGAAGAAACCTGCTGAACTATGCTGAAAGCAGGGAGAGAGAGAAAAGCAGTGTTGGTGACCACCGTGTATACTCAGTCAGTTGTAACTCTTAGGTGAGTAAATTCTGCGTGTGTGTAGAGACCTGGTAGTGTAGAAACAAATGCTATGACCAAGAAACCTTAAGAAATCTTTGTCCTCTTCCTAAACTTCCATACCCTATAAAGGGAACTGGAAAAAGTCAAGCCACGTTTGATTTCACAATCACCTGAAACCATGTTTCAAGTATCCTGGACGGAATCAAGTCCAAACTGGGCTTTGCCAAACCCAGGGGAAATTCACTCCATATGTTTCTGATTCATTTATAGTTTAATCATCAAAATAATGTTTTGCAAGGACTTGTTTTGTCCAAGAAAGCTTTTATGAGCCATTTTAAAACACTATCTTGAAAACAGGAAGTTCTGTTTTGCCAAGAGCTAGCAGACACCTGAGCACAGGCTCTGGAATTGGTTGCTGGGGCAGAAGCTCTGGATACCGAGGTTTCCAGCACGGCAGAGCTGGCTTTATCATTCCTTCAGGGAGTCTGTGTTGTGTGTCCTCTCTACTCACCAGAATTATAGAACTCTTTCAGGGGAAAGAACCCAAGGGAAAAGTGACTACTGGCTTTCATGATGTCTGCTCAGACCCATCCCCCTTCATGGAATCTGATGCCCCCTTCCCCACATTCCATTTGCTAAATGATGGCTCAGAGATAACTTCTCTGCTGAAATCATAATGTTAGAATTGTAGCTTTTAAAAGCCTAAGGTAAAATTTCACAGAGGAGCCTGGAAAACAGCAGCTTCAAAGGAGTCGCTGACTCCAGGAAAAGGAAAAGAAAAATTCCCTTTCTTTCTGAATTTCTTTAAATTTGTTTTTCACGGCAAAATACACATAACATGAAATTTAGCATCTCGGCTATATTTAAGTCTTCAGGCTTGTGGCATAAAGTACATTCACAGTCCTGTGCAACCGTCACCATCATCCACTCCTCTCCAGAACTCTTCTTCATTTGCAAGAGTAAAACACTGCCCGTTAAACAGTAACTTTTCATTTCCCCCTCCCTCCAGCCCCTTGCAAACATCATTCTACTTTCTGTTTGAATTAAGGAGTAACTAAATTCATCTGGTGACATGAGCTTTTTTGTCACTAAAGTATGAAAGGACTTTTGTTATATGGATTCTTGTACAAGGGATACTGGAGATAGAGTAGGAAAATGTCTTTGATGAGAATTGTATAATTGACACAAATGGACTCCACTGATCCCCGGCAAATCATGAAACTAGAGTTCAATGAAGGCGTTTCACCAGGGAGTTCTGCTGCTGTGTTGCTCTTTTGATGATCTGATAGTAAAAATGTATAGAACCTTCTTTAAAAAAAAAAAAAAAGTGGTTGTCAAACTTTAAAATGCATTAGAATCTCCCAGGGATCTTGTTAACCTGCAGATTCTGATTCAGCAGGTCTGAGGTGGGGCTCAAGATATTACATTTCTAACAACCTCCCAGGTGATGGTAATGCTGCTAGTCCGTGCACCACACTTGGGGAAACAAGGTTCTAGAAGAGTGGTTCATGACCTTTGGCAGCCTTTTTAAAATTCTAACTCAAATATTCTGGGTGGGCTTTGGGCCTAGGTAATTTTAAAGTACTTCGAGTAATCCTAAAGTACAGCTAGCATTGAGAACCTCTGACCTGGGGAAATTGAGTTAATATTTTTAGTCTGCCTCTCTTCAAATCAGATATCTCATCTGAGTCGTTGAGGATTAGATTGCAGGGAATTCATACTTGACTTCTCTAGTACGAGCCTTAAGTGGCTATTTCTGTGTTCCTGCTAAAAGAAAGAGCCGAATGCTTTAGATTCCAGATATGCTAACTACAGAGCTGACATTCAGCTATGAAAATCTAGCAACCTGTCTTGTATTTTCACCCCTTGCAGAGGGTATTCCTAGGCCGGATATGGTGACTCATGCTTGTAATCCCAGCACTTCAGCAGGCCGAGGTGGGAGGATCACTTGAGCCCCGGAGTTTGAGACCCGCCCAGGCAATGTGGTGAAACCCCATCTCTACCAAAAATATATATGCTCAGATACATAATTGAAAACTCAGAATCTTGCGCTAAAAAAAAATCAAGAGAAAATGTTATCTTAAAAATGTTAAGAACAGGCCAGGTGTGGTTCACGCCTGTCATCCCAGCACTTTGGGAGGCCCAGGCAGGTGGATCACCTGAGGTCAGGAGTTTGAGACCAGCCTGGCCAACATGGTGAAACCCCATCTCTACTGAAAATACAAAAAATTAGCCAGGCGTGGTGGCGCACACCTACAATCCCAGCACTAAGGACGCTGAGGCAGGAGCGTCACTTGAACCCTGGAGGTAGAGATTGCAGTGAGCCGAGATCACGTCACTACACTCCAGCCTGGGCAATAGAGTAAGACTCCGTCTCAAAAAAAAAAAAAAAACTCACAAATGTTAAGCACAAATGTTACAATCCACTTGTCTCCAGCATTTGTTTATTAAAATAAATGTATTATTACTTCAGTGGAACATCCGATTCTGATTTTAGCTGCATCCTGATGGATCTTCTTGGATGAGTCACTTGCAAAGTGCACCTCTTAGAAGCTGAATGTGCTGTCTGTGGTTGAGGTAATTAAATACTGCGGACTTAAACATTAGAGAATGCCTGCCAAAGACAATTATTTCAGTTTAGCTTAATTGAGACGAAACTTCTCTTCCTCACCATAATTAGCCAACAGGAGCAGTTATTTTTTAAGGCCACTCCTAATTTCTGATAATAAAACTGTGGCAACATAAAAAAGAACATTTCCCTGTTTATTCTGGCAGATGGATGCAGACCCAATTTAGCTAATAAACAGATCAACTTATTGAAATATAAAACCCAAAAGAAGAAGAATTAAGTGCACAGCAGTATTTTATAACTTTAATCTGCCAAAAAGCTATTCTTATGCCCCCCATCTTTTTGCCAATAGTTTTAAAATGTCAGGCTTTAATTAAAAATTAAAAGTAATTAAAAATTAGAATGAAAGACGATGCCATATAAACATTTCCCATTTTATGCTGTGGGTGGCTCATGTATGTGAGCCAAAGACTGACCAAAACCAATCATCATTGCAAATGTCTTCTTAGCTGTTTTCTCCGTAAACTAAAACTGTGTAGTAGTGATCAGTAGTAGACTGGTAATTAATAGAATAGACATGACCAGGACAGACTTGAAGAGGTGTTTCCTGTTCTTCACTGCAATGCCTGTTTTGAGATCGTGTGCACTTTGTCCTGGCCCTTTGAGCTAACGTAACCCACTCATGTTCTAGGGCTGAGCAGCACAAAGCAGCCAGAGCTGGAAGAAACAAATCAGGGTCCTTCTTGCTGGTTTCTTCTCTGATTCAGTTTCCAACCAACACTAGCCCTGGGACCCAGGCCATCTTTCTTGGCCTTTTTGCACATCATACTTATCTGGGTTCTTTTCAGTACTTAGAATTCAGCTCTTCTCATAGACTTAGGGTTTGCCACCCTTAAGAGGGGTTTAAAATATCCCCTACTGCCTCCTCAGCTGGGAACTTCCCACCCCCACCCCTTAGCCCCAGGAAACCCATTCCCAGTATAACAACAGTAGCCAGGCCAGGCCAGCAACAATTACAAAAAACTATCAACAAACCTGGAGTAAATGAAACTAAATGAATCTGGCCTCCAGGTTACTAAAGACACCTATGTGGGACAAAAGGATGGGAAAAAAGAGAGGCCAGTGGGATGGAGGCGCCCTCGCGTGCCTGAGGGAACCGATGGACCCCCTTGAATTTGGGTTCATGCATATTCTTCTCTAGAACACCTGGCCACTTCTCATCACTGGGACTAGTTTTGAAGTTGAGGTTTGGGAGGGTGGCATGAGGAGGGAGACCTTAAATTTGTATATTCTTAGCCAGGCACAGTGGCTTACGCCCAAAATCCCAATACTTTGAGAGGCCGAGGTGGGTGGATTGCCTAAGGTCAGGATTTCAAGACCAGCTTGGTTAACATGGTGAAACCCTGTCTCTACTAAAAATGCAAAAATAATTAGCTGGGCATGGTGGCAGGCATCGGTAGTCCTAGCTACTCAGGAGGCTGAAGCAGCAAGAATTCCTTGAACCTGGGAGGCAGAGGTTGCAGTGAGCTGACACCCTGCCACTGCACTCCACCTGAGCGACAGAGTGAGACTCCATCTAAAAAAAAATGTATATTCTTTTAAAATCATGATTTGAAAAGGCATCCTTTAAATTTAAGTTCCCTGTAATACTAGAAGCTCTGATGAATCTAGTTCCCTTGAGGGTAACTTTCAGGTGCACCCAGTTTTCACTTTTGAAGGGAAAAAGGGCGATGTGAATTTTGAAGAGATGGCCAATAACTTCATCAATTTGCTTAGATAGTGCACTTTTCTTCTTGAAGCAAGTGTGAACCACATTTGGATCCTATCTTAAAAAAAAAAAAAAAAGAGGAAACAATGCCTAAGAGCGTATCCACCGCAGTTGCTGGGATAGACCCCCTAATTCTCAGAGCCAGAGATTCTGTTCAGTTTTTGATGATTGATTGGATTTTTAAAGTGGATGCATTTTCACCAAGGGGGTAGGCTAAAACAAGGGAGTAGAAAACTGCTAATAAAATCAAATATTGTAATAGCAAAGGATGGGCAGGTTCACAGCCGGGCAGAAATAATAGCAAGAATTAAGGCAAGAAAGGTGGTGAGAAATGTAGAAAAGAAGAAGCAGAAGGTCCTCCCCAGAGCCTAAAGGGGATAGTCAGGAGCCCAAAAAGAAGTCCAAGACAAGAATTCCGAAAGCCTAAGCAGTTCCCTGCGATAGAAAGAAGCAAGCCAAAACTGATTAAGAAAACCAGAAATAAGACAAAACTGAGGAACCAAGGCCAGCTCTCGACTCATTCTCGTTTGAATAGCCTGGGAGCAGGTTCAAAACACTGATCATAGGCTTCATCCTAGGCCAGTTGAATCAAAATGTCTAGATGTCAAACATGAGGATCAGAACTTCCTTTAAATGTCTCCCGGGTTCAAATGCACATCAAGAGCTGAGAATCCAGGAGTGGCCTAACCAGGAAGCCTGTGTTGTACTCTCTGTTAGGACAATAGATTTGAAGGTGGACATTCTGTAGCTGGCCTCACCGTCCAGCTGTCACCCACTGGCCACATGTGGCCAAAGAACACTTGAAATGTGCCTTGTCCAAATTGCCATGCACTGTGTTAAATACACACTGGATCTTGAAGACGTAGTATGAGAAAACAAATAAGAAACATCTCATTAAATTTCATATTAGCTATATGTCAAAATAATATTTTGGATATATTGGGTTAAATAAAATATATTTCAAAAATTAATTTCACCAGTTTCTTTTTACTCTTTGAATGTGGCCACTAGAATACTTTAAATTACCTGTGTAACTCACGCTATATTTCCATAGGACTGTGCTGTTTCAGAGCCCACAGTTAAGACCACAAAGCAAGAGGAAACCATAGGAAAAGCATTTTTTGATACTGATTTATTGTTTAGTCTTTGTAATCAAAGACATTGTTTAAGGCCCGGTGTGGTGGCTCACACCTGTCATCCCAGCACTTTAGAGGCCGAGGTGGGCAAATCACCTGAGGCCAGGAGTTTGAGATCAGCCTGGCCAACAAGGTGAAACCCCATCTCCACTAAACATACAAATATTAGTCAGATGTAGTAGTCGTACCTGTAATCCTAGCATTTTAGGAGGCCAAGGCGGGCAGATTACCTGAGGTCAAGGGTTCAAGGCCAGCCTGGCCAACATGGTGAAACCCTGTCTCTACTAAAAATACAAAAATTAGCCTGATGTAGTGGTGGGCACCTGTAATCCCAGCTATTTAAGAGGCTGAGGCAGGAGAATTGCTTGAACCCAAGAGGTGGACATTGCAGTGAGCCGACATCATGCCACTGCACTACAGCCTGGGAGTGTGTTTTTTTTTAAAGGATCCGTGGTATCTATTTTGCTCTAGGGTTGCTGACTTACTGCCAGAGCTGTAAATTGTCAATGTCAAGGCACCAACAGAAGATGAACAAAACCAGAGGCCACGAGACGGGCTTGACTGTTCTGACCAAAAGCACGGTGCAAAGAAAGATTATTTATTGTTATTCAAGAGTCCTGGGTTCTAACAGGTTGTTTTTTCCAAAGGTGGGAGCACTCACCGTCTTTAAAAAATAAACAAACAAACATATATCTTGGGGTTGAAGAGGCTGGGATTTTTTAAAGCTCCTTTTCAGAGTTTTCCTGTATTTTCTCATCTCTTCTTGACCAATGCAAACAATACCATTCTCTGTAACTCCAGTCACTTTCACAAACTATATCATCCTCTTAACCTTTGTACTCTTATTTCACTCAGCATATTGCTGTGGACTTTTCCTATCCTTCAATTCAAATCTCATGACAGTCTTCTGCAAGAAGCAGTATTTTAGTTCACAAATGTCCCAGACTGTTAACCAGATTTTTCTCACTCACAGAGTAAAATCTTGGGGGACTCAGGAGGTCTGTTCTCTGGCATTAACTATTCATGTGACCTTGAGGTCAGTTTGTCTAGATCTCAGTTTTTCCAAATAAAAATCAAATTCCCCAACATTGTCTAATTGGGTGACAACTCAATTGAGGTTGCCTTTCAATTGAGTGTATGAGGTTGCCTTTCAATTCCAGTCTCATACACTTGGAACATTTGGTGGATACAGGAAGTACGTGCTGGGTCTTGGGGTTTGGAGTTTCCAAAAGCTGACCCAGAGATAAGATTTTAAATGCAAGCAATGTTCTGGGAGGTGCACACAGAAAATACCAGCAGGGATCTGGGGAAGTTGGACAAAAAAGAGAAGAAAGTCGGTAAAGAATGTTATTTTCACGCTAGAGACCACTGTGTGAAACATACGTGCAAGTTATTCCAATTTAAGTGTGTGGAAATTGGGGTATTGACTTACTTCCTCTCCATCATTGGTTGATCACTGCTTCATTAAGCATTTTCTCCCATACTCCCATGGTCAGGGGGAAAAAAAACCCTCTGTATAGTTGTAGGTGTTTCCAATGAGCTTCTAATTAGGGAAGTAAGCGCCATTGGGTTATGGATCGGAGTGTTGAGTCTATTGCAATGAGTGTGTGAAGTATGGGGGAAGTCTGGGAAATGAATCATAAATTGGGAAATAGGAAAGCCGGTGGCTTGGTGTTTTGCATTCTTTTAAACTTGCTGTGACATTTCTAGAGATTACAAGGCATTGTTCTGCAATGCTTAGCAGCGTTAACATGCTACCTCCATGATGGAAATGGAAAATTAATTTGCAGCTACACATTAAAAAAGAGTTTGCGGCCGGGCGCAGTGGCTCAAGCCTGTAATCCCAGCACTTTGGGAGGCCTAGGCGGGTGGATCACAAGGTCGAGAGATCGAGACCATCCTGGTCAACATGGTGAAACCCTGTCTCTACTAAAAATTACGAAAAATTAGCTAGGCAGGGTGGCGTGTGCCTGTAATCCCAGCTACTCAGGAGGCTGAGGCAGGAGAGTTGCCTGAACCCAGGAGGCGGAGGTTGTGGTGAGCCGAGATCGCGCCATTGCACTCCAGCCTGGGTAACAAGAGTGAAACTCCGTCTCAAAAAAAAAAAAAAAAAAGAGTTTACAAAGATCCTGACCAGAGTGAAAAGGGTGGTATGTTAATAAATTATGGGTGTTCTGTATTATTTATATGAAAATGCTCTTAAAACTTCACTCTGCAAAAATCTGCAATGAAATTTTTTCTCTATATCCATTATTCAGAAATGACATTAAAATGTTATAGCACTATGACATTTTAACTAACAAGAGGCTCATTTTTAATTGCTTAGTATAGAAGGTTCAGTTTGGCCAAAAGCCTTTCTTCATGTATTTTGGGTCTTTCTTTTCTTTTTTGAGACAGGATCTCACTCTGCCACCCAGGCTGGAGTGCAGTGGTGTGATCACTGCTCACTGTAGCCTCCGCCAACCAGATTCAAGCAACCCTCCCACCCCAGCCTCCTGAGTAGCTGGGACTACAGGAACACACCAACAAGCCTGGCTATTTGTAAACTGTTTTGTAGAGGTGGAATATCGCTAAACGCTGTTGCCCAGGTTGTTCTAATTTCTAGTCTCAAGTAATTCTCCCCGCTCAGCCTCCCAGAGTGCTGGGATTACAGGCAGGAGACACCATGGGAGGCCAAATCTTTCTTTAAATGCACAGCCAGTGCTGTAGGTAAAATGGGCCAATTGGTCTTATGATCATCCGTTGAAAAGTTTTGGCATTTAGATGTGCTTCTAGAAATATATGGGGTGGGAGGAATGGGATAATTCAATTCCTTTTCCCCCTTCTGAACTTTATTTCTGAGAACTCAACTTGCCAACATCTATGAAAAATAGAAGAGGCTTAGCAATCAATCACTGGGGGTGGGGGTGATGGAAGGGGAAGGAGACAGCTGGCCAAGGAATTCTAAGCTTCAATCATTTTGTAGTTCAGAGCAAGAGAGCAGGATTGCTGACTTTTCGATTTCCTTTGAGAGGTGGTGTGTGAATGGCATATGGAATATTCTAATAAAGTCAAGTATAGGTTTAACTCCTTTAGGAAACAATCAAGCAGGTAAAACATAAAAGTCCTAGGGTGAATTTAGAATAAAAAGGGACCTTGTAGAGCATCTGATTCAACCCTTTCATTTAACTCAGGAAGAAACCAAGACCTTGAAAGTTTCAGAGATTTGCCCACCAGGACTCCAGAACGGTGGACTGAAGTGTTCTCATACATGTCCAGTGCTCTTTCTGCCCCACCTGACTTCTACGGTCTTCCCCCCCATCAGTGATTTTACTTTCTGTGGTTTTAATTACTCATAGTCAACCACAATATGAAAATATTAAATGAGAAATTCCAGAAATGAACAATTCATAACTTTTATCCATCTACTCTATCCTGCCTGGGTCATGGATCATTCCTTCATCTGGTGTCTCTTCCTGAAGATGCTTCCTACCTGTGAGCCACTAAGTAGCCATCTCAGTTATCAGATCAACTGTCTGGCTGTCACAGTGCTTGTGTTCACATAACTGATTTTACTTAATTATTCTATTTTATTATGAGTAATAACTGCTAATCTTTTACTGTATATAATTTATAAGTTGAATTTTATAGATATATACGTATAGAAAAAAATGTATATATAGGGTTCGCTATGATCTGTGGTTTGTTTGTTTGTTTGTTTTTGAGACAGAGTCTTGCTCTGTTGCCCAGGCTGGAGTGCAACAGTGCAATCTCGGCTCATTGAAACCTCTGCCTCCTGTATTCAAGCAATTCTCGTGCCTCAGCCTCCCGAGTAGCTGGGATTACAGGTGCCCACCACCACACCCAGCTAATTTTGTATTTTAGTGGAGATGAGGTTTCACCATGTTGGCCAGGTTGGTCTTGAACTCCTCACTTCAGGTGATCCACCGACCTCGGCCTCCCAAGGTGCTGGGATTACAGGCATGAGCCACGGTGCCTGGCCAAAAATGATCTGCAGTTTTAGGCATCCATTGAGGGTCTTGGAATGTACCCCCCTGCAGATAAGGGGAAGGGTGCTGCTATATATTGCTGCTGTTCCTCTTCCTCCTCTTCCTCTCTCTCTCTCTCTCTCTCTCACTTTTTCTCTCTCTCTTTCTCTCTCTCACTCACACACATACAAACAAAACTCATGTAAACAAGACATTGGACTTGAAAAGAAAACTATCTAGAACCCATTTCTTTTAGCTTATCCCTATATGTAATCCCTTCACACACAGTCCCCCAAAAAGTTATAAAGTTGTTCTTGGCTTTACAAGGATGGGAGTAAAACACTGGAATCCTCCAGTTAAACAAGGTCCGCAAGGATTTGTGTAAATCATTTGTTTAACATTGAGAGCCCAGTAATTAGGGTAATGTAAGGGTTGAAGTTAAATGAGCATGCCACTAATGGAGAAAGGTGATTTTTCACCGAGTCTTTTTCTAGACCTTTTTCTAGATCTCCACCATGAGAAGCATTGCAGGCCATTTAGCCTTAAGAAGTGAGGGAGCACCCTTCCTGTGTGGCTCTGTACTGCATCCCTCAGCTTCTCTTTGCCTCATCTGTTCCAATGTCTTTGTCATTTAACATCTCTGAACCTCAGTCTCTCTCTTTGAAAAAACATTTCTTGGCTGGGATAGATCTTGTTTTGGAGGAGGTCTTCCTAAGGAAAAATATGGAAATACCTGATTTTGAAAATGTAGGAAAAACATGTGCATGTGAACACATTGCTAGGTCCTCTTCCAAGGCCTTCGGAAAGGGGCCCAGGCCTAATTCCAGCTCCCGTATCTTCAAGGTAAAGCTGCCTCTGCGTTTCAGCATCCTGCACGATGTTTCCTTCTGTCTCTAGGAATCCAACTGCATCCTGCCTGGCCTGGGTTGCAGCAGCGCCCTTGTCTAGGCACCTGAGTTCCATCCACGCCACTGCTCCATCTCCCACTGGATGCCAGAGTCAGTGTTCAAAATCTGAATCTCATCATGGCATTCCCTTGTGCAAATCCTCCCTCCCTGATTTTCCACCATCTTAAAGATAACCACTAATTCCTTAGAAAGGCATCCAAGGCCGTCTGGGAGGATCCAGTCCTTACCCTTCTAATACTCACTCTTGCCAGGCTGTCAGGAGCACATCCACACCCCAGCCACCCATGCCGTCTGCCATTCCATGCAGTCAGGGCTCTCCTGTCTCCATGCCTGCTGTCCTGCTCTGCTTCCTCACACTCTGGCTCTCTCTCTCTCTCTTTTATTGTACTCTAGGTTCTGGGGTACATGTGCAGATCATGCAGGATTGTTGCATAGATACATACATGGCAATACAGTTTGCTGCCTCCATCCCCCCATCACTTGTATCTCGCATTTCTCCCCATGTTATTCCTCCCCAACCTCCCCACCCCCCACTGTTCCTCCCCAGCCCCCGCCAACAGACCCCAGGGTATGATGCTCCCCTCCCTCTGTCCATGTGTTCTCATTGTTCAACACCTGCCTATGAGTGAAAACATGTGGTGTTTGATTTTCTGTTCTTGTGTCAATTTGCTGAGAATGATGGTTTCCAGATTCGTCCATGTTCCGACAAAGGACACAAACTCATAGTTTTTTATGGCTGCGTAGTATTCCATGGTGTATATGTGTCACATTTTCCCTGTCCAGTCAATCATCAATGGGCATTTAGGTTGGTTCCAGGTCTTTGCTATTGTAAACAGTGCCATGATGAACATACGTGTGCATGTGTCTTTATAACAGAATGATTTATAGTCCTTTGAATATATACCCAGTAATGGGATTGCTGAGTCAAGTGGAATTTCTATTTCTAGGTCCTTGAGGAATCGCCACACTGTCTTCCACAATGGTTGAACTAATTTACACTCCCACTAACAGTATAAAAGTCATATCTCTTTTTTAAGACTTTGTTCCCAAGTCACCCAATAGCAATGCCTCTCTGTGCTCCCCAATAAAAATAAGCATTCCTTCCCTCACCACACCCTGCGTCTTAACATCTGGGAGATGTTATTGCTCTGATGAGCTTCTCCCGCTGCAAAGCTTGACAATAGTCACATATGTCTTCTTTGTATTTGCAGTGCCTGCTGGGACAGTGCTGGCTCATAGCTGATGACACGTGTTTGTTGCATGGAGTCAACTTTGTATTAACTCCTTACTTACCATGGCAGTATCAAGTCTCAAGAGAAAGAGTGTTTTCCAACTTTTCAGAATGAAATTGAGTGCTAACAAGATATGAAACTCAGAATGCCTCCATCTGCTATTTGACCACCAGGATCATTATAGATTTTAACTGGAATATTCCTATTGATCACTGGGCTTGGTCTTCTGCATCTGTAGACCTTCGCAGCACGAATGATAAGGCCAGCTGGTGAAAAGAGGAGGGAGATGCTCCTAGTAGTGATTTGTCCTTAATAAGCTAAAAATGATTGCTGATTTTAAGGTCCTTTCTTTAGAGGAAGCTGAAGAAGAGAGTGGCCAGGAGACCACTCCCCTCCTGCCTCCATCCCCGCCACTAAGTGCATTGTCCCTGGTGGACCAGGTGCTGTGTTGGGCAGAGACTGTTGCATTTAAACTTTCTTCAGGTGCAGGAGTGAGAGAGTGAATTCTGCTCTCTTTTTGCTGCTTGAAAATTTCACCTGGCCCCTTGTTCTTCACTTTCAGCAGATTCCCTCTAATCATTATTATAATCATTAAGCATGTCTCTGCATCCATTAGGTGCATCTCTGAACATGGCAGTGCTGCACCAAGCATTGAATAAAGGATGCAGTTCAGCCGGCAGATTCTACTTCAGGAGTTCACAGTGCACATGTGGCTATGAGAGAATAGTTGGTGCAGTCCAGAGACCCTGCCTGAGCTCTGTTTTGCAGTTGGCAGTGGGTCTCTAGTGGTCTGACATTCTGGAGAGACTCTACTCTCATCCACAGAATGGTAGAATACCAGATTTGAATGCACCTGCAGGTTTTCATTGCTTACATTGTGTTGTTTTGTGATGGCATACGCAATTAGGATGCACCTGCACATTTTCATTGCTTGCATTGTGTGGTTTTGGTGTAACTTTGTAGCATTGTGAGCCTCACATACAGGCATTATTGTTTAGAGAAACATTTCCTTTCTATGTTTATATGAGGAGGAGATCCAATGCAGTGAGATTTCCTTTAAAGAAAATGAGCATCCCCCCCCCCCAAAAAAAACCACACAACAAATGTTGCAGTGTATTTGGGGAATACTGTAATCCACCATGATTCTTTCTAGAACAAAATCAAATGCTAAAGGTTATCTCATCCTTTAGTTGTTGAATACCTGGTAAATAACACAGTTTATTTGGAATGACCGATTTAAGAAGACCTGCTTTTCATCCAGAAAATGGCTCTCTGAAATGTTGGTTTTTGTTTACATAAGGATGAAATCTCTCTCACAATTAGCATGCTTTGTCGTTAGCCACAAGTGGAGATAGTTCTCTTCATAGTATATAGAAATGTTCAATCTACTGATGGGAAAGCTGATGACTAATTATGAAATCCTGGTCAAATTATTGAGTTGTTTTGTGTCGTAGCAAAAGGAGGGCGGCGTAAGTTCTCAAGGTAACAATTTTTATATAATAGTGAAAATTTGTTATTCTCAGTGCATACAGAAAAAAAAGCATGGAGTGTGTGTGTGTGTGTGTGCCCGCACATGTACGCACATGTGTGTCACAAATGACAGATGCTGAAAGGTTTATTATTTAACCTGTTCCTTCCTTTTTGCTCTTACAAATTTAGCTTCCCAGTGGCCTTCAAGTGACCAGGGTGAGAGGATTCATTGTCTCCCCTCGTCACCCTTCCAGACGTGGACCCAGGGCACCAGGGTCTGGAGTGTCAAGCATGTCCCACACGAGTGAGACGATATGCTCCCGGAGGCCAAATGTGTTTTGCCAAATAGCACAGTGACTTGCACTTACCCAGTATTGCCCAACAGACTTTGGAATGAATGCATAGGAGAGTCAGGGGTTAAAAATGCTGAGTTTAGATTTGCTATTTTTGAGTCACAAACAGAATGATTTTTTTTTTTTTTTGAGACTGAGTTTCACTCTTGTTACCCAGGCTGGAGTCCAATGGCACGATCTTGGCTCACCGCAACCTCCACCTCCTGGGTTCAGGCAATTCTCCAGCCTCAACCTCCCAAGTAGCTGGGACTACAGGCATGCGCCACCATGCCCAGCTAATTTTTATATTTTTAGTAGAGACGGGGTTTCACCATGTTGACCAGGATGGTCTTGATCTCTTGACCTTGTGATCCACCTACCCCGGCCTCCCAAATTGTGGCAAGAAGGATGGGATGAAGTGGGCAGTTTGAAAAAAATTGTCTATGAAAACTAGTTGAGACTCCCATGTCACAACTCTTAGATAAATTCTTTTCACTTCATTCTAGGGACACCGGTGCAGACCAAAGGCAAAGACAGCCTGGACGAGAGACATCCTTGCTGTTATTTATATATTTTTATGAAATATATTTTTATGAAAATATGACTCTCCTTAGTCATATTTTCATTTTTCAGAAATTCCCAAGTAGGACTGAATCTGCCTACACGATTTCTTTAAAATTAAACTTGTACATCAGTATTCATAGCTCCGCCTACTCTTCCTCCCATTTTTGAGGTGTATGCAGGTTATATAGATGTCTGGGGATGTACTTCCATTCTTCTTGACACAAACATGGCCAGCTTCCCTCAAGATAACTGGTGGGATTGCTTACCAAACAGGATTACAAATCAGAAGTCTTTGGCTACGCAGCCTGCAGCAGTCGGCTTATTGCTGCATCATTGCATTTAATTTATCTTCTTGCGTGAGTGCTGCATTTAGGAAACTGACCTTTTCAATAGGTGAATGTGACTAGCATCGCCAGGAACTTCATAATTTTTTTAGAGCTGATTTCATATATATAATAGTATAAAATACTGGTGAAAAAAGTAATCTGAAAAAGGATGCTAAAGACAATAGCATAAAAACGCTTCCCCATCCCTGCCTCCCACGCAAAGCAAGCTAATGGGAACTGTCCAGCCGAATGTCTTACTACTGATATTATTGTGTGCTTTGGCGTTTTATGATTACTATTGTGAATAGAAAGAAACCTTTAAGTTAAATGAAATAGATGGTATTTCCCTTCTTTCTCCTCCTAGAATGTGAACAGTCTGAGAAAATCTACATTGGAAAGATTTTTATCATGCTTACCTAGGAAAAATTCCACAAAGGAAAAAAAAAAAATGTATGCACTTTTCTTTACCTATTATTTGAGTTTCCAAATCTTTTTTCCAGGTTGAGAAATTAGGAGTTTTCCCACTCAGAATTTTACCATTGGATCACTGTCTTGATCCATATTCATTTCCCATCCTCAGTCAGGCACGACATGACCAGTGAACTGATTGAACCAGGAAGTCTCTGAACTAAAAGGAAAGAAAACTTCTGGGTACTAACTATATATAAGTGGGCAGTTTGTAGTAGGTAGCTTAAATGTATGCCTCAGTGCATCTTGGCATACATATTTTTACATGTAGTTTAAATATTTTCTGCTTTATCCCCAGGGTCTAGATCAGGTTCAGATGAGTTGGCAGTTACTTGAACCCCATCAAATTATTTGTGTCTCTCAAATCCACTGGGGCTTGCTAAGCCCCTCTCCGTGACCAGTTTGATTTTTTTTTTTTTTTTTTTTGAGACAGAGTCTTGCTCTGTCACTCAAACTGGAGTGTAGTGGCACGATCTTGGCTCACTACAACCTCTGTCTCCCGGGTTCAAGAGATTGTCCTACCTCAGCCTCCGGAGTAGCTGGGACTATAGGCATGCACCACCACACCTGGCTGATTTTTGTATTTTTAGTAGAGAAGGGATTTTATCATGTTAGCCAGGCTGATCTCAAAACTCCCGACCTGAGGCAATCTGCCCACCTCGACCTTCCAAAGTGCTGGCATTACAGGTGTGAGCCACTGTGCCCTTCCTCGTTAGACTTTTCTGCATCTTTTTTGCTTACTCTCTCCCTTCCCAAATCCCCATGAGCCTCTTTAACTAATGATCTTTAGAGGAGATTGGATGTTTCCATATTGACTTGAAATTCCAGAACTGAAGCAGGTAAACTGTTAAGTTGCTTTTCACCTAATCGGAGGGTCTTAATATCCCTGTTCTAGGTTTTCCTCATGTGACTTCCCAAAGTTAGCTGGCACCACCTGGAGGCTCTCCACAGGTCCCGACAACCCCTAATAGTTCTCTACCTAGAATTGCGCAGGTTCTAGTCCCCAAAGCAACTTTTTCCAGCTACTGCTTAAAACCCTGTTTAGTCCCTTCCTCTGAGACATGAATGACTTTTCTACTGCTTGTCAGTTGTTTACTCATTGCTAAAATTAACGTCTCTAAAGTTCCCTTTCCAGGCTTGCTGTCAAGAGTCACTTTACTTTCCAAAAATCACTAGACTCGAAATTGACCAACTGGGGCCAAACTCCTATTTCTACCACTTTTAGAGCCTGTTTTCTCATCCGTCCGGTGGATCAGTTTCTGACTCTCAAAAAATGCTCTTCTTGGGCTGGGCGCAGTGGCTCACGCCTGTAATCCCAGCACTTTGGGAGGCCGAGGCGGGTAGATCACGAGGTCAAGAGATCCAGATCATCCTGGTCAACATGATGAAACCCCGTCTCTACGAAAAATACAAAAAATTAGCTGGGCATGGTGGTGCGTGCCTGTAATCCCAGCTACTCGGGAGGCTGAGGCAGGAGAATTGCCTGAACCCAGGAGGCGGAGGTTGCGGTGAGCCAAGATCGCGCCATTGCACTCCGGCCTGGGTAACAAGAGTGAAACTCCGTCTCAAAAAAACAAAATGCTCTTCTTTCCTAGCTATAATTGATGAGATGTGTACTCACAGAAACTGTGCAATTAGAGATATCACATACGGTGTAAGTGAGCGAATTTTTGAATTTCTTCTTTGATCATTAAGGCTAAGACCCCTAAAGATATGAAGACCAATTTATTGATTTTTATATATGAAGAAAGTGTTCCTACATCCATCGTCATTTAGTTAGTAGAAAAGCTGAGAACAAAACCCATGCCTGAGATTTCTAGTCCCTTGATTTATTTTTCCTGTATAACATGTTGAATTTTCAAACTCAAGTAAATACAAATTAATTTAGTGCTTACTGCAAGGAACTGTGAATGACACTAAAAATACAAAAAGAAAGCCTAGTTTCTATTCTCAAAAACAATATGAACAAGTAGAGGCTAAAAATATGTCACTAATTAATAAAAGGCAGAGTGAAGTAAATGCTAAATAAAGGCAAAATCTGATTGTAATTTATCTAATTTAAAGAGGAGGTGGCATTTAACCTGGGCCTTGGCAGTTATGAAAGACTTGAATACATGGAGAAACAGAGGCAGGAAGAGCACTCCAGACAAAAATAATCATAAAAGTCAAACCAAAGAGTCTGGAAAGTGCAGGGTGGGGACTTGGAGCATAGTAGAGCCTAATGTTAAGTAGAGGATAGGAATTCTAAGGAGATATATTTAGCATTTACATTAAAACGTAACTAGTCTGGGGCCATATCGTCAAGTTTGGCCTTTTTTTTTTTTTTTTGTAAATTGATAGCCATTGTAGGTATTTGAGGAGGCAGGGAATGTGAGATAAATTCGTCTTTCAACAAAGTAGCTCCTTCTAGAACTGATGTTTGGGTAGACTGAAGAGCCAGAAGGGCATAGACAGTGGGAACAGAAAGAAGGGCTGGTTCTAGAAACATACCATGTCAGGGCTGGATTTATATCGACACTTCTAACCTTAGGAACTTACATCATTGTTCATTTCTAAGTTATCCCCTCTGGTGTTCCAAGAAAGAGTTCCTTTTAATATGGTAACAACTTTCGGTTTTGTCATTCCATGGGCCCTAACCAGGTTACTTCTTTCATTTATAGGATATTAGCTAACACTAGTTTCTAAATAATTTTGGGATCATTACTGGGGAGGGGACGGGTCATGTCCATACCTTGTCCAACTGAGCAGTTTGTTTCATAAGGAAAGAGGATGAATCTATAATACTGGAGTATTCATCAGTCATAGTTTCAGAATATGCAGTTAATAAACAGGAAGCCCATGAGACTTTTATAGCACATTCATGGAAATGTAAGAACAAAATTTGAGCAAGACCAAATGACTAAAATAGTTATTTTGAGTTTGAAACTTCTCACTTACAAGTTTTGGAACTGGTTCTATACTTGGCAAAAGCCATGTTGTCCCTTAAGTTAAAATCATCTAAATCACAGTATTCCACGAATATATATAGTGACAATTTCATCCAACTGAAACCAACTAAAATTTATTTTTTATTAATAGAATATGAGGTTCCTATGCATTATCAACATTCTAAGTGGATACTTTAAGAAGCACTTTGAAAAATACTGTTTATAATTTCTGTATTTCACACCTTATCTCCATAAATTATCTCAATAATTCAAATTTTCTATGGTTCAGTTTCCTTGAACCATAGGAAAAATATAAGCCCA
Organism: Callithrix jacchus; assembly: GCF_049354715.1. NCBI lineage: Eukaryota > Metazoa > Chordata > Mammalia > Primates > Cebidae > Callithrix > Callithrix jacchus. The sequence goes on along the minus strand of NC_133505.1, from coordinate 17,734,704 downwards.
AGGTCTTACTCCAATTGAGAAATTAACCTGTAGAGACCAGATTTTGCATGGGCTCAAGTAGCAGACATAGGTTTAAAACTGATTGAAGGTAGATGCAGTTGCATCTCCTGTATTCTAGTAAGTGCCTCCTGTAATTTTCTTCCCAATGAAAAACGAAGTTTCTTAGTACTTTAATGTATTGAAATGTGGCTACTGTTTATGTTGACCATGCTGCATCATCAGAAGTTTGTAAAGTACTACTAATTAAATTATATATGTATACATATATATACACACACACAGTTATGCACACACACATATACAAACACAAATATGAAAGTTAATTGTATTTTTTATAAAAGCTAAAACCTGGAAATAACTCAATGTTCCTTAAGAACAGAATGGATGAATTCATTATGGTATAATAATGCAATGATATAGTTCATAGAAATAGAGGTAACAAAATCACAACTATATAGATGAACCCCATAAACATAGTATTAAGGTAAAGAAACTAGAATACATATTGTATAATTCAATTTATATTAAGTTTAAAAACATGCTAATTTTTTTTTTTTTTTTTTTGACACAGTTTCACTCTTGTCGCCCAGGCTAGCATTTAATAGCACAATCTCCTCTCACTGCAACCTTCACCTTCCAGGTTCAAGTGACTCTCCTGTCTCAGCCTCCCAAGTAGCTGGGATTACAAGCACCTGCCACCATGCCCAGCTAATTGTTGTATTTTTAGTAGAGACAGAGTTTTGCCATGTTGGCCAGGCTGATCTTGAACTCCTGACCTCAGGTGATCCACCCACCTCAGCCTCCCAAAGTGCTGGGATTATAGGTGGGAGCCACCACGCCCAGCCTAAAAACATGCTAGACTAAACTATAATGTTAGAAACTACTTGCCCTGAGCTTTCAGGAGAAGGGGTGGGTGGGTAAAGTTTGGAATGAGGCATTAGTGGGGGTTTCAGAGAGGCTGGCAAAGTTTGTTTTCTTGATCTGGGTGATGTCTACCTGGGCATCCCAGGACCTTGCACTGGTGACACACATAGTTGTATATTTTGGAGCTGAAAAAGTATTGCCTAGAGTCTTTTCAGACCTTTCATTCCTAAATGGGCAACAGTTCTAACATAAAAGATCTGATGTGCTAGAAACACAGCAGATAAAATTGACAAGTATTCGCAGAGTGCTATGTGCCTCCTACTGCATGCTTTTGGTCTTCAGCTCACTAGTTGAAAAGCCATATGTAATGCTCTTGTGTTCATTATTCCCATTCCTCCAGTGGTTGTTTGATGCCAACTCTATGCTAGGCAGCATTCTAAAGAAATGGATGGATAAAACACACTTTGCCATTAGAGAGCTCCCAGTCTTGTTGGGGTGACAGATAGATTGCACATGCATGCCAGACCCCACGATGCCAGCATAGAAGACACCTATGGAAGATTGGTGGGAAGGGGGATCCATCTTACCTGTGAGGGCAGATGTATGAGGAACTTCGAAGGGGAGGTGATATTTGAGCAGTGATCCATCAGTATGCTTATCAGAGAGGACTCAGGGTAATATAGTTCAGAGAGAAGGAGGTAAGCAAAGGCTTAAAGAAGCTTATGATTTGGTAAGAAACGCACCTGAAAGACACCTATCAAGATGCTAATAGGAGCTGCCTCAGAGTGGTTGATTTGTAAATGATGTTTCCTACTTTACATAAGACTGTCATTTATGCATTTTTTTACAATAGGAATGTACTGTATTCACAATCAGAATATACATATACACACACACACATACACACACATGTGTGTATGATTTTAAAAGATATGTAATATAGAATATTTGATTATAGCTAATAATCTATTGTGACTAGATTGAGAAAGATCCAGAATCTTAAAGATTTTTATTTTATTCTGTAGGTGAGTGGGAGATAAGAAAGGCCTTTTTACAGCAGAATGACATTATCCATTGAAACACTTAGAGAACAGCTCAAAACAGTATTTGATTCAGCTCCAAAATACATTACATTAACATATGCAGCCAGTCAGAAAAGAAAACAGTATTGGAGACCAGAACATTAATGAAAGGCTCTGTAGAAAGACATGGGATCAGAGCTCAACTTGGAACAATTTGTAATCGTTAGATAGAGGGAGAAGGCATTTTAGCTGAAGCAAAGCGTGAGCAGAAGCAGTGCTGAAGACCAATGTCTCTGTTTGGAAACGATGAGATCTGGGGATGCACAGGTGAAAGCATGGCGGACTAAGGCAGCCTCTACTTCCAGAAGGATGGCTTTGGACTTGATCTTGTACACCAGCAGAGATCTTCAAGCAGAGTGAGGGGTTGAAGATAGTTTTTGAGCAAACAAAGCTCATTCAGCAGCAGTGTTAGGGAAGTCCAGCGGGAGAGGCACTTGTCTGTTTGTGGGGTCCTGACAGTGGAAGAAGTAGGAATACAGCAGCAGAGGTAGCCCATTTTAAAATTTAAAAATCAATAGAAGGGTGAAGATTTGCTAGAATAAGAGGAAAGGGTTAATGGTGTTTCTACTACAGAGCAGAAGTTTAAAGTCTGATGCTAACTATAAATTGCCAGAGAATCTCAATTACATGAAAATGGCAACATCAGTCCCCGCCGTGACTACATGGATGCTGTGAATTTTACAGTGCTTGTGCTAAATGGGACTAGCCACTTGCACTCTCCTGCTGAGGCCCCTTGGCAGCCACTGGTGTGCATTTCTAAGACGGTTGACCAGACTCTGAACATGGGAGCGAGTCAACTTAGCTGATCACAGGGGCAGGCCTGCAACTCTAATCTTATACATATCATGTGGCAGCCAGCTAAGGTCATCCATGTGAATTAGTATTAGAAATTGAATGTCTTCAGGTTCAATTGCAGTATACATTGGGAGGCAAATGATGTACAGAAATGAGTACCATTTCCTTCAGAGCTTCTTAAAAGATGGGAGAATTGTCACGAGCAATTACAAATTAAATAGTCTTCATCCAGACTGATTGCTGGAGCTGACCTAGAAATCCTCTCGAAGTATTATGTAGCACAAAGCCGCATCACACTGATCACCAGTTACCATGGGCAGGTAGCAGAAGGGTGTGAAAACTGCCTGGATGCCATGTTAAGTATTCATGAAGAAGTATTGAACCGGAGGCTCCCTTTTGATCCTTGGCTACGAAGTTGTTAGCGATGCTAATAGAGGCGATGCCTTGTGAATGAAGATATGTCCATCAGGCAGTCATGGAAAACCATCAAGATACAAAAGGATGATGTCTGCAAGGTACCGAAGCATCCTTTAAATTTCTTGATCTTACCTCCTGCTGTGTAGAGGATGTGATTCCTCTTTTCAGATAAGAAACCTGAAGCTGAAAGGTTAAACAATTTGGCCAGCATCATGGTGGTGAATGGATGGTGGGAAAAATACTAGTTGGCCAAGACAGTCACGTTCACATTTCAGCACCACCCTGATATGTAGGACCAGAAATGCATTGCTTCACCAGTCCGCCTTGCTGTCTCTTGCTGTAAAGTGATTATCACAGTAAGACTCTACTCATCTCACAGGGGTTTTGAGAGGATCAAAGAGATAACAGATGTGAAAGCAGGATTTAGGTGCCAGGTACCACCAGTGTGACTAGAGTGTAAAGCTCCTATACATTTTGAACTTGGCAGAGTCCTCTAAGGAATACAGATCTCCTAGAACAATGTGTATCTTGCTTCACCTGTTGCTGCAACGAAGGTTCAAAAAGGAAATGACTGTATTTAACCGCTCAGGATGAATATTTACTCTGGCATCGTAATGCCTGTCTTGGAACTTTGCCTCCTATACATGGTTATTAGTAATCTGCCTATGGAATACTAATACAAAAGGTGGCTTTCAGGCAGGCAAACCATTTATTCATTAATTTTCCAAGCATCACTGCTATTCGTGTGTCCAGGAACTAAAGGCACAAATATAAAGATATAATTGCTTTCCACAGAGTTTCAAAGTCTATGGGGGGAGATAGGGATAGAAACACATATTCACAAAGCCAAGTGAGAGATGAACCATGAACTTGCTGCAGGGGTACTGAGGGTAGAGTGAATAACTGCCTGGGTAATCAAGAAAGTTTCATCCGGGAGGTGCTATCTGAGTTGCAGTTTATAGCAACATATAATCTGGCAGGCCAGCAAGATAGATGTTGGGTTTGTTGCTCATTCCAATACAACCTCAGAGTTTCTGACCCAGGCCCTATATCCACTCAGCACCTCACCCCTGGAACTCCCACTTTGGAGAGTTTATCTTGGTGTTTCCTAAGGCCTTATGAGATGCCTGGATGGCAGTAGTTCTCATAGCCAGGAGCCCTTGGCCCAGACCAGCCCTGTGCCACCCTTAGACCCCTGTTTCTTCTTTTTGGGATATTCTTCAACCTTCCAACTCCATTGCAACCCACCCCTCAGCCTTGGGAGTTGATCAGATGTCCGAAGGAACTCAGCACTCCTACCTGTGGTTGGCCTTGGGCCCTGTTGACACTGGAGAGTACCGCTGACCCTTTTGGGGGTGGAAGTGGAGTACACCAGCCCTGGTTCCAGCTGGCCACTTCAGGACCAGCAGGGGTGAATTTCACTCATTCAAACCCACTAGGCTCAATCCATCAAGGGAGGGAGCATGCAGGAGAATGGATGCTAGGGCTGGTGCAAGCGCTTTTGGGCTCCAGCCCCATGGCAGCGTTCTAGGGATGTGTTACGATTTTAGCTACAATTTTAGCTTTGCTGTCTATGGATGGCTAAGTGTTGACAGCTCAGTGGTAGGTCAGGGTGACAGCCTCTGCACCTGCCTGTTTGACGCCCAAGGTCTTGTTTGTGATCCAGGAAGAATCAGGTTACACAAATGGTTTGAAAGGTGATAAATACAGAGGATTTTATTAAGTGCTGGAAGTTGCTTTCAGCGGAAAGAGAGCTGGAAAGGGGATGGTGCCGGATGAAGGTGACGTCTCTTTCCCGGAGACGGCCAGGCTCCTCTCTGAAGTCATGCCATCTGAAGTTAAGCCATGTCTATCTATAGTCTCCAGTGCTCAGTCGCTTCTTCTTCTCTTGATGTTCGACCACTTGTCTCTTTGCCAGCTGTGGTCTGGGGTTTATATGGGCATAGCATAGTATCATGAGGCAGGTCAAAAAGGCAACATTTGGGCAGGAAAACAGGGATAATGTTTTTCATTTAGGGCCACAGTTTCCAGGCTTGAGGGTGGGGCCTTTGCCAGGGAACCGCCCTCTTCTACCCAATATTTCCCTGCCTCCTGTCCCTATCGCTATGCCCTGTCCCTTGTTCCAAGCAGACTACCCGTGATGACCAGGATGCTATTTCTTCTGTAAATCAGGTGAGATAGGTGCTAACACCCTGACCCAGGGTGACACAAATTGCTTCTATAGACAAGGACCCTGACACCCAAGGGGTGGCCCTGGTTTGCAGGGCTGTAGATGGGTATATTTAGCTTGTATCTCCACAGGACTACCCCATGCTGGAAAATTTTCCCCTTACAGAGCTGATCAATATGTCAGTGCCTAGTGATTACAACAGCTCATTCCATTACACCACAAATACCTGCCCAACTGAAAACTTTCTAAAGAAGCCAACAATACAGAAAAGCAGGAAATTATTTAATTTAAACAATGTTCAGTGAGGTCTTCTGCAGTTTCTCTGATGTCATTAAAAATATTTCCCTCTACTTTTTGGTTTATTCTTCTCTTACAAAATCCTGTCCTACATCATTTTCTTCTTAGAAAAAAATACCTATAGCTGACCTGAAACTCCCTTATCAGCATTTTGTTGCCATATGGAGAAAAAAGCTGGATGATGAGAACCATTATTGAGAGAGGCCAGCACTCTTAAGGTGGGCACCAAAGAAGAAATGGAAGCAGTTTAATTAGATAAAACTACAGTGGTTTTGTGGGGTGTGAAGGGGGCCATCACATACACCACAATACTTCCCTTTTTTTTTTTTTTTTTTTTTTGAGACAGAGTTTCGCTGCTGTTATCCAGGCTGGAGTGCAATGGCACGATCTCGGCTCACCACAACCTCCGCCTTCTGGGTTCAGGCAATTCTCCTGCCTCAGCCTCCCGAGTAGCTGGGATTACAGGCATGTGCCACCATGCCCAGCTAATTTTTTGTATTTTTAGTAGAGACGGGGTTTCACCATGTTGACCAGGATGGTCTCGATCTCTTGACCTCGTGATCCACCCGCCTCGGCCTCCCAAAGTGCTGGGATTACAGGCTTGAGCCACCACGCCCGGCCGCACAATACTTTCTAAACACACTTTATTTAAAGCTTGCTTAAGACATGAAATAATGAAAATGTCAAGTATTCAATGTGATAAGTCTTGCAAATTTCCAATCAGAATATACAGCCTTACTCAATTATGGCACTGGCATAAGTATGTTTCTGTGTCTTTTTTTTTTTTTTTACTATTATGAAAGGCCTTTCAAAATCCTAATTAGCATCTGCTGTTTTCTTACACCCCAAATCCACTGATAACACACACATTGTTATTTTACCATGTCCCAAAGTTAAACCACTGACTTAAAGGAAGTTGCAGAGAAGGATGAGCTCTAAGTTAATAGAGACAAGTCCTTTCTTCCTTCTTCCTCCCTCCGCCAATCCCCTACCCAAATCCCTTCGTGATAATTGTTGAAGGAGAAATCAGAGTTCCCTCCTCTTGAGCTGTAAATAAATTGAAAGTGAAGCCCCTTCTATTTTTAAGAAATTGAAAATCTAGAAAGATGTTAATTAAATTGTCAAGAAGCTTCTTGCCTCATATCAGTGCATGACATAACCAGGTAGCCAGAAGCTAAATATAGCCTCTGAGTGCTATTCTTGGGTCTTAATATAGTGTTAATTATGTAATTTAAACAATGTTCAAACAGTGAGGAAGAAAACCAGTTGAAGAAGAAGTCAGAACAATCAGGTTCCACAGACATCTCCCAATTATTGCTCTCCAATTCTCTTTATTCTCTGACATACCTCTTATCTGTGTCTTGGGACATAGTCTACATTATGTTGCAAGTGACAAGTCGTACAGAACTTTTCAGTAGATGTCAAATTTACCTATATTAACTTCAGTCATTTACCAAATGTTGAAATGGTGGCGTTTTTGATTGCCTTACACCAAGGAAATTGAGGACGCAGATGCATGCAAGGAGTGAGTTTAAGAGCAGACGTTTAATAGGCAAAAGAAAGAAAAGAGAAAAGCCCCCTCTCCTGCAGAGGGAGAGGGGCTCCCGAGTGGGTCTTCCAGTTCTGTGTTGATATGCCTGGGGTTTTATAGATGAGCTTGAGAAGGCAGCGTCTGATTTACATAGGGCCCAAAAGATTGGTCAGACCAGGTGTGTGTCATTTACATAGAGCGGGAAGGAGCTGGCCACCAACTTTAATCTTTTATAAGGCAAATGGTTTGCTACCTGGCTGGCGCCAAGTTGCCTGCTTCTTTTGTTGTTGTCCAGAGGGAGTTTCACTCTTATTGCCCAGGCTGGATTGCTATGGCTGGATCTGGGCTTACTGCAATCTCCACCTCCCTCCCACCTCCCAGGTTCAAGCTATGCTTCTTTCTCAGCCTCCTGAGTAGCTGGGATTACATGCACCTGCCCCTACACCTGGCTAATTTTTGGTATTTTTATTAGAGATGGGGTTTCACCATGTTGGCCAGGCTGGTCTCGAACTCCTTACCTCCCACCTTGGCCTCCCAAAGTGCTAGAATTACAGGCATGAGCCACTGCACCTGGCCCATGTTGCCTGCTTCTTTACTGCACACGTGGTTGACAAAGGAAAAAGAAGATTGCTTGTCCATGCTTGCAGCTTGATTTATCAAGCTGCTTTTTGTTAGAAAAGAAATGATTTGGGGGCTGCTTTTTATTAAAAGGAAATCTTACTGAGGACTCTCTTACCCTTACTATCTGCCTAAATAATTTCTTTCTAGCTCTTATATCGATGTTTACTCTCTGCCAGGTTTTATGCTAGGAGCTAGGATAGTAGATCAGAGAGAAATAATGGTGAATAAGTTGGTTCTTGCCTTTGAGATGCTCATTCCTTCGTTGAGAGAGACAAACATGTAAATAAATAATCAGAAGAACTTTCAGCAGCATAATAGACGGAACTGTCTTTACTGTGGGGTGTCTGACCTGGATACCTACCTGAGACACTGCAGGCTAGAGTTTCAATTCTCAATTTAAGGACAGAGATGTAACAGGCTTGCATGTGTTTAAGGCCATTAGCTAAGAATCTGATTAAGCGAAGCCTCCTCTGAGTTCTGCCCATAGATAAACCTGGGAATAGGAAAAGAAGACAAAACAAGAACTTTTAAGGTCAGGAAAATAGCAAGGAGCTGTAAGCCCACAAGATCTCGGTAGAGGCAGGAAAGTCCCGATGAGAAACTGAAACTGAAAGCCTATGGGATCCAAATGTTTAGTACCCAGAGGATTTGGAAATCCTGGAGCTAAAAGTGAACATATTTTTCCCTCTCCAGGCCATTAGAGTCATTGGGATATTGATGGAAGCAAATAAAAAATCACTCTATCACTGGTCATTAGAGAAATGCAAATCAAAACCACATTGAGATACCATCTCACACCAGTTAGTATGGCGATCATTAAAAAATCTGGAGACAACAGATGCTGGAGAAGATGTGGAAAAATAGGAACACTTTTACACTGATGGTGGGAATGTAAATTAGTTCAACCATTGTGGAAGACATTGTGGCGATTCCTCAAGGACCTAGAAATAGAAATTCCATTTGACCCAGCAATCCCATTACTGGGTATATATCCAAAGGACTATAAATCGTTCTACTATAAGGACACATGCACACGAATGTTCATTGCAGCACTGCTTACAATAGCAAAGACCTGGAACCAACCCAAATGCCCATCGATGATAGACTGGACTGGAAAATGTGACACATATACCCCATGGAATATTATGCAGCCATAAAAAAACAATGAGTTTGTGTCCTTTGTGGGGACATGGATAAACCTGGAGACCATCATTCTTAGCAAACTGAAACAAGAACAGAAAATGAAATACTGCATGTTCTCACTCATAGGTGGGTGTTGAACAATGAGAACACATGGACACAGGGAGGGGAGCACTACACACTGGGGTCTGTTGTGGGGAATAGGGGAGGGACAGTGTGGGGTGGAAAGTTGGGGAGAGAGAGCATGGGGAGAAATGCCAGATATAGGTGAAGGGGAGGAAGGCAGCAAACCACACTGCCACGTGTGCACCTATGCAACTATCTTGCATGTTCTGCACATGTACCCCAAAACCTAAAATGCAATTTAAAAAATCAGTCTATTAGGAGTGGAAAATCATCCTGTTAAGTATAAACTCACATGAAAAAAATTCCAAATCTCAGGAAGAAACAGACTGCAATAAAATCAGCAGCCTCATTTGTCATCTAATACATATGCTTACAATAAGAAAATAAATAAAGCATAAATAGAAGCCATAGTGAAAAAGAAGCCACCATGGAAAACAACAGCAAAAAAAGACAGACTAGAAAAGAAATGCATATAATAGCTAGAAATGAAAAAGACAGTATTTGAAATTAAACGCTAACTAAATAGAAGAGTAGACGCTGTCAAAGAAACAATTAATAAACTGGAAGGTCAAAGAAAATCAGTCAGAATGAAGCCCTGAGAAATGAGATAAAAAATGAGGTGATAGTAACAGGGGATGGCATAAAGCAACTTCTGTATCACTCCCTCAAGAGATAGGATTTTTCCCTCCTTGGAGAAGTTGAATCCAAAAGCATCTGGATTTAGGCACATAATCATACATCCAAAATGAGGCACCCTGTCTGAAAGATTTGGCTGACTGGGGTGTTATACTGAGAAGCTGTTGAGGGTGTGGAAAATTAGAGATCAGTTCAAAGAAGGCTCAGGAAGAACATTTAAGTGATTATTAACTCCAGGAAAATGAAAAGTTGTTTAAAATAGGGAATGTAATCATAGAATTCCAAAGAACCATTTTTAACAAAAATCAAAATATGTCAAAATGGAATATTGAACAAAAATGGAGGAGGAAAGGGGGATAGGAAGGTTTAAGAGAGCTCAGTCTTCTATGATATATAGCTAATAAATAGTATTATAAATTAATGAATTAAGCATGTATTATACTATTTAGAACCCTGAGCTAAATACCATAAGGAATAGGTCAGGAAGAAAAAATGGTTGGAAATTGTTATCTTTGGGGAAGTGAGGGAGAGCAGACTACTACTTTTAGCACTATTTAAATTTTTAACTACTTACATATACATATTAGATAATAATAATTAAAATGTATAAAGATTCATGCTAGTAAACTCAGGGTCTGAGTTTGTTAAACATAGACCCTCACTAAATGAACAAATCACCTGTTATTCAGAAAGATGAAAACTGAACTAAGAAGGAAGGAGTGAGATTGAAGAAGCAGAGGTGAAATTGATAAATATGTTTGTAAAACAACATAAAACAGTGATGGAATGTTTTTTAAAGGGGTGGGATTACAAACAAGGTAGACCTAAGTAACAAAGAGGGGTAACCAGATTTGAGGATCTGGGCCTGTTCAGGGTATATTGGCCAGATACGTAAGACAAGAATATGTTAAAGTTTTAATGACAACTATTAAAAAAAAGAAACAAAATATGTAACTTCCAAATTAGAAGAATTGAAAAGAAAGAATAAAGAAAACTCCGTCAGAGACCAAGAGGTGCAAAGACAAATAGAAAACCAAATCATATGATACAAATGTGTCACAACAACTATAACTAGATTAAACCTCTGCTAAAAGTCAGAGAAAATACTTGGTGCACCAATGATAAAACAGGCAAATATTAACGAAAAGTAAACCAAACTAGCATACCAATATTACTATTAACTAAAATAGATTTTAAAGCTAACAACATTATTAAAGATAAGGAAAATTGTTATTTAATGATACTCGTTAATACTTAATTACATATTAATACTTAATGGTAAATGATTATAGATAAATACTTAATTATGTATTAATACTTAATGGTAAATGATTAATACCTAATGATTTCATTAATACTTAATAAATGGAATATTTCTTAGGAAGATGTAAAAATTTAACAAAATAACCTTCAAATACAAAATTCATGATGATTAGAATTACAAGGGAAAATGAATTCAAAATTATAAATGAAGATTTTTTTTAAACACAGTAACTGATAGGTTAGCTTATAATTTTCATGGAAATTTGAATCACTCAAGTAACGTGTTTTCTTTATTGTACACATTAACAATTGAAGACTACGTATTCTTTGAAATAATGTATGTATCATGAAGAAAATCAATTACAAGCTACATCATTAAAAAGTATATTCCAAACTATTAATATATAAAGTATTTAAAATGTAATAAAGCTCTCTTTCTCTCTCTCTCTCTCTCTCTCTCTCTATATATATATATATATATATATATATATATATATATGTCACAGATATTGCTCAAAACATATGTTTGGAATTAGATGAATACCTCAGAATTTTGTACATCAAAAGTAAATTTTTTTTTTTTTAATTTGAGATGGAGTCTGACTCTGTCACCAGACTGGAGTGCAGTTATGTGATCTCAGCTCACTGCAGCCTCTGTTCCTGGATTCAAGTGATTCTCCTGCCTCAGCCTCCTGAGTAGCTGGGACCACACCAAGCTAATTTTTGCATTTTTAATAGAGACGGGGTTTCACCATGTTGGCCAGGATGGTCTCGATCGCCTGACCTTGTGATCTGCCTGCCTAGGCCTTCCAAAGTGCTAGGATTACAGGCATGAGCTACTGCACCCAACCAAAAGTAAATCATTTCTAAAAATGAAATATTTAGAACTGAACAATAATTTAAAACCACTTACAAAATACATGAGATTTGCAAGTAGTGCTTTGAGGGAAATCTGTAGCCTTGCATGCATATGTTAGAAAACAAGTAATATTTAAAGTGAATTAGCCACACAGTCAACTCAATAAATAAGAAAAGATACAGCAGCACTATCCCAAAGACTGAAGAAATAAATTATAAAAATAAGAGATGAAATTAATGGAAAGCTAATCTAAGATGCAATCGACACTCAAAAAGCAGAGAAAACAAAAACTTTCTTCTTTGGAAAATGTTAATAACATAGGCAAATCTCTGACAAGAGCCATCAAAAACAAAACAAAAGAAGCCACAAACAGACTATTGGAGGGGCACAGTTAACAGATCATTTTAAAATAGCTAAAGGAAATATTATGACCAACTTCATGTGAGTAAATTGGAAAACATAAATAAAATGGAGAGTTTTCTAGATAAACTATAAACTGCCAATATTGACTGAAGAAGCAATAGAAAAGAAATCACTACACTCATTGAAGAAATGACTGTATAGAAATGATTTTATAGAAACTTTTCAAGGCAATGGAAGGAGAAGGAATGTTTAACAAATCTTTTTATTTAAAGTAATACAACACTTGATCTTAAAACTGGAGAAGACCATATAACAGAGAAAACATACAGATCAATGTAATTTATGAACATAAATGCAGAAATTCTAAATATAATACTTTAGCCCAAGCCAGCAAGCTGTTTAACAAATCTTTAAATTTATAAATGTATGGCTGGGTGCAATGACTCACGCCTGTAATCCAGCACTTTGGGAGGCCAAGGTGGGTGGATCACCTGAGGTCGGGAGTTTGAGACCAGCCTGACCAACATGGAAAAACCCTGTCTCTACTAAAAATACAAAATTAGCTGGGCATGCAGTGGTTCATGCCTATAATCCCAGCTACTTGGGAGGCTCAGGCAGGATAATCACTTGAACCCAGGACGCAGAGGTTGCAGCGAGCTGAGATCTTGCAATTGCACTCCAGCCTGAGCAACAAGAGCAAAACTCCATCTCAAAAAAAATTGTAAATGTATTATACATTTATGTATGATTTATTATATAATAAATATATAATATATTTATATATAAGTAAATATATAATATATAAGTAAATATATATTATATGTTAGTATATAAGTAAATACATTACATGATGATTAAATCAGGATAATTAGCATGTTCATCACCTCAAACATTTATTATTTCTTTGCGGCAAGAATACTCAAAATCCTCTCTTCTGGCAATTTTGAAATATACAACATATTATTATTAACTATAGTTACCCTAGTTTGCAAATAACACCAGAACTTATACGTAAAAATATATTTAAAATATTCAGTATAACTCAGTACATTGGTATATCACAAAAGTAGCTTTATAAATCGATACAGAAAACATAATCTAGGCAATAAGCAGTACTCAGGAAAAATTTATTCTCCTTATTGTAAAAAATAAATTTGCTTTCTGGCTCACATCATATATAAAAACAAATTCCAGACAGATTAACAACCTAACTATGTAAAGCAAAGCATTGAAACTTTAAAAGGAGAATATAGGGGAAGATTGTATAACCTCATCATAGAAAATAATTTATTTAAAAGTCCAAAAACAGAATGGGCACAGTGGCTCATGCCTGTAATCCCAGCACTTTGGGAGGCTGAGGCAGAAGGATCACTTGACCTCAGTAGTTAGAGACCAGCCTGGACAACATAGTGAGACCTCATCTCTACTTAAAGAAAGATGAGCCAGTAGTGGTAGTGTATATCCGTGGTCCCACCTTACTGGAGAGTTTGAGGCAAGAGGATTGCCTGTACCCTGGAGTACAAGGCTCTATGAGCTATGACCTTGTCACTGCATTCCGGCCTTGGTGACAGAGTGATATCTAGTCTCCAGAAGAAAAAAGAAAAGAAAAAGTCCCAAAACAGTACAAAACATCAAGTAAACAATTGGTAAGTTTGACCTAAAAAAAAAATCTTTATATGACGAAGGACTCACAAACAAAATTATGACTGAAAGACTGGAACTACACATAAAGCTCAAAAACAATGGTTATACCAGAAGAAAAAGGCGTCTATATAATCTGTGAGATAAAAGAAAATTCAATAAACAAGTGGACAAAATATGAGCAAGTAATTTGTAGACAGAGAAACCTGAATACCTAACAGATTATCAATATATAGCAGTTAAATCACCCAGCATTCTGAAAACCCGAATGAAATAATGGAAATGCCAAATAATGATGAGGTGGAAAGGGAAACTTTCATACACTGTGGATAAGACGGTAATCACTTTAAGAACCAACTGTCAATATCTAGTTAAGCTAAAGTTGTGCATACCCCATGACACAGCTATTTCAATGCTACTTATATTCTTTAAAGAAACCTTTGCACAAGGGTACAAAAGAGAATTGATTAGGATGCTCACTGGAGGACTGTTTGAAATTGCCAAAAATTTACATAACAACTAAGTAACCCTCTGTAAGGACTGAAGAGTCATGTGATATAATCATGTATTAGAATACCAATGCAACAGGAAATATGAATGAACTAGATTTACATGAGCCAACATGGAATAATCTTAAAACATAATGTTGAGTTAAATGTAGAATGTTACAAATGATTCTTAAAGTGTGATACCACCTATGGACATTGGAAGCCTATGAAGCAATATTTTATATTAATGCTTGCAAATGCATACCTATATGTTAAAAGTAACACAGGATACACAAACATCAACTTCAGGGTCGTAGTCGCCTCCAGGAAAAGGTGTGGGGAAAGGGAGCATCAGTGATGTTTGGCTATATCTGTAATTTGTATTCCTTTACATTATTTTTAAAACACTAAAACAGCTAGGATAACATGTTAACATTTCTAAACCTAAATAATGTGCAGTGGAGATCATTATATTCATCATTTTTGTCTTGTATTGGAAATATTTTATAAAGAAAGACTTAAATACTTACAAAATGTTACCATAAATGTTCAGTTAGCAGTAAGTTCCAAGGTGGAACAGAGGACTGAGCAGGGAACTCTTGTCAGTCAGGGTGTGCTGCGGGTGTCTTGCAAAATGGCACTCACACTGCTATGATAAGAAGAAGAAAGAGCTCCAGAAAGAGATAAGGAGAGGGCATGTGGGAAGCCATGACAAGGCATGGTGCTGTTGGGGAGCTGTAAGTCATCTGGAGCAGATAAGCATGAAGTGGTAGCAGGTATCAAAGGTGGCGGATGGCCCCATGCTGTGGCTCACAGCTGGAATCCCAGCATTTTGGGAGGACGAGGCCAGAGGATGGATCACTTGATCCCAGGAGTTCAAGACCAGCCTGGGCAACATGGTGAGACCCCATCTGCATAAAAAATTTTAAACTTAGCCAGGTGTGGTGGTGCACATCTGTGGTCCCAGCTACTAGGGAGGCTGAGGTAGGAGGATCTTTGGAGCTCAGGAGGTTCAGGCTGCAGTGAGCCATGATTGCCCCACCATACTCCAGCCTCAGTGGCAGTCTCCAAAAAAAGCTGGGGGAGAGAGAAAGAGACAGGGAGAAGGGGAGAGAGGGAAAGAAGGAAAGGGCAGGGCAGGGCAGGGAAGGGAAGGGAAGGGAGAAAAGGGAAGAGGGAAGGAGGAAGAGAGGAGGAAGGGAGGAAGGAAGGAAAGGAAGGGAGAGAGGAAGGAAAGGAAGGGAGAGAGGAAGGAAGGGAAGGGAGGGAGGGAGAAAGGGAGGGAGGGAAGGGAGGGAGGGAAAAGGGAGGGAGGGAAGGGAGGAAGGGAGAAAGGGAGGGAGGGAAGGAGGGAAGGAAGGGGAATGGGGGAGAGGGAATGGGGAGAGGGAGAGCGAGGGAGAAAGAAAAAGCTGGCAGAAGATGTAGCTACAGAGAAAGATTAAGCCTGTCTTGGCTGCAGGTCAAGATTTGATATCTTAGAAAGGTAAATGCTCATGGCAAGCTCTCACTTCAATTCAGAGTGTCATTTTTCCTCTTCTATGCTATCTTTCTTCCACAAGATAATCTTCCAGTTGCAATTTAGCGTCTATTAGGAAAGGCCCTCATTTTACCAACCAAAGAATGTATTGATCACTTTGAGGATTAACCGCTCTGAAAGGTTTTGTCATTGTAATCCAAGCTAACTTAGTTGGCTTTCTGGAATAATCGATTTCTAGGAAAGGTTTATGATGGAATCAGGGGATAGACTGTGTCAGAAGTGGTTCCACTGGTAGATAATTTCATGCAAGTTACACTGTGATAAAGACAGATGCTTAATAAATTACAAATGATGTTGATGGATTTTTAGTTGTGAAAATCAATAGTGAAAGAGGTTGTTACTTTAATTCATTTTCTAAAGAAGGAAATGAGGATGGTATCTCATCCCACCTCTCAACTTTGGGGTATTTTTTCATCATAAATGTGAGAAGAATTGGGAAGAAAAATTAATAAGGCTTGGCACTGTGTACAGAAGGAGTGAGCAAAGATAGTGCAGAGGGTTCAAGTCCAACTGACTGAGAGGAAAGGATGACCTTGAAAAGAGGATGGCTTTCACAAGAGGACAAGGAGAATGGTTTGGGGCTGGACTTGAAGTTCAGTATATGACTACACATTCCAAATCTAGTTTTTTCACTGCTATCTCTCCACTATGACCTGCAGTAGCTGAGAAGTCTTTCTCAAGGTTTCTCTGTAGCATTCTGAAATTCAGTTTCTCCCATAAAAGGTCAATCTCTCCCTTTTCTTGAATCAGTGCCACCTCTCAACAGAAACCTGGCAGCCTAGAAATTGGCATCCAATAAATAGTGTGCCCCCCACTTTGGGGAAGTACTGTCTCATTTCTGGTCTCCTCTCCTCCTTCTCACTTTGGTTTGAAACCTTTGTGTTTCCTAATCCTCCTGATCATGGTTGAGTGATAGATAGATTATCATAGAATATCCATGAAGAATTTCCCTAATTTCTAAGACTGCTGTCACCGGAGGTTTCAGTCTGGGTAACTGACAAGTGATTAATGGGGGTAGCAACATGGATAGTAGTATTAATCTGGATTCAAATTGATTTAGATTTGAACTGCAAAGATTTTATTGACTCATTCATTCCTCCACCCATATTCAGGACGTCTCATTATGTTATCAAACATATGCTGGTATTTACAATTAACACTGAACTATGCACTTGCACGTAATGAGCCCTTGCCTTCCTGAGTCACCTGCCTTTTCCCTCTTTTATACAGTTTAAGCTAAGTTCCTTTTGGAGAGCACAGTGGCACATTGCTCATTTCTTTCAGCAAACAACACTGTTTCTCAAGTAAAGGGAAAAATACCTGCTCTATTAGCTCAGACACCCTATTTCTTTCATGACCTGGTAAAATGCCAGCATATACTATAAACCATTATATGCATGTCCCCCTTTTTTTATTAACAGTTACAAATATTTATTCACAAGAAAATGTCTCAGCTCTCTTTTTTTATTTCAGTACTCTGTGTGGAAAGACCTCTCTCCTCTCATTATTTACTCGTGAACAAAACCTAGAAAAAATTTTAGGAGAAAGCATTTCCTATGATCATCATGTGTCTTCTATATTACCCTCAGGCTTAAAAGCACCATGAGAAAAAGGCCAAACTCTTTCTCTGTTGGAAAATATACATAAGATCAAAGCAGTGTGATCTATTGGTTGATCATGTGCAACTGTCAAAAACCAAACTTGGTTGTGCCGATGCCTGCCGGGAGAGTCAACTCTAAATGAATGTAATGATGGGTAATAGTTCCCAAATTGTGTATAAAATAT
This sequence comes from Callithrix jacchus, assembly GCF_049354715.1. NCBI lineage: Eukaryota > Metazoa > Chordata > Mammalia > Primates > Cebidae > Callithrix > Callithrix jacchus. Next base: position 17,717,086 of record NC_133505.1, on the reverse strand, counting down.
TATAAACAGTTCCCAGTTGTCTTAATATGCACGATTTAAGTAAAACTAGCTGATCTGATATGCAAAACTATAATATGCCCTCTTTGGGCTCATGAATGTATTAGCAGAGAAGCTTGAGGGGTTATGCTTGTAAATTGTATGCGTTAAAACCCTGAAGTATATCTGAGAACTAAACTTTTAACATCAGTTTTCGGTAATGGATCAGTGCCTATACATTTACCTTGCGTGCAAAACAAGTGTGTTTCATATTTAAGGTAAAATTGAGATTAGGATTTAGTTAAGTAGAAATGGTAGAGCTTCTTTGCCTTTAAGAAATGGACAGATTTAAAGGTTTGTCTTCATGAAATCAGAGGATTTTAACCCAAGAGCTCCAGGTCTCCCTGACATATTGCCAGTTTGGGAAAAGAAAGAGAAAGGGAACTAACAAAAGAGAAACTGGAAGGACTTCACATAGTTAAAATTTTTGCAAGATTCCTTTAAATTATTTATATGCATTAGATTTGGTAAAAATACACGTTCATTTGTTGTCCATGGATTCAGAATGTGTCATTTATTTTTTTTTCATAACTCAGACTTTGTCTAAGGATTGATCCTTTTTGTCAAAGTTTAATAATTCTGTTTTCATCACCTGCTGACTGCCAAGAAAAATAGCATGTTTTTAAAAATAAATTACAAGATTTGTGATAGAAAGATTATTTGTTTCAGTACTTTAAAAATAATGTATAAACTGAAAAGATAGATTTACTTTCAGTATAAATAAATAAATAGATGGATAGATAGATAGATTCTTCATCTTTAGGAAGTCTTCCAGTAATGTTTTTTTTAGATTGCCTTAAAAAGATATTTTTGCCTTCATTGAGGCTTCTTTAAAAAAAATTTAAACACATACAGGAATTACAACTGTCATTTTGTATTACATGGGTATATTATGGAGAGGTGAAGCCTGGACTTTGAATGTAGCCATCACCCTAACAGTAATTGTACCCATTAAATAACTTCTCATTTCTCATTCCCACATCCTCCCACTCTTCTGAGTCTCCAGTGTCTATTTTCCCACTTTCTATGTCCCTGTGTACCACTGTCGAGCTCCTGCTTATAAGTAAGAACATGTGGTATTTGACTTTCTGTCTCTGAGTTATTTCACTTAAGATAGTGGCCTGCAGTTCCATCCAGGTTGCTGCAAAAGACATGATTTCATTCATTTTTTATGACTCAGTAGTATTCCTTTGTGTGTATACATCTACCACATTTTCTTTATCTAGTCGTCTGTTGATGAACATTTAGGTTGATTACATAGCTTTGCTATTATGACTAATGCTGTGCTAAACATAGGGATGCAGGTATCTTTTTAATATAATGATTTATTTTCCTTTGTGTATATACCCAGTAGTAGGATTGCTGGATTGAATGGTAGATCTGTTTTTAGTTATTTAAGACATCTCCATCTGTTTCCCATAGAGGTTGTATTAATTTACATTCCCATCAACAGGGTATAAGTGCTCCCTTTTCTCTGCATCATCACCAACATCTGTTAATTTTTTGACTTTTTAATATTAATAGTAGCCATTCAGACTGATGTGAGATGGTATCTCATTGTGATTTTAGTTAGCATTTCTCTAATTAGTGATGTTGAGCATTTTTCATATGTTTTTGGCCCTTTGTATGTTTTATTTTGCAAAATATGTGTTTGTGTTTTTTGCCCAATTTTTAATGGGGTTATTGTTTGTTGTTGTTGTTACTGTTGAGTTATTTAAGTTCTTTGTAGATTTTGAATATTAGTCCTTTGTCGATATAGTCTCTTTTTTTATATAGCTTTTTTTTTTTTACTGTAAGTTCTGAGATACATGTGCAGAACATGCAGGTTTGTGACAAAGGTTTACATGTGCCATGGTGGTTTGCTGCACCTATCAACCCCTTATGTAGGTTTTAAGCTCCACATGCATTAGCAATTTGTCCTAATGCTCTCCCTCCTCTTGCCTCTCCCATATGTGCAGAGTTCTGGACAGTAGCATGATATGGTGGAGAGTGGCTGTGTCTGACCTGCGTTCATTTCAGATGTGGGTTTTGCCACATCTGTGCAATATAGCTTTGTGCAACTTCCTCTCTCTAGATTTTTCCATATGAGGGAAACACCTCAAGTCTTGTAACCATTGTAAGCATTAAGTGATAAAATTCACAGTTAAAAATATAAAATCTATGTAAAATATACAATACTATGCAACATTTGCTTGTAATATATTAATATATTTTTTATTAAATATATTTTACAAATGAATATCTTTACATTTTTTATTAATAAAAAGCCCAGCAGTTTCTCAGGTATACCAGATGCTCACTAAATGATACATCCATCTCCTTCTTCTCCCCTAGTGGTGATCTTTCCCTGCAAACTCATTGCTGTGAACCTAAATGGGTTTTTAAAATCTCTCTCTTTTTTTTTTTTTTTTTTTTTAGACAGGGTCTCATTGTTGCCTAGGCTGATCTTGAACTTAGAATATATCTCTATGGAGTATGGAGTATATAGAGCATATACATATACTCTCTCTTTACATACAGTATATATCTCTATATATCCATGTGCATCTATACAACATACATGCAATGTATTGCTCTCCTACCCGTAAGTTCCAACAACACAATCGAATGTGAGCTCTCTTTACACTCCTCTTAGCTTTTTGATTTACCCTTCAATTCTTGCAGACGACAATGCTTTTACATGTAAAATGGCTACAAGCTGTTAATATTAATTTGCATAGATATAATATGAATCACAGAGGAAAAGCGCTATTGAAATATAATGTATAAATATAAATATCCTTCCTCTTCAGCATGGCTTCTGTACTGTAAAAAATTGTTTTGGAAACTCAGATCACAGGATCCTGGAGTGCTGGGATCAAGATACAACCTGGCTTGTTAAAGCAGAGATGTTCCTTTGACCATTCACTTCACAAGTCTTAGAGCGTATTCCATGTTTTCCTCAGTGAATTAGACATCGTATTTTCCATGGAAGAAATCAACTGCATGTCACATGTTAGTACACCAGTGACATCCACTTAAAATCTTCCCAGAGCTGGCTACCTACAACTCCCTCCCCACCCCACCCCCCATAATTATGTTGCATGTGTAACTAAAGTTTTCACACTTGACAAAAGGGCCACTCCACTCTCCATTTCTTGTCAATGTTACATTATCCTATTACCTTGTTCCTGCACCTGCTCAGTACAGAAAATTGGGATTCTGTCCTAAAGGCCAATTATCATAAACTGATGGTGAGCTTTTGTGAAGCAGCCCCGAGGGGCTCAACACAGTGTATATAAAAATCCCAGCCCTCAAAGGGTCACATCAGCCAGTACACAACTGCAGTCTGTTTTAAAGATTAAAAGAGCAGGGCTCTGCTAATACAGATGATAGATAAGAACCTATGCATCCTATTTTTATCCCTGTTCTCTTTACCACCAGCAGCGATGCTCTGCATGGCAGCGAAGGTTTCTGTGTCCCGCGCCTGTAGTCTGATAACCTTTCCTGCTTGTGTTTTATGATGCCATATGCTCTGTCCTAAAATAGTGCTAAGGGTCCTCTGAAGAAAAACTACCTATCCGCTTTCTGAATATCAGTGGAATGTTTGGAGACAGAAAGGTACGCTTTGCTGTAAAACCCATTTTGGCTCAGAGTTCTACCTGGCCAAATGCTGATTATGTGACCTGGGAAATTCATTTAACCTCACTGAACTTCTGTTTTATAAAGTGTAAAATGAAAATACTACTTCCATCTTACGATGTTGGTGTGATGTTTAAATAAGGTGATACATATATACCTTATATTTAAATAAGGTGATATATACACAAATAAGGTGATATGTGATACACACACATACAACTTCTCATTGTTTTGTTAGTCTTGATAGGCTAGATTGTGTTGTATAAAAAGAACTCCCAAATTTCAGCAGTGTGACACAACACAAGTGTGTGTCTCACTCTACAGGACAGTTGTGGGTCATTAGGTAGTCTGGACTCATCGGTGCCTCACTTCAGAACCCAAAGGAAATCAGTAGCTTCTGTCTAGAACTTCAGCTATCATTAATAGGTTGGAATGGCCCCACTCACAAAGGGTGCTGGCTGTGCCAACTGGAATCCTACCATGTACCTGAAGACAACAGGGCAGAAACATTTGGAAGGCACTTGTAATGTCTAGAATACTTGTTTCACAAAAATGAGATCATATCATGGTCAGTTCTCTGAACTTCAGTTTTCTCGTTTAACAATAAATGGTGGAAATCCTTCCAAGTCAACTTGTTTGGTCTAGCTCATTCTTTTTAGTGGCATCATGCTATAAATATACCACAGTTTATGCAGTCATTCCTTTATTGCTAAACTTCCAGCTGCTTTATTTTATAATCACACTTAATAACACCTTTATGTTCTGGAGCTTTTATTTCTACAAGACAAATATCTAGAAGTGTCTAAATCTGCCAAAAAAAGAGAATGATTTTAAAAAGAAAACATAAGCTATGTTTATCAGTCTATAAATCTCATTTCGAATGGGATTTATAGTTTGGAGCAAAATGTAAAGAAACTGAATACTTTGGAACAACTAGAAGTCTCACTAGTCTCTGATCATTTTCATCCTCTACCTAATCTGTCCCCTGTATTTTCCCCAGACATGAGCAGCAATATCTCATCCTAAATTATTTAACTTAGAATGAGAGTCTTCCTTGGATATTAGCAATACAGGCTTTAAAGATGTTCCATGTTACAAGACCTTGCAGAAAAATCTTCACCAGACCAGATCTTTTTTCTGTAATGGCCACAACAATGATACTCACTCTGAAAACATGACCTGTTTTAGAGAAGGTCCCCTTTTTTTTTTTTAATTTTTTATTGGATTATAGGTTTTGGGGTACATGAGCAGAGCATGCAAGACAGTTGCGTAGGTACACACATGGCAGTGTGCTTTGCTTTTCTTCTCCCCTTCACCCACATTTGGCATTTCTTCCCAGGCTATCCCTCCCCACCTCCCCCTCCCACTGGCCCTCCCCTTTTCCCCTCAATAGACCCCAGTGTTTAGTACTCCCCTTTCTGTGTCCATGTGTTCTCATTTTTCATCACCCACCTATGAGTGAGAATATGCGGTGTTTCATTTTCTGTTCTTGTGTCAGTTTGCTGAGGATGATGTTCTCCAGATTCATCCATGTCCCCTTTTTTTTATTGTTTTCAACTTAAGAGACTACCCCAGCCCCCTTCTCATCAATGGTTATGCAGAAGAAAAAGCAGCCTTCCAACATAATGCTGCAGTCAAAAAACTACAGGAATCATACTTTGGATAGTTCTCCCTCAATCACCTCTTTCTCCACCTGTTTTATCTAAAATGATTCCAATCTCCCTTCTCATCATGCTGCTCAGTGTTCACAGAATAATTTTCACAGAGAAATCCTCTTAGTAAGCATAATTATCACAAGCCCAGAAGTAAAATTGCTTTCTATTCAAAGTTTTAGGGAAACAAACCCCAGCTAAAATAAACAAATGAAAAACAAAACCCCACAAGAAACACAAAAAACTGCTCACACATTTAGATGTTTCAACTAGATTGTTAAGAATGCCTGTTCTAAAAGCAGAGACATGAAATGGTTTCTCTAAACCCCCTGTCCACTACCCTCTCCCTGGAGCTTATACCAAAAGTCTGCCAGATTGGATCCAGATATAATAAAGGAAAAGCTAAAGCCAAAGGAACTTTCGCTTTCGGCTTCAAAACACATTTGGCAGAAAAGCACCGTGGTGGAAAAGCCTCACTTGCGGGGCAATCAAAGATCGTCAATCAGGGGTGACATTCAAAATATTTAATAACTAGATGTGCAAGAGTCAGAAATCTATTGAACAGATGCCAGCCATAAACAATTCATACACCTGGACCAGTGCTCAGGCCCCGAATATGACTTCCACTTACATATCCCTAAACTTCCTAAAGAATTTTCACTAGCCTTTCCCAGCAAGCTCTGATCACATCTCCTTGCTCAGAATATAAAGGTATTATATCAAATATGAGACAGCCTGGAAGCTATAGCTCCTCTTCTATTCCATTCCATACTTCCAGTTTAGTATCTGCAAAAAACAAACAAACTCAAACCAAAAAAATACCCAAAAACAACAACTCACACATACGCGGGCCTGCGCGCACACACACACATAGCAGCAGTGGCGCACCCTTCGTGTCTATGAATCATTTGGAAGTAATTTTTAACGTTGTTCTTAATCTGCACTTTGTAGATGAGCTTGCAGTGCTGGTTTTAACATACTGAACGTTTAGAGCAAACCTGGAAAAACAAGATGCTGTTCTTGTAATAAGAATATCACAAATTGTTAACATTTAGGGAGTGTATTGTTTCCTAGGGATGGTGTAATAAATTATCACAAAGTTATTGGCTTAAAACAACAGATATTTATTCTCTCTGGAGACAAGAAATTCAGAAGGTGGGCCAAGATCCCTCTTCGCCTTCCTCTAGCCTCTGGTGACTGTTGGCATTCCCGTGGCAGCGGCGTCAGTCCTATCTCCAAGTCCATCTTCACACTGTCATCTCCTCCTCTGTCTGTGTGTCTCTCCTCTGTGTGCCTTTTATGAAAAGCACTTGCCATTGGATTTAGGACTCATGTAGATAAGTCTAAATAAGTCTATCTACTCATGTAGATAACTCTAGGATCTCCTCATCTCAAGATCTATAACTTTAAATTATAATTGCAAAGACACTTTTTCCAAATAAGTCACACTCACATGTCCCAGGGATTTGACGGGAACATATCTCTGGGAGAGGAGGACACCATTCATCCCACTTCAGGCAGATAGGGACAAGAAAGGAGACACAGAAGCAGGGCAGAAATGGAATGAATAGCTTGACTTCAAATCAAAGAAAAAATACTGAGGAAGGAAAACAAGATTTTTATAAAAATCTTTTCTTACATTAAATACCTGTAGTAATTTCTGAGTATTCATCCATTGCTTTGCCCTGTGTTGACCTTAACATTTTGTATTTCTACTGTCTTTTTCCATAAGAGTTAAAGCACCTTGGTGAGCATTTCTAAATTTCTACCCTTAATTTTGATTGTTTCTTTAAAACCTCATGACAGCTGGGCATTAAAAATAGGGAGGAGCATAGGCAAGCAGAAAGCAGAACAAAGCCTCAGTTCACAGTAGATCACACACGGCTTCTCACATTCACGCTTGGGAAATTTCAAGGTCTGCAGTTGCCCTCACATCCCCCTCATGGTGAGGTCTTCTGGGAAACTCAATTTACTGGACGTAACAGGTCCTGCCAGGACAGTGGCTGCCCATCTTTGACCTCCCCACTCCATGAACTCCTAGTCTGCGAGCTTGCATTCACCCTACACTGCCACCACAACCCTCTGCCCCCTACTGCCTCAGATCAACTTTCCCAGGGGATGCCTTCTGCATACACACCATCTCTTCCACTGCAGAACTCCCTTTACAAATGGCCCACCCCACACCCCCAATGATAAAGGCATAGATCTCTGGGGCAACTCCTGGTTACAAATTTGCACGCATGTTTTCAGCTGGGTGACTTCTGTTATTCTTATATGTCCTTGTATTGAGTGCACTCTCCCTTTAATTTTTTTTTTAACTTGAGATGGAGTTTTGCTTTTGTTGCCCAGGCTGGAGTGCAATATCGAGATTTTTGACTCACTGCAACCTCTGCCTCCCAGGTTCAAGCGATTATCCTGCCTCAGCCTCCTGAGTAGCTGGGATTACAGGTGCGCATCACCACGCCTGGCTAATTTTTTTGTATTTTTAGTAGAGATGGAGTTTCACCATGTTGACCAGGCTGGTCTCAAACTCCTGACCTCAGATGATCCACCTGCCTCAGCTTCCCAAAGTGCTGAGATCACAGGTGTAAATCTCCATCACCACGTCTGGTCCTTCCCATTAAGTTTCAAGCTCCATGAGATCAAGAGTCCTATCCATGACTTTAAAATGAAAATGTGTTCTTCCGGTAGGCTGATTTCTAGAGGGTGCATCTGAAACCTCAGTGTGCATCCAGATCACCTGGAGGTCTTGTTAAAATGCAGATTCTAGGCGAGAGCTTGAAGTGCTGTGATTCTAACAAGCTGTCAGTTGCCTGGGATCTGCTGGTCCTTCGGGTCATGTTTTGGGTGGTGAGGTCTTAGGGCACCAAACAAGTTTCAAGGAGGGGATCTGCAAGTTAAGTGTGTCCTAAATAAGGGGTGGGAAAGAGACTGTCATACAGTTAAGAGACACTGAGTGTAATCACAGGATTTAAGATATGGCAAGATTTCTCTTCTAACAGCCTGCTCAACCTTTCATCCTTTAATTCCCAGTATTCACCCCCCTTTCTTCTCCTTTTTTTCTTTCTGGCTTTACTACACACCCAAGTTCTGCTCTAGTTACTTGGCAGAGTATCTGGTAAAAGCCTGCCACAATACTACTATACATCTGCTTGGGGATGGCTAAGGGGAGACTGATGGATAAGCTCTTGGAAGGGCTTAAGGTATTTGCATCTTTTTATGTCTTTGAGGAATGCTAAGTTTTCTTGTCCTGAGAAACACGGGGTAAACTTGACATTGGGAGGCAGAGACTGAATGGCTTCTGAGGGCTGACTCGCATGGTGTTCAACTTCTGGGAACAGCAGAGAGAGACCTTGGCATGATTTATTGTCTTAGGCTGTGGGATTTTGGAAAAGCACTAGTATACGGCTTATGCCTGGTTGATAGAGAGACTATTTAAGTAGAAAGGGGGAAATTTGGGCTTCTGGCCTGCTGTGCTCACAAGGGTAACAGTCGCTTTTGTTCAGGGTGTGGACGGAATAGTAAATCTATTTTAGCTAGGCATTTGTATTTTTATATCTTGTCTTAATTGCAAAGATTTGTTTTAGATCATTTACTTTTACAATGGACATTTTAGTCTTATCATTAGGTACAGGAATAAAAAGTATCTGGTTTAAAGCTGAAACTATTGGGGGTGGGAAAGGAGGAGGAGGAGGAATAATGTGTATTTTAAAAATACTTATAGGAGCTTTCTTATTTATAGTGGCCTTTATACTGTAGAAGCCGCTGAGGGCCGGCCTAGGGTCAGTGGAGGTAGAGGTAGTAATAGAAATCAGGATAGAAATCTCACCATTGCATTGGTGAGATTGGCAATCGGGGTAGTAGTTCTTTTGGGAAAATGGAGGAGGGGCTTTCGATTGATGCAAACTTTTCTTGCAGAGGTTTAACTTTGCTATTGGATGGTCTAAAGGACATAGTCTTTATTACAAGGTTGCTAAGCTGTGGGAGTAAATGAAAGGTGTCTTGATTGTTGATTATTACAATGGCTAGAACTAGGGTTACCTATGGAGATTAGAGGGCTAGGGTGGAGATACTTATCTGAAGAAGCTAGTTGTCTTTGGTCTTTTAAATTTTTACAAGGTATAACAAAGCAGGCATCAAAAACAATGGTTTGGGGTGAGTCAGACCTAGTTATACTAATAACAAAGTAGCTAGCAGCAGAGTGAGGGAAGAGGGATAAACAATATAAAAGATACAGAAGAATTAAGCTTTTTTTTAGCTTTAATTTGGTACTTGACTTTGGAACAGTGGCTTATGATTCTGAAGGTAGTGGTGGTGCTCTTTTGACACAGGTGCGGTGATCTCTTTCTGCTCTTCGGACTGAAGTCTCAGTAATTAGGAGCACAGAGCAGGTTTTTCTTGAGCTGGTTTGAGCGTTGTTTCTACTTTTTGATAAGGACGTGATCTATAGGTCGATGTTGATGTTCTGGGAACTCTAGGGGTGGCACTTGTGCTCGGAGACTTTCGGTTTTGAGAGAAGAGAAAGTGGAAGATAGGCTAAGTGTATAGTTTTTGAGGAATCGATCTTTGGTTTCAAATGTAGGGACATCAGTAGTGGAATGTAAATAAGGAAGCTTATATTGCATCTCATAAGGGGATAAACATCTTTTTGAGGGGCGGTTTTAATTTTTAACAAGGCAATAAGGAGACATTAGGGATTCTGGGGCTAATTTGGTTAGGTGACTCTTTCGAGTTTGATTTATTCTTTTTACTTTTCTTGAAGGGGATGGATACTAAGGGATATGGTATTCTTATTTACTGTCTAGGACTTGGGTTAATTTTCTAATAACATTTGCTGTGAAATGGGTTCTATTGTCTGAATTAATGTTTTCTACTAGCCCACACTTCGGTATGATGTTTTTAATTAATGCTTTAATTACATTACTAGTGCTTGCACTTGAGAAGGGGATAGCCTCTACCCAGAGAGCAAAGTGATTTACTATTGCTAGCAAATACTTCAGGCAATGATTGGAGGCATTTCATTGTAATCAATTTGAACACTTTGAAATGTCTTATCCTCATTTAGATCATTTAGGTAAAAAGTCCACGCAAGCTACACAGGCCTAGTGTTGGAAACTCATTATAAGTAATTGCTCAGGATTGTCCTTCTTTTCAATATTTTCTCTCCTTTTAAGAGTAAAAGAAAATCCCACATTTTTTTTTCCAGAATGCTGTAGGATGACCATTTTCTTCCATTATCCATGCAGGGAGATGATTACCAACAGCAGCCAAACTGACCCATACTTATAAGGATCATAATTGGCCAGGTGCCGTGGCTCACGCCTGTAATCCCAACACTTTGGGAGGCCAAGACAGGTGGATCATAAGGTCAGGCATTCAAGACCTGCCTGGCCAACATGGTGAAACCCTGTCTCTACTAAAAATACAAAAATTAGCTGGGAGTGGTGGGGCATGCCTGAAATCTCAGCTACTTGGGAGGCTGAGGCAAGAGAATTGCTTTAACCCAGGAGGCAGAGGTTGTGGTGAGCCAAGATCACACCACTGCACTCCAGCCAGGGCGACAGAGCAAGACTCCATCACAAAAAAAAAAAAAAAAAAAAAAAAAAAACCATAATTTTTTGGGCTGAGACAAATACATACTCTGTAAAGGACATGGCTTATCGTGAACACTAAAAGGACATAATAATAATGGACTCCAGTAGAAGTCTTCATTGAGGCAGCATTCAGGGTACAGAGCAGGGCAGGGTCAAGAGGAAATGCGGGACAGTGTGCACATCAGCTCCGTTGCCTGCTGAGGCAAGGAGGTGGTGCTGGAAGCTGCCAGATTCAGCCACCACCTTCCAAACTGCTGCCTGCACTAAGCTATAATCCATCCTAGGTCCTTCTTCACACACCTTCAGTTGTAACAATAGGAGATGGGACTTCTTAGCTTCTGAAACTTCAACTAATCATTACTGAATTCAGCCTGAGACACTAAAATGCACACATCTGCTGAAAACAGCATGGTCTCATACAACTTTCAATGATGATGGAAATGTTCTTTAATCAGCCCTACCCAACGCAGTAGCCACTAGCCACATGCAGCCATTGAGCATGTGTATTGTGGCTAGTACAACTGAGGAAATGAATTTGAATTGTATTGAATTTTAATTAATTTAAATGTAAACAGCCACATGTTGCTAGTGGATACTATATTGGATAGCAAGCACCTTTAGAGGTTGCAAACTCAGGGAGGACAGTTTAGAAAGATGAATCCTTGGCTGGGCACAGTGGCTGATGCCTGTAATCCCAGCACTTAGGAGGCCAAGGCAGGTGGATCATGAGGTCAAGAGTTTAAGACCAGCCTGGCCAATATGTTAAAATCCTGCCTCTACTAAAAATGTAAAAAAATTAGCAGGGCATGGTGGTGGGCACCTGTAGTCCCAGCTTCTCAGGAGGCTGAGACAGAGAATTGCTTGAACCCGGGAGGCAGAGGTTGCAGTGAGCCGAGATTGCACCACTGCACTCCAGCCTGGGCGACAGAGCAAGAGTCCATCTCAAAAAAAGAAAAAAAGAAAGAAAGAAAGATGGATCCTCAAACAAGGAAAATGGCTCTCCCAGGTAAACTTTATGCCTTTTATACTCTTAACTTGAACAAAAGACCCCTGCAGCCCAGGGCACATCCTTTAATATTTGAGGCTAAGCTGGCAGCTGTGTCAGTGTTTTGGATGATATAATCACAATGCCAGTTGGCCAATTAAGATAGAAACACACAGAGCCCATTAGTATTCTGCAAGGGAATAAAAGATTGCTTCAGTCTTGGTTGCTTTAATAAGGTCAGATGGGGTTTCTGCAGGTCCACCGTTCTAACCTGCGAGGCAGAGAGTAAGGCAGAAAAGCCATGCAATTTAAAATACACATTTAAGGAAAGATGTAATTTGCTGGTAAAAACACAACCTCCTCTTTTTAGAAGGGAGTTAAGGGGTGACAGTTTGGGGGGCGGGTCCAAGGATTAGAAAAAGAGAATAACAAATGTTTGCTCAGAGCACAATGCAGTAAATTCCCTGGTGCACTCAGCCAGTATAACAAACAGATCCTTTGTCATCTCTAAGATAAGGCTTATAATTAGCTAGGGAGCGAGTGATGTGAATCTGACGTAAGCAGACATAGTGGATTCACCTGTGATTGGCCTGGCTGATAATCCAGCGAAAGGGGGGCAGTTGCCAAGGCCCTCAATGGGCACCAAGAGGGATCGAGATCTAATTACAGAGACCTGCATTCTATGTTTCCCCTCTAGGGGAGGCAATGGCCACTGGACACCTGACTTGCCTAACTACAGAATGAACATGAAGCTCTCTCTTATCATGCTGATATGGGCAGAACTTTTTACAGATAAGAAATATCAAAGATGATAGAGGGGTAGAACTGGAGTGAGCAGAAGCCTCTTGTAATATAGTAATCTAATATACTCAGCTGATCATTGACCCTGTTACCTGTGAGGCAACTGTACATGTAGAATTTGCCCAGTTGGAGGAGAGACTAGCAAAGAACTGCATTTTATGGGAGAGGGAGTCATAGGGAATTGTGAAATTAGCTTTGAGGAAGTTCCTAGAAACAACGATAATGACAGTGCATTCTTTAACTGACACTATTCTGGTAGGCTGGAAAAGAGGACGAGCGTGTGACTCAGAGTAGGCTGGAAAGAACACAGATTTGGGGGCAGACACACCTGGCTGTAAACATCTGTATCTCCATGTATGCTTTGCATCAAAGTCACCGAGGGAGATTGTTAAAGGGACAGATTCCTAGACACTGCACTGACCTACTAAACCAGAATATCAGGATTTGGGGCTCTGTAATCTATATTTTTAAAATAAGTACAGAAGGTGATTGTGATATGGGGCTTCTCTAAGCCTTGGTTCTCTAAAAGGTGATAGAGGATTGTTGTGTGAATGGTGGTTTATTGGAAATAGTGTGATTTTAATAAGGCAAATCCATGGCTGAAGAATAATAATTACAAGTTATTGAGCCTTGATTTGTTCTGCATGATTTGTTAAGACACTATTCTCCCTGCAATCCCAGCTACTTAGGAAACTGTGGCAGGAGCATCGCTTGAGCCCAAGAGTTCGAGGCTGCATTGAATTGTGATTATGCCACAGCACTCTAGCCTGGGCGACAGAGTGAGAGCCCATCTCTAAAAACAATTTAAAAGAAAAATAAAAAGAAAAAACACTGTTCTCCCTTTGGAAATCCTGGTGGATGACGCTTTGTTAAGCCTTAATCACTGTGCTAAAACAGCTGGAGAGTATTTGGCCAAATTAGGCGAGAATCCCAAACTCGCAAATTGTTCTGAGTCTTGATAAAATCAGCATTTCTTTTTCTTAATGACCCTGGCGTTAAATCTTCTTTCGGGTCGGAGCATTTCTATGGGAGGTGAAAACATCAATTATGTTGTAACAGGTTGTCTGCTCCAGTGAAAGTCAAGGGCTGCGGGTTGGACCCGCCGGAGAAGGGTAATTTCTTGTGGCCCCGGAGGGGCGCTTGCACCCGAGGGCTCCCGGCGCAGCACTTCCACTGCGAAACATTTTGCTTTCATTCGGCAGCTTTAGGCGTGAAGAAAAGGGGGAGGGGGTTGGCGTTCCGCCCTGGAGCTCTTGAGAGTGAAGGTAGCTGCAAACCCAGCTGGTTCTCAGTAGCTGGTGCTGAGATTTCCGGAGGGGTGGGGCGGCCAGAGGAGGATGTGCACGTGGGGCCCGGGGAGAGGTGGGAGTGGAGCGTCTCAGGTGTGACCGAGGAGCGCCCTGCGCACCCGCTCCTCTGGCCTTGGGATTCGGATTGGCTCCGGCAGCGAGGTCTGCGAGGTCAAGACCCTTTCGGCGCCCTCCCGGACCCGCCCCGCCGCGGCGGCGTAAATGTAGAGCAGCTGGCGCAGGCGGGGCGGGGGCATGCTGGCGGGGCAGAGGGGTGCGAGTGGCAGCGCGCGGGGGTCGGAGCAGTGCCCGACCCCGGGCGCCTGGGGACCGGATGGCGGAGCCCACGCGCTCAGCGAAACCCAGGAGGTTTGCGCTCCGCTTGCGGCGCTGCAGGGAAGGCGCGGTGCCAGGCGCGAGTGCCGAGAAATCCAAAAAGAAAGCTTTTTATTTGCTGAGGATGAAGCCCCTGAAGGAGCCCGCCCCCAACAACAACAACAACGTGTCCTTTGTGATCCACTGTCAACTAGGCAAGGAGATTAAACACATTTGCAGCAACTGCAGTCGCGGTGAGGACGCCCGGGACGGTGAGTGTCGGGGCCCGTCGGGGCGACGGCAGCGGTGGGCGCTGGAGGCGGGGAGGTGGCTCCGTCTCAGTTTGGGGGCCCCGCCGGCGTATGCCGCCTGGAGAACTGTGGGGACATCCGCTCTCCACCCAGACATGACACCCGCCCGCTGGGCACCTTGCAGAGTGCCACCCACGAGCCCAACCCGGGCTCGCACCCTGCATTTCCCATTGACGTATGTGGTCCCCAAAATGAGGGTTTTGATACACTTAAAAGAGCAAGTCGGATTTTCACTTGGGAAGCTGAGGTTTAGGGGATTTGCTGGGGGCAAAGGATCTTATTCCTGCTTTTTCTTTCCATGAGCTTCTTAACTGTTGCCCCATGCTGGTCATACGTTGGGATACAGGGTTTGCTGGGCTGCGTTACGGACGTGGGCTTCCTTCGGGTGGCATCAGTTTGGAGAGGCGGCTTGGCGGCGGCGCCCAGCGCCCTAGAGACTTGTGGAGTTGTTGAATGATGCCTGTTTAGAGTAAAACATGGCTGTGATTTTTGGAGCGCGGCTGCTGGTCCCTGCTGGAATGATGCCCAAAGGCCAAAATGGGGAGAGGTGGGGGAAGGGGCGCGCAGCGGCATTTTCCAGGTGAGCTTGGGCGTGTGCGAGCCAGAGCTCTGGCAATCCAATCTGAAGCAAGACAGTGAAGGGATAACCGGCTGCCAGCGACTCTGGGCGGAAGGAGCCCAGAGCCTGGGACAGCCGGCGCGGCCCAGGCAGGAGCCTCTGCAGCTGTGGACGCACCTGTGTGGCAGAGCATTCGCGCAAGCCTCCAGGCGGTTCCCGAGCAGCTCACAGAACAGGCTCTTCAGGGCCGCTGGAGGTCATGGAAAAGTTTTAGGCAGCAGATTTTGCATTGAAAGCCTTAGGTACTGGCCGGCCTGGTGCTCATCTCCATGCCTGACCCGCACACCTGCTTGGGCAGGCAGATTTTTCCCATCAGCCAGGCAGGTTTTGCTGTTCCTTTTGGAAGAACAAACATTACCTAGGATCCTTCCCATTCTTAGTCTGCCTCTGAAGTGCAGAGTAATGAAATGACTGTGACTTGGCTAATGTCTTTTCAAAATTAGAGTCCTACTAGCGTCATTATCGTTTTCTTTGATTAAACTTCAAGAGAGACTGTGCAGGACAGCACCGGATATTCAAGAGGAAAACTGGGATGGGACTGGAGGAAGGTGCCCACACAAAACACAAGAACGCCACTGCTGATAGATGGGGTGGGGAGTGGGGTAGGGTGGGGATATGTTTCTGAGAGGCACATACTGACAGGTGTTTCGATTTTTGTGATTACTACATCAGCTGATAACGTCAATACCTATGGAATACAAATGGGTTAATCAGATGACCCAAAGCCAGACCTTTCCCATGTAATGAAATAGAGCTTGAGATGCAGGCTAAAATGTTTATTAAAATGTTTATTAAATGTCGGTTGCTCTCTTGACTGAATTGCTGCCCAAATGGGCTGCCTTCACAACCTTGGGAGTTTATTTAAATTAGTATCTGTAAATGCTGCTACAGTAAGGAAAGGTAAATGTCCATACTCAAAATGTGTTGACAAATGTCATTATGAGTGCCATCACTGGTCAACGCGGTGTTCCCTGTCAATGGAGGCAGGTACGTATTTTAACCTATAGCACATAGTTCTTGAAACATGCATCATCTCCATGGCCTCACACACTTCGGAATGTTCCAAGTAGCTATGTATGGATGCTCACATATCACCTGATAGGATTATTTACCCTCAAAGCATTCTTCAACGGGGAAGACAATGTTGTAGTGCCTAATTTTATGCTGCTAATCCTGCCAATCTAATGTGCGGTGCACTCATTTAATCACGAAAATTGAATGAGGTCAGGAGTCTAACCCTTCTTTTGTTATTGCCAGAAACCACAGCAGCACTGCCCACTGTGGAAGTTCGAATAAATTTCACTTCTGGCAAGGATTGGCCTCCCGTGATAGTCTGTAAGGAGTGGATGTTCTTTTAGATAAATTCTCTAGAAGCAATTTGCAATTTGAATCATATTTTCTACATGCCAGGAGCACCAGCTGTTTTAAAACATTTGTATGCTCGAGATCATTGTGAGGCAAACAGATTTCCCCAATGTCCTATTTTGTCAGGCTCTATAGAAGAAGGTGCTGCTTAAGGTGGATCACACCTGTAATTATGTAAAGTACTATAAGTGTGTCTGGTTCCTCATTCACCACTAAGGAGGCCACTTAATGGTACCCACAGAAAATTCTGATACAGCTTGAAAGCCCTTACTAGAAATTTACACAGATGAAATTTTACAAAGGTACTGTTCAGTTTCTTTCATACTTAATTTCTTTGCATATGAAATCGTTATTTAAAGCATATTTTAATAACTTGCCGTTTAAAGACAATCTGTAATGAAGAACACTAAAGTAAAATATTTCTGGCTATTGAGCAGTATATAAAAGGTGAAATTACATTGTAGCAATTATCTTTTTACTCAAGAGTTCCCCTACACCCTGTATCTACTTAGTATTAAAGATGTTTTGCTAAGCTTATTTTAAATAATTCTGTATTGTTGAGAAAACATAGAACACAAAGATAATTTGTGTTTCCTTCCATCTTGGCTGTTTTGGTTCAATACTAAAGCTATTTTCAGGTGAGGAAACAAGCTTACATAGGAAAGCCACAGAGTAAATACAGGGCAGAACAAAGACTCACACCCTCATCTGTTTGACTTTAAAACCAAGACGTGGGTGGGCACAGTGGCTCACACCTGTAATCCTAGCACTTTGGGAGGCCAAGTCGGGTGGATTACTTGAGGTCAGGAGTTCAAGACCAGCCTGGCCAACAGGGTGAAACCCCATCTCTACTAAAAATACAAAAATTAGCCAGGCATGATGGCACATGCCTGTAATCTCAGCTACTGGGGAGGCTGAGACAGGAGAGAATCGCTTGAACCTGAGAGGCTGGCATTGCAGTTAGCTAGAAGTGTGCCACTGCACTTCAGCCTGGGCAAAGAAGCAAGACTCCATCTCGAACAACACACACACACACACACACACACACACACACACACACACGTGCGCACACAAAAAACAACCAAGACACTTTTAACTGTACCATCAGGTTACTTTTTTTTTTTTAATGGCATTTATCTCTGCCACCTACACTGAATGTGGAACATTGGGTATTGTGGTATCTGTTTATATCTGTATGCATGTGTGATGTATACCTGTGCAGTCTCGATAAGCTAGGTTTATTATGGTAAAGGATTAGAAGGAATTGCAGAATTTTCTGATGCATTATATATGTATGTATATATATATGTGTGTGTGTGTGTGTGTGTGTGTGTGTGTGTGTGTACATACCCACCTTACCTACTTTATGGAGAGGCTGACTTTAGTGGGGATAGAGGGCGAGGAATTTACAACTAGGTAGATTGGAAGTTATGGACATCATAAAGCCATAAGAAACTCATAGCTAAGTCATCACTGAACTTATATTAGAAGTTAATGGGAGAATATGATTTAATTTACAAATAGTTAAAAATAAAATTTAGGGAGAAATCTATTCTAGAGAGTCAAGTGTTTCTGTATTTAATTTCAAACACATTTCTATTTTCATTGGAATTTTTGAGTACATTAATAGGAATAATTTTAGGAATTATAATATCTTGAATATGTATTAAGATGTAATTTCAATAGAAATATTTTAACATTTTTTAAAAATATCTTGAAGCCTCTGTCATATTTGAAAATGACACTTAAAAAGTAATAAAATGACAGATTTAGAAGCAAGACCTATTGATTGCGACTCCTACTCAGTGCCTTTTACATGTAACTAATCAGTAGATCACGGCTGTCTTTATTTTACTATATGTGATTTCTATTCTTTAAACATTTATAAAGAAATTTACTAATCCATGGACTCGTTAGATGCCTTCCCAAGTTTTGTTTTAGGGATTAGAAATATTTCGCATATTTTCTAACAGATTCCAATGTGAACTTTAGGAATGACAGTTTGTCATACAGTTTCTCTGCCATGGTGACTGTAGAGGTCATTGGTCAAGACAGCCTTTTAGGAGAGGATGCCCTGTGAGTTTCTCTGGGTCACCTCATTTTGCAGGTGAGAAAATGAAGATGCGTAAGGATTAAGTGAGCAGTCCACCAAGGTCAAACCACCATTGGGTATCAGGGCTGCTAACAGAACCTGTCCTTGAAGAGGGAAGCAATTTGCAACAGGGGTCCACGGCTGGATTCTGGAAATGTACTGCCTGTTTTCAGTGTCTCCTCTGCTTGCTGGCTGGGTGATTTGGGGATATTACTGTATTAGTTGTGGGGATTAAATGAGGTATTTGGTACAAAGCATTTAGCATGGTGCCTTGTAAGAGAAAGTGCTTGAGAAATATTAGCTATGATTGCTATCACTTGTATTGGGCATTTCCCCCTGCTATACTGTGTTGCTTTGCCTCTTCTGTAATTAAACTACCTTGGATTGAGTCCAAGATGAGAGCACCCAATTCTTCTCTATATTTAAACATATTTCTAATAAGACAAATGCGGTAAGTGTCAGATTGAGGACGGAGAGTGGTAGCTTCCACCTTGGGCAAGAGAAGAAAGGTCAGGAGAAGCCTCATACAGTCTCAGAAGGAGTTCAGATTGCATCCACTTCCAAAGGAATTCAGATTGCAAGTACCAAAGATGGCACAGAGGTTTTAAGCAGAGGTGATGTGATCGAGTCATCTCTTTACTTATTTATTTATTTGTGATAGTCTCACTCTTGCCCAGGCTGGAATGCAGAGGCACAGTCCTGGTTCAGGCTATCCTCCCACCTCAGCTCCATAGTATGTGTGTACACACACACACACACATAGTAGGGACAGGATTTCCCCACATTTCCCAGGCTGATCTTGAACTCCTGGGCTCAAGCAATCCATCTGCCTCAGCCTCTGAAAGTGCTGGGATTATGGGCGTGAGCCGTAGTGCCTGGCCCAAGTTGCTTTTTAAAAAATGTTTTATGATACTCGGGAGGCTGAGGCAGGAGAATTGCCTGAACCCAGGAGGCGGGGTTGCAGTGAGCTGAGATCGCGCCATTGCACTCCAGCCTGGGTAACAAGAGCTAAACTCCGTCTCAAAAAAAAAAAAAATGTTTTATGAAAAATTTTACACACATGTAGAAGTAGACCTATCACTCAGATTCCCCTATTCTTGTATTATGTTAAAGCAAATTTGAGTGAGTTTTTTATGATGGCATTGCTGGTAGTACCTAGGCAACGACCAGACAAGACAAGGACCCAGCTACATGCCACTCATAGCTCAACAAGGGGTGTTTCAAGACCTCAAGCAGCCGAAAGACCAAGATTCTGCAATAGCGGTTCCAGGCTCAGAATGTGTCCAGTAATACTTTCAATCACTAACAATTCAAACTCAGCTTGCCTTGTTTTTAGCATAACTTTGAGCTCATATATAATTTTACTAATAATTTCCCCTTCTGTTCTAATATTGTTCTGATACTTTATAGACATCTGTAAATAGTCAATTTAGGAGAAATATTTAAACAATTCGTGAAATCAATAGCTTGAAATATCCTCATTTGTCTAAAGGAGATACAATCACATTGAAAGGGTAATAGATAAAAGATATCCATTAAACTTTAATGGAGGGTGAATGGAAAGGATCAGTACTTGTTCGCTAGCCCTAAACTTCAATTTCTGTGGTTCACTGACTTATATATGAATGGCAAGAACTTTTTGGACTTGACTAGGTTTTGAGGCTTTCAAGAAGTGTCTAAAAGCCTGAAGGGTGAGGGTTCATTGAGCCAGTTAGGAGCCACCATTGATAATGTTTCAGTGTGGTTCTGCTGGTGGACAGGCTTCCTGTGCCAGGTGGACAGCTGAGCTGAAAGCCGAGATATAAAAGTGAGTTCGTTGAAGGCCAGATAGCCAGAGACAGGGGCAGAGGTGACCTTACTTCAACCCACAGGTTGTGAGGGAGAAAAGGTAAGTCAAAGGAGGCAAAAGTTGCAAGAGAAGCAGGAACTAAACAAGAATCCAGTTGTTGGTTTGGAAAAGAAGAAATTAATTATGGAGATTTTCAACCCAGAGGAAAATAATCCCCCAGAAGGTTAGCAGAAGAGCATGCGAGAGAGGTCATATGATTATTGTTTTAGTGTTGTATTGGTTCTATACCCAAAGCCAGAGGAAGAATAGAACATGGTCATTTGTTTATTCATGTATCAAGCATTGATGTCTATGGTGAACTTATGTGTGAATAGAGAGGTAAAGAATGAGTTCTTGCCCTGAGAGAAACAGTCCAGTGAGGGATGTTGCTGTGACAGGTAGACTCAGGTTGTCATGGACACACAGGTGGGGAACCATCTTCTCCCTTGGGGAGAAGGCCAGCAGGTCATGTAGGAGGAGATGGCAGTTGAGCCGAATTGAGTCAGATGAATAGGGTTGGGCTGGCAAATATACCTAAAGGAAAGAGTCACTGGAAGCAGGACAAAGAGCAAGGGTAGAGAAAGGTCAAGAGGTGAAAGCAGGGCATTGAATGCTGACTCTTCCAGCAAGGGTCTGTCTTATCTTCTCATCACTGCTAAGTTTCTAGTGCTGAGAACAGTACAAAGATATTATCCACTTAAGATCCGTTCAATACATGCATGCACATGTTAGTTTATGATTGATCTAGTTGATGAATGTATGTCCCTTTATTACAGTGGCTGTAAGGACAGTGGTGTGATGTAGCTGGGGATGGTGAGAAAGGGCATCTGGGGAGATGGACAGAGACCACACACCAAGGGCCTGGGATACCATGCTAAGGAGCTGGGACTTGCTCCATGACATGTTGTAGGATTTCCTGGAGGATTTTTTAAACAGCATTTTTATTGAGATATAATTATTGGACCATAGAGTTCACTAATTTAAGGTATGTAATTTAATAGCATTTAAGTCATTGAATTGTCCATCACCAAAATCAATTTTAGAACATTTCCATTCCACCTAAAAATAAACTTTGTTCACCTTAACCTATCAATTTATTATTCCATTCCCTACGCCCCGTCCCAAAATCCCAGGCAGCCACTCATCTATAGGTTTCACTATTCTGGACATTTCACTTAAATGGAACCATGCAATATACGGGCTTCTTTTACTTAGCACAGTGTTTTCAAAATGTATTCATGCTGTACCATGTATCAGAATTTCATTGCTTTTAATGGCTGAATGATATTCCATTGTATGGATGATATACCACATTTATTCACCCATTCATCTGTTGATAGACATTTGGGTTGTTTACACATTTTGGCTATACTGAATATGCCGCTATGAACATTCATGTGCAAGCTTTAGCATGGGCACAGGCTCTCATGTCTCTTATGTATATACCTAGGAGTAGAACTGCTAGATCACATTGTACATCCATGTTTAACCCTTCGAGGGTCTGCCAGACTCTTTTCCAAACTGGCTGCACCGTTTTACTTCCTCCCCACCACCCAGCAATGAATAATATATAAAAGTTCAGTTTCTCTACAATTTTTCTGACACTTGTTATACCCTGCAGGACTTTAAAGAAAGTAAGTTAGAAGGTTCTAACTGAGTTGGTGATCAAGAAGAAGAGTTAATTCAGTCCACTTAAGAAAACTAGTGATTGGCCGGGTGCGGTGGCTCACGCCTGTAATCCCAGCACTTTGGGAGGCCAAGGCGGGTGGATCTTGAGGTCAGGAGTTCGAGACCAGCCTGACCAACATGGTAAAACCCCATCTCTACTAAAAATACAAAAATTAGCTGGGCATGGTGGCGCACACCTGGAATCCCAGCTCCTCAGGAGGCTGAGGCAGGAGAATTGTCTGAACCTGGGAGACAGAGGTTGCAGTGAACCAAGATCATGCCACTGCACTCCAGCCTGGGCAACAGAGTGAGACTTCATCTCAAAAAAAGACAAAACAAAAAACTAGTGATTTTAGACACCTTACATAAGATACATAAATTATAAAGTATAATATATTTATTTACTTGCAGTCATCAGAACAACATTTTACAGTTGGAATTACTCTCGTGACCATTTAAGAGAAGAGGGTCAGAGAGTCAGAGTGGCCAGTGGCTTCCTCATGTCCCCTGCCCATGCTTCTGCAGCTGGGCTGTCTCTCTGGCTCTGGCTCCCACCTTCGGACCATCACCTTTAGCTGCCTAGAGACTCACACTTCACTGAACCTCTAAGGAGGGACTGTTTATTTTGGCCAATCGAGTTTAACTTCTTAAAGTGATTCATTAAATGTGAATATGACCATTCAGGGAAATTTGGGCAAAGATGAGCATCCAAAGCAAACCGTCAATTCGTTAAAAAGTTGAAGTGGAAATCATCTGATGAAGAGGGTGTTTGGTTAGAATTAGGATGCCAAGGGGACCTCCAGTGCCTCTACCTGCTTTTGAGTTTCTTCCACCTGTAAAACAAGTTTACTTCCATTCCACTGAACCTATCTAGATCAGGGGTTGGCACACGATGGTCCATGTACCCTCCGCCTGTGTTTGTTGAGAATGTTGTTTGTGATTTTAAATGGCTGGAGAAAAATCAAAAGGAGGATAATTTATGACATATTTATATGAAATTCAGATGTTACTGTCTGTAAATACAGTCTTATTGGGAAACAGCCATGCACAATTGTTTGCACACTGTCTGTGGCACCTTTCAAGTTAAAACTGCAGACTTAAGTTGTTGCCACAGACTCACAAAGGTCTTTTACCAAAGAAAACTTTGGTCTTTTACCAAAAAAAAAAAAACTTTGCCAACCCCTGTTGACATCAAAATTGCTGTAATTAGAAAGCATCTCTTCTGGCTAGTGCAGTGGCTCACACCTGTAATCCCAGCAGAGCATGTCATGGGTGGATTGCTTGAGCCCAGAAGTTCAAGAGCAGCCTGGGAAACATGGTGAAAACCCATCTCTACAAAAAATACTAAAATTAGCCAGACATGGTGGTGCATGCCCCTGTAATCCCAGCTACTTGGGAGACTGAGGTGGGAGGATCACCTGAGCCTGCGAGGCAAAAGTTGCAGTGAGCTGAGATCATACCACTGCACTCCAGCCTGGGCCACAGAGGGAGATCCTGTCTAAAAAAAAAAAAAAGTACCACTCCTAACCATTTTAGCATCACAGTCTGATTTTAGAATTGAAAAGGACCCTGTAGATTATCCATTGTCCAATTACATATCTGTGTCATTCACCTGAATTGCAGCTTTGGTCTTTTTCAAAAGCTGTTTGATGTCGTGGTGTACTCAGGGACAGGTTTAAAATGAAAATCAACCTACAAAGAATCAGTCTGAATTCAGTTTGTGGAGTATCTTTAGTGTTCGCACTCCCACCCTGACCTTGATGTGGGCTTCAGGCTGGCACATTTACAAAGAGGGATGGCTTTTCTAATCCCCACCTGAGAGTTAACCATCTTGACTCTGTTACTGTTTTGATGTGAACTTTAGAACAATTGCCTCTGCTATTTCGGCACATGGAGATTTGCCTCCACAGTAATTATTTTGCAACCCACAAAAGTAATTATAAAATCAAATAATTATCTTCTAAACAAGCTGTAACCCCAGCAGAGCCTCTTGGGGGGAAAAGTTCCCGTTCTTTCGTTGTCATTTTTAGGGCTGTAACATTCTGCTTCCCTTGTCCCCTTACCTCAGTTCTGAGGTTATTTCAAGTACAATAGCAATCTTTAGTGAAGCGTCAGCTTCTTTTGAAGCAGCCTCCTCAAAACAGTCTCAGTGCTCCACGTCTGAGTGGTAAGAGTGAGGAATAAGTAACAGAAGGGGAAAGCAAAAGTGAATGGAATTCTCCGGGCCATGGAAAGTAAAAGAAAAAAAATGCGGCCGGGCATTGTGGTTCATGCCTGTAATCCCAACACTTTGGGAGGCTGAGGTGGGCAGATTACTTGAGGCCAGGAGTTCGAGACTAGCCTGGCCAGCATGGCAAAACCCTGTCTTTACTAAAAATAAAAAAAATTAGCCAGGCATGGTGGCATGCGCCTGTAATGCCAGCTACTTGGGAGGCTGAGGCTGGAGAATCGCTTGAACCCAGGAGGTGGAGGTTGCAGTGAACTGAGATCCAGGTGACAAACCTAGACTCTGTCTCAAAGAAAAAAAAAAAGGGAATAGCCTGCCAGAGTCAATTCCTTATTAGTTTGAATTACTGAGAGATGCATTATAGGAAGATGTTGCTGATTCTGAAGGTGTTCTCAGTAAGAGTTGGCACCAGTATACCCTGGCACAATTTGAAGGCTGAAATCTGCTGCAGTTAGGGACCATCCCTGACAGGCTGGGCGTCTACCAGAATTAGGTTCTCTCTTGAGAGACCTGAAGTGTGTTTATGGGCAAATGTTTTTCTGACATATCCAGTGGAAACTATAGATTTTGTGTATTTATATGTTTGGAAACTGTCACTTATCCGATGAGCCAACCTAATCCACCTAATCCATGATGCGAGAATGCGTAGAGAAGCAGATCTTGGCAGCAGGAACATTGCCAATCTGCTACATTTTCAAGAATTGCCTCTGCAAATTTCAGTAACTCACTGACTTCTGCATCTCTTTACCAGCCCCCTGAAAAGTCAAACAGGCCACCAGACAGGAACTTACCCCCAAAATGAATACACAGTGAAACTTTTTGCCTGCCCAAAGCCTTAATGTCCCCATATCCAGAACAAATAGTATGTGGCTGCTTTCCACTAGTCATGATATGAATTATTCATGCACTATTAAGCAGCCTGTGGTCAGAACACCACTACCCAAAGTAAAACTGAATACAAAAGAAGAGGCTTTAATATCTGCGGCTGAAAATGCCCTTTGCCATGGGAGTGGAAATGATGGGCTACTGGACCCCTCCCATCCTTGTCCCAGGTCTTCGGGGTTGAATCTGCGAATATCAATGTAGATTCCTTGTGGTAAGACCCTAGAAATGGCTTGGAATACCTAGAAAGCGTAGTAGTCATTGCAATGCATGCGCCTGGGTTAATTTTTTTTTAGTTTTTCTGGAAGGCAAAAGGAGAACCTATACAAAAAGGAGTATCAGGTCTGGCCTAAGCTGGTGGATCACTTGAGCCCAGGAGTTAAAAACCAGCCTGGGCAATATAGTGAAGCCTCATCACTATGAAACTACAAAAATTAGCCAAGCATGGTGGTTCATGCCTATGGTCCCAGCTACTTGGGAGGCTGAGGTAGGAGGATTGCTTGAGCTGGGGAGGTTGAGGCTGCTGTGTCATTACACTCTACCCTGGGTGACAGGGCAATACTCCATCTCAAAAACAAAACAAAAAGCAAGAAAAAGTATCTATAGTCAAGAAATAAGAAGTAAAGAACATATAATAGAAGAGTTATTCTTTGGAAAAAGAAAACAAGCATCGTGGAAGACCTCCATATATAAACCAGATAAAAGGAAGATTGCTCTGGTTTAGGCCAGAGTGGAGGGCCTGCCCTGATATAGTGCTGTACAGTCCTGGAGTTTTCCAGAACTATAGTTTAAAAGCTGTTCCCAACTGTCCTCCAGTACAGTGTATCCATACAATACAGATACACTGTATTGAAGGGTGACAATTGTATCTCTAGAATATAAACATCACCTCATAACAGTGGACGTTATATCCCAAATTTAATTCCAGGAAGACAACATCTAACAGAATGGCCTGTGACATAAGTCAGGTATAACCAGATAAGTCAGATGTTTGTTCGTGTGTGTGTGTGTGTGTGTGTGTGTGTGTGTGTGTGTGATATGTCCCAGGGGCAGAGTTAGATTTGGAAACATGTATATATTGGCTAAAGAGTTACATCATATGGAAATTGGGAGGAATATAACATTTTTAGATTCAAATTATTTCTAGAGGAATGTTTAATCTCATGCCAACGTGAATAATCACCTCTTTAAAAAAGCAACTGCTCAGAATGAAGTGGAAGCAGCTGTATGGTCCCTTGTGCGCTCCTCAGCATTGTTTTCGGTTCCAAAATGCACCACTGGTTTTATAAACAAGAGTTGAGGACCAGACAGGAATGACATTTAGCTTTTAAGCCATAATTATGACAGATGGGTCAGTGTGCATTGCTAACTCCAAATACATAATTAGCCATAATAAAATGGTACAAATTCACTTGGAAAATATCATAGCCTAAATCACAGTTCAGATTTAACTGGGAGAATTTCCACCGTGATTTTAGAAAGCTAGCATGGCTTATTTTTATAGCAGAAACCTAAGAGTGCAATTCTTGGCAGTATTTACCAGGGAGAAGGAATGAGCAGCCTCCCCGGGAGGGTTAAGAAAACAGAGCACCCCTGGGAATCAAGATCTTACGTTTCAGTTCCAGTAGCCTCCAAAGCACCTGGGCTCAGAAAGGTCTTTGGTCTCCCTGTCTCTGTTTTCATTCTTGCAACCGGGGCCCAGGTATAGGAGGGTCAGCCTTGTTCCCCGAGGGTCTTGAAAATATGTAGGACGTATCTGGAGACTTTTCAAATACAAAAAACAAAGGGTGTCTTGGGCTTTTATGTCCATGGTGCTGGCTTGTACAGAGGGAGGAAGGAGATAGATTTCTCTTTTCTTCCAATCTTCTCCTCTCCATTCATGGTGGTGGTGGGGAGAACGGAGGCCAAACAGGCATGCCTGTGTGAGGCACCGGGCGGGAGCATGATAGCCCTTTCATCTCAAGGTGAACGCACAGAGGGAGCCCCAGAGCTAAAGGAAAAACAGATGGCAGCACCGTTGCTGCTACATTGCTTCTAGCTGTGCATGTCCTCACCCCGTGCCCAGCCAAGCCTCTTCAGACTGTGTGGGTCACAGAGTAATGGCCAGCCCTAAAGATCAATGTCCTGAAGGCTGCTCTAGACACCACAGTGCCTTGCTGTGGTCAGTGCCCTGCCAAAAAGAAAAAAAAAGACAAGACTGTGCAGTCTTAAGCAAGGCTGATTAGGCTGAGGTCTTCTAGGAAGTGAAGATCCTCTTCAGAGTTCAGTCGTCTGCAATTCAGCTAAATCCATAGATATCACAGAATTTTAAAAATGAACAACGGGGTCTGTGACTTAGGGATATAAGGGATTAGAGAGGATTAGGGATTGGTTGGGAAGTAGGTGGGGAGAAACAGGGTACCGGGTACCTTTTCCTTTGGTCTTTTGCAAAGGCTCTTACTTTGCTTGCTTATGGATATTCAGAGTCACTATTTGTTGTTTGGGTTTTTTTGTGTTTTTTTTCTCCTGCAAAGGTTTACATTAGCCTTGTTGCTTGTGGTAAAATAATAATTTCCTGCCTAGCGTTTAAATATATTGAGGTCAGTACTGCTGCATCCAGTCCGAGGTGATAAGGCAGAAAAGACAAATTCCTTCATTTGTCTTTTCCACCAACGGGAAATGGGGTCTGGCTAGTCCTCGGGTCTGTGTTACTGCAACAGAAACCAGCAGAAGCAGTGCTCTTCCTGCTAACACTTCTGATGTTAAGGGGGCTGTGTTGTGCTGCTTTGCTATTTAGTGTCCCAAAGCAGCTCTGATTATAGTGTGAGAAACTATAATTCAAGTTTTATGATTGAATGTTGAGGTTTTTGTCAATTTTGATGAGGTGTCTTACAAAATGTGTTCTGCTTAACACTTGCTGCATGGGATGGTAACAATGATACGTGGAATTTTTTTTTTTTTTTTTTGGAGACAAAAAAGTTGACCACCTCAACAGGGGTAAGCAACTTGCCTCTGATTCCATGACTCGATAGTAGTAGAGTCACGTCTGGAATTTGAACCCAGCTTGTCTAAATACAAAGCCAGCCTAGTCTTTTTAAAAATATATGTTTTGTTATTGTTTTTGTTGTTTAAGATGGAGTCTCACTTTATTGCCCTGGCTGGAGTGCAGTGGCACAGTCTGGGCTCACTGCAACCTCTGCCTCCGGGGTTCAGGCAATTCTCCTGCCTCAGCCTCCTGAGTAGCTAGGATTACAGATGCCCGTCACCACGCCCAGCTAATTTTTGTATTTTTAGTAGAGACAGGGTTTCATCATGTTGGCCAGGCTGGTCTCGAACTCCCGATCTCAGATGATCCACGTGTCTTGGCCTCCCAAAGTGCTGGGATTGCAGGTGTGAGCCACTGCGCCTGGCCTGATATGTGGAACATTTCAAGAGCACACTAGGGTGGAAAACTGAGTGGAAGAAAGTTAAACAGATGTTTTCATCTCAGAGCCCCTGGTATGACAATGTGCATGGTAAATCTCTAAGAACAGGATGTAGATGCTTCTTCAACCAAATGTATTTTATCACACATACTTCTTGTTTGGTTGGTTTTGGTGGTTTTTGTGGGTTTTTTTTGTGGAGTGTCACGGGTGACTAATGTCCTAGAGGAAAATTAATGTGCTGCATTAGAATCTTCCCATAGAAAGTGCTGCATTGAGTGTCTATGTTCCCACTTGTGAGAGAGAAACACACAGAACAATGAGATTCCTTTGTGATTTGATCTTTTCTACCAGAAGCTCTTAGCTCAAAACTACAGTAATTGAGAAGAAATGTTTCCACTGTTGCTGGACATATTTATTCAGCGATGTTTAGTTAACAGACATAACTGCAAATTAAAATATGGTAGCAGTCATACTTTTGCTTCAATCAATCCAGGAATTGGGAACTTTCTCTTTTCCATAGCAGGTGGTATGACAATGACAGGGCAGGTTGGGGCTTCTGGAGACCTTGTGATTGCAATGCATGGAATATTTTGGGTAAGGGTTTTTCAGGCTGAAGGCTGTTGACATTTTATGCTGGGTAATTCTTTACTACTGGAGAGTGTCAGGTGCGTCCTATACATTGTAGGATGTTTAGCAGCATCCCTGGACTCGATCCACTAGATGCCAGTGGCACCCACCTCCCATTTGTGGCAACCGAAAGTGTCTCTGGACATTGCCAAATGTCACCTTGGAGGCGAGAGAGCTCCTGAGTGGAGAGCCACTGATTAAGGGCCACTGTGGGTACTGCTGACCACGAGTGAGTTCACGAGAGATCCGTGTAGACTGGTGTCTAGGAGGCGGCTTTGTGTGAAGAGACTGATTTTGGATTAGTAGAGTGAGGAAGGGAGAAATGCTGAGTTGAGGAAATAACATGAACACTGGCAGAGGGAAGGAAGGGTGAGTGAGCGTACCGGTTTTTGGATATTATCAGTAATAACATTACTTATTCCCTTGTTATGTGTCAATTATGAGAATTAATCTAATCTTCCCAGGATAGATACTATTTATCTCAATTTGGTGGAAAAGGCAAATGAGGCAAGGTAGAACTAGACAGTATGCCTGAGTGTCCCTGGTGGTAAGGGTTGGGGTTACAGTTTGAAACCAGATTTCTTTTAATTACAAGGCTGTATTAAAATACGAATTTGAAAAAAAGAATGTTAAATTACAGACAGCAATGTCTGGACTTGAGGGCATCCACTGGATAAAATAATGGCAGTGTCTTCAGCAGAGGAATGGTTTGGTGAAAAGGGCACATTGGATTCATCTCGCAGCATCAGCGCAGAAGGGATGGGGAATTGATTGGAAGTGGGCTGGGGTGATGTGGAGCCGAGCAAGCTTCCGTACAGGTGCGGAGGAGTGAGGCTTGACCATGGCCAGTGACGGCAGAACTTAATGAGCTTAACTTGTATAGTATTGCCGTCATTAAGATAAAATACAAAGAAAAGTTAATTACTAGCTCTCAGGATGGCTGAAAAAATAGACAGGGGAGCATGCTGAAACGAAATGAAGCTACATAGCTAGCAGTACAGTGTTGAGTTGACATTACATATTATTGAAGAGTTTCGACAGATGTTGGCAAACTTTTTCTGTAAAGGGCTAGATAGTAAATATTTTAGGCTTTCACTGTATGGTCTCTGTTGCAGCTGCACTCTGCTGTTCTAGTGCAAATGCGGTCAGAAGCAGTGCATATGTGAATAAGAATGGCTGTGTTCCAATAAAACTTTATTTATAAGGAGAGGCAGCAGGCCAGATTTGAACTGAAGGTCAGATTTGTGCACCCCTGGTGGAATCTCAAGAGTGACAGACAGAACAAGGCATGAACCCCAGATGTGCCACTTGTTAGCTGTGTTACCTTCTCAGACTAAGCCTCAGTTTCTGCATCTGTAAAACAATCTGATAGCATCCACGTTTAGAGTTGGTGGTAGGATTGAGTGAGATAATGTGAAGGGCTTGGCACTGACACTAGCATATAGTAAGTGTTGAATAAATGATGGCTTTTATTGTTGTGGTTACAAGTGTTATTTTTATATTCCTGGCCTTATTTCCTTCTTGCTTTTCATTGTATTAAATGAATTCACATCAAATTTCGTGCTTGTGAGTGCTACAGGTGTTTTATTTGTACTTGTTATCTCTAGATTTCTTGAGTTTGAAGAATAGTAAGGAAAATATCTGTAGTTTCAACGAGGATTGTTATAAATAGAAAATTCATTTGAATAAACTTACACAGTGTTCCTGTCACTCAGCACTCAATATATTATAGCTAACAGGGAGGAAACAAAGATGTTGAAAAATAAAGTTTTTAAAATGCAGAACATAAAAAAACGAATTACCTAGAATCTTGTGAAATTTCAATTAAACAAATCTGATGGGGGAGATTTTAGCATTCAGTATACATAAACAGCTTAGTTTTTCACGTTTGGAATCAATTAATTGCTTGGCTTTGTTAATTAGGGATTCCCTGAAGTAGAATCCATTGCTCATCAACTAGGAATGTGAAAGCCAGTCAAGGCATTTGCTTTTCAGAATGATCTGTTTATATTATAGCTGAAACAAGGCAAATCACACATGTGAAACAGCTGTCTGTTGGTAGTGAGAATAGTCTGTTATACACATTGAGAATACTCATTGCAGTCATTCGTGTGCTGAAGCAATGGTCGTTCGGTAATGTAAAGAGGCGAAAGGAGAACTCAGCTAGGTCTGGTTTGTTCGGGATCATGTGTTCAAAGGGTACAGAGAGCAGGATTTATTAGTCTGAGCACTATGGACATTTTGGGCCAGATCATTCTTTATTATGGAAGACTCTGTGGTGCATTGCAGGGCATTCAACAGGATCCTGGCCTCCACCCACTAGATGCCAGTAGCAGATGTCCCCCACCCCACCCCAGTGGTGAGAATCAAAAATATTTCCAGATATTTGGCAAAATGTCTCATGGGAGGCAAGAGTACCCCTGGTCCAGAACCACTGATGTAGAGTAATGATTCAACAGTGCCTGGAAACATTATGTCCCAACATACCCCAGCAATAATAATTTATTCCTTATTCATATTGAAATACATGCCTGATGTCTTAGGATAGTCTTAATGTCAGCTATCCTGCCCCACCTACCTAACATAATTGGAAGCCCATATATTCTTTTTTTAAAAAATAAGATCGATTTAATATTTAAGGTGTAATAAAACAACTGTCTTCAGAGCTATCACTATTGAATATAAAACAAACACAAATTTCTATTCTGCTTGAGTTCTAGTCAAACAAGCTAAAATTATGTTTACTACATACTTAAAATCTTTTTGCATTTTAGGTTTTGTGGTACATGTGAAGAACATACACGATTGTTGCATAGGTACACACATGGCATTGTGATTTGCTGCCTTCCTCCCCTTCACCTATATCTGGCATTTCTCTCCATGCTATCTCTCCCCAACTCCCTCCCCTCCATTGTCCCTCTATTTCCCCCCAACAGGCCCCAGTGCGTGGTGCTCCCCTCCCTGTGTCCATGTGATCTCATTGTTCAACACCCGCCTATGAGTGAAAACATGCGGTGTTTGATTTTCTGTTCTTGTGTCAGTTTGCTGAGAATGATGGTTTCCAGGTTCATCCATGTCCCTACAAAGGACACGAACTCATTGTTTTTGATGGCTACATAATACTCCATGGTATATATGTGCCACATTTTCCCTGTCTAGTCTATCATCGATGGGCATTTGGGTTGGTTCCAGGTCTTTGCTATTGTAAACTGTGCTGCAATGAATATTCGTGTGCACGTGTCCTTATAGTAGAACAATTTATAATCCTTTGGATACATACCCAGTAATGGGATTACTGGATCAAATAGAATTTCTAGGTCCTTGAGGAATCGCCACACTGTCTTCCACAATGGTTGAACTAATTTACACTCCCACCAACAGTGTGAAAGTGTTCCTATTTCTCCACATCCTCTCCAGCATCTGTTGTCTCCAGATTTTTTAATGATCGCCATTCTAACTGGCATGAGATATATCTCAATGTGGTTTTGATTTGCATTTCTCTAATGACCAGTGATGATGAGCATTTTTCATGTTTCTTGGCCTCATGTATGTCTTCTTTTGTAAAGTGTCTGTTCACATCCTTTGGAGGCCCATGTATTCTGATATTATTTCAATTTGGAAGTAGTGGCCATCCTATGCAGTGTTTGTCTTTTGTAGGACTTAGTTGGAATACGTTTATTGTGCCACCATTCACTTTTAGACTTTGACTTTTGCTTAGACAAATAGTTGATGTACTTTTTACTGGTTAGCAGCATTGAATGTGGTTGTATCCCAAGAGTGATATAAGTCTATCACTAGTTTAATTGAATTCTATTAAAACTTTAATAAGCAGGGTGTTAACAATTTTTTGGTTTGATTCTTCTCATATTAAAGCGTGGTCATTGATTGTTTTTAGTAATAGGCCAGATTACATATGGCTGGGAAGGGATGACTTTTGAGGTGTATGAGGGGTTTATTGTTCTGCCTGTCTACCAGGACACCTTGCCAGGTACATTCTGGCACATTGGCTATATTCCCTGAAACAAGTTCATTTACTTTTAGGATGCAGTTCATCTATAAATTAAGGTTGATATTACTCATGTCTCTGAAACAAGTATTACAAAGTGCCGCTTATCTTTTTGACTCATCTTTGCCCGAGGAGTACAGTGGTGGTAAGAAACACAAAATCAAGGTTTGCATTTCTTACTAGATTGACACCAAGTGCTAAATGGAAATGTCTGTTTAACCTGTCATTAGATGGTCACTGATAGAGGACATGGAGAAAGATGTCAGTATTTAAATTATCTTAAAAATATTTACAGTAAGAACATAGGCAGTTTTCTGTATCACTATTCTGACCCTTATGAAATTTGCTTATATAATGAAACACCAAATTTCAGTATCAGGAAAAGCAGTTCTAGAAGAGAATATTTTACCTAATGCTGTAGAATAATTACCCATGGAGATACATTTCAGATATTATATAGCCTGTGAATAATTTTTCCAGCTCGTTCCTTAGTCTATTCTATATTTACTATTTATTAAAAAGACACATTATATACTGAACATCAGTACCTTGAAAAATCATTGTGGCTCATAGTATTTTAAATGTTGGCTATCTTAAAACATTAAGTTCAGCTTATTTTATTCTGAATCTGTTTATATGTGATAATTTGCTTCCATTATCCTCTCCGTTTTATTTTACACCGTTTTACTGTAGCAGAGGGCCTAGATAAACAAATGAAAAAGTATCTGTTAGTTTTGAGCTCTTGTCCTTGTGAGGTCACGATTATGCAGTAGAATAAATCCCATTGTTGGTGTGTTTACAGCAGTGTTTTCTGGATTCTTTTTATTTGTGCATAAGAATATCCCTGTGCTTTGTATGTTTATGTGATATTTACTTTGTCATAACATTTTATTGTTTGAGAATATGGAAGATGATATGAAAGATTTTTTTTGTTATTGAGACAGGGTCTAGCTCTGTTGCCCAGGCTGGAATGTAGTGACATAAACATGACTCACTGCAGCCTTGAACTCTGGGCCCAGGTGATCCTCCCACCTCAGCCTTGCGAGGACTACACCACCATGCCCTGCCTAATTTTTATTTTTTCTCGAGACATGGTCTCACCATGTTATTCACGTTTATCTTAACATAGAATCTGCTTGCCACGGCCTCCCAAAATGCTGGGGTTACAGGTATGAGCTACTGTGCCCCACAATATGAGAGATGTTTTGTTATTCTTTTATGTTGTTATTTTCAGTTTTGGTCAAAGTTTCCCATTAGAAGCAGTCTCAAATTTGTAAAATTTTTTAAAAAGTTCTGCTTCGAATTCTGAAAGTCTAGATTCTAGTTCATAGAAGTGAACCTGACTTTTCTTTTCCCACTCTTATGTCTTCATTGCTTTTCCAGAGTGCTAAGGCATTCATCCTGACTTGCAATTACATATATAAGGAGGAAACTGCGTGAAGAATACCCCATCCAGACCCCCTAAAATTAGGAATTACACAAAATTGCCTTTAAACTCTTATTTAAATTTTAGATTTTTAATGTCAACAAAATTCTCCTCATTGCTTATTGGCAGGGCCATGATTTGGAAAAATGAAATGAGACTATTTTCCCCTCTGTACCTGTTTCCAGCCCTGACTGAACTGTAGAAATGCAACTGTTTGAAGTGACTTTTCAT
The DNA here is from genome assembly GCF_049354715.1 of Callithrix jacchus. Taxonomy (NCBI): domain Eukaryota; kingdom Metazoa; phylum Chordata; class Mammalia; order Primates; family Cebidae; genus Callithrix; species Callithrix jacchus. The sequence goes on along the minus strand of NC_133505.1, from coordinate 17,682,107 downwards.
TTTCACTGTGCAATGACTGCCTACAGTTGACATATTCTAGCTACTGGGTTATCGTACTATTAAACATGAGTGTGTTACTGCCTGTTTTATGGACAAGTTGTGTTATATGGACATGCTCTGTGAAAATGCACCATTACATCATTGATTGCTTCAATAAACAGTCATACTTAGCAGGTATTGGCAATTAGAGAAAGAAGATAAATTTAAGGCAACTGTATAATGCTGTTTATTTCTAGCCGTTGATCCTAGTTGGTCAGCCTGAGAACCAGAAAGGAAAATGCTATATACAGGATTGATTCAATCTGTCAGAATTTAGAAACTTAATTCATGCAAACATGGCTACTGTCATAAAAGTTGTTTCAACTTTTATAGTGTGAATTATTCTAGAAAAGAACTTTCTTTGTGCTATAAAGATAGAACTGACTGACTTTCTTTCTGTCCCATAGAGTACCCTAAACAAAGAGCTAGTTTATGACTTTTAATAAAATTGTTCATACTTTATACCATATATAATAAAGCAAAATGGTCCCAGGAAATTTTTTTAAATCTCTGTATGAACTTATCTTCAAGAAAATCTGAAATTGTCTTATCCAAGCCAATAGATGAGTATATGTCCCCCCCCCCAATATTGAGTACTTCTGAAGGACAGGCACTTTGTCTAATCCACAAAGCTGCATCCAGAGCAGATGCTCAATAAATGGTTGTTGAATTAAATTCATAAAAGGCAGTTTGTGGGAGAAACCAACTTTTCTTAAAGTACTTAATATAGATTTTTCCTCTCCAAACCACTTCCTCTCATATTTTATCTTGGAGGTTCAGTTACTACTCTCGGTGAGCCAAGAAAGAGCTCAAGATGAAAAGCTACTGTTTCTCTCCCAGTGGACATGTGGCTGAGTTCTGCAGATAATTAAAAGAAAAATTCCTGTTATTGGTGTTGGGGTTGGGGCTGGGTTGTTATCTGAGTGTTATAGAGAGGACTTTGTCAGACTTAAATTTTCTGACTGGCGTCTCTATTTGCGAATAAAGATTTCCTTAGCCTGGCTCGTCCTCCTGAATTGAATCTTCCTTGCACCAGCTCAGTCCTGTAAGTGCAACTAATTTTTATAAGTATCAAGGGGAACAATTGTATTTGCATTTGAGGCAATATAAATGGCACTCAGAAAAGGTCCTTTTCTGGTAGTGAAAGGCCAGGAAATAGATAAATTACTTTCAATGTTTCTTGAAGGGTAGTTCAACAAATATCAAATGCTGTTGGAAGAACTATGAAAATATTGACTTCATGTTGTCTGATTTCTTTCTGCTTAGTTGTTCTACACCAGATCTCGGGCAATTTCTGTTTAAATAAATGCCCTAAAGCCTTCAAAGTATTCATGGAGTGTTTGCTTTGTGCCTTGCATGATAACATTGTGAATGTATTTGAGTTACTCTTGGCTTTGTTAGTCAATTTAGCTGTAAGATTAAAACCCAAATTATTTTCCCAAGACAAAAATTAATCATAGATATGTCTTATTACACCAGCTAATGGGCTTTGTTGTTATTAATCTATAAATACTTCCATTTTCATTAATGTGCCATTTTCACATAAATTAAATCCTAACAGATGAAAATGAATTTGGCATCCAATTAATCCTGAACTTATTATATACCCTCCCTCTCAGAATCTCCTATTCCCCCCCTCCAACTTTTTGGATAGGAGTTTATCTTTTCAAAATATAAATATTCTAGGAAAGTTCTATGCGATTATTTTTTAAACCTAACAACCCATTTTACTGCATTGTTCTAGTTTCTGTTTAAATAATCCCTACAACCTTATTTTAAAATGCAAGCAATTCACTAGGTAAAAATATAACTAGTGCAATGTCAAGGCAAAATTTATTTAAAGTATAATTTTATGATGAATTTATAATAATATTTGTTGGGCTCTTAAGTAGGACCGGGAACTATGTTCATTATTGAAGTACATTATCTTTTGCAATACAATACCCATATGAAGAAACTCTTATTCCCATTGCAAAGTGATGAAATTTGCCTTAGGCCGTGGGACTCATGACTCCCCATGCCAAAGCCATGCTTTGACATGCTGCATTGCACATACCTCAGGGATAGCCTTGGGGAGGAAAGGTCACATTCAAAGTCATCAGTTGTTCTTTATGCCCCACACATTCAACCACAACTTCCACTAAGTACCGTTTGTAGATTTGTTAGGCTTAAATGCAAATGTAATATTTATATGACAATGATATATACTTTTCACAAAGCTAATATTTATTAGTACTTACCACATGCTAAATCCATTACTAAATGTTTACATATATTTATTCCTCATAGCAATTTAAGAAATGGGTTCTCACATTTTCCCTATTATACAAAGGTGGCTACTGAGGCTTAGCATATGGCTAGTGGTTGGCAGTGATGGGATTAAATCCACCCACCGATTCCAAAAAAAAAAGACTGAATAAAAGGAAATTATGGAGAGGCTTAAAATTGTCTATAACTTTATCACCCAAATAGAACAACTATCAGCTGAGTGTCTGCTTCCAAATCCTATCCCTATGCATAAATAGATATGAAGTTAGGCAAGTAAGTCATTCGTGTAGAAAAAATAGAATTATACATAATATTTGGCAATATAAGCCGATAAACGCTGGCAATTTTTATGTCAACGAGAGCTGTTTATAATTTCTAATGGCCGCATAAACCCACATTAAATAGTTGTTCCTTAATTTAATCAATGTGTCATGGTTGGATATTGGGGTCATTATCTTTTTGCAGTATTAAATACAAATGGAGCTTAATTTGTGATGTCACTTTTCACTAATATGTCAAACTTGACCAAAATTAGCAAATCCATGTGGCTGGCATATGGGACAAACTCATGTGAAAAGCCAGTGGTCATGTTGAAACAGCAGCCTCGGTTCAAACTTGAGATAGCCCTTAAAACCAAGCCAAGCTTCTAATCTTACCCTGTCATTGGAGAAAATTCTCCACATGTGGTTTCTTACCTGTGATTTGGAGGTAGAGGCTGTCTTATTCCATAGCCCCACCTCCGCCATGGCTCTGCCTGGAAGTAAGTAAAGCGGTTTGTCCTAACCATGACAGTGGATAGTGAAAGGATAGGCTCTGGTTTCAGTATGGGTAATATTGCCCAACTCCTGGAATGGGAAATGGGAGGAGATGGGAAATATCACACATACTGAAACCAGAGCCTATCCTTTCTCTGAGAAACATTTATTCTTTTATCCCTTCAAAAAATAATCACTGATTGCTTCCTATGTGTCATAAACGGTCCTTGCCCTCCACCTCAAGCATGGAGGGTAGAGTCATGTCAATTAGGATGCAGTCACAGAAGTTCTCGTGCAACTTGGCCCAAAAAGTAAGGTCACTTTATCATATGTAGCAAATGTGTTAATGAGGCAGGCTCCAGGCCTGATTACCCCATGATTCTCTGCTCTGCCCACCTTTGCTTCAGGACTCTATCCTTAGGCCAATTGCAAAGTGGCTATAATAGTTCAGGTCTCACATCCTGACGCCGTAGTGACCAGGGGCAGAAGTAGGACTTAGAGATACAGAATAGGTGTATCTCTCTAAGTATGAGGAAGCCATTCCTAGAGAAGCCATTCACTACCTACAGGGACCCCACCCCGTTAACCTACCCATTAACCAATTCCTAATTGGTTAGGAGAACCACCCGCTAGAGCTTGGGTGGGATCAGCCTCTAGGAAGCTGTGGTCTGGTGAAGAATCTAAACGTCAGAGCACAGTCTGGGTTCTATTAAAAAGGAAGATGTACAGAAAAGCATGCAGCAGTGTCTTTTACAGAGGAAACTGGCAGGCAGCAGTGACACAAATAATTAGCCAGGCAGACAGAACAGCCTGTATAAAGGCCTTGAGGCAGAAATGTTGGGTTTCTTCTATTTGAAGACTAGAATTGGAGCCAGTGAGTGGATACAGGACAGATCATGTCCTTCTGAGCTGATGTGAAGACTTCAGGGCCTTAAGAGAAAGGAGGACCCACTGGGGGTCATTGAAGAGCCATGGCATGCTTTGATTCATCTTTAGAAGAGGTGTGCCTGGCTGCCGTGTGGAAGACTTGAGAGCAAGTAACAAAAGTCAGAACACAGAAACTAATGATATGGATAACTGGTCTACATGAAGAGAGAAGTGGGGAGAGTTGGCAAATAGTTGAGGGTTACCTTTGACCAGTTTTGTTGTTGAGTTAGAGGTGGCCGCCATAAGGGAAAAGGTGGCATCAAGGACAACTCCGGGTTTCTCTCTGAGCAATTAGGTCACTGGCATTGCCATTACTGATGAATGATCCAGTTAAGAGTAAGGATAATTGACTTTAGATAAAGTGGAGATGAGGTGCCTGTGAAATGTTATTTGGAGATGAAGAGTCATCATGAAACCTAGTAGTAATTCCAATAATTTTCCAAATATTATTTTGTATGAAATAACATATTCTCACAATAACCCATGAAGCAGATGCTGTTATTATACCCATATTCCAGATGTGGTAACTGAGACCTAAAGAAGTTAAAAACTTGGCCAGTGTTACACAGCTAGTAAGAACTGTGTCAATGATAAGAGTCCTCTAGGCTGGAAATATAAATTTAAAAATATTAAAATTATCAATGGCATTAGAGCCATGGGTGTAAATGAAATGGTCTAGGGAGAACTGAATCATGGGAAGTTCCATAACTTAACTCAAAGCCTGAGAGGTACAAAAGTACTCTAGGGGAAAGGGAGGAAGTCTCCCTGGGGATCAGATTCTTTTGCATGAATGTTCAAGCATTTAAAAAAAAAAAAAGCACTTGGCTCCTTTACAAACTCAAAAGCAGCTTATAAAAGGTTCTGAAATTCTGCCAGAGTGAGAGTGTGAAATACGGACATGTATGTTAGCACTTGATGTTCTGCCACTTAGAAACTATAGAGTTTGTATAAACTCAGGCAAGTTACTTCTTTGCACTAGGATTGGGTTCAGCTGCATAAAACCAACTCAAAATAGTAATAAGTAAAACAAGATAGAGATGTATTTTTCTGCCATATAAAAGAAGCACGGAGGCGGTCAGCTTAAGGCTGCTGTGGATGATGGCTCCACAAAGTTCTTGAAGACCAAGATGCCTCCTGGCTTACAACTTCATTATTACTCTGAGGTGGCCATTGTCCTCACAGTGGCTGCCATGTTCCAGCCATCACTTCTCTGATCTAGAGAACTGGATGAAGGGAAAAGCAAACCAAGGCAATGGCACATCTCTTGTCTTTAAGCAGACTTCCCAGAAATCACTTGGAGCAATTTAGGTTCATATCTCATTGGTAAAAGCTTTATAATATGGCCACACCTACCCTCAGAGGAGGCTGGGAAACACTTTCATAGTGGGGCAAAAAATCAAGATGTATTCACTAAAGAGAAGAATGGATTTGGCTGGCGGCCAGTTGTCTCTGCCATTGTCAGTTTGCTCTTTTGCAAAATAGGATTTAAAATAATCACTTTACCTTTCTTACTGGTTTGTTGTAGGGATCAAATAATGTAATAACTAGGCAAGCGCTTGATAAATGATAAAACGCTATTCAAATAGTTGCTATGAGGATGGCCATTTACTCCTCTTGCACACAGTAAGCACTTTAAGTATGTTTTGAATGAGAAACCCTTAAAAAAATTTCTATTTGTAGTGTCTAAAGCAGGAAATGTGAATTGGAAGAGAAAATATTTTCTGCAAATCTTGCATTTCCATGACAAAGCCTTTCTTTGCCTTCAGAGTTAATTTCAGGATAGCCAAGATTGATATTTGATTAGCTCTGCAGTCGAGTCCCCATCAATATTGCCTACTCTCTGCTGAACTCAGACACTCCTGAGTTTTTCTGGTAGATAAAGTACAAGAGTTATCTGTGGTGACTGCAGCTCATGTCATTGACCCACCTGGTCCTCCCAATTCTGACTTGCAACATAACAAGGATTCCAGTCCAAGGTCCCTCGTGGTAACTGCATTTAAGGGAATGGCTCTTCAATTCAAAAACCAGTTGAAATGATCATTAAGAAACAGAATGCAAAGATAGCAGGGCACTCAAGAAACTGTAGCTATTTATTGTGCTTAGAGATTCCCAGGCATGGATAAAATTAAACGAAGTTTCCTTTCCTATTAAAATAAATCTGGGGCAGTCAGGAATTATCTGTGAATACTGATAGTCTTTTTAACTTTTGAGCTTGGCCTCAGAAACAGATGCTCCTTTGGCATTAAATTATGACCTTTAAGATTATTTCACCACATGGGGCAGTTTCTATTATCTTTCATTAGATACATGCTTTATAGATTAATTCCTCGAAAATCAAATGCTGTTTGCTTTTTTATAGTACTTTTCATTTTAGGGTTTTAAAGAGTAGAAATTTCCTCTTCTCTGTCTTCAAAATCCCTACCCTCATAATTTGAGTTGTACAGTAAATGCTTAACAAATTTTTGCCACAACAGTGCATCAAAACCTTGTGTACTCATGGGCTTTAGTACTTCCAAGAAGTACCTGCAGGCACAGGTCTGAGAGCAGGACCCTGGACATCAGCCTATTTCTCTATTTCTTGTGACCGCCCTTTTTTCTTTCCTTGACCTGTTGCCTTATCATTTAATGCTTAAATTTTGAAAAGGGAAAAAGGGACAAGCACAAATAGAACTAATTTAGTTAAGATGAGTTTCATTATGTGGCCTAAAGGAAAACTGAAAAGATGCTATATACTTTCAAATACCAGAGCGCAAGTAATGCAGGAAGACATGTTTGACAGATTATAAGCACAAATACTAGCTAACAATTCAACCTGGGGAAAGTTCCCATTCAGATCTGGTGTGGCTTGGTTGGTTTAGGATTCTTATTGGAAAGTCATTAGCTGCTGTTTCTTACATCCTCCAGCTGAGACACAGGACCCTGCCCACCAGGCACCACCTTCCTGTGAGATTCAAGTAAACTCAAGAGCGTATACAGACTGAAATGGTCATAAGCAATAAACACTCTAAATTTGGAGTCAGGAAATCTTTAATGAGCACCCAGTAAATGCCGCTTACTACACTAGAGTTTCCATGTGTTAATATAATGGTTATATATGCAATCAGAGGGGTAGATATTGCTATTCCCATTTTGTAGTTAAGAAAATGTAGTTTTGAGAGGCTGATTAACTTGGTTATGATTACAGAGCAAGTGATGATTAAATACACCTAAACCTGATGTTCACAGTCCCAATTCTAGGCTCTGAGGTCAATATATCCAGACATTTGGATAAAATAACTTCAAAATAAGGAAAATAATAATTTAAAAATCAACACTAAATCAAATGTGAATTCAGAATGTCCTGTGGGGCAAAATTAACCAGTGACTTTCTCTGTTGACGTATCTTTAAAATTTTAACATCTTTCATGCAGAAGAATAATAAAAAGTCCCCAAAGGAATTAACAGGACAAAAAGAATACAATATTTACCTCTGAAAAAAGACTAATGGAAATCAATTTCTGTGTTCTGAGACAAGGGACTTTAAGAATTCCTTGTGAAAGTCTTGACAAAGATATGAGCAGGGTCTCTTACTTTCTGAGTAATAATCAAGACAAGTAAAGTTAGAACCACTAGGGATAATTAAAATACATAAACACACACACAGAAGAGAAGAATAAAACAATGTTTTAGCAAGTATCAACACCTTTGCAAAAATATTCATTTCAGAAGTACTATTTGGATTTCACCTAGTCACTATGAAAATGACAAATCGCACTGGAATAATAGGAGCTACAAAAGGAAACGGATAGTGTCATCAGAGAGAAATCGAGAAATCTGAGCTTAAAAGAAAGTGGACTAAAGAAATGATTCTCAAATGGAATGTGAAGTTTCATCAGTTTCTCTATGAAACTTTATAGGTAACAGAGTGGCTGTTACCATGAGATTCTGGAATGAGTTTAGGAGAAAAAATGTCCAGGAGTATATTAACCTTGACAGTATTAATGGAGGGAAAGACTTTGCAAAGGTTGAATCAAAAAGCCTCCACTGCCTGGTCTTGAGCATCCTCAAACCATCCCCAAGAAAAAAATGTGTGAATGACAAGTCTCTAGACTCAATCGTGGACCACAGTAACTGTGTGAGTTGGCGCATTCTATGCAAATCCCTTGACTCCTCTGTGTCTCAGTTCCTTTAACTATAGAATGATACAAAAAGACACTCGACATTTGGTAAATTGTGTTTTACAGAACACAAATCTATGAGACCTTAATGATCACACACACACACACACACACACACACACACACAGAAAATCACTAGCCAACCCTATTTGTGATTAAGTTTGGAAAATAATGGGTTCAACAGAGTTTAAATGGTTTATTGCAGACTTTCTCAGAGCCATTAAAAGGCTAAAAATTGTAATTCAATTCTTGGAGAAGGGAAAATAGTATCATAGTCATATATAGGGAAACAAATGAAATGTCATACCCCATCTATGTAATGGGGGTGTTGTGAAGATTTAATGAGATAATGGCACTTACAATAAGGCACTGTATAAACATTAGGCATTTAAAGATAATTCTCAGTGATTTTAGGTTTTAGAGACATGCATACACCTCTGAAGTTTGACTGAATTTTCTAAGCTAAGGGTCCTTCTTCCTAGCCAGCCACCTGAAGGCAATGGAGGTAGTTGGGAAGGAGGGAGTAGGATCCTAGGCTTCCCTAGGAATGCTGCAGGTCTCAGAGTGACTCACAGAACACTGCCGTCCAAATTACCTGCGCTGCTTATTTATGCACTCACATTCCTGGTTCCTGAGATGGGATTAAAATTCTTAACTGTACTTCAGTTGATGCTTATGTGCACTAAATGTTGAGATCCACTGGTCTGAAGAGACAGCACAGTTGAGAGCCTCCAAAACTTTTAAAATTCGTGTTGAAGTCCTTAAGGGTCATTCTGGACATTCTGATACCAGAGGAGACTTTTCACTTTTAGATAACTTTAGTTGAGCCCATGTTCTGTGCTCCAAAAGAATGTTTTTAGTATATGCCTATTAATCTTTATAAGTCCGTATTATCCCCATTTTACAGAGAGGAAGCTGAAGGGACTTTCCTGAGGTCATACAGTGAGTTTGTTAGAACCCTTTTAACCGCAAGTAAAAGAGAACCCCACTCAACCTGGTGTAAGTAGAAAAGATAATTTATTGCTTCATGTAAGAAAAATATTTGGGTTATAACAGTTTCAGGCAGGGCTGGATCCAGAAGCCCAAGTGATGTAATGAGGTTTCAGTTTCATTGAGTTATCCTCTGTTCTCTTTGTCTCTATTGTGGCTCAATTCTCAGGCAGCCCCTGCCATTAAAGTGATTGAAAGTGCTGGGTGTGGTGGCTCATGCCTGTAATCCCAGCACTTTAAGAGGCCAAGGTGGGTGGATCACTTGAAGTCAGGGGTTCAAGACCAGCCTGGCCAACATCATAAAACCCCATCTCTATTAAAAATACAAAAATTAGCTGGTGTGGTGGCATGTATCTGTAATCCCAGCTACTTGAGAGGTGGAGGCTTGAGAATTGCTTGAACCCAGGAGGTGGAGGTTGCAGTGAGCTGAGGTTGAGCCACTGTACTCCAGTCGGGGCAACCAAATGAGATACCATCTCAAAAAAAAAAAGTGGGGAAGTTGCTGAAAGGTTACCCTCAGCTCTAGGCTATAGGACAAGGATTGACAAGCTATGGCCATGCAGGCCAGATGCTTGTTTTTACAAATAAAGTTTTATTGGAACACCGATGTGTGAATTTGGGCATATTAGTCTACAGCTGTTTTTACAGTGCATCAGTAGAGTACTTGCATCAGAAACTGTATGGTCCATAAAGCCTAAAGTATTTACTATTTGGATTAACAGAAAGAGTTCGCTCACTCCTGCTAGAGACACTAGGCTTTATTGGGGTGTGATTTGAGTCTCTGTACAGCACTATTTATTTAACTGCAAGAAGAATATCAGACCCTAGGGTTTAAGGATTTAAGATGAAAAATGGGTCTACATTATTTAAAGATTGTTGCTTTGGATTAACACAAGACTTGGGAGTTTATTTACAATTTAAATAAGTTCTGTTCCCAACACAAATTTATTCCATAGATTAAATGAACATGATTTTTTTTATACGTTTCTGTGGTCATTATAGGTGTTAATGTTTGAAAGCCACATTCCTCGAAGATAAGAATTTTGTACTGAATATCTCAGGAAGAATTTCAACATCTATTATCTCAATAAGTCTAACAATATAGAACCTGTGTAATTTTAAATTTAAATACTTTAAATTTTATAATTGAAATATTTTAAATTGTATAATTTTAAATTTAAGAACTTTCCTACCTAGCTGTCTAGTCCATTCACAGTGTGCTCTTCATCGTCCTGTGTTCATGGAATAGAAATATCGTCATCCTTCTAACACAGTTCTTAAGAAATATGATGTACTTTATATAACAGGACTGTTTCTTCTCAGAGCTTCTGAAATGTCATTGTGGCCTGGAGATTCTTTTAACCAAGGCTAAATGAAGATTTTTTACTTTGATTAAAAAAAAAAAAACTTTGACTAGGTCCCGACTCTGACTAGGTTTAGAGCCCATGTAATCTGCAATCCCAGTTGAAAAAGCATATTTGTTAGTAGTTCCAACAAAATCCAGCATTGAGTCTCATTGTCTGGCCAAGCTCAATGGCTCATCCCTGAATGAATTACTGTGGGTGGAAAGTAGAGATGCAATGCTCTGATTGGGCAGCCCTGAGTCACATGCTCGTGTCTGGCATCTGGACAGAAATGATCTTCCTGAACTACCCAGAGTGCAAGGAGAGGAGGAGTGACTCTCCAGAGGAGAATCAGGAGGCCCTTACCACCTGCTGGCAGCTAGAAAGAACTCATCTCCACCAGCAGTTATTAAGTGGTAGATACCAGATCTGGACCCACATCCTCCTGGTTTCATAATATTTTTTTCCCTCATACACAATGGTTAGCATTTTCTAAGTGAAGCATATCTGAGCCTATTCCAGGCCTGACTGGCACTCGCCAAGTTCATAATTGTAGCTTGTGGTACAGGTCCTTAGTAGATAATGCCCTATTGCTTCTTCCTGTCCTAGTGATCTAGGGCGGGTATTCTCCAGGGCACCTACAGACAGGTGTACATCTATATTATGACATTTTAGGGTAAGACAGCACCTCTTTTCTCTTGCTAGAGTAGGATCAATTTATAATTGACATCTATTTTGCAGCCTTTTCAAAAAAAGCAGCTCATCCTTCCTCATCCCTGAAGCCCTCCTGTTACTTAAGTAATACAAAGGTTCAAAAAGCCAGACCCTCTCACAGTGAGGAGATACTCTTGCAAATAGACATGCCTTAATTAAAAGTATGTGTTTCTTTTCTTTCTAGAATCACTTCTTCCTATTCATTAGTCCCTTCTCAATTTTCCCAGATATAAAATGGGGATAATACATATCCTGGCAAAGGCAGGTGGATCAAGACCATCCTGGTCAACTTGGTGAAACCCCGTCTCTACTAAAAAAAAAAAAAATACAGAAAATTAGCTGGGCACAGTGGCATGTGCCTGTAATCCCAGCTACTCAGGAGGCTGAGGCAGGAGAATTGCCTGAACCCAGGAGGCGGAGGTTGCAGTGAGCCAAGATTGCGCCATTGCACTCCAGCCTGGGTAACAAGAGTGAAACTCCATCTCAAAAAAAAAAAAAAAAAAAATACATATCCCTAGCTCACAAGTTGAATTTGAGAGTTACATGAGATAACATTTTTTAAGTGCTTAGATCATTGTCTGGAATAGACTTAATGACTGAAAAATGTTAGCTGTTATGAATGCTGTTTTAATTATCACTGTCATAACAGTTACCAGCACTGATACCTAGGGAAGCACTGTACCATTTAGAATCCCCCCTCCTGTTAGGAGGAAACTCACAGTCCCGTAAACCATGTTAGTCATGTATTCTCTTTCTGATACAGTGGCCTATGATTCCAAAACTAGTAGAGCTACCCTCTTGCTGTCTTTAAAATTAGTACATCTTAGAACATCCATAAATCCTGGCACCCTCATATTCTTCTTGGCTATCAATTCATGCTTCAGAAGCAAATTAACAGAAACATTGTCAGGCTCTGACCCACAGACCCTGACCCAGTGACAGATAAACAAATGCACTCAGACACAACTTTTCAGTGAAAGAGCAGGCTGGGGTTGTCTGGGTCAGTTGCAGACACTCCAGGCAAGTCCTGTAAAGAGCTAGCAGCTGCCGTTCCAACCAGCTGGCCCTCCAGGCATTTATTCAGTATAATTTCAACAACAGAGGCTCTGAGTCAACACACTTGTGGATAATGATTAAAGGCCAGGTTCTGAGGCCTAAAGGAAACACCATTTGTGGGTAATAAACCTGGTTGCCCTCCCCACAAGAGAGTCATCCAGCCTATGAATGATTAAAGGTTAGTTTTAGAACCACATGAGTAAACAACTTACTGAGAGAAACTCCCTTACATTCCTTTGTATCTACTCTGTGTTGTTTACACAAGGAAAGGGGATTAGACTGCCCTCAGCCACAACTTGATTCAGAGGCTTTTACAAAACCTTCCAGTCTTCCAAGAAGGTTTGTGACTATTTTCTATAACTTCCTTTACAATTTCTCTTACAACTCCTCCTACCACCCTGACTGAAACCCCCCAAAACATGACTTGAGCCATCTTTTGACCTATGGATCCCTGAGCTTCCCTTCCTTCCCATCTCCCCACACTGTGTCAGCACAGTGTTTTGCCCAGGGGCCACTAAAGGGCAACTCTGCCTGTTCACAGTGCAGGAGGCAGCAGCACACCTATGATGAAAGCATCCCTAAGGACTTGCTCCCAGCAGTGAGGGGAACTTCCTTTACCAGGCAGAACTCTAGAAGCCAGAGACAAAGGAAGTTGGCTGAGCACCTGAGCAACTCTGCTGAGAAATTTGGGTCCAGGTATATATGTAGCTTCTCTCCCTTCTCCCACCACCTCCCAGCCCACAGGACTCTGTCACATAGACATGCACACATTATTGGTTCTTCCCCCATGAGGAATTCCATTCTCATAAGCAGTAAGATTGATAAGCAACTTTCTCAATGTAAAATTGACCTCTCCCTCCAGAGCTGTAGTGAGGAAGACTGCCGAATGTCATGATGTGGCATGATTGTTGCATGTGGAATGTAAGTGGCATTTCCTCTGATGGTTCCCAAGTAGAAAAGATACCTGCCTGTGTGTTCAAGAAGCTGAGTAGTACCAGAGCTCCCTCCCCCTCCCTATCCCCACTGGGGCTTGCATTACTCAAGTCATCCAGTCTTTGGATTAAGACAGATAAACCCTCAGTTAAATGCTGCTGTCTCATTACCATCTGCTCAGCCAGTATCAGTGTCCACAGCTTGGTGCTAATACATAGATTGTATCCCTCTTTGACTAGAAGCTGAGAGATGGGGAGGATGAAGGTGGTGCACTGAGGTGCAGAAGAGCCTGAAAGGAGGAGGTAAGGGCAATGAAGGGCAGTGATCATTGCACTCACCAATGTTAAAATGAGTGCCCTCTCAGGCATTGTGTCTGTGTTTTCTTTGTTTTGTTTTTGAGATGGAGTCTTGCTCTGTCACCCAGGCTGAAGTGCAGTGGCATGATCTCAGCTCACTGCAACTTCCGCCTCCCGGGTTCAAGTAATTCCCTGCCTCAGCCTCCTGAGTAGCTGGGATTACAGGTGCCCACCACCATGCCTGGCTAATTCTTATATTTTTAGTAGAGACGGGGTTTCACCATCTTGGTCAGGCTCGTCTTGAACTCTTGACCTCTTGATTTCCCTGCCTTAGCCTCCCAAAGTGCTGGGATTACAGATGTGATCCACCACGCCCTGCCCGTGTCTGTGTTTCATAGCTCTTGGGCAACACAGCCTTGTTGATTTATCTCCCAGCTCCTTCATGGTGAATATTTTTGCTTTAACCAGACAACCTCTCTGGGCTAAAAGAGCCTCTGTTTTCCCCATCATTTCCCCTCTCTAATACCCAATCCTTGTTCCATCCACTCCCCACTTTATGGCCCTATCCCATTCCTAATGAAATCAGGTAGGCACTCTTGATTTTTAGAATAAACACATTTTACTCTTTTTTTAAAAAAAATCAAAAAAATATATCTTCTAGTTAATCAATTCTAGGTTGTCAAAAACTCTTCTAAGGGATCCAGCCTCTATAAGAATATGGTATGACTTATTCTAGAGTAAAAAAGAAAAAATAGTGTCCTCATACGCCTGATAATTCATATCAACCCTTCATCTTTTTATGATAGTTAGCTCTGAAAGTGACAGTACATTTATAAAAGGGACCTTTCTGAATGACTGGGCTCCTGCATGGCATCACTTTGCAGCTGGAGGAAAAGGCAATGCAGGCTGGGTGCAATGGTTCACACCTGTAGTCCCAGCACTTTGGGAGGCTGAGGCAGGCAGATCACATGAGGCCAGTAGTTCAAGACCAGCCTGGACAACATGATGAAACCTTGTCTCTACTAAAAATACAAAAATTAACTGAGTGTGGTGGTGTGCACCTATAGTCCCGGCTACTCAGGAGGCTGAGGCATGAGAACGACTTGAATCCAGGAGGTAGAGGTTGCAGTGAACCGAGATCACACCACTGCCCTCCAGCCTGGGTGACCGAGCAAATCCCTGTCTCAAAAACAAAACAGAAAAAAAGGCAGTGCTGCTTCAGTGTAGTGAGCTGATAGCCAACCTTACCTCCACTCTGATCTTTGGCTCCCATTCCAGGGTTGTGAAATAAGGGGAATATATAACCCCTTCTAATTAGAAGCCAAAGTGAAGGTTATCAGATCCTGTAACATAAACGTTCTGTTATTGAGTTCACTTAGAGTTAAGAAACAAGAATCCAATCTATGGGAATCTTAGGTCCTCCAAAAGCCCTAGGAGCACTTAGCACATGGAGAGATCTCCACTGGGGATCCCGCATGGCCTGCCCTGCTGCCTCTGGTGCTGACTGACTAAACATTCCAGCAACCTGGAATGAAGGAAACCAGGCTTCCTTCATTCCAGGTTGCTCCCTGGGATACTGTACGACAAGCACTTTGTAGACCAGCAGAAAGCCAAGGTGGTACCATCCTTGCACATGCCTTTTGAAAGCCAAACTACCATGAAAAATAATGTGTACCTGAGGAGCGGC
This sequence comes from Callithrix jacchus, assembly GCF_049354715.1. Classification (NCBI taxonomy): domain Eukaryota; kingdom Metazoa; phylum Chordata; class Mammalia; order Primates; family Cebidae; genus Callithrix; species Callithrix jacchus. The sequence continues at coordinate 17,666,942 of NC_133505.1, read as the reverse complement.
CGTGGCCCACCCCCTCCCACTGCATGCCCTAGAAGCACACCAAGAGTGATCCCAGGCTGCCACAAAGGGTGGGGTTCAGAGCACTATCAGGCCTACGTACTGGTTCTTGTTCATTAAAATTGTGCATATATCAAATAGTTTCTTTCTGGCCTTTCTAAGGAGAAAGAAAAATCCTCTCCCAATCATTTCTGCCCTCTGGATAAAACAAAACCCAGTTTTGTCATAAATGGGAGGCCAAACTGTATGGCCCTTTAAAGAGTGTTCTCTTGGATAGTAGAGCAGGAAAGACCCAGGAGTTTGCTTGCCCACTGCTCACTCCCCATTTCAGCCTTCTGAAGGAGCTCAGTGGCTCAACTTCTTACTTTTTTTTTTTTTTGAGACGGAGTCTGGCTTTGTCACCAGGCTGGAGTACAGTGGCATGATCTCAGCTCACTACAATTTCCACCACCCAGGTTCAAGCCATTCTCCTGCCTCAGCCTCCTGAGTAGTTGGGACTACAGGTGCATGCTACCACGCCTGGCTAATTTTTGTACTTTTAGTAGAGATGGGGTGTTACTATGTTGGCCAGGCTGGTCTCGAACTCCTGACCTCAGGTGATCCACCTGCCTTGGCCTCCCAAAGTGCTGGGATTACAGGCATGAGCCACCGTGCCCTGCCTTCCCTTCCTTTTCAAACTATGTTCACAAGTTGGCCTTCTTCACATTTAAGCCTTCCAATATCATTATCTAATGGCGAAGTTAGCCCCCATCATCAAATGAATTGGGGGAAAGTGTAATAGGGGTGATTGAAATATAAATCAGTTAAATCTAATATGATCCAGTCTGCTCAATAATCTACTGAACTAAAGAGCTAAACATCATGAATTTCATAATACTTATTAAGGATTCATTTAACTGTTGAGTTATAATTACACCTTTATAATACCCTCTGTTCCTTGCCACTCTGGGTTTTTCAAAGGCACTTCTAATTTCATATCATTATTTTAATGGGGCAATTTCAGAATAATTTGTCTCCATTTCTTAAAGATGTGATTGTGGAACAGCTTTTTGGTTCTCGTGGCACTTTTTTTTTTTTTAAGACAAATAGCGATATTTTCATGCCTCTAAAGATGTGTGTGAATGAACTGAATCAAATGCAATTATCCAGTTATCTATTTAATAAGTCATTATTGAGTGCCAACTATGAGAAGCAAACTTAGTCTCAACCCTGAATAATTCCTATCTCGATTTTTTTTAAAGGATTCTGTATATAATCTCTTTAACCTTTAGCAGATGATTTAAGTTGACTCAACTCAGAGAATCCTCAAACTGAATACTTTAAAAACTTCACCTTTAGGCTGTTTTGAGAATCAAAGAATGATAGGAAATCTTCCAACCACATGCAGGTACCCGTCCCCTTGAAGCCCTCTGGGATCCAGAGATCCCAGGGTGAGCCTGCTTCTACAGGCAATATTCATTTTAGCTACAACACACACAGAAGTACTAAAAGATCATTCTGAGCAGCTTACTTGGGTTGAGAATAATAACTCAGGTTGTTTTAATATAAAAATAGGTTATTTCATGGAGGAAAAACCTTGCATAAGTGATTCTTGGCCTTGTCTGAAGGACAAGACAGGAAATGAGAGCTTCCTACTTTTGGCTGTGGGGAGCCACTGGCAGTTCCTACAAGGAACAGGCTTCTAGTAAAAGTATCCGAAACAGGTTTGAAGGCAGGAGACCAAGACTGGGAATATAGGCTTGTAACATCCAGACAAGCCACAAGAAGACTGTACAGCAACGTAAGAAATAGGGGGAAAGTGATGAGTACGAAACAAAGTGACCTCGTGAGAATCAGACCTCTGAACTATGGGGACTTTGCTTCTCTCCTGGAAACCTCTTTGCTGTGGTTTCCCACAATTGCCACTACCTGTGTGGCTCTGCTGACATTGTGGAAGGCGTGCCAACTGGAGCAGCTGATGCCACCTAAAAAGGAGAATGCTCAAGTTCAGTGTTGCTGCTCAGGCCGCTTACCGTCCTGATCTGATTTCCTTTTTATTCCTTGTCATACCTGTGTTGTTGTTACCACTCTCCTCAACCATTCCACAGCCCGTACTTACAGCCTTCTGAATCTTTTGTCTTCCTCCTTTAGCCTCCAATAATCTGTTATTTTACCCATTGCTGCTAGATTAATCTGCCTGAGGCGCACATCTGATCTACGCCATTTGTGATCGGAGACCTCAGTTCAAACTTTCAATCACTCAGCATAAAATTTTCTGATCACTGATACTTCTGGGCACTTAGATCCCACTTCGTCTCCTTCCTAAGAACCCTGTTTCTTACATTTCTCAAACTTTTTCTGATATCTTCCATCTCTCACTTTCCCCTGGCTCTGGCAGCTCAGCCTACTGACCCCTGGATGAAGTTTCTTCTTCCCACCTCGGCAAATTTCCTCTCAATAGTTCTTTATTACCTCAGGAAATAAAGTTCTAACCCCTCAAAAGCCTTTGCAAAAAGACTGTATTATCTGGCTGCAAAGTTCTTGTCCTTATTGAGCTGCCATCCTATTCTGCTTTTTCCTTTATCATCAGATTCTTTTTTTTGAGATGGAGTTTTGCTGCTGTTGAGTAGGCTGGGGTGCAATAGCATGATCTCGGCTCAACACAACCTCCACCTCCTAAGTTCAAGCGATTCACCTGCCTCAGCCTCCTGAGTAGCTGGAATTACAGGCATGCACCACCACACCCTACTACTTTTGTTTTGTTTTGTTTTGTTTTGTTTTGTTTTGTTTTAGTAGAGACAGGATTTCTCCCTGTTGGTCAGACAGGCTGCTCTCAAACTCCCAAACTCAGGTTATCTGCCTGCCTCAGCCTCCCAAAGTGCTGGGATTATAGGCATGAGCCACCATGCCCAGCTTAAATTATTCAAAACATGTAAAAATCATCACATTGACCTAGTCGTGTAAACTAAAAATGTTTGCCATTCTTGCTTCCTGGTACTTTCTCATGTTTAACCAGAAAGTTACTAAATCTGCTGATTCTCCCACTTGGCTGAATCCCATCTTTTTTCCCTACCCTTCTGTCATGTCCCTGCTTGGATCCTAGTTACTGTGATTGCGGTGGCCTTCTGATTGTTTTCACTGTCGAGGACTTCCCTACACTCCGGGTCTGGCTACCTTTGCTGCTGCCATGATATTCCTCAGAAACAAATCTAATTGCATCCTGATCATGTACCTTCTCAGTCAGGCCAACCCCCACCCCCCCATTCTACCCCAGGTACTCTTGATCTCCTTTACCGGGTTCCACTCATTACTTTTTTCCCCCAAGCAAGTATCTTCTGACATACTCTATAATTTATTTGGTTTTAGTGTTGTCTGCCCTTCACCCTACCTCCACGTGTGAGTTGGTATTTTTATCTGTTTTGTTTACCATCATAGCCTAAGCATCTGGTACAGAGTGAGCATATAATACATTTTGGCTGAATGGAATAATGCTAGTTTCCCAGTTTCAAATTCTCCTTGTCCCTCTGCTTAGAGGATGAAACTCAGATGCCTAATAAAACCTTTCAAGAGCTTTCATGATCTGATTCTAGACCCTCCAACCCCAGTCTCTCTCCACTAGCGCTTCATCTCACCTAACGTCACTCAGGCTCACAATTGGCTGAGTTCCTTGACTCAGCCAATGCTTTCAGCCCACTCTGTTCCTGTTGGGTCTGTTTCTTCTCCCGGGGATCCACTTCTCCCTCTTCCCTCAGCAGGGAGAACAGTCCCTTCTCTTTCAAAACTTAGCCCAAAGTGACCTCCCTCTAGGTCTTCTCCAACGCTGTGAAGCAGAATTAGTTGCTCTCTCCTCTTCACCTCCATTGAGTTTCACATTGTAGTTGGGTTGTGACATGTTCTTACACATTGATCCCTCTGTAGCCTCCTTGGGACTCTGTGCTCAAGACCAGTTTTCCTGTGTGTCTTCCCCAGAAATGATCATAGTGTCTGGCAGAGATTTAAAGGGCCACTTAATTAAATGATTAAAAAGAGGAGCTCCCAGTGCTTTGAACCAGGTAGTGAAAGGCTTAAGTGCCCTCTTTTTTGCATTATGTACAAGTCATCACTGTCCTCACCCCCAAACCCCGTGCCCTCCCTTCCCTGTCTTCCTTCTCTCTATGAATGAGACAAGGAAGCAGGGTGCGACTCTACTGACCTGAATCTGGGAATTGCCAATGATCTGTCTCCTGTCCTTGAGGTCACTCAATTAGTCACTAAGTTCTTTTGACTTTGCTTCCAACATGTCTCTCAATCCCAGCTTCTTTCTTTCAGTGCTGCTGTGGGGAGCTCTTACTAGCTTATCACATCTGTCACCAATACAACTGCCACAGCACATGCTCACAATTCTGTATGTATTTGTTGAATGGATGGCTCTCCTGAGTTAAAACTACATTCAGACCACATCAAGCAGATTATCACTTTCATATGGTCATTGGCAAGTTGAACTTGCAAGGAATGTATAGGTTGCAGAAGTCTGGATGATTTTTTGAGGGAGGATGGTCAAGGCCAAACAGAGTGGTTTGGGGTTTGCCGTGGCTTCAGATATTTTGCTTTCTGGGAAGTTGAATTCCTTCCACGCCCTCAATTTTGCCAAAGAGCTTATTTTCTCTGATTATTCCTTCCTTAAAAATTCAAGTTAGGGTATTGGACTCCATAAATATGGAAAAGAGTTTGTTTTCTTCCATGTGGTAAAAAGAGATTGGGATGATTGTGACTTTTAAGGAAGGGTCCACTAGGCATTATGAGATTAAAAGTCTGAATATCCTCAACTGTTCTGTTATTGGGATTAGCATAGATGTTCCCTAAAGATATCCCCAGCTCTCAATTTCTAAGAATTTCTTCTTATTTTTTTTAAGCTAGACTCCAAGAAAAGAAAAACTAGTAGAATTCAGACAATTGTAAAATCTAATGGAACTGTGAGTGAATCTAAAATAGATCAGTAATCCTAAGGTAGAGTCACTTGCTTAACAGATTACAGTGCTGCTGAAGGTCTAGGTAATAAAGCCAGGTAGTAGGAAGTAGAGGGCAGTGGGTGGTGGAAACATTGGCTTCGGAATAGACAGTTGATAAATGTTTTCCCCCTTCTTTTTTCTCAGCAGACATGCTGTAGTGATTGCATCTGCCAAGTCTTACTTGGGAAATTGCCGGACCCGTAGTTACACTGACTCTCATTTGGTGGCCTCTCCCTGTTTTGGGCGGGAGTCCCTGACTTGTCCAGAGTGCTCTCCTCCTCTTTCTTTTTCTCCTCCAGCCTAAGTAGAAGTTGAGCAAATTTGGTTGGGGTGTTCGGAGTCTCTAGGGGTTGGCCAACTGCCCTCAGCTTCAGAATACGCTGGCATGACTTCCATTCCAAAAGGCAAAGAGAAATTCTAGTCAGGTGGTTTCTGTTATCTGTAACCATGGAAAACGGCCATCTGTGAGGCTTGCATTTTAACACTTTTTTCCTCTTTATTTTCATTTCTTTCTTGGAAATAACAAGCTGAGGAAGTGGAGAGGCTGGCGGCGATGCGTTCTGACTCCCTGGTCCCGGGCACCCACACCCCACCCATCCGCAGGAGAAGTAAGTTTGCCAACCTGGGAAGGATTTTCAAGCCTTGGAAATGGAGGAAGAAGAAAAGTGAAAAGTTTAAGCACACATCAGCAGGTAAGATGATTTGTTTTTTCAATTCTCATTGGGTGTTAGTTGGCTTCAACTCTAGTATTTTAATTATTAGAATTTAATTTCAGTAAGCTGTTTGAATCAAAGGGAAAAACAATATCAAGCCTTGGAATTGCTCTTGTCTTTAAAAATTCTTCAATATGATCAAGAATGACGTTTATATCCTATGTGTTTTCTCCTGTCTCATGGGGTTTTTTTTGTTTTTTAAATTAAAGAACGATTCTTTTTATTTGATCTAGGAATAATCTGAATTTAGAGCTTTACCTTTTCTATAGTTGAATGCTTTCATTCTGGCATTGAAGATCCATTGATTATATTCACTGTTGCTTGCATTATTCCAGTAAAAGTGAACACACAGTGGAAAACAAGTTATGTGGTTATTGGCAGATAAGAATAGATTATTTCATGGAGGAAAAACCTTGAATAAGTGATTCTTAGACATAGCAAGAAAACAAATGACAAATGAGTCATTGTAGCAGCAAAGATAACGGTATGATTTGTGGCTCAATGGACAGTGAATACATGTGGGAGAAGTCAGCACCGATGAGGGGTTAAGAGCACAGATCCCGGAGCCAGACTTTCTTGGTTTGAATCTGAAATTTGACACTTGCTGAGTGTATGATCTTGCTCAGTTTATTAATGCTACACCTCAGTTTCCTCACTACAAAATAGAAGTAAGAATGATACCTGACATGAGTTAACATTTGTGGAAAGTGTGTGTGGCATCTTAGGTGGATGTTTTTTAAATAAGTAAGGGTATGCAGAGGGAAATGTGCGACAGGCAAAGACGCAGAGTTTGGACTTCACACTGTTGGGTTTGCGATCGGACGGTGGAAGAGCTGAACAGATTATCTTTGGTTTTGGTCTATTCGGGCTGCCATAACAAAATACTATAGACTGGGAGGCTTAAACAATGGAAGTGTATTTCTCACAGTTCTGGAGGTTGGAAGTCCAAGGTCAAGTTGCTAGTAAGGGGCCGGGCGCAGTGTCTCAAGCCTATAATCCCAGCACTTTGGGAGGCCGAGGCGGGTGGATCACGAGGTCAAGAGATTGAGACCATCTTGGTCAATATGGTGAAACCCCGTCTCTACTAAAAATACAAAAAAAAATTAGCTGGGCACAGTGGCGCGTGCCTGTAATCCCAGCTACTCAGGAGGCTGAGGCAGGAGAATTGCCTGAACCCAGGAGGCGGAGGTTGCAGTGAGCTGAGATTGTGCCACTGCACTCCAGCCTGAGAGACAGCAAGACTCTGTATCAAAAAAAAAAAAAAGAAAAAAGAAAAAAAGTTCAAGGGAGGCTGAGTAGAGCTTGGTTAATGAGAAAATGTTTCTCAGTGTATATAATATCCTTTCATATGTATAATAAGGTTCACAATTTTAAATACAAAGAATAAGTCCATATATTTCTATTGCCATGATTAGGTGTACTGTGGTTTAACTGTAACTCGTTACAGGGGTTTATGTGTTTCTTTATAATTAAATTTCTAGGTGTACCCTTATACAAGGAATAAATCATAATATTTGATAGTAGATAGTATACCTTATACAAGGGGACACCCAGAAATTTGATTTACAAGTTGTGTAGCAATAAGAAAACTACACTGGAAAATTACGATTTCTACGTTTCCGTCCATTTTGACGTCACTATTACGTGAATGCTTTGAACGCAGACCTCGACTTCAGCTTCTTCTCTCACATCCTTCCTATTCTAAGCTGAAGGCTGCCATCCTTAAAAGGCCCTGAGCATTGAGGCCCAGGGGCTGAGCTCCAGATGGTGGTAAAAGTACTAGTAAGACAAGGATTTGTTCTCAGCTGCAGCCCCGCATCGCAGGATGGCAGAAGGAAAACAGGAATGGATAGAACATAAATAATGAGTCCTCAGGAAGACAACCCTGGGTGCCTTTCTGTCCACCCTCTGCAGCCCTGCCCAGGGCCTGTGAAGCTGTGAGCCTGACACATTCAGCTTCTTATGTGAATCTGTAGTGGTGTCCACAATGCATCTCTGCACCTGCCCCAGGAATGAAGACAGATGATAACATCCCCTCTGAAATAGAACAGGCAGTGCCTCCCCAAAATAGTCAACTACAGTGATCTTATCCACGTTCCTTGAAAATGAGGACTGTATTTATAGAAAAGTAGAACTGGCAGGCAGAAACTGTGAAGACACCACTGAGTTATGCTTTTATTTCCTCTTGACAGAAAATCATCAGCCACAGGGGTTGGCCCTGGAAATCTACAATGTGTCAGAATTCCCTTTGTGCTTCTAAGATTTTCTGCACACCTAGGGCCTTGGGTGTTGGCGGGGAAAGAAAAACATGAAAAACTTTTACTGAGTGTCTACCACATGCTGGAATGTCACCTGACTCTGGGTATATAACTGTGAGCCAAACCAGACATAGTCTGTGACCTCCTGGCATGCACGATATAGTGGAAAGGTAGCTGATCAAATGTTAAAATTACAAAAATAATTGTAAAGTCACACATGTGATAAGAGCATTGAAGGAAATGTACTTGGGAGAATGAAAGTGGGGGACTTCACTTAGTCTTGAGGGGTCAGGGAAACTTTCCTAAGGAAGAAAGGTTTGGGGTAGGGTCCGAGGAAAGTGTAGAAACGTAGAAAATGGCCAGATGCGCTGGCTCACGCCTGTAATCCCAGCACTTTGGGAGGCCGAGGCGAGTGGATCACGAGTTCAAGAGATCGAGACCATCCTGGTCAACATGGTGAAACCCCGTCTCTACTAAAAATACAAAAAATTAGCTGGGCATGGTGGCGTGTGCCTGTAATCCCAGCTACTCAAGAGGCTGAGGCAGGAGAATTGCCTGAACCCAGGAGGCGGAGGTTGCGGTGAGCTGAGATCATGCCATTGCACTCCAGCCTGGGTAACAAGAGCGAAACTCCGTCTCAAAAAAAAAAAGTAGAAAATGAGAAGCAGAAAGAGCTTGTGGAAAGGCCCTGTGGTAGAAGGAGAACTGAGCAATCTAGGAGAGCAAGAAAGACCAGTGGCTGGAGAATGGAGAGCTGAGCATGGTGCAGGCTGAGGCTGGAGAGGTAACCAAAGACCAGCTCCTCACTGGTTCTGCCTCATTTAGAACAAATTCAGGAGTGTGTGTTGCTGCAGACAAACCCATGGGAAGCATAATGCAGATGATAGTAGCCTGAACTAATGTCTGGTGCTGGAAAGGGATGAATTTGGGATATTTTATGAGGAACAAATGACTTAGTTACAGATCAAACATGGGAAGGAGAGAGAGAAGCAGTGTCGCCTTTGAATGGAATGTTCCATTTTGGCATTTGATTGCATTATTATTTAGTCTTAAGAAAATCCTACCATTTGTGACAAAATGGGTGAACCCGGAGGGCACCATTCCAAGTGAAATACGCCAGGTACAGACACAGATGCAGCATGAGCCCAGTTCTATGAAGAATCTGAAAGAGTCAACTCACAGCAGCAGGGAATAGAATGGTGGTTGCTGGTGTGCGGGGAGCGGGGAATGGGGAATTGTTTCTCAATGGCCATAAAAGCTCAGCTATGCAAGATGAATAAGTTCTAGAGATCTACTGTATAATACAGTGCCTCTAATTGACAATCCAGTATTGTGTACTTCAAAATTTAAGATGGTAGATTTTGTTAAATGTTCTTACCCCCGCCCCCACACACACACACATGAACACAAGGAAACTTTTGAAGGTAATAGATGTATTTATTACCTTGATTGTGGTGACGCTATCATGGTTGTATGCATATGTACAAACCCATCTACTTGTGTATTTAAGCATGCAGTTTGTACACAATTATGCCTCAATAATACCATTTTTTAAATAAAAAAATGGTTTTCAAGTTTCACGTTTGACACCCTAATATTGGTTTGTGGTGGTGGCTCTACCTGAGATGAGTACTTCTGAAGAGTGACAGTTTTAGGGGTTGTGATTCCAATTTTAGATGTGTAGATAAGTGTTTAGGTTAACTTTGTGATATCCAGAGTTGGCAGTTGAATATATGGAACAAAAGAGAGAGAGCTGGGCTGGCTATTTAAATTTCAGCTTATTAGCTTATGTATAATAATTAGAGTGATGACCACATGTAAGATTGGCTAGGAAACAATAGAATGAAAATAAAAGGGGGCCAAGGACTGTCTTATAGACAAGGGAAGAATATCGTCCTTAAGACTAGAGCGAGGAGGAGGAACCTGTAAAGGAGATGGAGAGGCAGGGGCCAGAGAGGTAGGAGGAAAACCAGAAGCCTAAGATGTGGTGGAGACCAAGAACAGGCATCCAGGAGGCTGCGGTTAACCGTGTTTAATACCATGAAGTCAAGTGGAAGAAGTACAGAACAATGTCCATTGACACTGGTGGCTCCACTCACCTAGAGCTCATTGGTGACTTAGCAAGAGCTGCCTGGGTGGATTGTTTGGAGCAGATGTGAGATTAGTGTAGAGTGAGAACTTAGTGGGAACTGGGAGAAAACAAGTTTAAATTTTTTAGAAGTTTGGTAGTTAAGTGGGTAAAAGATAGGACAAGATGGGTGATGGAGGAAATCTGTGTGTGTCTATAGGGGGTTGTATGTGAGCCTTCTGATTTGTCACCATTGTTTTATGATGGAAGGAACATTGACACAAAAAGCCAATGTGAAAGAGCCAGTAGGAGGAGGAAATACGAGACAGGAGAGACAGGTTAAGGATGCTGAGAAGTGAGGAGTAGGTGGGTTACAAGGCACAGAAGGAAGGGCTAATACGGGAGGGGGGTGGGGGGGGAGGGAATCAACTCCACTGCACTCAGAGGGAAGCTGCTGGAGTAGACACAATGATACATTTGGTGACCTCATCCAATGGCGGCTGAGTTTGTCTAGGTAATAAGTGAGGTCATCTCCTAAGAGGGAAAGGAGGAGGGGAATGGACAAAGTGAAGCCCGTTTCAGATTGACGATTATGACTCTACGTGTTACTGGTGACTTTTTTCATTGGTTTTGGCTGTCCTAGTACAGCTAATAGTTGGGTCCATCCAGAACTGGAGTTTGGCCAGATGAGTAGAAAGAAAAGGAGGGCAAGGGAGAGTGGGTTATTTGTATTTGTTTCCTAAGCTGCTATAACAAATTACCAAAACTTAGTGGCTTAAAACAACAGAGCTTCTCTTGAAGTTCCGGAAATCTGAAGTCAATGTGTTGGCAGGGTGTGTTCCTTCTGGAGACTCTGAGGGAGAATGTGCTCATGCATCTCTCCTCCCTGCTGGTGGCCACTGGCAATTCTTGGTGTTCCTTGGCTGGTAGCTGCATGATTGAATCTCAGCTACCCTCTTCACATGGTGTCTCTCTGTGTCTCAAGTCTCTCTCTCTCTCTTTTTCTAAGGCCACCAGACATTGGATTTAGGGGTCACCTATATATCCAGGATAATCTCATTCAGATATCCTTGAATTTTGTTATATTTGCAAAGACCTTTCCAAATAATATCACATTCATGGGCACCAGGGGTTAGGACTTGGTTGTATCTTTTGAGGGACACAATTTGGCAAGAGACCCACTGCAGTATTGAATTTTAGATAAAGGAAAGACCCAGGGAGGTTCCAAGGAATTAGAAAAATCAACAAATATTAAGTTCCAAAGAGTTTCAATAAGTTTAAATTGGTCCGTGGAAATAATGCAGAAGCAATCCAGAAGATCATGAGCTTATGGGTAAACAGCTGCATTCTTGAATTAGTGGTTTTTAAGGTGGTACAGTTACAGAGACAAAATGCAAACTCAAACTATGGCTTATTGAAAACGTGGTAAATGAATCTACTTACTAATAGACTAGCAACTGTGTTTCTTATTTGCTGAATTTTGTGCTGACTTAATTTGCCATTTTCAATCAAGGAGAAAAAAGAAAATTTCCTCTTTGGTTTTTGCGTTCAACTAATTCTGAATTGACATTTTCTTGGACAAATTTTCTTTCCTTTTCCGAATTGAGATGTTTTAGTACACCATATTTTTAAGCAATGAAGTACTGTAGTTCAACTGATTCATAGAAAATCAAAAACAAAATTTGCTTTTGCATGTTTCACTCCAGCTATTAGCAGACCCACCTAATGTAGGTAAAGAAGCAGGATCATGAGGCAGTGGCTTCATTCACAAGTAACTGATGGCCTGTTCGTCTTCCACGCAGTTGGGAACCTGTGATACAGCCTTAGTCTGCTTGTCAGCTTCACCCAAATGATGGCAATAATGAAGGGCCAGGCTGGAAATATGTTGGATACTCTCCTGATGCTCATGACAGCGTCCAGAAACAGTCTCCTTGCTTTTGCCCATGTTTTCTTTTGCAATACAAGACTGATGTAAGAGTATGTATGCTCAGGAAAGTCTTAGGTACTAATGTGAGCATAGAGCTCCAGCCCTCTCCCTAAGCCCCTTCTGCCTAATTGTCATTCTGCTGTAGGTTCTCCTTATTCTGAAATACCCCAATCAAACAAGTACCAGCCCTTAACCCTTCCTGTTAGCCAATGACTTTGCCTAGTTTCCTGGCTTCCCCCTTTCCACAGGGTTAGACTCTGCTTCCTTTATTTCTTCCATCAATTCACCCAGAGTTGCTTATGACTTTAACAACCACTATTTTCCATCAAAGCCCATGTATCTAGAATTATTCTTTAAATAAAATGCCTTGGATAGTCAAGGCAGTGTACGTTGGATTCTGCCTTTGGACCTGATGGTGGTAGGCTTCTGGGCTGTTCTGGAAGAGTCTGTCCCTGGTGTCCAAGATGGTTGCCCTCCATGCTAACCCCAGATTTCTCATTTTTCTATCAGGAAATCCTAGCATGCCATGTCATTGACAGGGTACAGTTGTAATTCTTGGAGTAGAGAAACAAACCCTTAGTTACGTCAGATTTTGTCTTGACATCCTTTGGTAGTGTGAGATGGAAGATCACGGTTAGGAAAGGGAAGCATGGCCTCTTATCCAGCATAAGACTAGCTAGGTCCACCATGAAGATTCTATGGCCTATCACTGGCATACCTCTTGAGCTGGAAGCTTAGAGACAAAATTGATAGGTTGAAAAAAATGGATGATTATGAATAGGCTCCTATATGCTTGAAAGATGAAGGGTTACAGGTTTTGCACTCTAACTCAAGTGCTCTCTTGCTTTTCCTGTTTCTCATTCTAACATTGTAATAGTCTACTTATTCAAAGGCTGGGCTACTGGACTTCTATAAACTATAGGAAGTTCATAAATGATACCAGCTTAGCATATTGAATTTATTTATGTGCCAGATGCTGCCATTGCCCATATGAAACCCATACCACTGCAACAGTGAGGATGGACATGGCCCCTACCTCCCAAAGGTTGTGGTCTTATAGGGAAAACATATAATAAAGCCAGCAATTACAATAAAGTAAGAATGAAGTGATAAGAGATGCACAGGGGCTTCGAGAACTTGAAGGAGCTAAGCCCAGCTGAGTGGCAAGTTACTGGGAAAGGTTTGCTAGAGAAAGGGATGTTTAGCCAAGGGGTTAGCAATGCATGTGAGGAAGTCTTCTCTCCTCATGGGCAGAACCGAATGTAAGAGAGCCAGGGAAGAGAGGAAAGCTTAGCAATCTACAGCTTGAAAAGAAATTATGGCCAGGCACGGTAATTCATGCCTGTAATCCCAGCACTTTGGGAGGCCGAAGCAGGAGAATTACTTGAGCCCAGCACTTTGAGACCGGCCTTGGCAACATGGCAAGATCTTATCACTACCAAAAAAAATTAAAAATAAGCTGAGTGTGACAGCACATGCCTGTAGTCCCAGCTACTGGGGAGGCTAAGGTGGGAGGATCACATGAGCCCAGGAGATTGAGGCTGCAGTGAGTGATGTTTGCACTACTGCACTCCATCCTGGGCAATGGAGTGAGACTCTGTCTCAAAAAAATAAATTATGACTTGAAAAGGATGGTTGGGAAAAGGGACATAGAGTAGTGAGAGATGAGGCTGAAGAGATGGACAAGAATTTGCTCATGTAGGGTCTTAATAAGGTGTGTTAAGGAGTCTGGTGTTATCCCAGCTCAATAGGAAACTAAGAGGACTTGCATTTTAGAAAGATTATTCTCTATAGTATATGGGAAAAGCTTGGAGTGGCACCAAGTGGTGTTTATAAGTTTATAATATAACAACTTCTATAAATGTTGTGTTGGTGATGAGAGAACATTTACTAATGATAGAATTAAGATGATACCTCATTCCTATCACATCAAATGGAATATTGTGTCCTTATTGATTCTGCTAACAAGGAGACTGGTTAGCAGGTGGTTGATTATAATGTTGGGGAGAGAGGGAGATAGCCTAGATTAAAATAGTGACATTAGGAACTGAAGACTGTGAACAGATCCAAGAGTTATTTAGGAGACAGAATGAGCAAGACTTGATTACAGATTGGATGTGGAAGTGGGGAGAAGAATAAAAAAAATTCTTGGGTTTCTCACTGAGCAATTAAATGGATGAAGGTATGTTCTGTTCAGGAGACGCATGAGGGGAAAAGAAAAGACACACAATACATTTAAGGGTAAACAAGCTTTATTCCACATAAATGGCAATGCAGATATAAGCAAATGGCATAATAAGCAAAGTAATAAGCAAATTGCAACGGGAAGGGGAGAAGGGGGGAAATATATATATATATTTACACTCACCAGACTTTGGAGGACTCACCACCAGACCAGGAAGCCAGAGCCTGGGCTCCAGAGTGGGCCACTCATCCATGCACAGATGAGGAGAGGTCTCATGGTTTCAGAGCAGTTTGGGACCCTAGCCCTTTTTGTAACGAGTTGTTTGGCATGAGACCCAGTCATGACTGGGTTCAAAGAACACAAAAAGATCAATGTGTTCTTTGCAATTGTCTATTGTTTTACAGTAACTACTTCAATCTATTCCTATACATTAGAGATTTCTCCAAAACAGCACTGGATGAACACCTCAAAGGGCTCACACAACCTGTTCTGGGACTTGGTGACCATTGCTTGTGTCCATGTTCAATTCAGTGCAAATTTAATATTTAATTTTTTCCTCCACATTGTACCATTGACCAAGTCAGGGACAATGAAGAGGACAGATTTGTGAAGAGAAAAGATGAGTTTATTTGGAGGCATGCCAGCTTTCATGTGCTTCTGAGACATTCAGATGGAGGGGACCTTGAGTATTGAGAACTGGGGTCAGAAGAGGTCTAAGAAATGCACATTGGAAGTCATTGGCACCTGGATGATCATGGAAGCTCTGGGATGAAAACTCCAAAGAGAGAAAGTAAAGTGGGAAGCAAAGTCAAAGGTACAGTAACACCCTGAGGGCCACCAGGCTGTGACTTCTGAACAGAGGCATCAGAGCCTACAGAGAAGGCAGACACAGCCCACTAGAGTTTGGAGGAAAACCAGGAGGGACTGTTGGTCTCAGTGAACCAGAGGAGGAGAGAGTTTCAGAAAGAAGGGTCCACTCTGGCAGATCTTGACCAGAGGGTAAGGACTGAGACATGTCTGGTGGGCTTAGACAACTTACCATTGGTGTCCTTTTGGATAATGAATTTAGAGAAGCCATGTGGCTGGGATTTAGGTAGCATATGATTGAGGAGTAAATGAGAGGAGAGGAAGTAGTCATCTTCTTTTAAGATGTTTGATTGAGAGGGAAAATGAGAAATACACAGTAAACACCAAAAGGGGATATGAGCTTGAGGGAGATGTTTTTTAAGATTAGTTAGATTGTGTCAAGCTTCAAAATTTGCCTTAACATGGCTGTGGTATTTCCAGGGAAATTGAAACATCAGCAAAGTGACTATTAAGCCAGATAAATATATTTGCACACATTTTTCAGCAATGACAGTTCTCATGACTAGGAAAAACAAACATGCAAATAATCAGAGCACTATTTAGCATCTGATTTTAATAAGAAACTATCAAACCAAGTTGAATAGCCTTCAGCATCTGGCCAGATCACATATTCCCTTTGGGTGAGTGAGTGGAGCATTTCATTTCTTAAAAAAAAAAAATCCAGCACAGTCAAGCAGGGAATATTCTTAATTGTGTATTCATCATGACCCACAAAGGGAGCATCTAGTGGGTGGAAAGCAAAGCAGACTTCATGGTCCTGTTTTTTGTTGTGGTGGTTGTTTTTTAATCCCTAATAGGTACAGACTAAAGACTATGGAAATCTATACCTTGTAGGGCTGGGTTGTAAAAGATGTAATTGTTTCTTCTCAAAGTGAACTTTATCCAGCACTCTCTGCTTGTAAGCCCAGGCTATAAATCCTTAATCGCATTGACTGCTGATACCCTTTTGTCTTCTAGTGTTTAGGAGAGCACCTGGTACAGAATAGGTACCTGATGAATACATATTGAACTGAAAATCAGTAAGATGGCCAGCCAGCTATTAATGTATTTCTGTTTACTAAGATCTGAAAGAGGAGAGGAGATAGAGTACTTAATGGATGCATCAGATGGAAGGTCCCGGACTTTGAAGAATTTGTCATCATTCATGATTGTTTTTCAGTTTTGCGTGATTGTGTACAGGTTAGGCTAAATGACAGCATGTGTTAAAAGCTCAGGTTGTGTGGACAGCATTATTGTTTGTGTTATCTATTGCTGTGTTACAAAACCCCCTAAAACAAAATGGCTTAAAACACCAACCTCTGTGTTATCTTGTATGGCTTGGGGATTGAAGGGGCTCAGTGCGATGGTTCTTCTGCTGGTCTCTCTTGCGGTCTCTCATTCATTTTCAGGTAGATTGCACTGGAGTCATCCTGAGGCTCACTAAGGTTCGAGGAAAGCTGGGCCTCTTTCCCTCTTTAGTCTCAGGGTTTCTCCATGTGATCTCTTCCTATGTTCTCTCTAGCAGGGAGCTAAGAGCCCCTTAAAGCATAAAATAAGAAGCTTCCAGGCCTTTTAAAGGCTTAGTTACAGCATTGGCTTAGTACTATAGTCACATTATTCTAAAGGTTAAAGCATCCCATGGAACCAGCCCAGATTCATTGTTGGGTGGACTAAACAAGGGTGTGGATGCCAGAACAAGGTTCAGTGGGGCCTATCTTTGGAAGCCAGCTACTACCATTGTTCAAGGTGTAGCAAGACTACAGCTGCTCCTTGTTTCCTTCTTCCCAGGTAGAATGTGCTTCAACAATGTTATATCGATGACAGCAGCAGGAGCAATCTTCTGTTGTGCTCTGCTCATAATACTTGTGATAGGAAATATACTTGACCCTTTACCTGTCTTATGGACTTGAATCTTGCAGCAGACCTATATAGTATTACTAACTTCACTTGACAAGTGAGGAAAATGAAGCTTAGGGAGACGACATAATTGCCAGTTAGAAATAAAGCTGGAATTTGAATTTAGCCTATAGTCTTCTCTATATTGCATTTCAGATCCATGTGGGTGGATATTCATAATTCAGATGCTTTAAAATATTCTTCTGCACATAACAGTGATATTACAAGATGCTTTCCTTTTTTGACATATCTCTATAAAGAAATGTGAAAGAAGAGAAGCTCATCAATAAAAACTGATACTGGAAGCCATGATGTGAGTCTTTATTGAAAGCCTTTAAAGGGGAAAGTCGAGGAGTAGCATACTTCTCTTTGTATGAACCCCATAGTATCTAGTTCAATGCTCTGTACTTGGAGGATGTACTCTATTTGTTGAATAGCTAAGAAAGAGTAAATTGATACTGGCATGAACAAAACCTTCAAAATCATTGCATTTATGTCTTCAACATAAGTTTATCTCTTTCTGATGTATGATATATAGGAACAAAATATGCATAGATTAGGTAATCAAACAGGAATCACGTAGGCCTCAGAGTGGTTGCTAGATTGGGGCTAGATAGGCACAGAAATATTTCTGTAAAAAGATACAGACTTTTTATTGTGAGATATATGTGTGGCTACTTCTAAGATAAGGAGTTGTATGGGAGAGGTGGTATAGACTAGTGGTTAGGGGTCAAACTCTGGAGCCTGACTGCTGAGTTACCTTGGGCAAGTTTTTTTTATATTCTCTCTGCCTCAGTTCCTTCATCTTTGAAACAGGGATAAAACTGGCACCTTAGACCAGACATGGTGGCTCATACCTGTAATCCCAGCACTTTGGGAGCCTAAGGCAGGTGGATCACCTGAGGTGAGGAGTTCAAGACCAACCTGGCCAACATGATGAAACCCCAGCTCTACTAAAACTACAAAAATTAGCTGGGCATCGTGTCATGCACCTGTAGTCCCATATACTTTGAAGGCTGAGGCATAAGAATTTCTTGAACCAGGGGTGGCAGAGGCTACAGTGAGCCGAAATGGCATCATTACACTCCAGCTTGGGTGACAGAGTAAGACTCTGCCTCAGAAACAAAAACGAAAACAAAAACTGGCAGGATTCAAAAATAAGTTAATTGATGGAAAGCTCTTAGAATAGTACCTTGCACATAAGTTTGATGTACCATTATTTTTCCTTCTACACATGCATTTGAAAAACACAACAGACATGTAAGAGCAAGGACAGATTTATTTCCTATTTTCAGTCTGTGGATGGTGTATGGATAACTCAATGATTCTGATAAGCTTCTCAGAGTGTTCTCTTAGAGGCAGTGTTCATTTCAGTGCTGAGTTTAAGAGCTTGCCTTGAGTCACACTGTACGATTCTACAAAGCTGGAGTTTTGTTCTTTGTTTTCCTAGGTACCAGCAAGTTTCTTCACTAAAATATTTCCTTTTCTCTGTGAATTTACAATTAAGTGAACAAACACAATGGCCACTGAGGAAGTGGTTCATCCTGTTTCTCTTTTGCTATGTCACAGGCAGAAAAATGCACATTAGAGGAAGAGGTGGTCTTGGGAGAGAAGGTGAGCACAGTATCCTTTTGGAAAGCAGAGATCAGTGGCCAGTCAGAATGCTCAAATATAGAAGGCACTTAAATGGAGCGACCTTACACCTTATGATCCAAACCTGGGCGTTTCCAAGAGTGAAATGGTGTGCTCTAACTACTTAGGCTGGACAATAAGTCTAAACCAGGCCTGCGCTGGGCAAAGCAGGGAGAATCTGGTCACCCAATACAAAACCACAGACACAGAAGTGCAGGCCCTGAGGCAGGTTCTCTTTTACAAACAGAAAAGAAGTGTCAGTTAACTTTTTTTTTTTTTTTTGAGACGGAGTTTCCCTCTTGTTACCCAGGCTGGAGTGCAATGGCGCGATCTCGGCTCACGCAACCGCCGCCTCCTGGGTTCAGGCAATTCTGCCTCAGCCTCCTGAGTAGCTGGGATTACAGGCACGCACCACCATGGCCAGCTAATTTTTTGTATTTTTAGTAGAGACGGGGTTTCACCATGTTGACCAGGATGGTCTCGATCTCTTGACCTCGTGATCCACCCGCCTCGGCCTCCCAAAGTGCTGGGATTACAGGCATGAGCCACTGCGCCCGGCCCAGTTAACTTTCAAAAGAAAACAGAAGATCACTGGACTCCAGATGCAGAAGAACATTAACATGGCCCTCCACTGTCCACCATTTCAGTTAAATTAGTTAACAGTGGTCGAGTATCTTTGCTTCTGTATAGAATTGAATTTCTTTGTTCCAGCCCTCTCACTGTTTGTGCCACCTCTCTTGCACCTCATCTGCTCCATGTCTTGTCTGGAAATTCTGTCCCAATGCAGGTTCTTTCACCAATAATTTACTCTCTATTCCTTTAACACTTCTTTTCCTCTCCAAAGTTCTGATGACTCCTGTCACCAGCTCCCATGCCACTGGGTATGGTGCCTTTGCCCCACTTCCAAGCCCTCTAGCCATGCATGACACACGCATCTTACTGCTGCCTTCTGGTCCAAGGAGAGGCAGCAGTAAGATGCGTGTGTCATGTTCTCTTCATGTTCAATATATTGTTCTTTCTTTCTTCCTCTTCCTCTGCTCTAGTTTTCTTTCCATTCTCTCCCTTTGCTTTTCTTGGAACACTCATTTATTCCACCTAATGCTTCAATGTCTCCTAAGTTCCTTCTTTCCTTTTTCCCAGGTAGAACGTGTGCTTCAGTAATGTCATAGTGATTGACTGTAGCAGGAGCAATCCTCTGTTGTGGTCTGCTTGTGTTACTGTGTACAAATACTAAATATATGTGACCCTTTCCATGCCTTATGGACTTGAATTTTGCAACAGACCTATGTAGTATTATTAACTTCATTTGACAGGTAAGGAAACAAGCTTAGGGAGACTCAGTAATTTCCAGTTAGAAATGCCCAAGCTGGAATTTAAACTTAGCCAAGTCTAAGGATGCAGTGCTGGTTTCCGACTCCATGGCCACACTGGATTGAGATCTCTGTTGACAGGTCCAGCTTCTTCCCTGAGACCAGCCCTCCGCAGAACCTCTAATAAGTATGTCTCATTTTCACACCAGCAGGCTTCCCCTCCAGTAGCACCCTGACTCTATGAAATGATTATCATTGCCTTTGAGGACACTTCTGAATTAAGTCTCAATTTCATTTCCATATCTAGTCCAATTACAGATGTATACTTCATTTCTCCACTGTCACTTTAATCTAGATATTCATCGGGGTCTTTCAGGTTTCCCCAGAATTCTTTGACCTTTTCCCTTTGACTTTTATTCACTAAAAGCTTAATTATGTTATTAATATACATTAGCACTACTAGTAACAATGGTAATAGCTCACGACTGAGTGCCCACCTGACAGGTGCTGCACTAGCCGCGGTGTGGCTTGCAGAGCCCCAGCAGTCCTCTGAGGCAGTTGCTCAGTTACTCCTAAGACCTGTTTGATAATGAGGGTAATGAGGCTTAGGAGGGACCATAACTTGTTCGGGGTCACAGTGCTGGTTAACGAGAAAGCCTGAGAGGATTGGAATTGAAGGCTATCTCACCCCAGCATCTTCTGGGCTTTCCTTGGAAATATCACAGTTACCTATGACTTGAAAACAGAGTAAAAACGTTAAGATCACTGTATATCTGGGTAGATAAGTTTTAAACGGACTTGAATTCAGAAATCTAATCTCATTAAGAAATAAGAAAATATTAGGAATATGACTTGGCAATTTTGGTGACTAATTCTGGATTCTCAAAGCAGAGAACGATACATATATGATATCTATGAACTTGCCTGCTTAAAAATAAGGTTGGTTGGTTTTGCTGGTGGTGATTTCCTTGTTAAGTTGTAGGAGATAGATAAATAACATTAGGCAATGAATTAACTTGGAACTTGTTTGACTAAAACAAATATTAAGTAATCAAGTAATCTTTTTTAAAAAATGTGAATCAACTAGTTCTGGAAGATAGGTTTAAAGGTCTTTCTTTTTGTCACCCTGAAGAAGAGTTGGGTGAGGATAGTTTGTGAATATAAAACATGTAGAATATTAATGACCTCACATGAATGAAAGAAAGTTGTGCTAGGCACGGTGGCTCACACCTGTAATCCCAGCACTTTGGGAGGCCAAGGTAGGCAGATCACCTGAGGTCAGGAGTTCAAGACCAGCCTGGTCAACATGGTGAAACCCCATCTTTACTAAAAGTACAAAAATTGGTTGGGCGTGGTGGCACCTGTAATTTCAGCTACTCATGAGGCTGAGGCAGGAGAATTGCTTGAACCCAGGAGGCAGAGGTTGCAATGAGCAGAGATCACTCTACTGTACTTCAGCCTAGGCAACAGGGTAAGACTCATCTCAAAAAAAAAAAAAAATTTTTTTATACCAAGAACCTGCCTTTCATGGTATTTTGAACATGGGTAGGAGGATGCGGTGATAACCTCAAATGCCTCTGAGGACTTTTCCTGTCGAATCAAATTAGCACGAAGCTGGGAGAGGTCTGTGTGGAGTAGAAGTCAGAGTGCTAATGATGTTCAGATGCAGATGTAATTTTGGCATAGACTATTGTAATGTTCAGTCTATTTTGGTCCTCAAATTAACCAAATGGGAGTTTCTAAAATAAAAAATCTCTTCTATGGCATAGTGCATTTTTAGGTCCTCTAAATAGTGGTTTTGTTCCACATTGCTGGGGTTTACCTTCTCTGGCTTCCTGAGGGACATGAAAAGCTCTGTTAAAATGTAGGAAGCTGCCTGCTGTCTGTCATTGTGGAGGGAAAAGGGGCTTCTAAATGCTTCCCAGCATACAGGAAGGGGTTGTTTAATGCTGTGGTTTGAGCATCGTGTTACTTATATTTCCAGATGTTTCTATAAAGATTATATGAAGCAACTATGACCTGTAATTCATCAGCATCATTTTATAATAATGTTTATATGAAAAAAGGCTATACAGTTTGTCCATTGTAGCACAAAACTATTTCATACACAGACCAATGAGGAGATTCATTAGAAAATCTGCTGTTAGAACGAGGATGATCTTTGTTTTCCTGATGAATGGCTGAACCATCATTTGATAGAACTGGGTCAGATATTTACATAGATACCAATAATACTGTGCCATTCCCCAATGCCCATCATCACATCAATTTCCAGTAGTTCTGAAAAGACTGGTGAGCTCTTGTAATGTTGAATCCTAATGGTGGATACAGTCATTAGACACCTTTAAGTGAGTCATTTAACTTGTTTGTCACCAGTAGCATGCCTATGGAAGGTCTTTACTGCCATAATTTGGTATGTAGACTAGAAGAAAACTTGAGATTTTTAAAAAACTATATAAACAATAGATATTAAAGTTTGAAAGCAGAGACAAAAATGTTTTCTTAATTCTGACAGTCTTATTCATTATGATCATCTTGTACATAACTTGCTTTCATATTTTCATAATAATTCCACATAGTTGAAATCAAAATATAGATCTAATTTTACCTGTTTCTTTTTTTGTTTTTTAAAGTTGACTTCATATCATAGAAACTCTAGCTCATCATCAAGTAGTCACCCTCCTAATTCTAAAGCATTCCCTTGGCTGTGTGCCATTATAAATAACCTTGCCATGAACTTTCTTTTTTTATTTTTTCTTTATGCATTTCTCCTTTATTTGTACTTTTCTTCTTTCAGATAAAGATCTGGTTCTGGGGTGCATTGGGTGTGAATAATTTCATGGTTTTATGGGGCCTTGCTTTCCAAAAAGGTTGTAACAATTTACACCTCCTGTGATATGGAGAGTAATGACTTCACACTCAGCAGGGCTGAAAGAGAGAGAGAGAGAATGGTGTGAAGTCAAGGTGGTTAGTGAGAAATCAAGTAGGGAAGTAGTATGTTCCAGCATTAGACAGTCTGTCTGGAGTGGCCTCTGGGAAGCCGTGATCATTGGCTTTTATTTGGACTGATTTCTTTTCTTTTTCTTTTTTGTAGTTTGTTATACTCCTGTTGTGCATGTTGCAAAGGACCAATCCCCGTAGTCCAACATTTTCCCCATCAGAATAACTGAAGTTTAGTCCGTGAGAACTTTAGTAAGAGCCAGCTGGCAGATCTCTGGATCATAAACAAGGTCACACAGCTCTTAAAGAGCAAATCCAGGATTTCAACTCTAGTAGCCTGGCACTCCAACCCACTATAGCTTCCCTCAGTGATTTTCATTTGTCACCATCAAAACAGGAAGCCGATTCCTTGAGTAAAGTCTTTGTAATGACCCTTGTACTGTTACTTGTCACTAATTGGAGGTTCTATCAGTTTAGTCAGTGAATAGTTGTATTTAGTAAGGGGTTAAAGTTGGTTCTGGCACCTGCTCCAACAGATGCCTCTTTTCTCCATGCAGAAATTACTCAGCTTTCATCTGAAGACAGTGTGTTCAATACATAAAGGCCACAGATGCCCCTTGCAGCCCTCCTTTCTCAGTCCTGGTTTTGCTTTCTGAAAGGGAAATCCATAGAGGATTTATCCCTTCCAGGCATGCTGAGAGCCCAGCAGTTGGCCAGGATGTGTTCAAGTCTTCTAGACTCCCAGACTGGGCTCCCTGAATACCCCTTAGCAGAGTGCTTTATAGCTCAAGGTCATATGCCAAGGGATCTTTCTGCCCTCCAACTCCCTGCTCAAGCTTGGAAAACAAAATACTGTAAGTCAAGCTACATCCAAGACCAGGATAACTAGATTAATACAGCTCTTTTCAGTTATGTCATGGAAATTACAATAGGATTTGATCAGAGATACCTTCTTAGCAATGAATTATTTGGAAAAAAAAATGCAAGGAGGCATCTGGCTTTTTTTTTTCTGATTGGTTGATGTTACTTAATGGCTCATAGTTTCCCATTGTTTGGCTCCATTTTCTTCTGCAAATTCCTTTGTTCAACAAACACCCAAGATCTCCTTAATGCCAGGTACAAAAAATAGAGAGCTAAATAAGACAGAGTCGCCCACACTGAGTACACACTAATGGAAGAAACAGAACTGGCAACCAATAATTACAAGGCTACAAGATAAGTGATTATGAAGCATAGACAAAGTGCTCTGGAAGCACAAAGTAAGTAATCCTTTAATTGTCTTAATTTAGTCCCAATTGATAATTATTTCCCAGGGAAATGGCCTCAGTCTCTCCATTGGGAGATACGAATGCCTTGAGTTATCTCAGCCCTTTACCTGTTCATGCATGCATGCAAAAAACACGGAACACCTAGCAGCACTGGCCCTGGTGGCTGCAAAGAGAAAAATGTGATAGAGTTATGTTCACTGGGGTATTCACACTGCCATTTGGTCTTCTGTACAAGCATTCATTTTGTACCTACTAAGTGCTAAGCCCTGAATTAGGCTGTTGATTACAAAGAAGAAACAATGCAATTCCTTTGTCTGAGAGACTTGAGTGTGGCTCAGTTGGAGCTGGAGTGGAGATGGCAGCAGAGCACTGAGAAGCCAGGAAGATAGAATGAGGTTCCCTGGGGACTTCGAAGCTGGTGTTCAAGGTTGGAAAGAGAGAAGGGACATTCCAGATGCAGGAACAAAAGCTGCAAAGTCAGAGTTAAGGAGAAGCATGTCCAAAAGGAATGATAGAAGGAACTCAAGTGCTATAAGACTAGATTAGTTGGAATACTCTGAAAGGTCAGGGCAGAGAGTCATTGCTTTCAATAATAATAGTTGAAAGCGATTGCATGCTTATGTGTCTAAGGGTGGTTTATGCATTCATTAGTTTAATTCTCACTGTAGCTCAGTATTACTTACTCCCACCTCGCATTTCTGGAAGCTGAATAACATAATATACATTATACATAATATATATTGCCAAGCTCATATCTCAGTAAGTTGATCTGGTTCATTGCACTCCAGGGCCTGCACACCTAACTATGGCACCACCACAGCTACAGTCCTTGCAAAATGGCCAGGATTTTGAATAGCAGGATTAGGGGAGAGGATATTCAAACAGCCAATGGGATAAACAAAGGCACAGATCAGAAGTGTGTTTTGGAAGTCTGACTCAGGAGGATCAGGAGTTGTAACATGCAACTACTGGGAGATATAAGTTGGGTTTAGATCATGGAAAAAGTGAGAGAGTTGGGCTTTCATTTCCACTGGAGTAACAGCTACAGAGTTGGGCTTTCGTTCCACTGGAGTAAGGAAAGTGACATGATCACAGCTGGCCTTTGGGTGACTTACTGGCAGTTAAAGATACAACCAACATGAACAGTGGGAACCTGGCTGGGGAGACTAGTTAGGAGGCTATCGTAACAGTCTAGGCGAGAGACATTGGAGCCAGCATGAGATAGTGACATCCTGAATGAATGAAAGCAGAGAAATAGACACAGAGGAGGAAGAAATATCAAGACTTGGGAGACAAAATGTGGGGGTGAGGCAGAAGGAGAAATCAAAGATAGCCCAGGGGTTCTGACCCTGGGTGACTGGTGATTAGTAGTGCTTTTTTAACAGTCATGGGTAAGAGTTGAATTACGATGAGAAGAGAAGGGGAATCTGCTTATGACAAGGAAGCCTTATGGCCAAAGAGGATCCCAGGGGCCTCATCACACAATGGAGGAGAAGCCATACACTGGGAGTACAGGATACCAAGGCTGGATTCCACCGTGTTTCAGAAAGGAAGGGAACACTCTTAATCCTGTGGGGCAACAGTATCAGTTTCCTAGAGCTGGTTTTTTTAAATTATTATTATTTTAGGACGATGAGGGAGAATCTGTTCCATGCATCTCCCCTAGCTTCTGGTGGTTTGCTGACCACCTTGGTCATTCCTAGGCTTGTCGAAGCATCATCCTGACCTGCCTTTGGCTTCACATGGCATTTTCTCTGTATACCTGCCTGTCTGTCTCCAAATTTCTCTTTTTTTGTAAAGACATCATTCATATTGGATTAGGAACTTACACTCTTCCAACATGACCTTATCCTAATCTAACTGGTGACATCGTCAACAACCCTATTCCAAATAAGGTTGCATTCCAAATACTAGGGATCAAGGTATCAACATTTTAATTTCGGAGGAACACAGTTCTAACCACAACAGCAGTGAATGAGATGAAGGCCTATTGCTCTCAAAAAAATAACCAGGTTTCTATTTTCCATAGGCATTTTCTGGAGGTTTGTGAGCAATTCATTACTATCTTAACAATATTATCAAGAGCTGTGGTCTATTGGCAACTCATGACCAGACTGGCAGATACTTTTAATCAGCAGAAGAATTGTTATGATTAGCATCCTCCTGGTTTCCCAGCTCTAGAGCTCTTCTGAGCGATAGTAATCCTTCCCCCAGAGTTCATATTTCAGAAGAGTTGAATAGCCAGGAGTACGTGCCCAATGGCTAGGTGTTGTGAACTGAACGCGAGCCTGGGAATCTCGTCCAGTGAGAGGGTCCCAAACCTGGAAGAGAGCATGCACCGGAAAAAGAGGAGAAAGAAAAAGAGCGAGGTCTGGAGGGCCACATGCACTATGCCCAGGCAGCAATTTTATTTTTGCAATATGTTCCATTATATACTTTTCTGAAGTTAATGTTGTTTATGCCAGATCAACATACTTAAGTTACAGTAAGCAAGTTACACCCACTAAGTTAAGCCCAGTAAGTAAGTTAAGCCCAGTAAGTCAGTTACGCCCAGTAAGTACTTAACAATTGTAAGCAAGTTACAGTTATGCCCAGTAAGTTATGGTAAGTAAGTTACCAAGTGTAAATACTTAAGTTAATATTTTACAATGAAGGTAACAAAGGTCCAAAATGAACACAATCAAGCAATAAACCATAAGGAGCCGAAAGTGGACACAATGCCTCCCAAGTCCTCCTATCCATAAAGTAATATCTGTTAATTATTTTGAATAACATAGTCCCTCTCTTGATTCCTGCTTTCCCTCAGCTTGACTCCCCCAACCGGGGATCTGTGTCTGGGCTCAAGCTCACCGTATGGTGAGGCCCACTTCCTAGGGGCCTCACACGGGAGCGATCCCCACAGATCCCTCAGTTCTCCCTTTTGTTTTTAGATGCAACTCAAAAAGCTTGAGCTGCAATTGTTGAAGGGAGGAGAACACAAGGCGAAGGAGTACCGGGATAAGGACTATAAGAAGGAGTAAAACCACTCCAATACCAATTAAAGAGGAAAAGGACAGGAGATGAACTCCACGTACCCAGGAAGACAAGGTGTCCACAATATCATGGGTGATTCTGTCATCAGGCAGGTTTTGACGAGAAAAATCAATGGCATGAATTTCCTGCTGAAGCTTGAAAACATCTAGAGATAAATTGTCATGAGTCCAAATTCCTTGTAAATGGGCCTTAACAAGAGGCCACTGCCATTTAGTGTCATTATAAGGAGTATTAGTAACACAAATATATTTATAATCAGCATGGCAACAAAGGGCCAGGCGGTTTTGAATATTATAAAGTTTATCACCAAGAATAGTAACAGTTTGTTCCAAAGTGTTAAGTTTTTCATCAGTTTTCTTATCAATATCCATTTGAGTTCCTATCGTAACAGAAATATTTTTTTGCAAGATGATTAACATAAGTAGCAGTTTGGACACTGTGAGAGAGGTATAAGCTTTGAGTGTAAATAGGAGTGCCCCAATCACCAGGTGTTTCATAACGAGCCATTATAGCAATAAACATAACAGTAGGAGAACGGGATTGTCCGGAAGATGCGACCAGGGCGGCTACTTCAGCAGTTAGACGGTGCATCTGGGCCCACGTCGGCAGGGGGTTGTCCCATTGCAGAGTCTGGGAGTTCGCTGATTGAGCTGCTCGGTGAGTCTGGTGGCATCGGCGAGGTGGAGGTGGCGTCAGCCAGAGACAATGAAGCCGGGTTAGCAGGTCGTTTGCACTGCCTGGTGGGGAATTCATGCTTGACCAGGCGTTCAGGAACCCAGATAGGTGAGGGGGCAGATCTAGGAAAGACACAAATGTGACCTCTGCCCCAAACTGTGCATTCTCCAAAACACTGTTTTTTACTTTGGATCCGATCCCTTCATCCCAAGCTCCTCCATTTCCGGCTCCAGGTCCAACTCCGAGGGTGGAATCAGGCTCATTTTGAGGATCACAAGGTGAAATTACAGCCGCCCCCTCCATCATCAGGGTTAGATTTGTAAGAGGAAGAGGGATTAGAAGCAAGAGAGGCAGCAGGGGAGCTGTGAGTGCCAGCGCTTGCGGTGTTGCAGAAAGGCAGGCAGACAGCGTGGTGCAGCTGCGGCCAAACCGAAAGTAACAGTTCTGCCTGTGGGGAAGATTGATGAGTAGCAGCATATTCCTCAATCTTAGTTCCTATTTCACTCCACGTAGATTCATCTAATGTTCCCTCCTCAGGGACCCATGGACACAATACATAGACAATCTCTTAAAAACCTAGAAACATGTTTCATTTTTACATCAGCACCTCTATTTCTTAACATTTGATGCATCAACATTACAAACATAGACTGATTTCTGGACTCACATTACTCCATCTTTACTCCAGATTAATTTTGAGTCCAGAACTACAAGAACCGCGGCTTTACCTTGTCTCCTCTGATTTGGGGTGCGTCACTGTACCTCTCGTACTCAGGTCCCTGTTTGGACACCAGAAGTTGGGGTCCGGCATGTCTGCCAGGGGGCTACTGACCTGCAGGAGTCCTCGAGACCGCCACCGTAGATGTCTCGTTCAACCTGAGGGAGAGAGTGCGCGGAAGTGAAAGAAAAAAGAAAAGCAGAGTCTGGAGGGCTGGCTTAGGCTATGTCCAAGCAGCAATTTTATTTTTGCAATATGTTCCATTATATACTTTTCTGAACTTAATGTTGTTTATGCCAGATAAACATACTTAAGTCACAGTAAGCAAGTTACGCCCACTAAGTTATGTTACGCCCAGTAAGTCAAGGCAAGTAAGTTACACCCAGCAAGTAAGTTATGCCCAGTAAGTACTTAACAATTGTAAATTAAATCACAAGGTAAGCAAGTTACAGTTGCACCCAGTAAGTTATGGTAAGTTACCAAGTGTAAATACTTAAGTTAATATTTTACAATGAAGGTAACAAAGGTCCAAAATGAACACAATCAAGCAATAAACCATAAGGAGCCGAAAGTGGACACAATGCCTCCCAAGTCCTCATATCCATAAAGTAATGTCTGTTAATTATTTTGAATAGCATAGTCCCTCTCTCGGTTCCTGCTTTCCCTCAGCTCGACTCCCCCAACCGGGGATCTGTGTCCGGGCTCAAGCTCACCGTATGGCGAGGCCCATTTCCTAGGGGCCTCACACAGGAGCGATCCCCACAGATCCCTCAGCTAGGGAACTCTTCTTTGGGAGAGAAGCTGCTTGAGAGAGAGGACAAGTAAAGGCAAAAACCTGAGTTTTTTTGGGTAACCGGGGCATTCAAGTGCAAATAAAGTGTCCCACATTCAGTTCCTGTTAGGAACAGATGTGTGCCCATTTTGCTGTTTGGGAGGGTCTAGGTTTGTCAATAAAATGGCTGAGAGTCTTTAACCGAAACTCATTTTTTTTCTTTTTGGAAAATGAATTTAATCACCTTGTTGAAAAAGGTTCCAAGAGCTAACTTTTTAAAGGTATTTGATTTTTCCAGGTTCGCCTTCATCCTTATAAGGCATATAGGCTGTTGTGCCCCAGCAGGATAAGAGAAAAACACATTTGAATCATGCTCAGTGTTCTTCCTCAGGAAGAGGCAATGCCAACTCAAGCAGACATGGGCCTTACTGCTTGCATCCAGTGGCTGGAGGTTTGGGCATTGCAGAAATGGACAGATACCTATGAGTGAATCACAAGGAGCTCTGCCCTGCGTATTTATAATTCAGATCCAGCCCTTCCCTAAATAGCTCTTAGGTGGTATTCCATTTCCATGTGAGCATATTTATGTTTACACCCCATTTATGTGATTTGCCAGAGCTTGAGGCTGGTAGCTTACACCCTTTCCCTTCCCTTCCAGTTATCATTGCCCTCCCAATCTCTACAGCCTTGAAAATGAGCTTTTCTGAGCTTCTCATTAATTTTTCACTCCTCTCGCTGCAGGAGACTCATAGATAGACAGCACTGGGATTGCAGGCCAAAGACTGCTTGGCAAGCCACTGCTGCATCCAGCAATAACTTTCAGAAACATACCTCAAGGGATTTTGACAAGTAAAATGCCCAGTACCTGCTTGCATTCTAATTATGGGGTTCCCATGAGACTCTGAGAAGGTTTCATTATGTACCAATCTCAGGGTGTGCAGTGATTTGCTCATTCTTTTTTAATTGGATGTTAAATTAGAAGCAGTGTGATATAGTAGCAAGATCACCACTCTGGCTATAACTAGCCATATGACCTTGAATAAGTGAGTTCACGTCTCTGAACCTGCTCACTTCATCATCAAAATATAGATCCTAGGCTAGACCATCTAAGATTTCATCACATCTAACCTCTTGTTTTGACAGCCACCGAGTATTCTTTTCTACAAACATAGAGGAATGGCATGTAACCAGTATCCCCTGGTGTTTCCCTAGCCACGAACAAGATTTGTGTGTTGCAATGGTCAAAAATTCACCCACACCCAGTTTTGTATAAGAAATATGCTACACAGGACATGTGTCTTCCACTTAGGGCCACCCTGTCATCCAATGTTGTGACATCAGATGCTGTCTCTTACCTTCACTGCCCCCTCTTGTCCACCTGACCCCACCCCCACCCCCACCTGACACAACTATTCTGATTCAGAAGATTTGAATGTATTTCTTTAGGGGCCTTTAAAGTCATTTCAAGGTCTGGAGTTTAGGGTTTTATAGGACGAGTGTATCTAGAGAATTCTGTAACGAGCCTAGAGTCTTGGTGAGCATGAACTTATTCAGCTGGCAAAATTAACCCTATTGAAATTTTTACCCAGCTGGTTTAATTAGAACTGGGGTGTGTAAGGGTCAAAATGGATAAGATTTTTCATTGATTAGTTCATTAACCAACTAAACCAATGGTGCATGTGATTTGCTTCTGCAGTCTTCTAAAATGAGATAACCTTCTGAATGTATAGATGGTCTTTCAATAACTAATAATTCAAATAATCAGTGAAGAAAATAGGATAAAAGCTGGGTTTTGTCACCTTCCATGGCCTGTATTTGCTGTGGAGAAGTAAATATCTTAAGAATGAACTGATTGAGCAGCAGCCAGGAATGCTGTCTGTGACAAATTCTGAAACA
This sequence comes from Callithrix jacchus, assembly GCF_049354715.1. Taxonomy (NCBI): domain Eukaryota; kingdom Metazoa; phylum Chordata; class Mammalia; order Primates; family Cebidae; genus Callithrix; species Callithrix jacchus. The sequence continues at coordinate 17,635,841 of NC_133505.1, read as the reverse complement.
TTGTCCTTGAGGATAATAAACAATGTCACAAGAAGGAAAATATAAAAAGAAAACCTCGTAGAAAAGAAAATAAACATGTGTCAGGAATTAAGTACTACAGTAATGATAGAGCTTTCTCCACCTAAACTTTGTCATCCTAGGAAAGAACTTTTTTCAAAAGAAAAAAAAGTTTTTAATGGCTTGCTTCCATGACTAATAGAAAACCAGAGGAATTTTCAGGCTAAGCTAAAAATGAGAATATTTTTAGAAAAATACAGCAAGCACTTGGAGTACAGACAATTTGTTACATCAACATTAAATCAGAACATGTTGAATAACCAATGAATTATTTTCTTCATAAGAATAGAGAGTAGTACAGAACGCAGTATTTAAAACACCAGGCATAAAAACCCTAAAAGTCAGTCTTTTCCTGTACCCCAAAAGTTGAAAAATAGTGGGTTATAGTAATAATTACTTTGAGGAGAGCTCTGCCAGTATTTGAAGTTCTTGGCATAACTCCATTTTACTTTCTGAACTGGGTTCTACTAGAAGATCAAGTCCCTAGAGCTATTTCCTCCTGCGTGAAGTGGTGGGTTTAGAATAGATGGTCTCTGAAGCTCCTGAAAACCCTAATATTCTCAGGTTGTAAAACAACAAATTTAGGAAAACTTGTCAAATTTTATGTTTTTAGTTGCATTTAAATATAGTAACAATAGAAATGATAGATGCAACACGTACCTGTTCTGTTAGCAAAATACCTCTCTGCACAGTGCCCTTCCCAACCACTGCTCCTGGTTACAATTATTAGAAAGCACTGTATGATGTTATCTAAAAGCTTACTTAAAGAAGAAGCCAGGCTGGGCTCATGCCTGTAATCCTACCACTTTGGGAGGCCAAAGCAGGAGGAACGCTTTAGGCCAAAAGTTCAAGACTAGCCTGGGCAACATAGTGAGACCTTATCCTTAAAAAAAAAAAAAAATTTAATCAGCCAGGTGTGCAGACATGCATCTGTAATCCCAGCCACTTGGGAGGCCAAAGCAGGAGGATCACTTCAGCCCAGGAGTTTGAGGCTGTAGTAGGCTATGATTGTACCCCTGTGCTTCAGCCTAGGCAATGGAGTGATACCCTGTCTCTAAAATAATAAGTCAAAGGGAAGTGTGGTTTTCCCTGTTTAAAACAATGCTACAGCAATAGACTTCATTTACAGGAATTTAGGAATACTAAACAAGTGATATCTCTTTCATCATTGCTGTTTCTTTCCTAGTTAAACAATTCACAAAGAATTGCAGGTAAGATCAATCTTGCCACACTTTCTTTTGAGCAAGAATAGATGTTAATACTCAAAAGAATAATTAGGGGCCTAGGCAGGAGAATCAGTTCCAGGTGCAGTCTTTGGGGATACCACTGATGGCCTTCCCTCTCTCTCTCACTCCATGTTACTCTACCACCTACTTCCTCCACTCATTGCGATGCCTTCATCCTTTTTTTCTTCCACCCTTAGGAGTGTATGCTGCTCTCTGTATGTTTTCCTTCTCCTCCACTGAGTCACCAATAGCTCCAATGAATATCACTTTGCTCAAAGTTAACACACTGGAGATGGCTGGCCAGTCAATATTATATCTTCAGTGTGCTGAGGGCAAATACTATTAGCCAACAGTTTTGTGCTTAGGTAAACCAGCATTCAGGTAAATAAAGATGTGTTAGTCATAGGAATCAAAGAGTTGACCATAAAGAGATAGTCCCCAAAAGAAATGTGGAGGAAACAGTTCAGGAAGAAGTAAAAGGAACCCATAGTAAAAGACTAGAATGCAGGAATCAGTAATGAGCAAATAAATTGGTGACATTCTTTTATCAATGTAAATAAGTGCACCTTGTTTAGAAATAGTGAAAATAATTATGAGAAAATTTAAAAGGAAGAACCAGTATCCTACATAACAATGTATAAGAAGAGAGGGTGGTGTGAGTAATAACATTCTAAGTTCACTATATTATTCCGGAGGAAGTAGGTGATAAGGATACATTTTGAACTTTCAAGTAAGCATATTAAACATTTAAGGCTAATTACTAGAAAATAGAAGTAGAGCGTGTAACTTAAACCAGTGAAGAGGGAACAAGATAAAGAAAACTTTGTCATCTAACAGAAGGTAATGAAAACTCTAAGAAAATTAGGGCAATTAGCATAGGACAAAAGGGTAGAAATATTAATAAATCCAAATATATCAGCAATGACAATACATGTAGGTGTTCAGTATATACCAGTTAAAAGATGGATGTTAAAAAGCATACAACAAAATTCAAATATATTCTGTTTGTAAAACATACTTGAACATAGGAACATAGGAAAGTTTAGAAGGCATAAAAGGATATACTAACCAATATTTTTTAAAAGAATGCTAATTTATCAACATAAATATTAAATACATTTTCAGGCTAAAAGCATCTATAAAGTTGATAAAAGGAACAGTTTATTAGGAGGATACAACAATTCAAAATATGTATGTATCTAACTTTATAGTCTTAAAATTCATACACCGTAAGTTGGCAGAATACAAGGATAGATGAACAAATCTAGTAACTTATACCTCTCAAGAATTGGCGGATCAGGCAGACAAAAAAAAGTGAGGATATAGAAAGCTAAAAATGCATGATTAACAAACTGCAAGACAGCCAAAACTTATCATAGGTTTAGAAATTTAAAAATGAACACCAAAATGTTTTGTGGATTAAAGAATAAATTAATCAACATTAAACAAATATTTAAAACTAATTGAAAATAAATATATTATATGCCAAACACATGTGAGATATAGGGTAAAGCAGTATGTAGAGGTAAATTTATAACCTTAAATGCATTCCTTAGAAAAGAAAAAAGATTAAAAAATCCAAAATTAATGAATCAAAAATAATAAAACAATAAAATTTATAAAGCCTAAAAGCAGTTATTTGAAAACGTTTCTAAATTGTTTCAAAATCTAGGCAAAGTAATTGCTTAAAAATAAAGAAGATACAAATTTCTAAGATCAGAAACCACAAAAAACTAGAAGAGCATAGTTACAGACAGAGTTCACAGTTTTTAATCAAAAGGAAAAACTGATAGTTTTATGCCAAAATTGAAAAACCTTGGTTAAAAAGACTTTCTGTAAAATAATATAAATTGTCTAAATGCATACTAGCAGAAATAGAAAAGGCAACAAAATCCCAGCCAGTGTGCAGTTAAATTAGTAGTTTAAAAGTCTTCCTTTTCTTCTAAAACATTTTTTGAGATGTAATTTACACGCAGCAAAATTAACCCATTTTTATGTACAGTTTTAGGAGTTTGGCAGATACGTATATATGCAAACATTTAACCCCTTCAATAATCAAGATACAGATCAGTTTTATTGCCCTAAAAAATTCCTTCATTCCTCTCTGTAGACAAATTTTCTTCACTCCTAGGCTCCAGTAACAAGGGCTCTGTTTTCTGCCACTATGAATTTGTGCTTTCCAGAATGGGGTAAGAATGGCATTATATAGTATGTAGCATTTTGAGAATGCATTTTAGATTCAACCGTGTTATAGTGTGTATTCTTTCATTTATTCCTTTTTCTTACTGAATAGTGTTTCATTACATGGATATCCTGTAGTTAACCCATTTGACCAGTTGAAAGACTTTCGGGTTGTTTCTAGGTTTAGGCTATTATGTACATACATGTTTTTATTTTACCTAGGTAAATAGAAGTAAGATTTCTGGGTTTTGTGGTAAGGATATGTCTAACTTTATAAGAAATTGTCGCACTGTGTTTGTTCCATTTTGCATTCTCATCAACAAGGTGATAGAGTTCCAGTGGCTCTGTATTCTTGCTAACACTTGGTATTGTCCATTTGTTTATTTTAGCCATTCTAATAGATATCAGACTCACTGTAATTCAAATTTACATTTTCATAATGACTAATGAGCATCTTTTCATGTGCTTATTTGCCATTTTTATGTCTTCGTTCAAATATTTTGACCATTTTTTAAACTGGGTTGTTCATTTTCTTGAGTTTTCAGACTATTATATATATGTATATAAAATGTATGAGTTTATTTTAGATATCTAAAATGTATTTTTATATATACTCTGGGTAAAAATTACATACAGTAGCTTAAAATCATACTTCTTTAAAAAAAAATGAAGTAAGCTTTAGGTGATGGTGATTTAACCATTCTACCAAACCATTGAGGAAAAACTACAAATTATTCTAGAAAATGAAATAAAGCTCCTTACTCATTTTATCGTATAACCATGATACCAAAGCACATAGTATGAGAAGGGTAAACTTGTAGAGCAATTTTACTTGCAACATAGATGAAGCATTATTTAACTAAATTCATATTCAAGTGAGTTTTTTGCATCCAATGATGGGTTAACATTAGGCAATTTATTAGTATAACTTACCACATGACCATACTAAGAAGAAAATCTTACACTTATCTCAAAAGAAGAAAAAGCATTTGAGGATATCTAATATTCACAATTTAAAGAAAGAAACAATATTAACAAATTACAAATAAAAGCAGACTTTTTTCTTTTTTTGAAACAGGGTCTCACGCTGTTGCACAGGCTGATGTACAGTGGTGTGATCACAGCTCCCTGCAGCTTTGACTTCCTGGGCTCAGGTGACTCTCCCACCTCAGCTTCCCTAAGAGCTGGGAGTATAGATACATGCCACTATGCCTGGCTAATACCTTATATTTTTTTTTAGAGATGGGGTTTCACCGTGCTGCCCAGGCTAATCTCAAAGTCTTGGGCTCAAGCAGTCCTCCCACCTTGGCCTCCCAAAGTGCTAGGATTACAGGCGTGAACCACTGCACCCAGCCGAAAGCAGAAATCTTTAACCTGGTAATGTGTCCCTACAAAAACCACCATATTGAAGGGTAAAACACTACAAACCTTCTCTTTGATGACAGGTAGAAAAGTGTTCATTCTTACCACCTCTATTTAAGAGAGTTCTTGAGGTCCTACCTAGAAAGATGAGACACAATTCCTGCACAGTGTGCAAGAGAATATAAACAAACTTAGAACTAATATGTAGGGCTTGGCAAGTTTGCTGTGAATACAAGATTATAGATTTAAATTGAATTGAATTCATAGATAACAGCTACAAGTAATAATAAAACATAGTATTTTTTAAAAGATTCTATTCCTGACGGTCCTATCCCCCCATCACCCCCAAAAAAAACCCTCAGTACTCAGAACTGTGCTTCTGGTTTCTGCAGTTTATTCTCCATTTCACCCTGAACCTGGCTCTTTATCTTGCCAACTGGGAGAAATCTGAGTCTCTGTACACCTTCTGACTTCAAATATTTACCTAGGTGGTTCTGTCCTCTGAGTGTTTATTGTTCCATTTAATTTTATTCCCAAACCTTTATTGATGAGTAGTGACTATATTTCAAGCATTTCCTTTTGTCCAGCATCTATTTAGCAAGTTTCCTTTTTTAGATCTGGAAAAACTGCTCCCAACAGCTGCTCTCCAGAGCCCCCTACACATGGCTCAGACAGGCTTTGTTTCGACCCTAGTTTCTGCATAAGATGTTCCTTTCTCCTTATCTTTGCTCACCTTTGATTCTCGGTCTTTTGGATATCACAGTTTTCCCCATAGTCACCCTGAAATGCCCTTCTAAGGTCAGCTTCGACATTTAAATGACTCTTGTCCGCAGGAAAACAGGGATACAATGCAGTGCACATGAAAATATTTCCTCATGGGCTCTCAAGAGCAGGGACATTCTGCTGTTCAGCTTTGTACCCTCTGAGCCTAATAGTCTTGCAAAAAGAGGGTTCCAGTTATATTTTGAAATGGATTATGCAAAACTTCAAGTGTCCAGAAAACAGCAATTTATTTTAGATTTGCCAAGAGATGATAGGAAGAGATTGCTTCATCTCCTCTGTCTCCTTTACCTTCTCTCTCACTGTGCAATCATACGGAGACCTCCTGTAGGTCCTCCACTTACAAGAGGACAAACTGGACAAGATTACAATCGCAGTCTCCTCCCCACCCAGCTCTTGGCTTACCCGCTTCCCTTCCTGCCCTGGGCCCATCCCTCCACCACAAGAAGCCTCTGAGGCACAGGTGGGGACACTTACCATTACATCTGGTCAAGCTCTGTCCCCTGGAAGCTCTTAGCCATCTGGGCAGAGAATCCAGGGGTCCTGAGTACCCACAGTGGGGTTTCTGAGAAGGTAACTCCTCTCCAGGGGGCACACTCCTCCATTGGCCCAGACATCTCACTTTGTATGGAAGGGCAGATCTTGGGAGAGGTCATCTTAGGTGCCTGGCTCAGGGCAGGCTTTCTTGGGTCTCAGTGTGTAGCCAGGAAAGTGTCAGCTTGTTTCCTGAAGAATTCTGACTCAATTTGCTATCGTCATTTTTTTAGGTAGAATAGTAGTACTTGAGAGCTTGAAGAGACCCTAGAAATCTGCTCATCCAAAGTGCTCATTAAATGGGGAAACCAAGGCCAGAACAAAGTGAACTCAGTAACGGTCACGTGACAGGGACAGCATTAGACAATTAATAGAAAACCAGGTTTCTGGAGCCCAGATAATGCTTCCGGTTTGCATCCTACTAGCTATGTATTCACAGCGCCTATCACTGGAGTTCCTGAATGGGTTGACAAATTTATGTTGCCAATTTTGTTGCTAGTGAATAAAACCGACAAACAGTAACCACAGTAGAACAAACTGGTGAGAAGAGTCCAGAGGAAAATGCAACCACATGCCCCCCAGCATCTGTATCACTTGGATTTGTCCTCCTTGGGACATAATAATTTTCTTGAAATGAATAGGAAATGTCATTTAGAATCAGAAGCAGACAACAGTGAGCTATCAGGTAAGCTGAAATGCCAGAAGCCAAGTAGTACAATAGAAGGGAACAACAGCGCTATGTCGTCGTCGTCGTTGTTGTTTTGTGTTTTTTGTTTCATCTTGTTTTTTGAGACAGTTTCATTCTTGTTGCTCAGGCTGGAGTACAATAGTACCATCTCGGCTCACTGCAACCTCCGCTTCCTGGGTTCAAGCAGTTCTCCTGCCTCAGCCTGCTGAGTAACTGGGATTACAGGTGTACACCACCATACCTGGCTAATTTTTGTATTTTTAGGAGAGATGGAGTTTCACCATGTTGCCCAGACTGGTCTTGAACTCCTGACCTCAGGTCATCCACCTGCCTCAGCCTCCCAAAGTGGTGGGATTACAGGTGTGAGCCATCATGCCCGGCCAGCACTGCATTGTTGACTTCTATTAAAGTTTTTTATTTTTATCCCTGCAAGGTTCCCTTCAGAGTGACATCCCCGAGAGGACTATATTGGTCCGAACCTGGCCTCTTGGGTCAGCCAACAATTGGCCTTGAATACTATAGCTGTGGTTCACTGCATTTGTTCTTTAGTGGAATGAGACAAGAATGAGAATGTAGCCTAGGACAGTGGTCCCCAGCTTTTTTGGCACCAGGGGCCAGTTGGGTGGAAGACAGTTTTTCTGCTGACTGGGGGAAGCAGATGGTTTTAGGATGATTTAAGCACATTACACTTACCGCACACTTTATTATTACATTGTAATAATGTAATATATACATATTATATATATGTAATAATGAAATAATTATACAACTCACCATAATGCAGAATCAGTGGAAGCCCTGAGCTTGTTTTCTACAACTAGTCAGTTCCCATCTGGCTGACAGGAGACAGTGACAGATCATCAGGAATTAGATTCTCATAAGAAGTGGGCAACCTAGATCACATGCATTCTCAGTTCACAATACGGTTCACGCTTCTATGAGAATCTGATGCTGCTGATCTGAGAGAAGGCGGAGCTCAGGTGGTAATGCAAGTGATGGGGGGTGGCCATAAATATAGATGGCACTTCGCTCACTCAACTGCCATGCACTTCCCACTGTGTGGCACAGTTCCTAACAGCCCACAGACCAGTCCTGGGACCTAGGGATTGGGGACCCCTGGCTTAGGGCCTCTCTATTTTTATTCTTTTGTATACGATTTGTTCTTTTAACATGTATTTATTGAACAGTTGCCATTTGCCAAGCCCTGTGCTGGGTACTGAGAATACAGAGGTGAACAAGACAGGTGTCATTCCTGTTGTTAGAAAGAACCATTTGAGATCTTCAAGATCTCAATGTCAGAAGTGAGACAATTTTTCTGTGGACTGGGGACAGCAGATGGCTTTAGGATGATTTAATCACATTGCATTTATTGTACATTTTATTTATTATTATTATGTTGTAATGCACAATGAAATAATTATACAACTCTCCATAATGTGGAATCAGTGGGAGTCATGAGCTTGTTTTTCTACAACGGGGCACTCCCATCTGGCAGTAAGGGGAGACAGCGAGGAATGGAAACATGGAAAAGAGCTAAACCAAGAATGTAGGAAGCCCCTGATGGAGCATAAAGCAGACAGGAACTCTACCCATTAGCACACTGTGGCAGAGATGCCAAAATACGTGCTTTGCTACAGAACATGGATGAAAACTGATGCTTTTGCCTTCACTGAGAACAAAGCAAACTCCAGCCTGAGGGATTCAAGGCAGGAAAGCAACGTTTCTATATTTTAAAGGTTTTTAGGAAAGAAAACGGGCATCTAGAGGAGATCATGGAATACTGTCTGATGATCTCCATAATAGATCCACAAGCCTAGGGTGGTCTAGCCATGATCTTGTTTGTGTCTGTGAGTGACAAATTGGGGAACTTGTCAGGGTCAGTCCAAGCATGATTTGCATTCATATGGTTGACAGAATTCTTAGTGATCTTGGGTCATATGTATCTACTTTGAAACAGATATTACAATATTTGCAACTGATCATAAGTTTTATGAACTTTGGGCAAGATACAAGTAAGTCAAATTTTATTGAATTTAGTTTTCAAGGCATTAGTATGAATTATAAAGAGGCATCTCCTGAGCCAGCCATGTAGTTATGTGCACATATATATAAATATAGCGACAACTTAAAAATATGTTAGCATTTCAGCTGTATTTAGCCAGAAGAATGCCAAATGTATACAAGTCCATAAATTGAGAGTTGAGCCAAATGTTCTGTACGAAAGAGCATTCTGATGATTAGAACAATCGGCATCCCACTGCCATCATCATTCTCCTTAGTGCAGTTGCTACTGTTCCATCCAGCATGCCACTCTACGACTGTGTCAGGAGAACTGCAGTTGTATTACACACTTCAGGCGAATTTAGTTAGTGGTTACACCGTCTGCACTAACATAGACAACTTAGTACAAATAAGGCATTCAGGAGACTGATAACTGGACCTCCTTGCCTCAAGGGAATTCCTTGTAGGTTCTGAATAAAATATGTTCCAGTCCTTATCTCTTATATTGGGTTTTAGTCCAGTTCTCTATTAATATTATATTATTCACTTCTATTCAGCAAAGACAAAAAATACCAAGAATGGACTAAAAACTAGGAGTGAAAGTGAAAGTAGTCCGGTAAGTAGATAGCCTTGAATGCTGAACAGAATCTAATTTTGAAGAACCATTCTTTCACAACGGTCAGATAGATATATATATATTTTTTTTAATTTCAAGACAGGGTTTTGCTCTGTCACCCAGGCTGGGGTGCAATGGTGCAATCATAACTCACTGAAGCCTTGAACTCCCAGGTTCAAGTGATTCTCCCTCCTCAGCCTCCTGAGTAGCTGGGGCCTCAGATGCATGCCACCACACCTGGCTCATTTATTTTTGTTTTTGTGAGACAGGGTCTCACTATGTTGCCCAGGCTGGTCTCAAACTCCTGGACTCAAGGGCTCAAGTAGTCCTCCCGCCTCAGCCTCCCAAAGTGCTGGGATTACAGATGTGAGCTACCACATGTGGCCAGCTATTTTTTTTATTTTAGGTTAAAGTTAGCTAAAAAGATTTTCTATTTTAAGATAAAAATGTATTACCTCTATTATACTTTTTTATTTTTTGAGGCGGTCTTGCTTTATGCAATGCCACGATCTCAGGTCACTGCAACCTCCAATTTCTGGGTTCAAGCTATTCTCCTACCTCAGCCTCCTGAATAGCTGAGATTACAGGTGCCCACCACCATGGCTGGCTAATTTTTGTATTTTTAGTGGAGATGGCGTTTCACCATATTGGCCAGTCAGGTCTCGAGCTCCTGACCTCAAGTGATCTGCCCGCCTCAGCCTCCCAAAGTGCTGAGATTACAGGCATGAGCCACCACACTTAGTGATAAAGTAATTTTGTGGTTAAGAGAAGGAAGCAGGAGATAGCTAAGGAGCCCAGGAAAGAGGCTGAAGGCGACAGAGATGGGAGGGTAAAGTTGGTAGGTGTGTTTGAAGCACAAATATACTACAATGTTTTGATGCAGATGAGAGCATAAGATTATGTACGTTTGATTATTACCTATATATAATACAAAATTTGGAGAAAAAATATCCAGCATTATTTCATCACTCAACCCTTCTTTCTCCCTGTTATGAACTGAATGTTTGTGTCTTCCTGCAAATTCATACATGGAAGCCCTCACCCCCAGTGTGGCTGTATTTGGAAATGGTACCTCTAAGAAGTCATTAGGGCTAAATGAGGTCAAAGCAGGGCCCTGGTGTGGAAGGACTAGATAAGAAGAGACGCCAGAGATCTTGCTAACCTAGTGTCTCTCTCTCTTAATGAAGAGGTCATGTGAACACACAGCACGGTGGCTGCCACCTGCAAGCCAAGAATAGAGGCCTCAGAATAAAACCTATCTTGCCTGCAACTTGATCTTGGAACTCCCAGCCTCCGGAACTGTGAGAAATAAATTTCTGTTGTTTAAGCTGCCTAATCTCTGGTGTTTTGTTACAGCAGCTTGAGCAGACTGATAATGCTCTCTGGTTCCAATGTCACTCCTAAGAGAGGAAGCCGGGTAAAAGATGTGGCACTGTTAATGGCCTATTAATTTATCAAATATGCAAATAGAGAACAGAGCCTATTACTTTTCAGTGTGAGTGATTAAAATTTTGTGTCACTGCCAGTCTGCATCACCATCCTCAGCACTCACTTTGGTTCACTTTTGGGTGATGCTCTGCCAGGTCTGCAGGATGCAAGTAAAATAGACGTGGTCTCTGCCCTGCAGAGTATTCTGTTGATTGCATTCTAGGTTTGATAGTTTCTGTTTTAACCAGAAATAAAAAGTGTGTTGTGGGATCCTCACACGATCTTAGCTTTACTCTGGCATGATTAACTAGGAATAGGCAGACTCCAAACATAAATCCGCCCACAACTGGAAGGTCATACAAAAATTGAAATGAATGGAGGATGAAGGCAAAGAGTGAAGGAAAGACATGACCTTGAACTTTAGAGATATAATTGATTCTAAACTTTAAAGTGAACTATTTTGAATGTTTTTTGTCGTTGTTGTTTCTGTTGTTGTTTGGTTAGACCAGCCTTATAAAGCTTACTGGGTAACCTGTCAAGAGGAAGAACTGGGTTTTGACCCATTGGCTTATCACATCTCACGTTTTATGTATTAAGTAAGTACAAGAAAACAAGCGGATAGGAACAATTGCGGGTTCTGAACCCCAAAGGTAGCAGCGTGGGCCTTTTGATCTGTGTGCCACTTCTTTTAACTGTGCTTTCCAGTGGTTAGAGTCTGAAATAATCACAACTGGGAATAACCTTCTCCTCCTCTGAGCTCCCTCTTTTTTTTTAACCACATCCCCACATATATTAACTTTTGAGATTTAAGTCAATCTACAGCCTGTAGACAGCCTACAGAGGTTAAAATGAGAATCTTTACAACCACAGTTCCCCTCACCCCTCTTTTTTTAAACAACAGGCTTTTCTGGATAGAAATCAAATTGATAACTAAAGGAAATAAATTTGATCATTTCTCCCCCCGCCGCCCCCCCTCCCCCCGCCCCCCCCCCCCCCCCCCGTGTTAGTTCTGGTATCCTAGGAGCCAAACAAGCGATTGGCTCATTCACAAACCTCTCTAAAGGCACAAGAGAAATTCCTTGTCTGATTAGAGATTAAACCAGTGCTTCAGATCTTTCAAATGCACATGCTAATTAGAAATGGTTGGGCAGCCATAGAGGGCAAAGCTTCTTACATTTGTGTCTTCTTTTCTACTCTTTAAATTTGGGGAAATCATACTTGGGAAGCTTCTCAGGAAAGCAAATCAAGTGTTGGCGACACTGTGGGGGCAGATTGATATTAGTAATTACGCTTGTGAGGCTGTGGGCACTTGAAAAACATGTCATTGTGTCCTGTAGGGAAAAGAATAAGTGCAGAGACTGAGGACGTGATGAGACTCAGGCAGTTGAAACTCGTGAAGAAACTCCAGTGGTCTCAGTTTTGTTTGTCTTTAAAGCATTCTGATTTGAAAATGTCAGCATAGTGACAAATTTGTTTATTAAGCACAGCATTTGCAAGTGTTATTTTTAAGGAAAGTCTGTATGTCTAGAGATGCCAGGAAAAATAGCAAGTAGAGATCAGATCTATTCTATGAATAGTTTCAAGAGGCGGGTGGCTTCTCCCTCTTGTCATGCGTGACTTCTGGAATATACAAAGAGCCTTTAATTGCATCTGTGTGTGATAAGAAAAAACAAAGGTGACATAGAAGGGCAGCATAGTATAAGTTTTTGAATGTATAGTGAATAATTAATTTGATATTTAAAAAGAAGTAGACTTTAGCTCTGTTACTATAAACATTAATAAGGTAGAGGAGAAATAATTAGAAACATAAATGCAAATTTTGACAAGTCTGGCTTACACTCTTGTTCCAGAACAAAATTAACTCCTTCTAACCCATACAGTTATAGACAGGATCAGTTCAAATTCCCTTAAGGCTCTGCTGACATTCTAGCTAAGGAATACTATTTCTAGACCTCCAAATGGTCTATTGGTTTTATGTTTTCTATGGAAAATGGAAAGCATTGTGCTTATGTAAGATGGATTTATTTCTTTAAAAACATCATTGTTGTGGATGCAAATCAATCCATGCCTTGGCCTCCTGTCCCCAACCCTTTCCACCTCCTGCCCCTAGTTCCACCAGCAATAGTATAAAGGAGTGCTTGTATTCTAAAATAATTCATCGTGGTAATTTACTGTTGTTAAACTGATCGTGAGTGATTTGTAGTAGTATTCTGACATTTCTTTTGATTGTAAGAGCAGAGGAAAAGTTACTTTACTTTTGAGCCTTACAAAGCCATTTAACTTCATGCAAGGAAACGAATTTAAAGCCGAAGAATGCCCCTTTTGCCCTGCCTAACCATCTAGACTGGCACTGAGTAGTTAACCAGATTCCAATTCAACCATGGCACATTGCCCTGTTCCAAACTTGGCAGCCTCAATGGAGCCTCCACACCACTTGAGCCATCCTATTGTGTTTCTCTAGAATGTTCACTTTCCCTTTGTCCCCAGAGGCTTGTTCCTCCTCCCTTTTCCTCGTCAATTTCCTACTCCCATTCCCACTCTCTGATTTTGCCTTAGGATCCTAATATAGAAAACAGCAGCCCTCAGACAGGAATGCTTCCAGCTTCCCACCATCTAATCTGCCTTTCCTCTGTGTTGCCCCTCCTGCTACAGTAGAAGAAATGTCCCTCTACTTTCAAAAGAGCAGCATGGGTCCTGTTCTCCACCTACCCAGAACCCCACTTCCTCTCCTCTCTCTCCCAGATGCCAGTTTTCATGTATTACTGGACCCTTCCTGTACTCACACTGGAGCACCTCGCATTTTAGAAGGCACTCCTTCGACTTCATATTTTCCTCTAGCTCCTAGTAGTTTCATCTCTCATCATGGAACTTCTCAAGTTGCTCCCTGCTTTACTGAAACTGCTCTTGTAAGGCCCCACCCTCCACGTTGCTACTGGAAAGATTTCCTCTTTCTTAGCATTCCAGTTGTACAGTCTCTCCTGTTTAAAGCCCTCTTCTCTTGGCTTCTGTTTCACTGTGCCTTCCTGCTTTTCCTTCTTTCTCCCTAGCTGCTACTCTGCCTCTCCCCAACCTCTACCTGTTAGATCCCTGTGGGCTTCATTCTGAGGCCTTTGCTTCAGGACTCCCTCTTCTGAGGATTTTCATCACACACTTGGCTTCAGGTATCATCTACCTGGTGATACAACCCAAGTTTATATTTCCAACTGGATTTCCTTCCAAGCACCAGACTCCTACTTGATATCCCCAGACTGCGTTGTGAGGACCTCAGATTCAATATGGCCGAAACTAAACTCATCATTCACTTCCCAGACCTGGTCCACCTTCTGTGTCTCCTTCCTCCATAAATGGCTTGACACCCACTCTTTCACTCAGGATGAAAACAGTGATTCTGAACACCTCCCTGTCTACCTCCTCTTACATCCAGTCAGCCTCTAAATCCTGCTGTTCTTAGCTCTTAATTATTTATGGGATGTGTTCACTGATGTTTTCCTAGGCTATCCACTAAGGTCTCTTGCCTGGGTGCTCACAATAGCCTCGTATCATCTTCCTACATCCACTTGGGCAACCTGCAATCAAGTCTCTGCCCTATAGCCATGGTAATGGTATAAAAGCAAAAAACATGGTCGTATCATTTCCTCTTAAATACCCTTCTGTAACTGACAACACACGAAGTCCAGAGTCCTTGATGTGGCCTACGAGGCCCTGCCTGCACGCCTTCACCAGCCCCTAACTGCTTCCCCAGCTTGGCCACACAGCCACCTTGATGCTCTGTCTTTCCAGCTCTGTGGCCTCTGCGTGTGACCTCCAAGTCTTCACCTGAATAAAGTCTTAGTTATTCCTTCCATCACTGTCTAAATCTTAGTTGCTCAGACATCCTCTGAATTAAATCAGGCACCGTTGTCACAGTTGTTCATCTTGCCTTTCAGTTTTCCTCAAACTTTTCTCAATTCACCATCATATGTTTCCTCTTCTGATACTCTAACATTTGTCACCTCCAATAGACTGCAAGTTGTGGGCTGTCTGTTCAGTCTTAGATATTCCTGGCATGTGGCAGATGCTCGCTGATAGTATTCAAGTGAATCCGGGAGTGAGTGATGAAGAGGAGCATCTTCTGGAATGGACTCAATTCTCTGGTCACTCAGACTGGCTCTTTTAGAGCCACTGGTGATGGGACAGGCTCCCCTTCCCATGGGGTACAGCTTGCTTGTGAGGTAGAATGTTCCTGTTTCCCACCAAAAATCACTCCTAGTGGAGATACTCTGTGGGTATAGCTGTGGGTGTATACCCTTTTACCTCTGAAGAGTGTTTAATCTCGAATGCTGAGTGAACATGAAAGATAACTTAGGTAAAATCCAAACGTAAGTACATTGAACAAATAAAGTGGCATTAACTTGGAATGTTTCAACAAGAGATATTAACACATAAACACAGTTTTCAGCTTTCTCTTTGTCAAATTTGTTGACAGTGTGTTTGCTTGGTTTTTAAATTGAGAAACAAGACACATTTAAAAATTAGTACCTGATTAGTACCACGTAATAGATTTTAAAGCAACAAAGATATAGTGGTAAAAGGATCAATGCAACAACAAGAGGTAATGATCCTAATACCCAGATACATAGAGACTTAGATTCAATGAGACAGAAAATTAATAAGGATATCAAGGACTCGAACTCAGATCCGGAACAAGTAAACTTAATAAATATTTATAGAGCTCTCCACTTCAAATACACAAAATGTACATTCGTGTCAATACCACATCACACCTACTCATAGGTTTAAATGAAACATTGATTGGCCATTATTAATACCCTTTTTTTTTTTTTCAGAATAAAGCAATATTTCCATTCACCCTACCTCTTTCTCTTCCTCTTTCTTCCTCTCCTTTACTCATTTTTTTTTCTTTCCTTCTCTCAAAAGAAAGAAAAAAAAATCAACTTGTAAACCTCTAGATCCGGGTCAGCAATGTCTCTCTCATTGCTTGATTTCCTTCCTTCCCTTCCCTCCCTCTCTCCCTCCCTCCCTCCCTCCCTCTCTCCCCTCTTCCTCCCTTCCTTCCTCCCTCCCTTCCTCCTTCCCTCCCTTCCTGCCTTCCTCCCTAAAAAAAAAAAAAAAAAAAGAAAAAGAAAAAGAAAAAAAAAATGTACCTGCCTTAGTCAAAGTCTTCTGTAATTTCTAAGCCTTATGGATGATGGTAAATCAGGCATGGTTGCTGACTGAATGTCACAACAAGGGCTAGTTTTAGTCTGCTTGATGGCATAATAATCAGCAGTATTCAAACAAGCAAGTATTGAGTGTGTTACGAAACCCTGGTGAAGGAAAGAATAACAATAAAACTAGAAAAGGAAGCAAAATACTGCAGGAGAGGAGAATATCTAGTCCTCAGCCATAACTCGGTTTATGGCTGAAGCCCCTATATCAAGCAAAAGATAGATTAGCAAGAAAAAGAACATACAAATTGATTTAATGTAAGTTTAATATAAGCTTTCAGGGATGAAGACCTCAAGAAACAGGTAAACTTGTGTATTTTTTATGCTTAGGTTTGATGAAGAAGCGGATAGTTACAGGGAAATAGGATTGGAGGCAAAAGGGTCTGCAGTGATTTTTTTTTTCTAGTACTTGCAAAAGAACTATTTTATATGTGTATAAACCCTAATACTTTAACTTCATAAATTATCCACCTGTAGTAGGTGTGTCACAAAACTATGAAGACATACCCTTTAGTGAAGAACTGGAGAAAAAAAATTCTTTTTTCAACTCTCCACTCACTCACCTCCAAAATTCTCTGTCTCCATACCTGAGTACCACACTGCTGCACATTATATATTATATTTATTCAGTTACTCCTTTCTTTTTTTTTTTTTTTTTTTGTTTTTTTTTTTTTTGAGAAGGAGTTTCACTCTTGTTACCCAGGCTGGAGTGCAATGGCACGATCTCGGCTCACCACAACCTCTGCCTCCTGGGTTCAGGCAATTCTCCTGCCTCAGCCTCCTGAGTAGCTGGGATTACAAGCACGTGTCACCATGTCCAGCTAATTTTTTGTATTTTTAGTAGAGACGGGGTTTCACCATGTTGACCAGGATGGTCTCGATCTCTTGACCTCGTGATCCACCCACCTCAGCCTCCCAAAGTGCTGGGATTACAGGCGTGATCAGTTACTCCTTTCTTACCCTGCAATGAAAGTCTTGCTGTTTCCATCTCTTGGCTTCTTAAATTCACAAATTGTGAGCTGACTAGATGGTTGTGTTTTAGCATGATTGCTCTCATCAAATTGTGTGATTATTAACTTTAGGAAATCCTCTGTGGCGTTGAATTAATCAACAAGCATTTATTTAACTATGAATTAGAGTAAGGATTCTGCAGAATATAAGACAATTGATGCTTATGCCCTGTTTATACCTCCTCAGTTATTTCAGGAGGCTGATATAGTGCTGATAATAAGGAAAGGGTAAAGAAAAGAGGTGAGCAGGTGTTCCAGATTTCAATTTCAATGACTAGCTTCTTTAGGCTAGTTCCCAGATAGTAGTTTAGAGTGTATCAGAATTTCTTAAAGATTTTGTTAAAACTCATGTTTCTGGGCTCAACTCCCCTAACCCTCCAGAGATCCTGATTTAGTAAATCTTGAATAGGCCCATAAACTTTCCTTTTTATAAGTGTCTTAGTCCATTTTATGTTTCTATAACAATACCAGAATACCACAGACCACAAGTAATTTATAATGAACAAAAAATGTATTTGGCTTATGGTTCTGGAGGCTGGGAATTTCAAGAGCATGGTGCTGGCATCTGTTGAGGGCCTTCATGTTGTGTCAGCCCATGGTGAAAGGCCAAAGGGAAAATAAGGGCAAGAGCAAGAGAGGGCAGAACTCACTTCTGTAACAATCCACTCTCACAATAACCACATCAGTCCATTTATGAGAGCAGAGTCCTCATGACCTAATCAGTTTTTATTAACTCTACTTCCCAAGACCATTGCAATAGGGATTAAGTTTCCAACACATGAACTTTGGGGAACACATTTAGACCATAACAGTATGCTTCCAGGTGATACTGCTATTGCTGGTCTGACTGCACCCTGAGAAAACTTGATTTAGTCTAGCTGCAACAGGAGCAGCTGACTCACATGATTTCCCTCTACCACTTTTGCAATAAACCTGTGTTATAAGAGAGGAAAGAATAGCTGAAGAAATATAAAATAACCTTTAGTTACGTAACTCAGAGAGATGTGGTCAGAACATGGTGGATATGGTACTCAAAACAGTATATTGAGTGGTAGTCAGTGTTTCACCACTGGTACAAGCAGCATGTGGGCTGACCAGATGCAAAAAGTATGTTGCCAGAATCTGAGTAAGTAGGAAAGGACAAGACGTTTCTGAAAAACTAAAAAGGAGCTTAACTTCTGCAATAAGAATGCCGATCACAAACTCAATGGTATGTCTCAGTGGTGCTGCTCATAATCAGTGAAGAACTGTTAACTCCGGGGAGACCCACCTATCCATGGAGGGAGCCTCCTTGGGTAAATCCAGATGCTTAGAATACTGGGTTTCCATAGAGCATGCTTGCTGCTCAAGGGTAACTCCTACTAGGTCTCAAAGGGTCTTGCCAGACATCCATTCTCTAGATACCCCAAAAATTCTCTGAAAAGGCCTTCCCCACTAGCCAGAGGATGCTTGTCAAAACTTGGCTAACTTAAGAAACACTTGCACTGCTTACTGACCCAGAGTTTCACCTCTAATTAGAATAGCACTTTTCTTTGTTTTCCCTGAGGGCAAAGGAGTTGCCAAGTATTTAGCAATCAGCATCTAACAAGCCCCATGGAAGGAACTATTGACTGGGTTGGAGGAAAAACAAGTAAAATTAAGTTTCAGACTAATCAACTGAATTCAACATTGATCAAGTTGTCCTGGAGACTCATTAAAATTTCTCTCTTTGGCTCGGAGTAAGGGAGTTTCTGGGTTTTTGGAGAAGGTCATCAGCCTTGTGAAAAACCATGGTTCTTCACACCATGGTTTCATTTCAAACCATGGTTCTGAAATTTGGAATATTTTCTTACTCTCAAAGGACCAAAAACACAATGAATAAAAATTGTGAATCCGCACAGTAGGTTTTGTAATTATAAATGAAAGGCAGGGAGAATTTTAGCATTTAACATCATAGCCGGTTCATTCACAGCAATTGTACTATGAATTATGCATATTTTTGTGTCAATTTTGGTGTGGATTCTTTTGGCTTAGGAATGTTATAGAGCAACCAAGGCTGTTGCCACGTCGGTTTTAGGTACCTAGGTAGACTATGTGGGACCTCAAGAATGCACAAAATCACCTTGGGAGAAAAAAAAAGTTGCCATTGTTCCCATTTCTCAATGTCTACATTTAGCAGTGGAAACTGTTCTTATTTTCAAAAGCTCACAAAACATCCTGGTGTGATAGCAGTGTATACTATTTTGAAAATACAGTTGATGTTGTATTGTTGTTTATAGGCAAATCATGCCTTTAAAAATAATATCTAAAGTGACAGACAGACCCCCATTGCTTCCTTTATGACCAGCCAACCTTGGGCCAAGAAGCCAGCTTGTCAAAGGAGCTCACAACCTTTGCTTCATTATTTGTAGTGTGAGGCAGCCCAAACGGTGCCATTTTCTTTCTTTCTGGAACTTAAGAGGCTCAGTTTGCTTCAGCTTGAATGCGATTGGAATTCATTTTTATGATACCATCAAAACAAAAGAGAGAAATTTTTCTACTCATTTCCCCCGTTAAGGTTTGTCACCCATGTGTCTTGGAAACATTCTAAATAAATTACTTTGTCCTGTTGGAAAAAATGCCATGTTGTTAATCGTATTGCTTTCTTGGCAAGCATGTTAGTGTTGAGCAGTAGATATAATTGGAGGCATATTATAAATTAGAGATGAGATGACCACTCCTAAGGATGAGATCTCTAATAGCTTTGCATACAGGATGCTATCTGAATTCTTTTCCAAGGAGAAACAGGGGAGATGCTGAAAAATGCTGACTGTGGTTTGCTATTGTTGTGAGAATTTGCACATACTTTCAGTGGTGTTTGAATGCTGATTATGTTACTTTTGTAAGAAGAAATTATTCTTGAAATAACAGGTGTCAAAATTTTCAGGACTACTATAATTTCATCTATTTCCCAATACATGCAGTAGCTTCTTGAGATGAGCTTTCCTCTTTCCAAAACAAAAAACATATATATAGTTGTTAATATGGGATAGAAGTGTTTCTTTGTTCTGAACTTTTAATTTTGAATTAATTTCAAGTTTACAGAAAAGTTGTGAAAATAGCACATAGCATCTTTATACCTTATACCTTGTGACCCCACTGTTGGCATTTGACAAAACCATAGTAAAGTGATCAAGAGCAGGATATTAACATTGGTGTCGTATTATCAACTACAGCATTCATTAAAATGTCACCTATTTTGGCCAGGTGCAGTGGCTCATGCCTGTAATCCCAGTACTTTGGGAATCCAAGGTGGGCAGATCACTTGAGGTCAGGAGTTCGAAACCAGCCTGGTCAACATGGCAAAACTCCGTCTCTACTAAAAACACAAAAAATTAGCTGGGCATGGTGGCAGGCAGCTATAGTCCCAGCTGCTCAGGTGGCTGAGGCAGTAGAATGGCTTGAACCCGGCAGGTGTAGGTTGCAATGAGTTGAGATGGCACTACTGTACCCCAGACTGGGTGACCGAGCAAGACTTCGTCTTAAAAACAATAAAAACTAAAGAAATCTTTTTTGAAAAGAATTTCATCTATTTTTTTCCATTAAAGTTTGTTTTCTTTTCTGGATTCTATCCAGGACTTCAAATTGAATTTAGTTTACATTTCTCTTTCTCTTTAATCTCCTTTAGTCTATAATAACTTATCAGTCTTTCTCTTTCATAAAAGTATTTCCTTTAGTACCAAAGGAAAGGTAAAAAAGAAAAAAAAATTCTTAAATGTTTTATATATCTGGTGAAATATATATGCAAGGTAATACCTGTGTGTGTGTTGAGGGGCATATATGGTGATTGAACAGGAAATATTTGAACTCCTTGTTTGCTTTAAGAGAAATATGACAGGGACCTTGCCAATATTAATGATATATGACATCTTAGTCTAATTTATCAAATTTTACTAATTCAGATTACTTGAAAAAAGCCACTAAAAACTAGTTTTTTTACAAGATTCTGAATTTATTTTAAATTATTTTGCAAATAGATCAAGTTTTATTCCATTAACTTAATAAAACTCTTAATTGATACAGTCTTTCATTCTCATTGTTGCCTAGGAGATCCCACTGAATATATAAGGCCAATTTAGAATTAGCATGAGTATTAGTTATATGTGGTAATGTCTACTTCAAAAAGTAATTTTGTTCCTTAAATAGTCTCCCTAAGAAGGATCTTATCTGTTTTTATTCAACTATAAAAAAGTATTGGCTGCTGGGTACAGTGGCTCATGCCTATAATCCCAGCACTTGAGGTCAGTTCAAGACCAGCCTGGCCAATATGGTGAAACCCATCTCAACTAAAAATACACACAAAAAAATTAGCCAGGCATGGTGGCATGTGACTATAGTCCAACCTAGTTGGGAGGCTGAAGCAGAAGAATCACTTGAACCCAGGAGGCAGAGGTTGCAGTGAGCTGAGATCACGCCACTGCACTCCAGCCTGGGCAACAGAGTGAGACTCCATCCCAAAAAAAAAAGTATTGGCTATGCAGAGATAAACCAAAGACCAAAGCCTAAATCTTACCTATAGTCTATAAATTTCAAAGTAATACTATTCAAATTAACAGGTTTGTGCAGTTATCAGTGTGGTTGGATTTAATCTACCATTCTGCCACTTATTTTCCATTTGTCTCATCCATTCTTTGTTCCTTTTCTCCCCACCTTTTGCCATCTTTTGATTTGAGTTTTATTTTTAGATTTTTTTTAACATTTTATGTACTCTATTTGCTTAGTAGCTCTATTCCTTTATTATTTTATTGATTGCTCTGGGATTTACTATATTCATCTTAATTTTATTACAGTCTACCTTCAGATAATATTAGCTACTATGTGTGTAATAAAAGTAACTTAAGATGGTAAACTTCCATTTTCCTCCTTAGTCCTTGTGCTATTGTGGAAATATACTTCATTTCAACATATAAACTTCACAATGCATTATTACTTTTTATAGAGCTATTTTTTATTTTTATGTAAATCTCAGTTTCATTTGATATTATTTTCTTCATCCCTAAAAAACTTCCTCTAATATGTCTTATAGTGCACATCTACTAATGATAAATTATGACTTTTATCTTTTATCTGAAAAGTTCTTGATTTTACCTTAATTTTGTGGGATATTTTCTCTGAATACAGAATTATAGGTGATGTGTGTTATTTTTCTACAAATATAAAGTTACTTATTCATTGCCTTCTTGATTACATTATTTCTAATAAGAAGTCAAAGATAATTCTTATCTTTTTTCACCTTTTCATCTAATATTTTTTTCTTTCCAGCTACTCTTAAAATTTTCTTCTTATCACTAAATTGGAATAGTTTGATTAAGGTACACAATGGTGTCATTTTATTTATTTTATCCTGCTTTAAGTTTGTTATGCTTTTTGGATATTTAGATTAATGCTTATGTAGCTTTTATCAAATTTTAAAAATTTTAACCATTAATTTTGCAAAAGTTTTCTGCCCTTCTTGGTCTTTCTTTTCTTTTGGAATGAGAATTGTATGTATGTTATGACTCTTTATATTGTTTCAAAGATCACTTAGCCTCTGTTCAGTTTTTTCAGAAAGAGAGAGAGTGTGTGTGTGTGTGTGTTTCAGTTTGGATAGTTTCTATTCCTATGTCTTCAAGTTCACTGATCTTTTCTTTCATATTATCTAATCTGTTAATCTCATCCAGGGAAATTTTAATTTTGATAGAGTATTTTTCAGTTTTATATGTCTTTATTGATTTTTTTAATATCTGAAACTTCTCTCAGTTTCTCTTATGATGATATTTTACATCCTTGGGCATACATAAAACAGCTGTTTCGAAGTCCTCATTTGCAGATTTCATTGTCTGTTATTTCTGCATCTGTTCCTATGGACTGATTTTTTTTCCTGGTTATGGTTCACATTTTCTTGTTTTTCTGTGTATCCAGTAGTTTTTTACTAAATACCAAGCATTTATTTTAGTTCTGTATAAAGTATTAAGTTTTGTTCTGGCTAGCAGTAATTTGCATGATCCTCCAAGGCTTGTTTTTGCTTTGGATGGAGGTAGGATAGTTTTTTCCCCCATGCATAGTTTAGCTCTTCTATGAAGGCGTTCTGGGGTTTGTGCAGAATGCTGCAGGTGATCACTGAGTTTTCTTCACTTTTTATGGTCAGAATTTAAATGGCTTCAGCTTTCTGATAGTTTTCCTTTCCCCAACGGTTGTGATGTACTCAACAGTTTTGAATCTCAGCTAAAAACACAGGAGGATTTCTACAGTTCTGCTCTGTGCAGCGCTCTCCTCTCTAGTACTCTGCTTCTCATTCCAGTTACCTTAGTCTCCTTGTGAACTACAACCTCCATCTCTTCAACTCAGTAGGACTGCTAAGCTCTTTGGTATTCCCGTTCCTGTACCACAGACTGGAAAGTGTCTCCAGACAGAAACTGGGGAGATCATAGGGCTCACTTCATTTGTTTTCTTTTCTCATGTATCACAGAACTGCTCTGCATGTCTGAACTGTCTGAAAATAGTTGGCTTTTAAGTTTTGTCCAGATTCCTACTTTTTTACAGTTGAAGGTCAGATCTGGCTACTGTATCATGGCTGGAAGCTGAAATTCTGTTCCTCCTACAGAGTTTTGTGTCTTGGGTTGGTTTGTGGTTTTTTTTCTTCTTCTTTCTCTCTCTTTTTAAATTTGAAGTATTTTCTATAATCTTCTGGAATTCTCATTTTAATGACTGGAGAATAGTCCTTTGAATGGATATACCACAGTTTACATAAGAATCCCCCACAATTCAAATAAAAACATAGACCCTCAGTTACAGTGCATTAGTATTAATGTAAATTTTTGTTATATCCATAGGACAAAATGAAATTACTATGTCAAAGGAAGTAGATATTTGACTAGCTCTTTGTATAAATTACCATATTGTCATCTAGATTATTTTAAACTCAAAGTATCACTGTATGACAGTGTGCATAACACCATGATCTTGTTAGTACTGGATATTCAAATTTTTTAAATTTCCAATTTAAGTAAAAATGGGTATCTTGTTATTGTTGGAAGTTTATTTGGAACTCCATTTATTTTATTGCTATGCTTGAATTTGCATAGTGTCTTCTGGTTACTTGCATTTGTTAATTTAAATCCTGTCAAGTTTGATATTATGAAACACATATTTTGATAGTAGAAAAAAATCTTCAATGAAAACAGCCTTCCCTATCCCACACCTCATTATTTTAGTCCTATTGCTCAAAGGAAACTTTTTTTTAGATTTCTAAGTTATATCTTGTAATGCTACAACCTCAGTTATTAATTAGAGATGTTTACTTCCTACTCTTTTAGGTTAGATTTACTCCACCTCTCTATTTCTTTCCCCATCCTCTCAATATAGGTGTATAGTTAAGTCACCAGTGAGTGTTCACAGTACTGTGGCTCTGTAATGATAGTCTCTACAGAGCTGATAATCATCTCATTACAGGTCTCTTCTCACATGTTTTTTTCCTTCCAGAAGTGTTTTTGTTTTCTTCCTGTAATATTTTCCTATGATTTTCTCTTTTAGCTCTAGGATATTTACTCAATGCCTTCATTTTTTTTAACTGTTAAGTTCTGGGTATATGTACAGGTTTGTTATATAGGTAAACTTGTGTCATGGGGGTTCTTCGTCCAGAATATTTCATCACCCAGGTATTAAGCCTAGTACTTGTTAGTTATTTTTCCTGATCCTCTTCCCCCTTCCCATCGTCCACCTTCCAATAGGCCCCAGTGCGTGTTGCTCCCCTCTACATGTCCATATATTCTCATCATTTAGCTCCCACTTATTAGTAAGAACATGCAGTATTTCGTTTTCAGTTCCTGCATTAGTTTGCTAAGGATAATGGCCTCCACTTCCATCCATGTTCCTGCAAAGGACATGATCTCATTCTTTTTTATGGCTGCATAGTATTCCATCATATATATTTACCACATGTTTTTTATCTAGTCTGTCACTGATGAGCATTTAAGTTGATACAATGTCTTTGTTATTGTGAATAGTACTGCAATGAACATACGTGTACATGTGTCTTAAAATAAAATGATTTAAATTCCTCTAATGGGATTGCTGGGTCAAATGATAGTTCTGATTTTAGATCTTTGAGTAATTGCCACACTGTCTCCCACAATGGTTGGGAGACAGTTTCATCTTCTCTGCAACTTCACCAGCATCTGGTTTTTTTTTTTTTTTGACTTTTTAATGATAGTCTGACTTGTGTGAGATGGCATCTCATTGTGGTTTTGATTTGCATTTTTCATTTTTTTTTTTTTTTTTGAGATGGAGTTTTGCTGTTGTTACCCAGACTGGAGTGCAATGGCACAATCTCAGCTCACTGCAACCTCCGCCTCCTGGGTTCAAGCAATTCTCCTGCCTCAGCCTCCCGAGTAGCTGGGACTACAGGCGTGCACCACCATGCCCAGCTAATTTTTGTATTTTTAGTAGAGATGGGGTTTCACCTTATTGACCAGGAGGGTCTCCATCTGTTGACCTCATGATCCATCCACCTCGGCCTCCCAAAGTGCTGGGATGACAGGCGTGAGCCACCGTGCCAGGCCTGATTTGCATTTTTCTAATGATCAGTGATGTTGAGCTTTTTTCATATGAAAAGTATGTTGGCCACTTGTCATTTTTGAACTGTCTTTTCATTCTTTGTCCACTTTTTAATTTTTTTTCTATAAATTTAAGTTTCTTATAGATACTGGATATTAGATCTTTGTCAGATGCATAGTTGCAAACATTTTCTCCCATTCTATATGTTGTCTGTACTCTGTTGATAGTTTCTTTTGCTGTGTAGAAGCTCTTAAGTATAATTAGATCATTATAGTGTAAAAACCCAGAAGTTCAACACCAGCCTAGTCAATATAACGAGAACCCCATCTCAACAAAAAAAAATAAGAAAAAATTAGCTGGACATTGTGCCACGTATTTGTAGTCCCAGCTACTCAGGAGGCTGAAGTGTAAGAATCACTTGAGCCCAAGAGTTTGAGGCTGCAGTGAACTATGATTGTGTCACTGCACTCCAGCCTGGGTGGCAGAGCAAGATCCTGTCTCAAAACAAAACAAAAAAACTTAGATGAAATAAATTTTTAGCAAAAGATAACTGGTCAGAACTGATCCAAGAAGAAATAGGAACCTGAGTAAGTCTGTAACCATTAAATAAATTGAATCATTAGGTAGAATTATTTCAAGGGAGAATACATCAAGGGTTTTAAAGCAAGTTTTACCAGACTTCCAAGAAACAGATCATGACAGTTTTAACCAGCCTGTTGCAGAGAAAGGAAAAGCAAGGGATGCACCCTACCTCATTCCATTAGACTCAATTAATAATTCACATTAACAAAAGAGAACCTAGTAGATCATTATAGTAGACACAGAAAAAATATATCACAGAATTTAACACTTGCTCATGGTTAACAACCAACACAGTAGAAGTTGAAAGGAAGATTCATTATCTTAATAAAAGTTTCTGATAACAATAAAAACAAAGCCAGATACCACACAAAATGGGAGCAAGCATCATTTTTAGCACTTTTCAGCACTGAAAACAAGACAAGGCTGCCATCTAATCAGGCTTCTATCTCACCAGTGTACCAGTGGCTCTGGCCAGTGCAGTAAGTCAAGAAGACTATTTTACAATGATGAGGACTGGAAAGGAAGGAACACACTACTCTTATTTTCAGACTGCTGATAGTTCTAAGACTAAAGTTGTAAGGCCAGTTATTAGAAATATTGAAAGTATTGAGCAAGATAACTTGCAAGTATCAAAAACCGGGTTCCAACTGGAGAACAAGCAATAAAACTAGGTTAATTTTGGAAACATAAAATACTAAGAAAATCCAAAAAGAAAATATAAAGGTCTGCAAAAATACTTCACTAACAGCCATGCACAGGGCAGACTGCTGAGCCTATAAAAGTAGCTGAATGAATGAATGAATGAAGCTGGTGCTGCTTCATTTGTAGCTTCCCTGCTCCCCAGTTCACAGACTCACTCTGATGGCTTTACTTTGCCCCTCTCTCCGCTGCCAAGACCTGTTCCAGCTGCTCTCACTAGTTGGCTTAAGATCAGAAAAGAATACAGTTTTTCTTTCTTTCTAAAAACTCCATGTTCGCTTGAGCCTTCTTAGAGTTTCAGTCTCTGGAGTGGAAAGAGAAGTCATCTGGTTTGAGTTCATCCCTAGAACTCATGTTCTTGGTACATCTCTGGGAATAATGGATGGTTTCTCCACATTCATGGTGATCCTGTCTGACTTGACCTGTCCAAATGAGTTAAACCTCCTTTCCACCAGGAAAATGTTCTTCCATTAGAGGATGAGAGATTCAACATAGCATAAATGTAAGGTAACAAATATACGTATATACCATGTAATAAATTAAATTTCAAAACAATCAGGAATCAACAGATTTAGAGTTAAAATGTAATTCCTCTAGCTCAGCATTCTTAATCCAGGGCATCTTTGCCACCTACTCCCCTGCCCCATCAGACATTTGGCAATGTCTGGAGGTACTACTCGTTTTCACTATTTGTAGGGGATGTGCTACTGGCAAATAGTAGATAGAAGCCAGGGGTACTGTAGCCTTGTAGTATAGTTTGAAATCCAGTAGTGTGATGCCCCCCGCTGTGTTCTTTTTGCTTAGAATTGACTTGGCTATGCGGGCTCTCTTTTGGTTCCATATGAAGTTCAAAGTGGTTTTTTCCAGTTCTGTGAAGAAAGTCAATGGTAGCTTGATGGGGATAGCGTTGATTCTGTAAATTACTTTGGGCAGTATAGCCATTTTCACGATATTAATTCTTCCTAACCATGAACATGGAATTTTTCTCCATCTGTTTGTGTCCTCTCTTATTTCGTTGAGCAGTGGTTTGTAGTTTTTCTTGAAGAGGTCCCTTACGTTCCTTGTGAGTTGTATTCCTAGGTATTTTATTCTTTTTGTAGCAATTGTGAATGGCAGTTCGTGGTGGAGCTGGGGAGGGATAGCCTGGGGAGAAATGCCAAATGTGGGTGAAGGGGAGAAAGGAAGCAAAACACACTGCCATGTGTGTACCTGTTGCAACTGTCTTGCATGTTCTGCACATGTACCCCAAAACCTAAAATGCAATAAAAAATTAAAAAGTGGAATAAAAAATTAAAAGAAGAAGCCAGGGATACTGCTTAACAGCCTACAGTACATGGGAGAGACCTGACCCCCCAACAACAAAGAAATGTCTGGCCCAAAATGTCAATAGTACTGAAACTGAATAGCCCTGCTTTAAAAGTTATAAATCGAAACCATCATCACAATAATAATGCACATTTACTGACACAGTGCTAAGTAAACTGTATACATATTCTCACAAAGCTATTCTTATACCTATTTTACATATAAGAAAACAGCTTTAAGGAGATTTTAAAAAATTATGTAAGGTCACTTAGTGACTGATGCATGAAGCTGGAATTCAAACTGGCCCGTCTGACTTCAGGGCCAGAAATTTTAACTAGGCTAAACTGCCTCCCAAGTTTGGGCCAATGACCTCATTTTATAGGTAAGAGAACGGTATGAGATCTTAACGTAGGTTTGTTTCTCTTTCTGTCCTTACAGTTAAATGCTGTAATGACTTGGGACAGGCTCAGCCCAGAATTGTTTTTACACTTGAGAGAACTGTTTTGTTGAAGACTTGTATATCTCTTATTTTACTGCAATGCAACTCAACATAAAATGACCAACCTACAGCTGCACAGTACCTTCAGGAAGAACTGAGAAAAAACCCTTCCCTCAAACCTTCAACTCTATCTTTCTCTCTCTCTCACACACACACACACACACACACACTCTCTCTCTCTCACACACACACACACACTCTCTCACACACTCTCTCTCACACTCACTCTCTCTCTCTCTCTCTCTCTCTCTCTCTCTCTCTCTCCCCCCCCCGCCGCCCCCACTAACCCTACCCCAGGTATCAGTTTTCATTGCACTTGATTCTGCCACCCAAAGAGATTCCTTTTGAAACTACACCTTCTTCTGTTTTCTACCCATGTCTTACTTAGTATTGGCCTGAAAGCAGAGCCTGAGATGAGGGTTTGTAGTTTATTTGCTAGGTGGTCTCAGGAAACAGGAGTGAGACAAAGTCAGGGAGGAAGAAAAGCCACTATCAAGATGTGTTAAGTTACTAAGGTTGACGCTGTCGAAGCTCCCATCGTCATGGCTTTAAACCTATGCATTTCCAGGCTCCACTTAGGCTGTGTAAAGGGCTTGGGGCAGATAATTGAAAGATGCATGCGAGCACTGCAAGCTTGAGAAGGGGTGCTTTCGGTGAGGTGGTGTCTACACTCACACAGAACTGTTCACTGCAATTCCAACTGAATTCAGAGTTAAATCCAAGGGGTGAGAACCCATTTCTTCTAAAAGGTTCACCAAGCCCAGTGACAGAACGCAGGTGCATAGGAAATTCTCAGATAAGCTGTCAATCTTCTGCTTCAGATGAATAGAGGGAGATGAGCTGGTGTGACACGGATCTGCCATGGTATGTGACCAAGTGGCCATGGTGAGTGTGCTGCAGACTGACTCTTGACACACTAGGTCTCCACTTTTTTCTTCCAAAATTGTACTGAAACTATCTGGCTTTTCTCTAAACGTTCTAGAAGAATTCAGTCAAAAGATGTAATCATTATAGCTCCAGTCCTCAGAAACACTATTGAGGAAGCTAACAACAGGCAGTTACCCGAACTGAAATTGAAGGAACATGCGTTCGATTAGCAAAAGCTGGAGTTACAAATCCAGCATGGTGTGAAATCCCACAGCCATATGCGGAGTGATAAATGCAAACTGCTTATGCCCTGAGACAGGCTAAAAGTGAGATGCATTGCGTGTTAATGCAATTTTAAGGTGAGGGTAATGTTAAATGAGGAGATGGTAAACTGTTTGAGTGTACCTCTTGTTGTCTTTTTTAAAAAGTAGCCAACATTTGTTGAGCACTTACCATGCCCATGCATTAAGCCTGCCTTGAAAAAATATTAAAGTATTTTAGAAGACAGAACAGTGTTTACCTTTCGGGAGGATGGAGGAAATTGGCGGGGAGGGGCTGTGTGAGGTTCTTCTGGGGAATTGGCAGGGTTATATTTCTTTTCTTTTCTTTTTTTTGAGATAGTGTTGCTCTGTTGCCCAGGCTGGAGTGCAGTGGCGTGATCTTGGCTCACTGCAACCTCCGCCTCCTGGGTTCAGGCAATTCTCCTGCCTCAGCCTCCCAAGTAGCTGGGATTACAGTTGCTTGCCACCATGCCCAGCTAATTTTTTGTATTTTTAGTAGAGAACAGGTTTCACCGTGTTAGCTAGGATGGTCTCAATCTCCTGACCTCGTGATCCGCCCGCCTCAGTCTCCCAAAGTGCTGTGATTATAGGCATAAGCCACTGCACCCGACCTCTTTCTTATTTCCAGATGATGGCTACAGAGGTGTGCCCTTATAAATAAACATGCATTCACTTGCTATATAATTTTTTGTAAGTGTGTAATATTTTGCAATTTAAAGTATTAAGTTTAATGACTAAATGGAAAAATAACTGCTGAAGAGAGAATAATAACGGTGAGAAATGTTTGAGCCTTCTATTTGAGTGATCTCATTTCATCACAATAACCTGTGAAGTACATGACAGTATGATTATCCTCATTGTCGGATGAGGAAAATGAGGCATATGGATTAAATTACTTGTCCCAGGTGACACGGCTAGCAGGTGGTAAGGCTTGATGTGTAGACAAGATATTTTCACTTTTTGAAGTGTTAGAGCTTTCCTATTGAAGTGAGGTGCTCAATAGCATCTTGGTTTATTCAAAACCTGAGTGAGGTCTGAGCTGGCTTAGTCACTCACACTGAGCCTTAGATCTGCAGAACCTTGAAGCCCGGAAATGCCAAGGACAAGGTGCCCCATGGGAAGAAGTCAGCTGCCATGTTGTTTCAGAGCTGCTGACACTTTTCTGTGGAAATTTGCCTCTTTTCCCCAGTCTCTTGGATTTCCCTGTGAATTAAAAGTCTGGTTATTTGAAGCAGCAAAGACAAGAGACCACTTGTTTTAGTTTCTACAGACTTGACCTAGGCAAGATGCCATGTTTAGTGAGTTTCTGGTTTGGTTTCAGTTGATACCCTTTTCACTGTATGTCATATCTGGATGTTTTTTGACACTTGGGCTCTTTTTCAGTGTTGATGTCATGTGGATTTGTTTGGGAAATGGATATCTGTGAATAATCTCAGAATTATTAATAAAGGGCATGAAATATCAAAATGCATCCCTAGCTTGTAAAGGGCTAAAATTTGAATTCCCATCACCATCTGACCTGCTTAATTCAATCAAACTTCTTTTTAATTTCACACCTATTGTATAACCAGTTAGTGCACGCTGTAAGTTTCACAAAAAAATGTGGTCTTTGGTCAAGGAGCTGGGATATGTGTGAATCTGTGCATATTTTAAATCCCACTGAGACAGGCTTTTAAAATGGCATGTAACATAATTTGCAGTAATTCACCTTATAATTTCAGCCCACACAGATCACGTCACTTTCTCTCTCCATTATGTTCATGAGCGATAGTAGCACCATGTCCATCTGTCATCCCCTGGTGATTGTAATCTCCTTCCTTAGCCATCTCCTCTGCTATACTTTTATCCCACCTAACACAGAGCTCTGTACGTGCTAAGCACTCAACAGATGTCTCAAATAAATCAATGCAACCACAGCCTC
The DNA here is from genome assembly GCF_049354715.1 of Callithrix jacchus. Lineage (NCBI taxonomy): Eukaryota > Metazoa > Chordata > Mammalia > Primates > Cebidae > Callithrix > Callithrix jacchus. Next base: position 17,604,044 of record NC_133505.1, on the reverse strand, counting down.
TCCACTCAACTCTTGATTTTTACAAGCCCAGGGATAATTTTAAATATTTGTATTGCACACAGAATCTCATATGACTGTCCCCCTTAAACCAATATTTAGTGCTCAGTGCTGGTCCTAGAAGCTAGATGGAATGAAATGAGAAATTCAACATTTGGTCTGTTTCTACCAATGAATGAAAGCTTCAGAAAAATATTTTAAACTTTTCTAAAATGGCAAAGGAAAGTGAGCTGAATGTGTTGATGGGTCTTCTGCTTCGTCTGTCATTCCTGCCCAGAAGCATCTAAGCATGAACATGCACCACATACATCCAGAAGCACTTAAGTTTTGTGGATGCACTGGCCTCAGGGAAGCAAGGAATCAAGAAGCTGCTTGCCTGGGAGTTTTACCCAAGTTCCTGGCAGCTTATCAGATAACATCCTTGTGAAGCTCTTCTGTGAGTTCATTGCTCTGAAGCTTGCCCAACCACGGCCCTTTCTAAGAAGGGCGGTATGGCGCAGCGGAAAGAGCCCAGGCACTGCAGCTAGAACTACCTGGGTTTGTAACTCTACTTAGCCACACACTAGTTTCACTTTTGGATAATTCTTGCAGTGCTCTGAGCCTCAGTTGCCTCATCTGTAAAATGGAATGATAGGACTTCTAATGCTAGGTACTAGTGAGAGTTCCTATGAGTCAAAAAGCACCTAGCACATAATAGACCCTGAACAAAGGTTTTATCTCACCTTATTAGAGGCTCTATGGAAAAACCTCCTCTCCTTGTCTTCCTTTTTCAGCCTTTCTCTCTTTTTCTATCTCATAAAAATATAGAGCAAGTTTTTTAAATTTCACCTTCTGTTTCTTCCCAAGCACATTTCTCCCATGGTGGAAGATACCAAATTAGGCCTTGTGCGTGGTCAGAAAAGCTTCTCTTCTGGAGAAATACCCAGAGAGAGACCAGTGTCGTGTAATATGCTTCAGAAAACCCATTGGGATTAATTTAAACTTCTAACACTTGTTGGAAAACAGCAAAAATTTAGCTTCAGAATTGACCTTGAGATTTTTCATTTATAAAGTACACCAATTTCATGACAATTTGGTCACTTTTCTCATAATGTCAGAAGGCTACCATATAGTCCTACGCATACTGACTTGGTTAGAGGGAAAATGAATTTTCTCCACATTAGAGGACGGTGAGGCTCTGTGATATATGGGGAGGGCTGAGGGTATTCCCTAGGAAGGCCTCTCAGGGCTGAATTAGCCCAGAGCGGATGCTGGGGGAAGAGGCCCCCAGAGCTCCTAGCCCCTGCAGCTGTAACTCACATCCCAGGATTTGTTGCTTTTGCATCTCTGCTTTCTACTGAGGAGTAGGTTCAGAGCATGTGCTCCAGCAGGCCATCCCTGAAGTGCAGGGCCTCGGAGAGGCTAGGCGGGCAAATGCTTCTGCCAAAGCTTTAGAGCCTTGGATCTCAACAGCCCACCTTTAGCTCCAGGAACACTTCCAGCAGAACAGATGTTTCCATGAGAAGCTGATGGGTGTTCTTTTTTCCACTCACCCTTCCCTGTGTCATTTCCCAGGAATCCAAACTTGTAGAAAGTCCAAGTGGTAAGAGAGTGTGCCACAGTCTTTTCCTGGTATAGAAACGTTTAAGTCAATTTATTAGGGAGTTTCTTCCTGGAGATGCACCCTGCCTGTCACATCAAATCAACCTGCTCGATGAAATATGTGGTGAAGGGACACATGGGCCACTAGAAGTGCGTCTTCCAGTACCTCCTCTTCTCTGTGGAGAAAACAGTTTCCCTTGCCAGTGTCTCAAGAGTTTACAAATATTTTATTCATTCTTGCCACATATGAAGGTCTACAGTTTATGGTCTATTATGTAGCTTTACAAACTTCCTTCCTTCCTTCCTTCCTTCCTTCCTTCCTTCCTTCCTTCCTTCCTTCCTTCCCCCTCCCTGCTCCTCCCTCTCTCCTCTTCCTCCCCTCCTATTTTTTTTTCTGGAGAAAAACATTCCATTTAAACAAAGCAGGAAAACAAGACCCAGTAAAATTGAATCACAGGGGCCCCCACTGTGACATCTTAAACCCACACTGCTAAGATAGGATTTCTTGGCATGGAGAGTTAATAGGAAAATGATCTTAAATGAGTTAGGGACAGAGTCCAGGAAGGCTGATGGGGGAAGCACGCTGCTGGCCGCATCTGTCTTCACAGGGTGGTGTGGAGAAAGTGTGGAGTGGTTTAGGAGGGTAGCAATTTGGAGAAGGCCCAAGGTGGGAACAGCTGATTTTCTCTTTTCTTGTTGCTAGCCATTGAGCATGGGACCTCCTTGCTTCCTCAACAGACTGCTGGACTCATCTCTTTTATGTAATCCTGCAAGCCAGGATGGCTGTGGCTGCAGAGGGCACACTGCCCTTCCTCTCTTCTCTTCCCTGCCCCCATTTGTAGGAAAAGCAGAGGGTGTGGGGAAAGGCAGGGCATCATCTGAGAGGACTCCATGCAGTCCTCATTACTGCTGTCATTTTAAAGCATATGTCTGCATCTTGTAGAGAAGACTTTCACCCAGCATTGAGGTGTGCAATCCCTCCGCATTTCTTCACATTTGTATCATTAAATTCAGTGACGGAGTGATTGAGAGCTCTGTGCCAGCCCCCAGGTGATAAACAGCAAGCTTGGCACCCTAGCCTAAAGAACATGAGGTCTGCAGGGCATTCAGACAGGTGCGGCTGACAGCTGGCTACACAAGACAGAACCACGTAAGGGTGTGAAGGAGGCGTGGGCACCCGCCACGTGGAGGGAGTGTTAATGTATGTCTTGGGTGTTCTGTAGAAAGAATTTTCACTAGCTCGAGATGGATGCGTTTTCCAGGTAAGGGAAGCGACACCAGCAAAGAAGCACACTGCAATGCGGATGGGCTGGGGAAGGAGGCACCTAGACAGGAGGTCTGGCGGGGACAGTAGCACAGAGTGGCTAGGGGCACAGACTCCAGAGCCAGACTCCCTGGGTCCAACTCTCAATCCTGTCACTTAATAGCTAGGTGACCTTGGGAAAGTTACCCAATCACTTTCTGCCTCAGTTTCCCCCTCTGTAAAATGGTAATATAGTACTTCCTTCGTAGAGGTCATGTCTTCTCATAATATTGACCATATATATTATATAATGATAACATATAAGTTTACAATTAACTATTAAACAGGAGTTCACTATTACATGCTACTATGTAGGATATTTTTGTAGCTATTATTACTTGAGACATTGTTTTCATGGGGTCTCACGTGCCAGTTGGAATTTTTAAGCAGCGGAGAGACATCAAAGCGACGCAAGTTATATTTTGTATGATCTGATGTGGTTTCTAGCAAATAGATCTGGCAGCTGTATGAAGGCTAGGCGGGAATGGGTAAGGCTGGCTGCAGGAAGACACATGCGATGTCTCTGTCAATCTAGACAGGGCCTCCCCCAGCGCTGCAGCAATCTTTATGGAAAGCAGGCTGTGCGTGAAATGATGGTGATCACATAAGCAAGGCTTCACAGTGAATCAGCGTGGGAATCTCGGGAAGAGGGTCTTACTGAGTCCAGAATGTGCATCATGCAATGTGAAGTTCAGGACTGCATGGGCTTTAAATACATGCATGTGTATATGCAAGTGTGTGTGTGTGTGTGTGTGTGTGTGTGTGTGAATATATGCATACAGTCTTATAAGAAATATTACAGGCAGTATGATGACATGCCACACATTTATGATGCGACTCCCTTTGCATCCGTGTGATAACAGAGGCAGTCAGTTCCTGAGCCTGACAGCCGTCACTCCTTAATAAAGACTCATCCTCCATCATAGAATACTTGCAAGCACTTTCCAAATGGTAGGCAGTCCACTGAAGATTGCGTAAGGATTTTTAGGCTGACTGACGGCACCACGGATGCTGTGGTGATCCCCGTGAGCCACACATACACCTCTGGAGGACCTTCCAGAATTAGAAAATCTGAAGCAACAGGAAGACGATGAAAAGCAAGAGAACAATCAACCCCTGTGGCGCCTAACTAACTTGAGACATTCTTCTATTGTTTCATATGCCGGCCCCAGTTGACAAGGCCATTGGACTTTGTAACTGACTTCAGTCAACCTCATGACTCCAGACTACGACCCCCTCTCAGCTTGCAGAAAACTCCCTAAACTGTAACTTCTGTCACTTTCCACTGCTTACCCCAAACCTGTAAAAACAAATCCTATCCCACAGCCCTCCACTGACTCTTTTCGGACTCAGCCCACCTGCACCCGGGTAAATAAGCAGCCATGTTGCTCACACAAAGCCTGTTTGGGGGTTGTCTTCCTTAGAGCACGTGTTTTAACAGATTGAAATAAGTTTAAAAAACATTCTTTTTAAGAGTTGAAGTATGTAAGGACTTTGTGTTTTACATCTAGGTGTCTTGTATTTTCAAGGGTTATTTTTAACTAGCGTTGCATAGCCTGCTACTGATTAATTCCCCGAATTCATATTCAGTTTATGTCTGTAATTAGGTGAAGTCAAACCCTCCCAAAGGAAGAGATGTGGTGAGCTTCCTCCACACCTGATCTCAGAAGAGCTTCGTAATTGCCACAAGTAAAGCTTTAAAAATGTGTGTGTACATCAGCCAGGTGCTTATAGGTTAACGTGTCCTGACAATGTCAAGCTATTGATATACTGTCTTACCCCATACAGGACTTTCCTGCTAGAATAAGGCCAATTTGTTTGTCAAATTTGTAAGAGTTTTAGTGACAGTTGTTGAAATGGGCGATGAGTAGATAGGGGTTCATTGTTACCGATCTCTCTACTTTTAAATACTTAAAATCTTTTGTATTTTATTTTATTTTTATTTATTTGTTTATGAGACGGAGTCTCTGCTGCCCAGGCTGGAGTGCAGTGGCAGGATCTTGGCTCACTGCAACCTCCACCTCCCAGGTTCAGGCAGTTCTCTTACCTGTAGCTGGGATTATAGGCATGTGCCAGCACACCCAGCTAATTTTTGTATTTTTAGTAGAGACAAGGTTTCACCACGTTGGTCAGGCTGGTCTCAAACTCCTGACCTCGTGATCCACCCACCTTGGCCTTCCAAAGTGCTGGGATTACAGGCATGAGCCACCGGGCCTGGCCTATACTTTGTTTTTAAGGAGAATTTAACCTTTAGAAATTGGAATATACTGTTAGGAACCATTCCCTAGCGAGTACCTGGTATGATTTTAGGGCTACTGGAAAGACCACTTATCGAATCTAGCCTGATGCTTTCAGCATGAGATTGACTCCATTAGTTAAAGTCACTGTCTTTAGTCCTTTTAAAAACAAACAAGCGTTTCTACCTATGAGCTTGCACAGTGCCACACAAATATTCATTCAATGGCAGCACATATTGAGCATTTTTTATTTCTTTCGTTTTGTTTAATTACTTGGCTCCTTGGAAACTGGGGAGGAAATGTCTCAGGAAATGCTCACAAGATGAATTTGGAAGTAACATAAAGAAAAAATCACGAATGTAGCAAACTTCCCAGAGTGTGGGTCGCAGAACTTGAGAAAAGGGCCCCTCCACCAAAAAGTGAAAGAATAAATAGTTTGGATATGAAGACAAAGATTTCTTATTTAATTTCATCTAAAGCCAGCTCAGCCTGTATCCAGCTCCTGGTTGTGGGTAATGACTTAGGAGAAAATCCCATTGCCTTTCTCCCCTCTGCATGGGGAGATTCCAGCTGAGGTTCCCAGGGATCAGATTTAGTAGTGGGAACATTGTAAAGATTTTAAGGGAATCCCCAAATCTGTGTATTCTTACAGTGGGAGCAGAGTTAGCATTGAATGGGGCTGTCATAGAAATATAAATGAAGGACAAGAAGGAGAGCAAGAAGCTTAACAGCTTGTGGCTCTCTCTCTCACCCAGGTGCAAAGCATTAAACATTTAAAGGCTTATAATGGGTGGGTATCTTAAAATGGGTACTGGAAGGCCACTTAAGTTGAGATCCTACAACCAGCTCTGATTGGGGAAAATGGAAGTCATTAATATCCTCCATCAAATTAGCAGCTATCTTTCATTCTTGCTGATTTGAGGGTGAAGAGATATATTTGGGGTGTTTTGTTGTGAATCATTGAGATTTTGACAAGAGTGCCAATGTGCATACCCATTCTTCTGAAACATAAAAAAACACAGCAGGGCCGGGTGCAGTGGCTCACGCCTGTAATCCCAGCACTTTGGGAGGCCAAGGTGGGTGGATCACAAGATCAAGAGATCGAGACCATCCTGGTCGACATGGTGAAACCCCACCTCTACTGAAAATACAAAAAATTAGCTGAGCATGGTGGCGCATGCCTGTAATCCCAGCTACTCAGGAGGCTGAGGCAGGAGAATTGCCTGAACCCAGGAGGCGGAGGTTGCGGTGAGCCAAGATGGTGCCATTGCACTCCAGCCTGGGTAACGAGCAAAACTCTGTCTCCAAAAAAAAAAAAAAAAAATACCAAAAAACCCAGCAAGTTGAAATCAAAACCATGATAAATTGTTTGTATATGTGGCCACTCACACACACTAGAGGCTCCCATCATGTTCCTTCTGTTACCTGTGTCTAGCCAGGTAGGAATTGCATGCTTTCAGGCTTCACAGTAGTGTGTGGTCTGAGGTGGGGCTGCGGACACAAGGAGGGCCAGTGTTTCAAATGGCTAGTTTGAAGATGAAAAACCCTGCACCTGAGGTCAGACAGCCCAAGTCTCAGGAGCCAGGGAGCTGCCATCTTAGCCAGCGATGGAGTCGGGGGCCGCAGGTCCTCCCATGTACAGATGATCCAGAGACAGAATGTTCCCACTATCCAAAAGGCTGAGCTAAGTTCCTCATCAAAAGAATCCAAGGGACATGGAAGTATTGAACTGCAGAAAGCCAGGTTGTGAGCAGTGCTCCAAAATCTAAGCAGGTCTCCCTCCCACAGCATTTTAACCAGAAGCTACCACTGGAACCTCTTGTTGATGCTGGGAGAGGGATGCATCCTACCCAACTTGGAGGAGCCACAGAGCACAGCTTCCCACACCATGGAGTTCCCAATAAATTGTGTTCCTGGGGTTCATGTCACTGAAGGGTATAATAACATCTGTTTGCATTTATTTTCTGAAATGAGTAATAAAATAGGTACGTATGTTCCCTATAATGCACAACCATCCAAGAGCATTAGGTATGCACAGGCGGCAGTTGGTGTTCAGTGAACAGGCTCACACGACTCAGTCACTTGATCACTTTATTTTTCAGTGGTACACCCCTCACCTGTGGTCATTTTGGCCACTTAGTTCAAATTGCCTTCTTCCTTAGACAAATATTGTTTCATTCATATCTCTAAAGGCCTTTTGATTAAAGACACAAACCTTTATTGGTTATCTTGGGCTGCCATAACAAAATACCACAGTCTAGGTGGCTTTAAACAACAGAAATTTATTTCTTAAAGTTTTAGAGGCTGGAATTCTCAGATAAGGGTGCCTGTGTGGTGGAGTTCTGGTGAGGGCTCTCTCTTTGGCTTGCAAATGGCCGCCTTCTCACTGTATGCTTATATGGTGAAGAGAGCTGCAAGGTCTCTGTTGTCTCTTCTTAGAAGTATCTCTATATCTCTTGTCTTTTCTTATCATCCCGTTTCCCACTGGAGGTTAGATCTTAAACATAGGAATTTTAGAATACATAAATGGCCAGTCCTTAATATAACCCAAATCTTGAAATTCAAGCTAAGGATGTCCAGGTAGGGTGTTGAACACAGAACTTTGTTTCCATTTCCTCCAAAAGCACCAGTAAAATGATAAAGGGGTTTAGAGGCATGAATCCACAGGACAGTCCAAGGGACGTGGGAGTTTTGTGGAAGAGACAAAAGCAAAGAGAAACTTCTACAAATGTTCATGGCTGGGAAGCAGGTGAATTGACTGAGCAAACCAGAGAAAGTTGGAAACCAACTGCTTAGGTCTGGAGAAGCCAGGGACAGATCAAGAGTAATGAGAATCAACTATAATAATTTCCTGCTATACTGGCAGTCTTAGGTGATTTTAGAAGGGATTTTTCCTGAAATTCTCAAGTATCTGCTCTGCTCTAATTTGTATTTGTATTCTGATTTGTAAACACAATGGTAGACTTTCTATTGTACTGTTTCTTTTTTTTCTAGTAGCTTGATTTTATCTGTTTTTAAGACCAGCAGCTTTTTGAAGTTGTTCTCATTTACCTTTTAGTCATTTTTTATGCTAGCTTCAATGGAAGAAATGTACTGAAAAGTAATTTGTAATCACTACTCCTATGACTTTACCTGCTGAACCCTCCAGCAAAGGAAGAAACATGTCACTCCTAAACATTCGTAAAAATTTAAAGGATTTAAATTAAAAATCCCCAATATCTAGTGGTACATTTCTTGCACTTTGAAAAAAATACTATGTTGCTGGGTATAGTGGCTCATGCCTGTAATCCTAGCACTTTGGAAGGCCAATGCAGGCCAATCACTTGAGCCCAGAAATTTGGGACCAACCTGGTCAACATGGCAAGACCCCATCTCTAAAAATACAAAAAAAATTAGCCAGGCTTAGTGGTGCACACTTATAGTCCCAGATACTTGGGAGGCTGATGTGGGAGGATTGCCTGAGCCCAGGAAGTTGAGGCTGCAGTGATCCATGATTGCACCACTGTGCTCCAGCCTGGGCAACAGGAGTGAGACCCTGTCTCAAAAAATAATTATGTTAAACATAGTCCAAATAAATTAAATAAATGCCATTTTTATGAAGATATTTCCAAGTGGAAGATGTCCAGATTCCAGATTGTGCATCTGTGCTTGCTTAACATTTGAAATTAAGAATTTAATAATATTTTAAAATATTTATCTTATTCAAGTAAGATTTCCTTCTTGGGACTCAGACCAAATAACCATGCAAGAAGAAAGAAAAATGGTTCAAATTGTACAACGGAATTGGCTGTGTGCAAATGAGTGTAAATTAGAATTTATGTTAGTCAGTGTATCTGGAACCTAGTAAGTGCCAAATAAATGTCTGGAGTGGGAGGGAGAAAGAGAAGGGGAGAGGAAAGGAAGAAGGAATTTCACTATTTACTTCTTAAAATGTGCAAGAAAGATAAGCCCAGATGCCCATAAAATATTACTTGGTATTGGAAGCGTATTGAACGCTAAATAAATCTCTGCAAGTTAGCAGGATGGAGAGCTGGTTTGCAACAAGAGACCAAACCCTTCCTACTAAAGAATGGCCTTGAACAGGCCTCTTATCCCTAGAACCAAAAAGGTGGCCCACCATGGTATCCAAGCTAAATATCCGCCATGTGTTCAGTGCGTATCTGGCTTCATTTAAACATCACCAACCACCTGGTGTGATAAATATTTCTCTACTCTACAAACAAACTGAAATGCAAAGAGGTTCAGTAACTCGTTCAGGACCACACAGTTAGTAAATGGTAGATAAGGAATTTGTGCTCAGGTCTGTTGGACTCCAGGAATCTGTGCTTCTAACGAGTTGTCAAAACTTTACTATGTACATTGTAGGAGAGGCAGATTTTACCTCTATTCTTTTCAAGTGTTTTGGCTGGACCTGAGAGTTACATTGATATAAGACAGATCAACAGGAGAAAAGCCTGCAAATTTGTTTAATCCAAGTGTTACATGGCATGGGAGCCTTCATGAAGAAATGAAAATTAAGATGCAGATATGAACACTTAAATGCTGAATTGGACAGAGCAGTACATTTTGAAAATATGACAAGGAAAAGCAATTGGGCCTAGGGTAGTTAATTGGGTGGAGAAATGGCTAGAAAGATAAGGGGTTTGTTTAACAAGGTTGGTTTAAATAGATTTCTCTGGGCCTCAACCTCCTGTGCTTGATGATAAGAATACTTTTCTTCTGCTGTAAAAAGGACATCTTCCACGTGGAAATTATCACCCGCTTTTAAGAAACAGAAGCAGCCAAGAGTGAGTTCATGCCTGTAATCCCAACACTTTGGGAGGCTGAGTGGGGAGAATTGCTTGAGGTCAGGACTTGATACCAGCCTGGGCAACAGCATGAGATCCCATCTCTACCAGAAACAAAAAATGAGCTGGGTGTGGTGGCACACGCCTGTAGTCTCAGCTACTCAGGAGGCTGAGGCAGGAGGATCACTTGAGCCCGGGAGGTTGAGGTTGCAGTGAGCTCTGGTCATACCACTGCACTCTGGGCTGCATGACAGAGTGAGACCCTTTAAAAAAGACGGGAAAATAGAAGGTCACTGATGGTCTTTGTGTACCTGCTGGTTTTTAAGTGCATTTAACTCAGTCAATATGTCAGTGTGGCATATTTTGGGGGGTGACATGTTCTTAATCTCTTCAGCATGTTCTTAACCTCTTAACCCCACACATTTTTCTGGATGCCCATTTGATTCACAGTGCTTCAGAATTCTTATTTGCGCTTTCTATAGTAGGAGCTGTAGTTGGCAGTGTAGGATAATGTATTTTTTCAGTGTTTCATACATAAGCAATGTATTAGTCCATTCTCACCGAGCTATAAATTACTGCCCAAGACTGGGTAATTTGTAAAGGAAAAAAGTTTAATTGACTTGGTTCTCCATGGCTGGGGAGACCTCAGCAAACTTACAAACATGGGGGAAGGGGAAGCAAACACATCCTTCTTCACATGGCAGCAGGAAGGAGAAGTATGAGCCAAAGGAGGGAAAGCCCCTTACAAAATTACCAATGTCATGAAAAGTCATTCACTATCATGGGAACAGAAGCATGGGGTAACCACTCCCATGATTCAGCTACCTCCCATCAGGTCCCTCCTGGGTGGGGGACAGGTGGGGAATATGGGAAACTATGATTTAAGATGAGATTTGGGTGGGGACACAGCCAACCCATACCAAGAAAACAACTGACACTATTTCTGATGAATCATATGGAAGTTGGCTGTAGAAGTAAAGCATCTGACTAGAGGTTTTTTAGGTTTTGGCAATACTGACTACCTGGAGAAATTTTTAACCATTAACTATGGAAAAGTTGCTTTTCCTTTTTCCATTTCTCCCACCTGACTCCTTGATGTGAGGGCCATATGAAATGTCTATCAGTTTGAGAGAATAAGATTCAAAGAATAAAAATGCAAAGTGAGAAAATTTTGTGTCCAGTATGTTAGTGTGCATCTGACATGGATGGGATCGAATCACGATGTGGCTGCTAGAGTTTGGCTTTTTGTCTTAGTCATACACTTTGCTAAGTGTTAACCTTAAGCTCTCCCAGCCTCTGTGGCTCAGAAGGTTGGAATAGAAAGTCCTTGACTTCTCCCTTATTCAAAAAACATCTGATTTCATATTTCTTTGATATTTACCATATATTCTTATAACATGAAGACATGCACTATATAATGTACAGAAAGAATTTTAAATGACTTTTTATACAAGAATATGAACATATATGTATCTCTAATGCTGTATTGTGGGTAGATGATATTTTGTGCTTGAAAGCCATGACATTTTTTTCTATACTAGATTTTGCCCTGTCTTTGGGTGATTTATACAAATCGTGGCTTAATTGGAGCCATATTTACATTCTCTCATGTTTGACCAAAGAAGATAGGACTAAGAATTAAGAGACCGTATGGGACCCGCCAGAGTATCCTCTTCCTCTCTATATAGTAGATTTGTTTAACGAGGTTGGTTTAAATAGATTTCTCTGGGCCTCAACCTCCTGTGCTTGATGATAAGAATACTTTTCTTCTGCTGTAATGACTAGCAGCCAGAAATTTTAGCCACTCACCTTTAGGAATCTAGATTTAAAGGAAGTAGGTTTGAGGGACATCATAATATAAAATTAAGAGAACTGTTTCTGGCCTCATCATTTTGAAAAAGTCATCATTCTGAACTTTAGAGAATATGTGTTAAAATGGTTGAAGTGCTTTAAAAATAGAAGCATCAATCTACCTTTATTTAATTGTTAATTTCTTTGATGTCTTAATCAGGCACACAGTCTTATAGCTTTATGGATAATCATGTCTCCGTATGATTTGTGTCAGTTTACATCATTATGGAAATATAATGCTTCATTAAGCATTAGGAAATTAGATGTTCTGTTTTTACCAAAGGACTCTCTCTTTTAAATGCATTAAAGAATTTTCCAATCAATCTTCAATAGACATCTCTTTAAAATATGGACTTTCCCATTTCTCCTTAGTGTAAAGTAAACCTAGTTTTATATTTTCCTAATACTTCAGGGTCCTTATTAAAATGTTTCTTACCATGCCATGCCCAGAATAATGATGCTCACAGGGGCTAATAAATGGTGTAGGAGGATTTCATCTTTTTTGCTGTAAAAGCCCCTCACCCATCTTCATTTCTGCAGGCTGCTGCTTTTCCTTTCAGCCAGGCTCTTGCTTTCTAATTTGTGTTTCTAAGTGGATATGGGCTGGGAAACCAGATTACAAATCCTATTTAAATTGCAACTAAACTTAAAGACTTAAAGTAAACTAGCTAAGAGTGGGAGCTGGGGGAATGCTCAAAATGCTTTAACTGGGTGAGTTTTAATGCATGATTTGTGTTGCCAGCACCTTTGCTTCTTGGCTACCTGCTAGCTAGAAACGTTGACTATATGATTAGACAAGTGAATGCTACAGCAACTCAAAACTCCTGGAAGCCTTTTGAAGTGATTCCTGGGATCACGGAGAGGAAGAAAATTTGTTAAACCCATTTCAAATTATTAATAACAGTGAAATCCCTCTAATTTAAAATACAACACTAGAAAGCAACAATGTTAACTAAGTTTCAAAATCATCCTGGGAATTCGTTGGATCACCTACTATTCCAGTGGTTTCTTTGAATTGGGAAAACATGGACACAGCGGGGAAGACTTTTTCTTCCATTTGCATCGGCTCGTATTCTGGAGGACTTTTTTTCTCTTGCATATTTTTGTTAAACAATTATAAGCTCAATATAAATTTTGTAACTCTCTTGAGGCAAATTAAAATTTTAACTGAACTTTCTCCTAAACTAATAATATAAGGCTTGAAAATAGTTTAATGACTTCATTTAAAAACTCATCAAATCTGCAGTTTTGCACAGGTGCATTTTAAAATAACTTTTTAGGTGCAGTCTAAATTAACAAAGACTGATATGCCTTAAAATGAAGCCAGTTCGGTCAAATCCCCACCTCAAGTTTATAATCTGAGACTTAAGTTTTTAATCCCTTTTTCTTCTACAAATGTATTTTTTCTCTTGCAGTCTTGGTAGTAGAAGAAACTTCTGTGTTTTCCTTGTATCAGAATAAGTTCGTTGCAGGCAGTTTTCGTAAATGGAGTCTCCATACATGTTTTGAATGTGAAAATTCCTTGTTTGGAAAATTAAAATTCGTTTTCTTAACTACACAAATTAGGAAATAACAGTAACTTTAAGATGAACATTTAAAAATATAAAAATTACACTTTTACTGGTGGTATAGAAAATCCCCCTAAAGGTGTTCAAAATAGTTACACAACTCGTTAGTAGTATTACTTACATATAATATTCTAACCTAAAGTGTGTTAAAGCAACAGCTTTTTTCCCCTGTACCTTCTGCCAAATGTTTTTTGACCGGCCTCATCACTGTGGTTGTCTCTAAGGCTCAGTCATTGCCCATTGGTTGTTTCTACTCTAATGTCTTTCTCTAGGAACCCAATTCCTTCCCCTGATTTTCTACTGAGCTCTGTTTGGTTGTCTCTTTTCTTCTGATATGTCATTTCTTCAAAGATATTCCGTTGACCATAAAAAGTTTTCATTTGAAAATCCCAGTCCATCCAAAAAATAATATGACCTCCTCCGTCTCACCTCCAGCCCAAAACAGACCTCTTTTCAACCTCCCATCATAGTTGGGATATCACTCAATGTCAGTGCAGTAAGGGATTAAAATACAGAAAATTCTGTGTTTACATGATTAAGAGAATGGAAAAATTATAGACAGTTGCCTGAATGCTAACAATCGGAGTATAATATAGGTGGGTGAGTAGTCAGGGTCAGGGAAATACCCAGCAGACTCAGCCACAGGCCTTTAGCTTCAAGTACATGATTGCATTCCCAAGCAAAATCCTTAAGAAAAAAAAATCCCTGGCAAACACAGAAGAAATAGGATCTTAGTCCCTAAGAATAGGGAGTTAAAGAATGAAACTAAGAAAAAGACTGAGTTACTGAAACTGAGGTACCAGAATCAGAATATCTGAACAGAGCAATATTAGCCCTGATTTGTTCTCTGTTTTAAATACCAGGATAGGTGTCTTATTCACCCCGCAATCTCCAGCACTAGGTCTGTGCTAGGACATGGGATCTGCTCAAAACAAGACAAAATTTGTCAAAAGAATGAATGAAATTCAAAGACAACACATTCAAAATGTGCTCAGTGACTTCAAGCAGAGTGGGGAGTTGGTTTGGGTTGCCCTTCCAGGGTGATATGAAGTCCTGGAGCCAGGGCAGCATTAGCCTCCCATTTGGGCTGAATCTTACGGAAGTAAAGCACAACTAGCGAGACCTGTGCCTGATATTCCTTTAAAATTAACTTAAGTCACAAGAGAAGAGACATAGGTACTACATTTCATTTCTGTGACTCTAAGGAGGGGGAAGATGGCAGATAGGAAACAGGGCTAACATGTAGCTCCCACATGGATAGACCAGCGTGTGGAGACTCACACGTGATCTTTTGCCCCAAAAACCATTGCAGGAATGTACTAGGAAAACCACAATAATTCACAGATCCTTTGAAAGAAATAGCACAGCACAGTGCTAGGGGGACACTGTGGGAGCAAGACCGGCCTCACCAACTGCGTGGGAGCTGAGGGAGGTTTCTTGAGGTCTCTTGCTACCAGCTATACCCCATGACCCTGGCAAACTATATAACACAGGAGAAGTGGCCAAGATCCCCTCCGGAATATAACTCCATTGGCCTGAGAACCCCTCCCCTATCCCCCACAGTGGTCTAAGCAAGCCCTACCCTATATGAGTCTGAGCCTAGACTCACCTAACCCTGCCCCCACCTACTGGTATTTCCCTACTTGCCCTGGTAGCTAAACTCAAAACAAAACCCTTGGGAGCTTTATGGCCCCACCCAGCACCTAAGAAACCAAAATACTTAACCCTGGCCCTCTTAGGGCAAGCTTAGAGCCCCCTGCTACTGTTGCAGTTGATGGTCTCCTGAAAGTGCCACCTCCTGAATAGAGGCCAACCAATGCAGGCCATTACAAAAACTCAGAACAGAATTACCCTGATTCCAGGAAAGAAGACAACATCTAATTCCACTGCCTGTAATATCCTGGCTAACTAGAGGTCCTAAGGGTATCCACTTGACAACCTCACTATTAGCATATCCAGCATTCAAGAAAGCCAGCACACTAGGCATATTTATAACCAAGGACTCTCACAGAGTCTACTTTACTTCCTTGCCATCTGCTACCACAGTAGGTGCTGGATCCATGGCTGGGAGGACTGAAGACAAGTCACATCACGGGACTCTTTGCAGATATCCCCCAGCACCAGCCCAGACAGAGCCTAGTAGCCCTGCTGGGTGGTTAGACCCAGAAGAGCAATTACAATCACTGCAGTCCAGCTCTTAGTGAAGCCCTGTCACTAGGGGAAGGGGAAGAGCACAACATCAAGCATTCACCCCTTGGGACCAGAAAATCTGAACAGCAGGCCTAGAGTTTCAGACCTCTCCATGGAGTTAGTCTACCCAAATGAGAAGGAGCAAGAAAAGTAATTTGGGTAATACAATAAAATAGGCTTCTATAATACCCCCTGATCACACCAGCTCTCCAGCAATGGATCCAAACCAAAAAAAGAAAAGAAAAAATCTGAATTGTCAGATAAAGAATTTAGAAGGTTAACTATTAATATTAAGCTACTCAAGGAGATACCAGAAAAAGGTAAAAACCAACTTAAATTTTTAAAAAAATAATAAAAGATACAGATGAAAAATGCCACAGAGAAACAGATATTATTAAAAAAATCACAACTTCTGAAAAGGAAGGATACACTTAGGTACAAAATGCACTGGAAAGTTTCAACAATAGTCTAGAAGTAGAAGAAAGAACTTCAGAGCTTGAAGACAATGCGTTTGAATTAACCCAATCAGACAAAGATAATGAAAACAAAAATGTAAATGAACAAAGCCTCCAAGAACTTTGGGATTATGTTAAATCACCAAACCTAAGAATAATTGGTGTTCCTGAGGAAGAAGAGAAATCTTAAAGTCTGGGAAACTTATTTGAGGAAGTAATTGAGAAAATCTTCCCTGGCCTTGCTAGAGATCTAAACATTCAAATCCAAGAAGCTCAAAGAACACCTGGGAAATTCACTGCAAAAAGATTATCACCTAGGCACATAGTCATCAAGTTATCTAAAGTCAAGACCAAGGGAAGAATCTTAAGAGCTGTGAGACACAAGTATCAGGTAGCCTATAAGGGAAAACCCATCAGATTGATGGCAGATTTCTCAGCAGAAACCTTACAAGCCAGAAAAGATCAGGTCCCATCTTCAGCCTCCTGAAGCAAAATAATTGTCAGCCAAGGATATTGTATCCAGTGAAACAAATATTCATAAATGAAGGAGAGATTAAAGGCTTTTTCAGACAAACAAATGCTGAGAGGATTTGCCACTACTAAGCCAGCACTACAAGAAATGCTAAAAGGAGTTCTAAATTTTGAAACAAAATCTTAAAAGACAGCAAAATAGAACCTCCTTAAAGCACAAATATCACAGGGCCTATGAAACAATGACACAATGGGGAAAAAAAACACAAGGCATTAAGGCAGCAACTAACACGACAAATAGAACAGCACCTCACATCTTAATGCCAACATTGAATGTAAGTGGCCTAAATGCTCCCTTAAAATATAATGGCACAATAGATAAAAAAATCCACCAACCAAATATCTGCTGTCTTCAAGAGACTTATCTAACACATAAAGACTTACGTAAACTTAAGGTAAAGAAGTGGAAAAAGATACTCCATGCAAATGGAAATAAAAACTTATCAGGAGTAGCTGTTCTAAAGCAATAACAGTTTAAGAAAAAAACAGGGACTTATATGATGATAAAAGGAATAGTCCAGCAGGAAAATATCACAATCCTAAATATATATGCACCTAACACTGGAGCTCCCAAATTTATAAAACAATTACTACTAGACCTAAGAAATGAGTTAGACAGCAACACAATAATAATGGGGGGCTTCAATACTCCACTAACAACAGCAGACAGGTCATCAAGACAGAAGGTCAACAAAGAAACAATGGACTTAAATTATAGCCTAAAACAAGTGGACTTAACAGATATTTACAAAACATTCTACCCAACAACTATAGAATATACATTCTTTTCTTTAGCACATGGCACATTCTCCAAGATAGACCATATGATAGGTCACAAAACAATTCTCAATAAATTTAAGAAAATTGAAATTATATCAAGTATCCTCTCAAATCACAATGGAATAAACTGGAAATTAACTCCAGATGGAACCCCTAAAACTATGTAAATACATGGAAATTAAATAATCTGTGCTTAAATGCTCTTTGGGTCAACAATGAAATCAAGATGGAAATTTAAAAATTCTTTGAGCTGAACAATAATAGTGACACAATTTACCACAACCTCTGGGCTTCATCAAAAATGGTGTAAAGAGGTAAGTTCATAGCCTACATCAAAAAGTACGAAAGAGTACAAGTAGACAATCTCATGTCACACCACAAGGAACTAGAGAAATAAGAACAAATCAAACTCAAACCCAGCAGAAAGAAAGATCAGAGCAGAACTAAAAGAAATTTAAACAACCAAAATTACAAAAGCTAAATGAAAGAAAAAAACGGTTCTTTGAAAAGATAGTTGATAGACCTCTAGTGAGATTAACCAAAAGAAGATCCAAGATCCAAATAGGCTCAATTAGAAGTGAAATGTGAGATATTATAACCAATACCGTAGAAATGCAAAAGATCATTTAAAGGTGCTGTGAACATCTTTACAAACAAAAAGTAGAAAATTTAGAGGAGACTGGTAAATTCCTGGAAATATACAACCTTCCCAGATTAAATTAGGAAGAGATAAAAACCCTGAACAGACCAGTAACAAGCAGTGAGTTTGAAACAGTCATTTAAAAATTGCCAATAAAAAAAGTCCAAAACCAGATGGATTCACAGCTAAATTCTATCACAGTCAAAAAATAATTGATACCAATCTTACTGAAACTATTCCAAAAGAAAAAAAAAAAAGAGGGAATCCGGCCGGGCACGATGGCTCACGCCTGTAATCCCAGCACTTTGGGAGGCCGAGGCGGGTGGATCACGAGGTCAAGATATTCGAGACCATCCTGGTCAACATGGTGAAACCCCATCTCTACTAAACATACAAAAAATTGGCTGGGCATGGTGGCGCATGCCTGTAATCCCAGCTACTCAGGAGGCTGAGGCAGGAGAATTGCCTGAACCCAGGAGGCGGAGGTTGCAGTGAGCCGAGATCGCACCATTGCACTCCAGCCTGGGTAACAGGAGCAAAACTCCGTCTCAAAAAAAAAAAAAAAAAAAAAGAGGGAATCCTCCCTAAATCATTCTGTGAAGCCAGTATCACTGTAATTCCAAAATCTGGAAAGGACATAACAAAAAAGAAAACTACAGACCAACATTCCTGATGAATATAGATGTAAAAATTCTTAAGAAAATACTAGCTAACTGAATCCAATTGCATATCAAAAAGATAATAGACCATGATCAAGTGGGTTTCATACCAGGGATATCAGGAAGGTTTAACATATTCAAGTCAATAAATAAACTAAAAACAAATATCATATGATCATCTCAATAGATTCAGAAAAAAAGCATTTGACAAAATCCAGCATCCCTTTGTGATTAAAACCCTCAGCAAAATTGGCATACAACAGACATACCTGAAGGTAATAAAAGCCATCTATGATAAACCCATGGCCAACATTGTACTGAACAGGAAAAAGTTGAAAGAGTTCCCCCTGAGAACTGGAACAAGACAAGGATGCCCACTTTCACTACTTCTATTCACATGATACTGGAAGTCCTAGCCAAAGCAGTCAGAAAAGAGAAAGAACAGGCATGTAAATAGGTAAAGAGAAAGTCAAACTGTCACTGTTCACTGATGATGTGATCATATACCTAGAAAACGCTAAAGACTCATCCAAAAAACTCCTAGATCTGATAAATGAATCAGTAAAGTTTCAGTATACAAAACAATGTACACAAATGTGTAGCACTGCTATGCTCCAATAATGACCAGGCTGAGAAACAAATCAAGAACTTGGTCTCTTTTACAATAGCTGCAAAAGGTAAAATAAAATAATATAGGGTACTTAGGAATATACCTAACCAAGGAGGTGAAAGGTCTCCACAAAGAAAACTACAAAACACTGCTAAAAGAAATCATAGATGACACAAACAAATGGAAACACATTCCATGCGCAGGGACGGGTAGAATCAATACAGTGAAAATGACCATACTGCCAAAAGCAATCTACAGATTCAGTGTAATTCCCATCATCATCATTCACAGAAACAGAAAACACAATCCTAAAATTTATATGGAACCAAGACAGTCCCCACATAACCAAAGCAATACTAAGCAAAAGGAACAAATCTGGAGGCATCACATTATCTGACTTCAAACTATACTACAAAGCCATAGTTACCAAAACAGCATGATACTGTTATAAAAATAGGCACATAGACCAATGGAACAGAACAGAGAACCAGAAATAAACCCAAATACTTAGAGCCAACTGATATTTGACGAAGCAAACAAAAACATAGAGGAGAAAGGAAATACTGTTCAACAAATGGTGCTGGGATAACTGGCAAGCCACATGTAGAAGAATGAAACTGGATCCTCATTTGTTACCTTATAAAAAAAATCAACTCAAGTTGGATCAAAGACTTAAATGTAAGACCTGAAACCATAAAAATTCTAGAGGGCAACACTGGTAAAACTCTTCACATTGGCTTATGCAAAGAGTTCATGACCAAGAACCCAAAAGCAAATGCAACAAAAACAAAGATGAATAAATGGGACCTAATTAAACTGATTATTTCTTTTGCTGTGCAAAAGAAATAATCATCAGAGTAAACAGACAACCCACAGAATGGGAGAAAATATTTGCAAACTATGCATCTAACAAAGGATTAGTATGTAGAATTTACAGGGAACTAAAATCAGCAAAAAAAAAAAAATCCCAAATACCATCAAAAAGTGGGCAAAGGACAAAAACAGACAACTATCAAAAGAAGATATACAAATGGCCAACAAACATGAAAAAATGCTCAGCATCACTGATTACCCAGGAAATGCAAATTAAACCACAAAGAGATACTATCTTACTCCTTCAAGAACGGCCATAATTTAAAAGTCATAAAATAAGAGATGTTGGTGTGGATGTGGTGAAAAGGGGACATTTTTACCCTAAGTGGTGGGAATGTAAGCTAGTACAACCACTACTGAAAACTGTGTGGAAATTTTTTAAAGAACTAAAAGTAGAACTACCATTTGACCCAGCAATCCCACTAGTGGGTATCTACCCAGAGGAAAAGAAGTCATTATATGAAAAAGACACTTGCACATGCATGTTTATAGCAGCACCACTCACAACTGCAAAAATATGGAACCAGCCTAAATGCCCATCAACCAATTAGTGGATAAAGAAAATATGTATACACACATACCATGAAATACTACTCAGCCATAAAAAGGAATGAAATAATGGCATTCACAACTACCTGGATGGAATTGGATACCATTGTTCTAAGTGAAGTAACTCAAGAATGGAAAACCAAATATTGTATATTCTCATTTATAAGTGGGAGCTAAGCTATGAGGATGCAAAGGCATAAGATATAATGAACTGTGGGGACATGAGGTGAAGGAGGGGAATGAGGGATAAAAGACCACACACTGAATACAGTGTGTACACTGCTCGGGTGAATGGTGCACCAAAATCTCAATAATTATCACTAAAGAACTTATCCATGTAATCAAAAGCCACCTGTTCCCTACAAACAACAGAAATAAAATTTCTGTAACTCTCAATAAGTTAAGAGCAATGTTTATTTTTAAATTTCTTCTGTTCAAAATCCTGTTGAAATTTTTGAGAGATTTTATCTTCATTTAATTTGGTAACTTGTGGCATTCTGCTTTGAAAATGGTTAAAATATTTTTAAAGCTTTCTTGGAATGGTTGGGTAGACCTGTTAAATATTTTAGAGGATGCATTTCAATCATTTGACTGTACCTCAAACACAAGCATAAGCTCCCTTAATGCTTTCCAGCTATTTTATTAATGTAGAAAGGGAATTCACAAAGCTGGAAGTTTAGAAAAAGAAGCCTGAATTCAGCTGTCATTCAAAATCTGACCTTCATATTTCCTCCTCTCCTTTTTTTCCAGCATCCTTTCCAAGAACCACTGTAAGTGAAACAGTGCAGTAGACCTACGTGAATTTGAAGAAATTCAAATAGTCACTCACTCCATGACTGTAAACAATTGACTTTAATCTCAGGCATCAGATTAATCTATTACAGTGGAGGTTTCAGTACTAACCCACTCAAAAGAACTTTTCAGAATTAGTAACTCAGAGGAGTTACAATAACACAGTGGGAGAACTGGTTGAGGTCTTTGTTCTAGTTCTGATCAACTAGTGGAACTTCCTGGCTCAGGTAGTCATGGAGCCAAACTCTTTCCCTTCCAGTCCTACCATAAGTCTCAACTGCTGGCACCCGCCTGTGGGGACTGCTTCCTCTTCTAAGCCCATAGCAGCCCCTAGTCTCACTCCTCATCACGTGGCCCTCAGCTTATCAGTTTTCTCTAGAGACCTCTGCCCTAGTTAGACGGTATGTTCTGCAGACACCCATGCCCTCCCACTGTCCTCCATGTCTTGCCCATACAGATGCTTAGCAAGTGTCTATTCATGATGTTATGATTTGTGACATAGCAGTGATGATTACTATTATTAGAGAGACCACTGAGATGTTGTAGGTTTGGTTCCAGACCACTGAAATAGAGTGAATATTGGAGTAAAACAACTTATACTATTTTTGGGATTTCCCAGTACATGTAACAGTTATATTTATACTATAGCTATTAAGCATTATGTCTTAAAAAAATGTACATGCCTTAATTTTAAAATACTGTCTTTCTAAAAATGTATATATGCTAATGATCATAAGAGCCTTCCGCAAGTCATAATCTTCTTGCTGATGGAGGATCTTGCTTCTATGTTGATGGCTGTTGACTGATCAGGGTTGCCAAAGGTTGGGGTGGTTGTGTCAATTTCTCGAAATAAGACAACAATGGAGTTTGTAGCACTGATTTGACTCTTCCCTTCATGAAAGATTTTTTGGCGTACCATGTGATGCTATTGGATAGCATTTTACCCACAGTAGAACTTCTTTCAAAATCGGAGTCAGTCCTCTTAAACCCTGTTGCTATTTTCTCAACTGAGTTTATATAATATTCTCAAGCCTTTTTTTTTTTTTGTCATTTTAAGAATGTTCACAGCATTTTTATCAGAAGTAGACTCCCATCTCAAGAAGCTGCTTTCTTTGCTCCCCTATAAGAAATCCTTATATAAATGCTCCCCTATAAGCATTTCCCAATAGAAGGTTATTTTGTCTCCCTTGAGAATCTATTTGTTGTAACCACCTCAATGCTCTTGGCTCTTCTGAGTAACTTGCTGCAACTTCTCCATCAGCACTCGCTGCTTCACCTTGCACTTTCATGTTACAGAGACAGCTTCTTAAACCTCATGAACCAAACTGCTGGTTTTAGACTTTTCTTCTGCGGCTTCCTCACCTCTCTCAGCCTTGACAGAATTGAAGGGAGTTAGGCCTATCTCGGGATTAGTGTTTTGCTTAAGGGAATATTGTGGCTGGGTTTGATCTTCTATGCAGACTATTTAGACTTTCTCCTTATCAGCAATAAGCCTATTTCATTTTTTTTTAAGCATTCATATATTCACTGAAGTAGCACTGGCCAGTTAGCCACCTGGTGAAAGAGGGGCTGGCTTTTGGCCTGTCTCAGTTTCACTGTGCCTTCCTCACTAAGCTTCAGCAAGTCAGATCCAATGATGATGAAAAATGGCAAGAGTTAACAAAATGTGACACAGATCCGAAGTAAGCACATGCTATTGGACAAATGGTGCCAATAGACTTGTTCAGTCTAGAGTTGTCACCAGCTTTCAATTGGTATAAAATGCTATGTCTTCTAAGACAAGGTGTGCTTGTATTTTGTTATGGGGGAAAACTGTTTGGAAAGCCTTAGGGGCAAATTGGTCGCTAAGGTAACTGAGTTCATCAATGGACAGTCTTTTCTTCCCAGAATATGCAAGGTTCTTTTCAAAGCCTAGAAATAGGAGGCATTAGATTTTGGTTTGGTTTGGTTCTGCTCTGTTTTTCTTTTTATGGAACATAAAAAGTAATTTTTCAAGATGTACCTAAGCATTGAGTTAATGGATTGTGCCTACTCCCTAATGCTGTTCCAATGTCTTAACTGTGAAGAAACTCAGTATGTGGTAATGGAATATATGAATTGACCGGACTGATTTTGGAAATGTCGGCTTAATTCAGAAATTCTACATTAAAAGTGGAGTTTTTGAAAGTTAAACTATTTGGATTAATTCATCTATGTATCATTTTCTGCCCTCTTGTCTAAAAGATTGAAGAACATTCACGTTTCTGTGTTTAGCAGTTCCTGTTGTCTGAATCCCATGCAATTGTTTTCATGCTAAGATGTAGTTATGCTGCACAGGCGACCCATGCATTTGTACACTAGGAATAGGAATGGTTGAGGCCATTGCTGGCATCATTCACTAGGGAGAGAGTCCTGTTTCTCCAGAAACCCAAAACTGTAAGGGCAAGCTCTCAGTAGAAGAGAAAAATATGTCTGTTGGGCTCACCTGTAAAACCTCATTCAGAAAGTCTGCTTGGGCCTCCTGGAATAGGAATGGTGCTGTATCGCAAGATACGCCAAGGGAAATAAGCGGAGAGAATTCTAATCCTCTTGTGTTCTGAGCATTAAAGATAGAGCAGTTTTCCCTGAAGGCAGCATAGAGCAGCAATCACTGTCAAAGAGATAGAAAGCCAGATGCCAATTAAAGGCAGTGAGATGGATTTTTCTCCAGTACTACTGCAGTAGGAGAGAGACCCCAGTGACCCCGGTGTACACTGAGCTCAACTCTATGGAAACTAAGATGTAGGAGTCCTCAAAAGCACTGGGAGCTACTAGAGGGAACATACTAAAGGGCGTTACGGGTTGTGATGAGGCCGTTTATGTGTGCTAACTTGTGCTTATTGAAGTTAGGTTCCTACTCTCCCCCAGAGACTGGAAGATGAGGGCTTTATACTTCTCGATGATTACATTTCAAAGAGATGGCACCCAAGTCTCTGGGAAAGACATTCCTGGGCTGTAGAATATACATGTACAGCTCAAAGGGACAGAGAAAGGATTTACAGTTGTAAGCTTTCTCAAGTAAATGCTCCAAGAAAAGGGAATTTAGGAGTTTATTTTCTAGTGTTGGTTAGAACAAACAGCACATATTTTTGGTGGTGTTGAACCTTCCCAGGCAGGCATTTTAAGGTTTCTGGGATTCCTAGGGGCATGGCTTTGACCTGCTAGAAACTGTAGTAGGAGTTGTTCAAGGCTCTTAGTGTTGAAAAGTGGATGAAATTAGTTGTACTGAAAGTTACATGCCAAAACTCTTACAGGTTGAAGCCTAGTTAGAAAGAGACCTCAGAGGAACTGACTCAAGTTTGGTCAAGGAGAGAGTCTGTCACCACCTTGGGAGAAACTCAAAGGGGAAAATGAGATGGTTGTCAGAGGCAACAGCCACTCACTAAGGAGGTGCATGTCCTTCCAGTGGTGACCTTGGAGCCAAATGTATGTTGATGAGGAAAATGTCATTGCCTTATATGCCAACAATCACTTGTTGAGGGACTTCTGTTTAAGGATGCACTTCCTGGCTGTCCCCTGACATTTTCTTCATTGTCAAGTTAAATATTATCTTGTGAGGAAGAGTTAGGAATTCAGGGTTTCACATCTAAGCTTATGTTGATTTTCATCCATCTTGAGCTTCTTTAGATCAAAGATCAGAAGCTTGAACATGACATGGAGACGTGAAATCATTTTGTTTTATGATCAAGCATTTATTTCCTTCCTCTTATGGTAGAAGCAATTATGTGAATTTTAAATAATCAGCAAATTGTCAAATTAACAATAGCAGAAACACACACACAATCTCATGTATTGTATAAATGATTTTTTGCCATCACTCTCATTTATTGCTTCAGCCTTCTAGTTGCACTGATATTTCGAGCACTGCAATTAACAATGACCACTTCTTCCCCATATTATTATTTTTTTAATATTTTATTGTGTTTTAGGTTTTGGGGTATGTGAAGAACATGCAGGATACTTACATGGCAATGTGGTTTGCTGCCTTCCTCCCCATCACCTATATCTGGCATTTCTCCCCATGTTATCCCTCCCCAACTCCCCACCCCCACACTGTCCCTCCTCTGGTTCCCCCCGCACAGACCCCAATGTGTGATGTTCCCCTTTCTGTGTCCATGTGTTCTCATTGTTCAACACCTGCCTATGAGTAAGAACATGCGGTGTTTGATTTTCCATTCTTGTGTTAGTTTGCTGAGAGAGTTTCCAGGTTCATCCATGTCCCTACAAAGGACATGAACTCATCGTTTTTTATGGCTGCATAATATTCCATGAGGTATATGTGCCACATTTTCCCTGTCCAGTCTATCATCGATGGGCTTTTGGGTTGGTTCCAAGTCTTTGCTATTGTAAACAGTGCTGCTATGAACTTTCATTTGCATGTGTCCTTATAATACAATGATTTATAATCCTTTGGATATATACCCAGTAATGGGATTGCTGGGTCAAATGGTATTTCTATTTCTAGGTCCTTGAGGAATCGCCACACTGTCTTCCACAATGGTTGAACTAATTTACACTCCCACCAACAGTGTAAAAGTATTCCTATTTCTCCACATCCTCTCCAGCATCTGTTGTCTCCAGATTTTTTAATGATCGCCATTCTAACTGGCGTGAGATGGTATCTCAATGTAGTTTTGATTTGCATTTCTCTAATGACCAGTGATGATGAGCATTTTTTCATATGTTTGTTGGCCTCATATATGTCTTCTTTTGAAAAGTGTCTGTTCATATCCTTTGCCCACTTTTGAATGGGTTTCTTTGTTTTTTTTTTTCTTGTAAATCTGTTTTAGTTCTTTGTAGATTCTGGATATTAGCCCTGTGTCAGATGGGTAGATTGCAAAAATTTTTTCCCATTCTGTTGGTTGCTACTTCACTCTAATGATTGTTTCTTTTGCTCTGCAGAAGCTCTGGAGTTTAATTAGATCCCATTTGTCTATTTTGGCTTTGTTACCAATGCTTTTGGTGTTTTAGTCATGAAGTTCTTGCCTATGCCTATGTCCTGAATGGTTTCGCCTAAGTTTTTTTCTAGGGTTTTTACAGTGTTAGGTCTTATGTTTAAGTCTTTAATCCATCTGGAGTTAATTTTAGTAATTTTTTTAGATGAAAGCCACAGCTTTATTTATTTTTATTGTACTTTAGGTTCTGGGTACATGTGCCAATGCAGGATTGTTGCATAGGTACACACATGGCAATGTGGTTTGCTGCCTCCATCCCCCTGTCACCTACATCTGGCATTTCTCCCTGTGTTATCCCTCCCTGACCACCCCATGCCCCTCCACTGTCCCTCCCTTGGCCCCCCTCAATGATCCCAGTGTGTGATGCTCCCTTCCCTGTGTCGCTGTGTCCCTGTGTTCTCATTGTTCAAAACCCACCTATGAGTGAGAATATGTGGAGAAATCATATCAAGAGGGTTTATTTTGCCATTTGCCCCTTTTTTTTTTTTTTTTTTTTTTGCCAAAGAGTTTGAAAGCTTTTTCCTCTTCCTTCTACTTATGAAAGGACTGCAATTTTCAAAGTTCTTTTCTTTGGGTCTTTCATAACAGGGGTTAACAAACTATGTATGACCCATGGGCCAAATCTATCCCACAGCCTGTTTTTGTAAGTAAAGTTTTATTGGAACACATCCACATATATTCATTTTCATACTGTCTGCAGCTGCTACAGATGAATTGAGTCATTTCCACAGAGATAGTGCGACCTACAAAGTCTTAAGTATCAGCTATTTGGTCCTCTTCATGAAAAGTTTACCAACACCGGCTCTATGTATTCACAAATTGTTTTTCTTTTTTTCATTATACTTATATTTTTTATCTATTTGAATCTACTTGAACTAGAAGGCATACAGAACCCATATTGCTACCTACAGCATTGTTTCAAGCCCTAGTGAAGCTTCAAAGACAGAGATCAAATACATACCAAGCTAAGCTAAGCAGGTTTCCTCGTAAACTAGAAACTTTGACTGGCTCACATGATTAAAGACTTTCATCACACACAACAGAGGAAGATATAAATAATCTCGGTAAAGTGACTGTTCTTCATTAATTATAAAGAAATGTGTAGCTAAGTCTCTATTTTGAAAATAAAAATAAAACCACAATAATAAAAACCTTTCTTTCTTCTTCTGCAAAACAAATGTAATCCTTCCTCCTAACTTACTCATGCTTTTGACAAAATCCATCTCCACTTTTCCCCTGCAGAGAATTCAAAAGTCTTACAGTCCAAAAGGGTCAAAGGAGGACTTTAATTTGTAATATTATTGTTTCTGTGCTCCGAGGTAAAGAAAGGGCAACTTTTAAAAGTTTTTAAGCTCACAGACAAATATAAGTAACACTAGATGCTCATGATCTCCCACTCTCTGAATTTTGACATATTAAAATGAAGCTGATCACTTCATATCCCTAAGATGGTTAAAAAACACAGATAATAGCAAGTAGTGAGGAGGACATGGAGAAATTTGAACCCTTGTGCACTGTGGATAATCAACATAAAATGGTGCAGCTGCTATGGAAAGCAGTGCAGCATTTCCTCAAAGAAGTAAAAATAGAATTTCCCTATATCCCAGCATTTCCACTTCTGGGTATATATCCAAAATAATTGAAAACCGGATCTTGGAGAGAGGGTTGCATATCCATGTACATAGCAGTATTGTTCACAAAAGCCAGAAGGTGGAAGCAACCCAAGTGTCTATTGACAGATGAATGAATTTTTTAAAAAGTAGTCTATACATGCAATGGAGTATTCTTCATCATTAAAAAAGAAAGGAAATTCTGACACATTGTATAGCATGGATGAAGCTTGAGGACGTTGTATTAAATGAAATAAGACAGTCACCAAAAAAACCAATACTGTATGATTCCACTTAATAAGCTACCTAGCAGAGCCAAGCTCACAGAAACAGGAAGTAGAATGGTAGTTGCCAGAGACTGACTGGGTTGCAGGGGAATGAGGAGTTACTGTTTGGTGAATACGGAGTTTCCGTTTGACAAGTTGAAACGTTCTGGAGTTGGTTCCACAGTGATGTGAATATATTTAACACTGCTGAACAATGCACTGATAAGTGGTTAAGATGACAAACTTTGTTACTTGGAAGCTGTCAGTACCACGGACAGACAAACTTTCTATTTTGCCTCTATCTTCATGGTTTCACAGAAATTAATTTAGCTCTATCAGGTGACAGGATGTTTTAATGAGGGGAGAACTCAAATCAAGTTGATTGATCTGTTTCCATCACTTGTTCCTGTAATAGTGTGTAGAATATAAC
Organism: Callithrix jacchus; assembly: GCF_049354715.1. Taxonomy (NCBI): domain Eukaryota; kingdom Metazoa; phylum Chordata; class Mammalia; order Primates; family Cebidae; genus Callithrix; species Callithrix jacchus. Next base: position 17,575,362 of record NC_133505.1, on the reverse strand, counting down.
CTCGGGCAAGGTTTTCCATTAACCCAATGATGAGGACCAGCAGAGTCCCTTTCTTGAGTTTGCCAAAAACCAAAAAAAAAATGGGTTTGACGGTTTGCATTTGTCTTTGAACACCATTGAGATCATCTGGGTTCCCATCAGTCCCATGACCAAATCCTTTATCCCCTCACTAACTCCAGCCAAGATTATACTAAGAAGCAGGATTTGAATTCTAAATTGCTGCCTTGGCCCAGACCTTTACGCAGATCAACTCATCTCAAACCAACTGGGGGTCAGTCTCTAGAACTAAGAAACTGCTGGATGACATTATGGAACAAAGCTCCATTCATGATGTCATAAAAAACCTGTCTCAAGCAAATAAGCATAACACACATCATTTTCTTTTATTTGTGAATTAAGGATTGCCTCTGTCAGCTTCCACTGTGCATGCTACATTTATTTCAAAATAAGTATAAAAATATTCATCAAAAAAGATAACTCAGAAGTTGCACTCACAAAAGATGAGTGGAGAAGTCTGGGTGCTCAGTGAAGGGAGCAGTGTGCTTCCTGCTCTGTCTTGCTGCCTTGTCATTACCATGAGGATGATGGCGTTCTGTAACACCAAGAATGCCTCAGCAAGAGCTTTGAGTAGCACTGTGCTTTTAGTTTTTTTATGTGAAAGCCACAATTTTATACTTAGAGAAATCATATCAAGAGGGTTTATGGGTCTTTTCTTCTCTATGGCATACATTTTTAGATTTCTTCTTTTTCTTTTTTTCTTCTTATGCTTGTTTTTCAGTTTATTTCAATTGCAGTTAGGGTAAATGTTTGATTCCCAAACCTCCCATTTAAATATTCTGGGATTGTTTTTTTCTTCAATAGTGTGCAGTTACTAAAGATTGATTATTCCCTAATACAGGTAGAAGAATAATTCGTTTTCCCCATTTGAAGATAATGGATATTTTCCATACTATTTTTTTCATTAGCTGACAAATGCTTGGGTGCAAACCAGCTAAACTCAGACCCTGCTTCTGGTTGAAGCCTCTGGCCATGCAAGGGGAGAAGGCTGGACTGAACAAAACATAATATGCTAAGCGTGCAGAACGGGCATGCACATTTCTAAATTCCTTGGACATTTTCCTAGATTTGGAAGCTTTCATTTTTCAATTAAAATGAAAGCAATTTAAAGAAATTTAAGAAAACAAAAGAAATAGAAAGCATAACTACTATACCTATTGAACAAATTAATTAAAAACCTTGCCAAAAGAAAACTCCAGACCCAGATTGCTTCATAAATGAAGTTTCCCAAATATTTAATAAATAATATTAGTTTTACACAAACTGACTCTAGATAATATAGAAAGAGGAAAGTGCCCCCACGGAAAGAAACTTTACATGTTCTCACTTATTTTGGGGAGCTAAACATTAAAACAATTGAACTCAAAGAGATAGCTAATAGAATGATGGTTACCAGAGGCTGGGAAGGTTAGTTAGGAAAGGAAGGAAGTGGAGATGGTTAATGGATATAAAAAAAATAGTTGAAAATGAATAAGATCTACTATTTGCTAGCACAACAGGTGACTATAGTCAATAATAATTTCATCGTACATTTTAAAATAACAAAGTGCATTGGCAGGTTTGTAACTCAGGATAAATGCTTGAGGTGACACTCATTTACTCTGATGTGATCATTACACATTGCATGCCTATATCAAGACATCCCACATACCCCATAAATATATATATACCTACTGTATATCCACAAAAAATTAAAATTTAAAAAGATGTATGCATCCTTTGCTTCTCAAACTATGTGCGCAATATCTCCTCGGGAATCTTTTTGAAACACTACTGATTCAGTAGTTCTGGGCTGGGTCCTGAGATTCTCCATTAAAAAACATTTTTTTACATTTTCAATTGTAGAAATTTGTACTTTAAAATAAACCATTAGGTGATATTGATACCCCTGGTGTTCAAACACTTGACAGATAAAAATATATATAAATTAATCCCAGCACTTTGGGAGGCCGAGGCAAGGGGATCATGAGGTAAAGAGATTGAGACCATCTTGGCCAACATGGTGAAACCCCATCTCTATTAAAAATACCAAAACATACCAGTAGTCCCAGCTAATCACGAGGCTGAGGCAGGAGAACTGCTTGAATCCTGGAGGCGGAGGTTGCAGTGAGCCAAGATCATGCCACTGCACTCCAGCCTGGGTGACAGAACAAGACTTTTTCTCAAAATAAATAAATAAATATCAAAAACTAAAATGAGGAAAGACTAGCCTAAATTGAATTCCATAACATGGTAATGATACCCTAAGACAGAAAAATTATAGGCCAATAACTTTCATTATATAAACATAAAAATGTTATGTAAAATATAAGGAAATTGAATCTGATGATGTATTTAAAAGGATAATGTATCATAATTAAAGTTGGATTGTCCTGTGAATGCATAGTTTAATATTTAAAATCAACCAATATTAATTATACAATTAGCAGAATAAAAGGGAAAATCTTATGATCAATTCATAGGTGCAGATAAAATTTAATAAAATTTTACATCTGTTTATTCTTAAAACTTTAAGCAAGGTAGAAATAGAAGGGAACTTCTAAACTCTGATATAAGGTACTTACAAAAACTAAAATGAAAACCCATAGCAGATAACAAACTTAATTGTGAAATAGTGAAAGATATTCTCCTGAAATTAGAATAGAAAAGATAGACTGTTTTCACTTCTTCTGTTCAGCATGATACTAGAGGACCTAGGCAGAGCAATAAAGGAAGAGAAGGTAATAAAGGTTTGAAGATTGAAAATCAATAAATAAAATTATTTGTGAATGACGTAATTATGTACCTACAAGATACAGTAACATCTGCTCATAAACTATTAGAACTAAATGATTGTAGCAAAATCTCTGGATACAAGGTCAATATATAAAAATAAATTGTCTTGCTATATACCAGCAACACACATTGAAAATAACTTTTAAATCCTATATTTAGCCACATAAAAACAAAATGAAGAGAGGTAGCATATTCATGGACTAGAAGACTCAATATTGCAAAGATGCCGGTTCTCCCCAAATTGGTCTCAAGATTCAATCTAATTCTAATAAAAAACCCAATAGGTTCCTTTATGGAAATTGACAAACTGATTCTAAAAGACGTGTGAGTTAGCCAAATGAGGTGGCACGTGCCTAACGTGGTCCCAGTTGCTCGGGAGGCTAAAGTGGGAAGATTACTTGAGCCCAGAAAGTAGAGGCTGCAGTGAGCTATGATCATACCTCTGCACTCCAACCTGGGCAACAGAGTGAGACCCTGTCTCAAAAAACAAAAAGTGTGTGCGGAAATTCAAAGGACCAAGAATAGTCAAAGCAATTGGAGAACTAAATTCAAGGATGTATACTACTAGATGTCCAGTCTAATGATGAGGCTACAGTGATTAAAACAATGTAGTGCAGGCGCAGGATAAGCAGACAGCAGAGTAGAAAATAAGAAAGTGCCTAGATTTAGATTCAAACATATATAACCATCTAATTCAAGGCAAAATTATGATTGCAGTGAAATAGGCCCTGTAAAATAAATGGTGTTTAATCAATTGGTTATTTTTAAAAAGCAGATATTATATATATATCCTCCATGAGCATGTCTCTTCTGCTTTGGTTTAAAAGTCTTGATATAGCTCAGTATTTCAAGGATAGAGATGAGAATCGACAGAAAATCTACCTATTTCTTCCCTAAAATGACTCTTGAGAAGTAACTGAGCAAATATTTGCCTTTCTAAATATGGGTATTACCTTATATACATATACAAGGAGAAAGTTAAATGATAAATGTGTGACTTATTTCCTCTGAATAGTTTAATTTTTTTCCTAAAGTAGGAAAGTGCTAATAATAACAGTCACAGCTGATTGAGTTTTATGTTTAAGGCAATGTGCTTGGTCTTCATATGTGAACTCTCCTTTCGTGACAATTCACTGCTAAACTTAATAAAAATGATTTAAGAAGTGACCACAGTTTGTAAGTGTTATAGACTGTGCCCACCCCACCACCAGGTTCATATGTTGAAGCCCTAACCCACATGTGGCTGCATTTGATGTAAGGGGGTAACTAAAGTTAAATGAGGTTATAAATGTGGATCCCTGGTCTGATAGAATCAATGTCTGTGCTAGAAGAGACACCAGAGAGCTCTCTTTCTCTGAGCACATGAACTAAGGGAGGCCTTGTGAACACACAGCTGTCTGCAAGCCAGGAAGTGAGCCCTCATTAGAAGCCAAAAAGGTCAAGGTCTTGATCTTGGACTTCTGGTCTTTAAAATGTCAGAAAATAAATTTCTGTTCTTTAAGCCACTCTGTGGTATTTTGTTATGGCAGCCCTAGCAGACTAATATATCAAGCCAAAATTCTGCCTAGGAGAGAGCAAACTCTTGTATCTTTAGTTCTTCTGTATTTACGTACATGAAAGCCTATCTGTACAAGTTTGTTCATGTACGGATCAGCTTGGCAAACTAATCTAGTTTGTAAGGCTTAAAAAGGCAGTGATAGTGTCATGCTTAAGTGTTCTCACACTGGAATCCCATAGCTTGGGTTTAAGTGCACCTCTGCACCTTGGGCAGGTCATGTAACATCTTTATCTGCCAAGTGGAGATAATAGTGCCAACCTCTCAGAGTTGTTGTGAGACTTACATAAAGTACTGTGTGGAATGCACAGAGTGCATACATAGTTCCTAATGCATAATAAATGTTACCATGGTGATGATGGGAAGAAATCAAGTCTTCACACACAATGTCCCATTCAGGCAAAATCTTTGTCTAGATAGACATCTGACATAGCTATGCATAGTTATGATTTTTTAAATTTGGTTCAAAATTATTAGCTAACTTTCATTCTAACCACAGATAATAAGAACAACTAAAAACCCTCAATCTAACACTGCTGTCTTCCTCGGTCTGATAAAAAGTCAAAGCAGTAAGAATGTAAAGCCTAACTATCTTCACGCTGTCTTTTGATGACTTCATTTTAGCAGATTTGATCCAACCGTGGGTAGAGAAGCAAGCCGCCAAGCAGGCAAGCTTATTTCCATTAACTTGGCACCACAAAACGTGTTGAACAAGGGCACTATTATCTTTTAGGTAATAGGTGGTAGCTGGGGTATTCAGCTGTTCCGGGCAGGATTTCAGATTTCCATTCTTCACTGCTTTGGGCAATACACTTGTATCATAAAGCGATCAATAATAATTAGGTGTCTGGAATGAAATACAGTACACCATTATGCTTCCTACATCTGGAAGGAGAAACCCACTTAACTAGCTCTAAATCAATGAATTTTCTTTTTATTCCCAGGGGAAGTGTTAAAGGCAGCAGAGAACAGGGTGGAAATGTGAATTGTGGATATGAGCGCAATCACAAAAAAATTAGATGTTGCGATACACCCTCGTACAAGTAATAGAAGCAAGCCCCAGAGCATCGAGTGTGTGTCTAACATCAACATGTTCATCGAATGGCATTCTCTCTCACCACAGGGTCACCTGTTTTACATTTAATGAAAAAATCTGCCCTAATAGGTGATATATAGGTGAAAGGACAAAGCGAAGGTTGTACGTGGGGCTTAACATAGTTTATTTTTCAGATCTTAGTTTAAGCAAGTCATGCATTCCCTTAACAGGGGACCAATAAAGGGAGAAGGAATTATTTCTTTTGCACTCCATCGTCCTCAGAAAAGACAACAGATGTTTATTCTGTTCAAATTTGATTTGAGGTTCCCGGTGCAGATTGGTGCAGAGACAGAAAATGGAATCTGTAGGTTGTGACATAAATTCTCCTCGGTGCACTCCCAAGAATGTGCAGCCTGGTCCTTGCAAAACTCTCTTTCCTCATTTGCTTCTGACTTGTCACTTTTCGGGTGGTCTTCAAGGATAGTCAGTCCTGTTTTCCAAATTCAGTAATCCTTCTGTGAAATTATTCACCTCCGAAGCTTCCTGCTGGCTTTCTTCCCGCAATACTTCATTTCCATCTTACTGTCTGGAGACTTGGAGAGAGATTAAGCAAGTGTCAAGAGCGACCCTTCTACACTCTTGTCTGACCTATTTGAAGAAATGACCAGGAAAAGACTTATTGTGGCATTTATTGCTCATAACCACTGTTTCTTTCATTAACGGCAGTTTACTGGCCAGCTGCATGATTTTATTACGTGATGGCTGTTTTATTCCCCCTCAGAAACTATTGCAACAGTACAAAGAAGCAGGGCTAGTAAGACTGTTGTTCAAATTTTTGATATTTGGGAAATAAAACATAAATTGAGAAAATGGGTTAAGCACCAATATGCAGTTTTACAGTCGGTTATAAAGTGAACACCATGTAACCACTGCCCAAGTCAAAAACATAAAATATTGCCAGCACCTGGATGCCTCTTAATGTGCTTTGCTAATTTCTCCTCCCCACCAGAGGTGGCCACTGTCCTGATATTGTAATCGTAGCCTTTCCTTTCTTTGTAGTTCTTAAGCTTAGAGATACATTTCTCTAAACTATATATTGAGCTTTTCCGGTTTTTGAACTTTATATAAATGGAATAATAGTATATGTGTTCTTTTGCCTTGTATTTTTTCACTCAGCATGACTCGTAAGATTCATTCATGTGTTTACTGGTTTCTTTTGAAAATTTGCAAACATAACGGAGGTTGAGAGAATTGTATAATAACTATATATTCTATAATTGCATAGCCGTCATATAACTAAGATCCTCCTATATCTATTGCTTTTTCTTTCTGAAGTGTTTTAATGTAAAGTACAGACATCTGTAATCACACATCTCCAAAAAATAAGGAAATTGTTCTGTATAATCCAAGACCATTATCATATGTAGCAAAACTAATTAAAATTCCCTTATGGGATCCAATACCCAGTTTATATTCATATTTACCTAGCTGACCCCAAAATGCTTTAGCAGTTGGTTTGTTCAAACCAAGATCCAATCAAAATTCATGAAGAATGCACTTTTGACAGCATGCTGAAAATGAGGCTGTTCCCCTTCCTTTTTCACATATACCGACTCAGTTAACAGAGCTCGCATAGGACCTGGCTGCAGGTACTTATCCCATGGTCAAGAGGAAAACAAGTAGCCTCCTGTGTTAATGACATGGTCTGCCTCATACTCTATCACTCCAGGAGAAAGTATGCTCTCTGAATTACTGTCAGAAGACAAGCCTAATATAAATGAAATCAAAACCAAAGTTGTCATCTTGGGGAGATACTCTGTAGGGCTGGGTTGCTTAAGGTTCAGCAAGTCTATAGTTTTATTTATTAGGGGAATGCACATGAGGGCCAGCCCAGCCAAGGGAGCTCATCAGAACACAGGTCTCTACTGACTGAAGTTTCTACAAAGACCACAGGAGTGCAGGGAGATAGATGTTGGTCATTCTGCTCCATTAGGATCTTCCAGGTCAGTCATGTCTTCCTTGCTTGATATTGCTGGACTTAGGTTTTCGGTTGTGTTTGTTTCAAATGTTTACTAGAAAGCTCTTGATGAAAGAGCATGGCCCCTGCTGAATGAGTCGACCTCCCTGGTGCCTTTTTACAACAGAACACCTCATTTGCTTTCTGCAATCTGGTATTTAGATCAGCATCTCCCAGAAGCTTTTTCTCAGAGTACTAGTCCTGTGGTACTCCATAAAAGGGTCATATTGTCCAAGGAACTGGGGAGAAACACTGGGTTAAACTGAGTTACACTGCTTTCTTTATTCCAAATCTTCTTGGGGCCTTCCGTGTGCTAATGAACATAGTGATTCTCTAGAGGTACATGGCATTTTCCAAAATTATTTGTGCTCACAACCCTTTGCTCAGAATATCTCTGTGGGTTACTTACTATTCTGCAAAAACAGACTCTAGAAGAGTGCTGATGTAGATTACTTGGATATAATTGCAAATCATAGTAAATAAACATTCTCATCTCCTACCTCATGGGCCATGAAGAGTTGATCCAAGCTCATTATATAGCTTTACATAAGTACAGTGGTTGGAAATAAGGAATTTTGTTCACATGGACTCTGCTAAAGTTCCTACTGTGATCATGCGGAAGGGGCTAACATAAGAGCAGAGATCAGGACCTATGCTTATTATCTTACAACAAAGACAGTGAGCCCTCAGACGTCAAGCTTGTCCAACCCGCAGCCTCTAGGCCACAAGCAGCCCAGGACAGCTTGGAATGCAGCCCAACACAAATTCGTAAACTTTCTTTAAACATTGTGAGTTTTTTTGGTGATTTTTGTGTAGCTCATCAACTATTTTTAGTGTTAGTATATTTTATGTGTGGCCCAAGACAATACTTCTAATGTGGCCCAGGGAAGGAAAAAGATTGGACATCCCTGATTTCAATGGACGTTCCACATGGTTTGGATTTTTAGAGGGGAAAAAAGTTCCGAAGTGAACCGCCTCTCTCTGCTTTTGAGGATCACTTGGCCTTAGTTGACAAATATAAAAAGAATTTTCTGGCTGGGCACAGTGGCTCACACCTGTAATCCCAACAGTTTGGAAGGCCGGCACAGGAGGATTGCTGGAACCCAGGAGTTCAAGACCAGCCTGGGCAACATGGTGAAACCTTGTCTCTACAAAAAATACGAAAGTTAGCCGGGTGTGGTGCCGCACTCGTGTAGTCCCAGCTACTTGGGGGGCTGAGGTGGTAAGATCGCTTAAGCCTGGCAGGTGGAGTTTGCAGTGAGCCAACATTGCACCACTGCACTCCAGCCTTGGCAACAGAGTGAGACTCTGTCTCAGAAAAAAATAATAGTTAAAAATGTTCTTTCTTTATGAATTAGTGATTTGAAAAAGCTTTCCTTGGATTACCAAGTAATTGAAAACCTTTTCTAGTAATAACTGGTTTACTGGCAATATATTTAGGGATTCTTGGTACCTAAATATAGGTAAGAGCACCAATATGTAGTGCTCTACAAATTGCCTACAGATTAATGTGACTTTTCCTTGAATATGTTTACCATATCATGTTGTCTAAAATTAGGCATTCAGAGTTGGATTCTTTTTTCTTTTTTACATTCCTTTCCATTTTCAACATATCATTCGATGGACAGCCTTGTTTATTTTCTCATTAACTTCCTTGTGAAATGAAAGATCAACTGATATTTGCCACCTGGTCTTTTGAAATGGAAGACCACTAGGTTTTTCTCATTGCTCCACTTTCTCCTCTTTGATATATTGTTTATGTAAACTTAATTTTGAAGCATCTCTTTATCTTAAAAAAATAAAAAGCATTTTCTCTTGAGATAGCATAAATGTGGATTGATTGTTTCATTTGGAATTGTTCTGTTGTTGCATCATACTGATATGTGGGTTGATTGTTTTGAGTCATTCTAGGCTGCAGTTATTGTATCCTATGAATAATTCTCATTAGTCATGAAGCCAGATGGGAAGTGAAGGCATGTTCTAGATTCTGGAGTCTCATTTCATTTGTCACTTGTAGATTTCTAGCCTAGGAAGTTCCTTTCACTGGAGTTGTAAGATCTATTAAAGATAAAAGCTGTAGATTTTACTTGCAAGTAAACTACTCAGCAGTAAGCTACCACAAATTTCATCATTTCTCAATTGCTTTTCCCCCTTCAACTTTCTATTGCCTCAGAATGTAATTTAAAGGCAGTTGAGCAGAGAATTCAACAGAGATAGATTATCCTGAGAGAAATCTAAATCGGCCTTTGCTCTGGTCATCTGAGCAGGACCATATGACTTGTTCCAACATCAATATTGCTTTTTCTCCAACTTCCTCATCTTTTTTTTTTAATAAAAAAAAAACAATACTTAAAAGTTATGGAACATAAGAGTTTCTTTCTTCCATCAGTACTGGGAGCATGTATAAAATACCCGGCCCAGAAATTGTACATCTAGCTGTATATTCTAGAAAAAATATTATGCATGTATACATGGGTGCCTGAACAAGTATGATCACAGTAGCGATGTTTGTATGCCACATTGTGGGAACAATTTAACTTGCCTTCAGCTACAGGCTGGTTAAATAAATCACAGTACGTACATCCTATGAATGTGGCATGCAGTGCTCAAAAAAAAATGAGGTGGGAAGAGCTCTGGAAACACTTGATAATTTAGAGGAAGAAAAGGACCTGTAGAAGAATATGCATAGAATGATTCACTTACGTTTTTAAAATGGTATTTGTATATAGTGTGGGAAGATCTGAGTGTTGTAGGGGAGAGGCAGGGAAAAGATGGAGGCAGTAGTGGATTTGGTGAGTTGGGCTACGGAGGGAGAGATAGTGAAAAGGACTGTTTTCTCTTTAATCTTGAATTTTTTATGGTAAAATATTTTCATGTATTTTTATAAATAAGTGTGTGTGTGTGTGTGTGTGTGTGTGTGTGTGTGTGTGTAAAATTTTTTAATGCCCTACTTTTAACAAATTCATCTAAACTAAGTATTCCACCAAGGAGAATGAGCCTGTTCAAGATGCTTATTTTACATTCATCGGTGTCACACTGGGCACAATGGTTCACACTTGTAATCCCAGCACTCTGGGAGGCAGAGGTGGGTGGATCACCTAGGTCAGGAGTTCAAGACCAGCCTGGCCAACATGGTGAAAACCTGTCTCTGCTAAAAAAAATACAAAAGATTAGCCAGGTGTGCTGGCAGGCCCCTGTAGTCCCAGCTACTTGGGAGGCTGAGGCAGGAGAAGTGCTTAAACCCAGGAGGGAGAGGTGGCAATGAGTCAAAATCGAGGCATTGCACTCCAGCTTGAGTGACAGCTCAAGACTCCATCTCAAAAAAGAAAATAAAAAAGATTGATCAGTGTCAGTGTCAACAAGGCATAGGATTCCCTGGTTCATCACATGTGGAGATGGAGACTGGGAAAATACATTAAGGAGGTATCATAGCTTTCAGTAAATGCAGCGTAGACTGACATGGTGGCTCAGAAGAAGAGTGTACAAAAATGACTAAACTAGAACTACTGTCACTATTAGTAGAGGTGGTCTTTGGTCTTTTATCCCCAGACTCCTCATTTCTAAAGTACTGGTTCACAGGCAGACATTTCAGAACAACAGAGTGGAACAGAAACCTGGGAGAATGTTCCTAGTTTTCCTGTTTTTTCCTTCCTTTACAAACCAGTGCAAAGATCAGTGTGTTTTAAAGTGGAGATTTGATTATTTTTGAGGTATGGTGAGTCCAACAGATAAGAAGACAGCTGCTATTGAGAAGATTGTTTTGCTCTCAAATCCCAGGAGCAAGCGGCATGCCACCCAAGCAGGGCCACACGGGGGAGGTATGGGAGGAAAATGTGGGCATGAGCCTTCTTGTGATTTCCATGGAAAGGAACAGGCAAGACAGAATAAGCAGTCTTAGCATGGGCTAGTGGGAATACTTTCAGTGGGCTCTGTCACATAGGGGCAGTCTCTAGTCGTCTAGTGCCTGGCCCTGGGGTGCTGAGGACAGGTGCACAGTGGCTGGGAGCATAGTAGCTCATTAAAGGAGCTGGTCAGGACTGTGGGCTCTGAATTGATTCACTGGGATATGAAAGGTACGTTCAAGATATTCCATTCATTATGTCTGGGAATCAGCCAGCCGTAGAAGAGGCAGTCCATCCAGGGTCAGCGAGGCCCCGAGATGTCGAAGCATCAATAATACAGAATAAAAGCGCACAGGAAATACACAGTGGTAAAGATGCAAGAATAGCCGTGCCTTTTGAGGTTTCATGCCTACTTTTTATATTAAGGCAGAGTTTGAAGGCAAGTTTAGAGAGCCTTCCTTGGACATACCAACCTTTGAATACAGTTTCTTGGGACCATTTTTGGCTATGTTTGCCACTGCCATTGAGAAATTGTTCTCCCACTAATATTTCAGGCAAGAGAGGGGTATGTAAAACCTTTATACACACACACACACACACACACACACACACACACACACACACATATGTTTGGGTCTTTTCAGCTAACTTTGTTGGTCTATAAAAGCCAAACACAATTTGCTTTTTTCCTTTCTCTCTTCAGGCTCTCTCATATGTTGGTTCTGAATTGCAGACTAGATGTTTCTGGAAAAGTCTTTGCACCTTTGCTGGTTTATGTGGTTTTGTTTTGGTGTTTCAGTTGCCAGCATCACATTGTAATGCCTCTGATAGTTTTCTGCATTTACTGCAGGCTAGAAATTTGGTTGTTTTCTAAAGATCAGGGAGTTGCACTGGCCACTTTCTGAGCTGCATATTCATTCAGGGGAGAACCAGATTCCTGCTTTTTCTATTTTGGTTCTACTGATCAATTAGGTGTTAGAAGTTTAAAACATTGCTGAAAAGAAATTTTCCTTTATATGCTATGTTTCTAATTTTTAAATTTTAATATTGGCTTCCTAGCTTTCTGTGGCCTAAACTTTATTAATTTCTTAATTGTCTGCTTAGATTTACTATTTTCATTTTTTTAACTAATGCGTTTGCTATTACAGGCATTTTTCCTTAACTTTATTAAGGTTTAATTTATATACTAAAAAAGGAACCCATTGTAAGTGTACAACTCAATGATTTCAATGAATTTAAAGAGTTGTGCAGCCATCACCATAATCCGGTTTTATAACCAAACATTTTATACCAAAGCATCCCCTTGTGTGGACACTTGGCTTTTATACTGCTCTGTATTTTCTTTTATTTTGTTTTATTTTTTGAGGTGGATTCTCACTCTGTTGCCCAGGCTGGTGTGCAGTGTTGCAATCTCAGCTCACTGCAACCTCCACCTCCCGGGTTTAAGCAATTCTCCTGCCTCAGCCTCCTGAGTAACTGGGATTACAGGCCACCATGCCTGGCTAATTTTTATACTTTTAGTAGAGACGGGGTTTCACCATGCTGGCCAGGCTGGTCTTGAACTCCTGACCTCAAGTGAGGCCCACTTTGGCCTCCCAAAGTGCTAAGATTACAGGTATGAGACACCACGCCTGGCTTGTCCTGTATTTTAATAACTGTATAATATTAGAGTGATCCTTGGCTTTTAGAATAGATTTTCTTGTTTTAAAGTAAGTCCTCTGTCTTTATTCTTCTTTCATATAAAAATAATATCTGCTCTCATGCTTTTCCCGCACCTCTGGCAATACAGGTTTTTGCTTAAAGGGATGGATCGCTTTGTTCTGTTCACTTTCATTTTCTGCCTCCCAGACACCAAACACTCCCAGGCAGTCAGCTCCCCCTCACACCTCGGTTCACGTTAGCTGATTTATCTTATCCCTCCCATGTGTCGGGCTGATGCACTGCACATCACACCTTCTCTCTTTCCCAGTGCCTCCCTCCTCCTCTTCTAAATTATTTAACTTTTCATAATTTCTTCTTTTTTCTTCCTTTTTCATGTTTGTTCTACCCAAAGTCAAAATTATCGAGGAAGGAGGTGAGACCATACCCCTGGTTAGTGAAAAGGAAACCATTGTATTTTCTTCTTTCCCCCTATTAACCCCATTTCCCCTGGTGTTTTATGGGTCAGTCATATTCCAGGTCCAGTGGTTGTCCCTTTGCACTAAACAGCCTACAGTATTTTACTTCCTGGAGCAGTGATAAGCTTGTCCTAGTATAGAAGTTAAAGCAACTCCATCTTGGATGCTAATCCTCCATGCTGGCTTTTGATTAACCCCAGGTCTTAGAAGCCCTCTGAGATTTCCAGTGTGTCTGCTGTTCTTTGTGCAAGAGCATGTACTTACCATAAGTGCTGCACTTAGGTTAAAGCAACCTTGATATTACCAGGCTTTGGTTGTCCTAAACTCTCTTTTCAACCATGTAGACCCTTTCTGTATGGTATATAAGCCCTGGGTCTGGAAGAAGAATGGCCTGGGGATCCACTATCTCATCTCACCACTGCCCAAGACACAGTCATGGCTTCTGTTCATGAATTCCTACTATAAATTCAGAAGCTGAATTTGTCAGCCTCTCTTTGTCCTCTCAGCTTCCTCAGAGGTCAGGGGAAGGTTTGCATATGTCAGCCTGCTGCAGAACAGTTTGACCTCACTTAAACTTAGCCCTGACTTTGGAAGAGCTGCTAAAAGTAAGACCAGAAGAGAGGCATTGTGCATACCTTAAGAGAGATGGTAAGAAGTGAAGAGTTTCTTACAAGGAAGAACCTCCTGAGAATAAAGTGGAATTATGTCACTTTACCTTGACTTTCAACCCCAAGTAAACTAACAATCAGATTGCCTTCGGTGTTTAGAGCCTTGCTGTTTTCATATGCATTATAATCATTCTCACAACGATATGACAGCGTGGAGAAAAAGGAAGGACTATTAAAATTTCTTTCTGCCCTTCCACTTACTGCTGTGGGCATGGGACTCTGAACAAGTTCATTTTGCTGGGCCTCAGGTACCTCATTGTGAAATGGGAATGATTGTGGGTAAGATTAAGCGAAGTAACATAATTTTTCATCCTTCTCAAAATGATGTGTGCATTCGCCATGGGCTCAGGGTTCTATAACAGGAATGGACAAAGCCGTAGAAGAAATAAGCCATCTCTTTCCAGCATGTCACTTTAACTTGGAAATTGGTGGTGATGGAGCAGGAGTATTTTCTTAGGTAAATTAAAGCAGATATGTTATGGTATTTGTACATTTCCTTTTAAAGAAAACTTAGTACATTAGAGAAATGGCATGCTTGGCATGGGCAATTTTGAGTCCTACCCTTGGAGCCCCTAGTATTCTTATTTTGCTGTAAGGAATGTTTCCATGGAAAAGTTTGAGAAGCACTGGTGTGTGAAAGCATCTGGCATCGTCTCTGCCACGTAACACATTCTCATTTAACTTCTCATGTCTGTTTATAAAGTATCCAACTGCATGTCCCTAGCACATGCTTGGTAACAGCTCCTCTTGGATGTGGCTAGCATTGAACTCGACATGCACCCTCCACCCCCTCCCCGATTCTCATCCCATATTCCCTGCCTTGTCATGGACAGCACTGTCCATGGAGTTATGCAGATCAGGAACCAGGGCATCCTCCCTGGCCTGTGTCTTTCCTGCATATCACTGTCCAACCTTTAACATGTAGTTGTGCCTACATAGCCACCTTCACATGTCTTGGGTGCATCTTTTGTCACTGTCGCCAGCATCTTAGTCTCAGCTGCCATCATCCCCAGCCTGGATGCCTGTCATCACCTAGTCATTGGCCTCTTTCCCATCCATTCTCTATACTAACGTGAATGTTCCTCTTTCATATCCTCAGAGCTGACCATTTCTTCCCATTGCTGTTAGAATAACATGGTCTATGAGGTCGTTCATGGCCCAGCCTCCTACCCCATCTCAGACATTCTCCACATGATGCTCACAGCTGCATCCACACCAGCTTTCTATCTGTTCCTTCCTGGCACCATGATTTCTCCATCTGGAGCACGCTGCTCTATCTGGAGCATTTCCCTCGGTCCCTACTCAGCCCCCCTCAGCTCAAAGATCTCTTCTTCAGAGAAGCCTTTTCCAACACCTTACTCAGGGACAATATTTATCATATTCTCTGATAGGAACTTGTCCCTTTCCTTAAGGAGGACTTATCTCAGTTTGTGATCACACATGAAGTCATGTCATTTGATGATGGTCTGAATGTCACATGAGTCTGTAAACTCTGACAGCAGCGGCTGTCTCTTTGGCCACCATTATCTCCAGCCCCAGTCGGTGCCTTTGACCATGGACAGCGGGTTCACAGTTGTTGAGTGACAGCTGATGTCCAGATGGCTGAGTGCTTAGCCTGAGAACATTCACAGGGCTCCTAATAGCTGGGGGCCTTGGACCTCCAGGACCAGGGTTCTGCTCACCTCATTGCACATCTTCCTTACAGTGCTATAGACCAAGTCTGTCCACTTTCGTCTGTGGTTTAGAAAAGCACCTGGAAAACTCATTTTGTTTAGGAGACATCTGCTTTATTTATGTGGTTAAGTATAGAAGGGGAAAGCATCTCTTTACATTCAGGTGGCTTTATGTCACGAAAATATCTATAACCCCATACTTAAAAACTTCCTGCTTCACCTTACCTATCCAGTTTTCTCCCACTGTGCTACTTAGCAGATCTTTTCCTTTCTCTTTTTCTTTTTTCCTTCTTACTTTTTTTTTTTTATTGAGTCAGTCTCACTGGGTCACCCAGGCTGAAGTGCAATGGTGCGATCTCTCTGACTGCAACCTCCACCTCCCAGGTTCAAACGATTCCCCTGTCTCAGCCTCCGGAATAGCTGGGACTACAGGCATGTCCCACCACACCCGACTAATTTTTGTATTTTTTGTAGAGACAGGGTTTCACTATGTTGACCAGGTTGGTCTTGAACCCCTGACTTCAAATGATCTGCCTGCCTCAGCCTCCCAAAGTGCTGGGATGACAGCGTGAGCCACCACGTCCAGCTGTTTAGCAGATCCTTTCAAATCAGGCTGAACTTTCTAACCTAACTGCATCCCCTATCCCTTTTCCAGTCCTTCCCCAAGTTCTCTTCTGCTCAGAGGACATCTTTCTGCCTTTCTGCCACCATATCATGTCATCTGGTATGGCTCATAAAACTCCTGAACCCCCAAACAAACTGTTACTATGTTTCCTACACCCAGCTTTCCCCCTTGTCCTCCTATCCAGCCCTCCTACCCTCACTTCTGTGGGCACAGATTTATGTCTCTATTTTAGGATTAATGTGTTCTGATACTCAGCTCTATGTGAGTGCATCCTAACCTAACATTTATTTTTCTCCCTCATACCACTTAATTCATTATAATTTAAGAGAGGGAGCTAGAACATAACATTTTTAAAATAGTAAGTTCCAAAATATATAATTAGTGGTTCTCAGCCAAGCCATGCCTGAGAATAACCCAGAGAGCTGCTTTTTTTTTTAATCACAATGGAGATGTCCTAGTCCCACCCTGGACCTATGAAATTGGAATGGCTGGGCTGAGTCATCAGTGTTTTCCCGGTGTGGCAAAGTGACTTGCTTAAGGTTACTTGACTCATGTCCCATAGCTAGAGGGTGACAGAGTTTCTAGTTCTTATTCATACTCTTTGGACTACATTCTGTTGAGGGCAGTGTGTGTTTAATTAATCTCTATCTGAATTTGTCTGCATGAAATAGTTTTCTTATTTTATAGCTAATGATTTCCCCCGAATATGTTTCCAAAGACTGTGGAGGTTGAGTCAGTGTGTACCAGAGACTGCATCAGCTGTTGGAATAGCCTGCCTTCCTTCCCAGGTTCACCATGTCCCTCCTTCAAGCCACAGACCTGCCTCTTATGCAGCCCCTCACTTCCCCACTCCTGGGCTGTTTCTACTTGATTTGCCCCTCAGCGTGCCCACCGTTCCCTCTTTCCTCCTCCAGCCCCACCACCGTCTTCCCAAGCACTTGACCTAGGTGCATGGCTGGGCCATGGCAGAGACACACTGGGTAACTGAATAGTTCCTTCTCCACTTGGCTGCTCCTGCCTGGAGCCTAAGAGAAAAAGACAGTAGAGGGCTGTGCCATGGAAGCCACCCCTACCCTTAGACAGTATGGCCCCCAGACCCTGGGAGGCCACACCAGAGAGCTTCTCTGAAGATATTTTCACATTGCTTTTAAAAATAGTTGGGAAGCAATGAAATCGTCAGTGAGGCGTGATGTCTATGGACTGGATCACTGAAACAGCGGTCCCTCCTCGGAGGAAGTGCCGTGCTCAAAAAAGTGCAGTAAGACTTTCATCTGAGCTGGCATTTCTGGCATTCAATCCCAGTTCCTTTACTCAATAGCCGTGTGCTTCTGACAAGTTATTGAGCTTTCCTGTGCTACAGGTTCAGCCATAAATTGGGGTTCAATTAATTAAGAAATGCCTACCTCTCATACGTGGTAATTGGAAGATTATTTGGAAGTTTAAATGATATAATCTGATTAAAAGGTTTATTATGATAGTATCAAAACATATTAACTTATGCCTCTTCAGCTCACAT
Source organism: Callithrix jacchus (assembly GCF_049354715.1). NCBI lineage: Eukaryota > Metazoa > Chordata > Mammalia > Primates > Cebidae > Callithrix > Callithrix jacchus. The sequence goes on along the minus strand of NC_133505.1, from coordinate 17,557,481 downwards.
TAGCAAAGCAGTTTACATTGTGCCTTACACAGTGTACGTTACACTGTGTGATATAACATTGCCTGTACATTGCATTGCCATATTTAACATGGGATCCTTTAGAAGACAGCTTCTTTACCTACTCACTTCTGCCTCTGTCTTTTGTTTCTAGCCCTGGAAAGGAAAATATCTATGAGGCAAAGCAGAGAAGAGCTGATAAAGCGAGGAGTCCTTAAGGAAATCTATGATAAAGGTAAGGAAGATCGGTCTGCCCTCCCTAGGCCAAAGAGTCACATGTGGAATCTGCGTGCATATTGCTTGGAGTTGCATTTCGTTTTGCACTCCACCATATATCAGGATTTAAACCATTGAAACTCCAGACGGTTCTGGAGAGAAAAGAGAACGTAGCAGACAGTGCTGAAGCTGTCAGGATTATATGAGATGAGGGAAACAAAACTCCCCTTTTCTCAGCATCAAAATCAAACCACAGGAGGCTAAGCAAAATGCTGAGGCTGCAGGAATGATGCAGGCATGGGCTGAGTCCGTAGGTGCGCAGACACACCCGGCCAGGGTGGAGTCAACTGTTTAGGCCTTTTCAGCCACTAGGGATTCCCAAGGCAAGTGGGAGAAATCCATACTCATCTAGGATTTCCTTAACATGTTTTTTTTTTTGTGGTCCATCTCCCTATAGTAGAATAAATTGAAGGAGATAAATTTGTGATATGTAACCATATCACATATATATATATTTAAAATATATATTTAAGATATTTTAAATGAATATTACAGTGTTTCAAATGCTTTATGACATTCCACAGATATTTGCCAGTGAATACCATCTGTCCTTTGCTTATCAGATTATTGTCTTTAAATATGAATGTAGGCAGTAGTCTACATGGCATATCAAGTATCCTGCACTCTTCTAAGAGCATATGTATACATATATATATATATTAAAAAGCAAGATCCTGTCTCAAAAAATATATATAAGCATATATTTTAATATATATAAACATATATTTTTAATATATATATTATATACATATTTTTAATATATGTGCTTATATATTTTTTTTGAGACAGAGTCTTGCTCTGTTGCCCAGGCTGGAGTGCAGTGGTGCGATCACAGCTCACTACAGCCTTGACCTCCCAGACTCAAGGGATCCTCTCGCCTTGGCCTCCTGAGCAGCTGAGACCACAGGTGTACATCACCACACCTAGCTAATTTTTATATTTTTGTACAAAAAGGTTCTCACTACATTGCCCAGGCTGGTCTCAAACTCCTGGGCTCAAGTGATCTTCCCACTTCAGCCTCCCAAAGTGCTGGGATTGTAGGCGTGAGCCACCATGGCCGGCCTTTGCTTCTTTAAATTAAACTTGCATGTATGGCCTTCTCTTCTTCTTCCCCCCTCCTCTCTCTCTCCTCTCTCAGTCTGAAGACCACTCTCCCGCTGTTAGTGCTTTAAGTGAAATACCCCAGACTGTCACTTCCAATCTTGCTACACTCATCAACAGTGATCGTCTATGTCAGGTTTTCTTATTGATTCAGGCAGGTGTTATCTGGCTGGCCAGATGATTAAATCACATAACATTCTACTTTAAGGATCCAACCTGATAGTCAAAGTGCTGCTGTAATCTGCCAATCAGTTCGTTCACCGTGTTTCTGTGGGTCTTCCACGTGCCTCGTGTGTTCTAATGCAAGGCAGGCTGTATTTCTGGGTTCTAACAATCTTTCAGATTTCACTGTTCTGGGGGTTGCTTCTTACTCCTCTGGTGCATCTGACTTTCTCCATTCCTGTCACGGGCCTTCCCCGTGGTACTTGTGTGGTATCTTCTCTTAGTGCAATTACTAGCCTGAAATACAAGTGGAAAGAGGCCTAGCTCTTGTGCTGCCCTGGTGGCAAGGTGTAATGGAGGCAGAATGTGAAGGTGCACGATTCCAAACCACGTTCTGTCAGTATCAGAGCTTCCTGGGGCCAAGCAAGCTGGATGGTAAGCCATTTATTCATCGACTTCCGTGTACGTTCATACCAAAATACCCCTTTTTTGGTGCACTAAGGTCTCCAGGAGAAAAGAATCCCCTTTTGTTGCTTTTCTTCAATGTCTTGCTTCCTGTGTGAGTCCCCAACCCTCCCTTTTTGCTTTTCGTTTGTTTTTGAGATGGAGCCTCCCTCTGTTGCCCCAGCTGGAGTGCAGTGGTGCAATCTCGGCTTATCACAACTTCCACCTCCCAGGTTCAAGTGATTCTCCTGCCCCAATCTCCTGAGTAGTTGGGACCGCAGGCGTGTGCCATCACTCCTGGCTACTTTTTGTTTTGTTCTGTTTTTCAGTAGACACAGGGTTTCACCTTGTTGGCCAGGCTGGTCTCAAACTCCTGACCTCAAGTGATCCACCTGCCTTAGCCTCCCGAAGTGCTGAGATTACAGGGGTGAGCCACTGCACCCAGCCCATCCCTTGTTCTGACTTTAAATCTCCATGCTTTATCATAAGTTCCTTTCGCCATATTCACCCCCCAGGAGAGATGGAAAATGTCTAATAAAAATATAATATTATGTGATAAGCACCCAAGTGCTTAAATAAATATTATTGTTACAGCTAAAACTTGTTCACATCCAGTTAAACAGTCCCTCTTCTCCCTCAGGAATATTCCGAAGTAGAGGGTACGTCCACTGTAGCATTTATTATTTCCATTACATCTAATAACTGGGTTAAGAGTTGCCTAAGTGAATGCCTGACTTAATAAAAAGAAGTCACAGACTGTGGGAGCAAAAGCCTCATTTTATAGGGAAAGAAACAGAGGGTCCCTGAGGCTGGAGGTTCCCTGAGCCTGCTCTCAAGGAACTCCTGACTGCTGGTACGCCAAGGCCACACCAACAGTCTGCAGTTTCCCGAGAGCAGGCGATGTGCCTCTGTCACACTAGCATCTTTCTCCATTGGCATACATGGAGCTAACTCAGGACTTGCACTCAATAAGTGGCTCACGCCTGTAATCCCAGCACTTTGGGAGGCCAAGATGGGTGGATCACTTGAGGTCAGAAGTTCGAGACCAGCCTGGCCAACGTGGTGACACTCCATCTCTACTAAAAATACAAAAATTAGTCAGGCATGGTGGCTGTAGCCCCAGCTACTCAGGAGCCTGAGGCAGGAGAATCACTTGAACGTAGGAGGTGGAGGTTGCAGTGAGCCAAGATGGCACATTGTACTCTGGCCTGGGCAACAGAGCAAGACTCTCAAAAAATAAAATAAATAAATAAAAGCCAGGCACAATGGCTCATGCTGTAATCCCAGCACTTTGGGAGGCTGAGGCAGGGGTGGATCACTTGAGGCTGAGACTTCGAAACCAACCTGACCAACATGGAGAAACCCCATCTCTACTAAAAATACAAAATTAGCTGGACATGGTGGCACATGCCTACAATCACAGCTACTTGGGAGGCTGAGGCAAGAGAATCACTTGAATCCTCGTGACAGAGGTTGCGGTGAGCACTGCATCCTAGGCAACAAGAGTGAAACTCCATCTCAAAAAATAAAAATAGATAGTTAGATAGTTGCAGAGGGAAGGACCAGTCTAGTCCCCGCCTCTCACCTGTCACCACAACCTCCTGTTTTACGTTGATTCTTGAACTGCTGTCTGCTCTTTCTGTTGTTTGTTGATTGACTTTCCTCAGTAGCACATAAACTATAGGAGAGCAGAGGCTTCAGAGGCTGGGATTCCCCAAGCCCCAAATCATGTCTGATGTAGTTGAGATGCAAAAAATGTTTCCTGTTTGGATGATGGGAAGAGGAGAAGAGAAGGGCTAAAACGAAAACTTCATTGCACATAATAGTGTGTAGGTTTGTGTTTTCTGTGGGATTTTCTGATAAAAGCATTCATTTTCTATCACTGTGGATATTAATCTCATTGCCTCGTATTATAGTCTATCTACTGTCAGGAGCATGAGCCCTGGAATCAGATTCTATTCTAGTCCCACTGTTGACTAGTTGTGCAACTTTAGTCAAGTTGCTTAACTTCTCTGTCCTCCTCTTTCTTTATCTGAAAGTATGGGTGATGTTGTGATGAGGTACAGCAGATGGCACCTATGAAATACAACGGTGACTTTATAGCAACCTATAAATTCCCTCAATCAGGGTTACTGTGCTGTGACTATTAATGTCATCATCATCGTCATTGTCCTTTATATTTTTCTCACTCTTTATGTGCCTTACCCTGGGTGACCCCATCAACAGGCCCAAGAATTCAGAAGGGTGAACATCACTGTTCCCTTTTGTCTGAGGATTAAAAAGGTACAAAGATCTATGACCTCCTCAGAATGGCCTTAGTGTCCTCTGAGCCTCTAAGCAAGTCTTTTCCTGTCATTTGTTCTTTCCTTTCTATAACATCATTCTTCTTGCAGTATATGAGAATCTGGTGGGTAAACGAAATAAAATTTTATTGCCGCAACCTGATGAACAGCAAATGGCAAAGAGACTGTTTTTTCAGGTTGTTCATTTCAAGGATAAATCTCATAGGTTTGGAGCAATCATTCCCTATTGCCTGGCTGGTAATTCCTCATTTTGCACCACTCCCTTGTGTTAGTGAGTTACCGGCAGCAAAATCGTTTCCACCAGAGATGCATGGACCCTGACAGCTGCCGAGTTGATTTGTAATGACTATGTCAGCCCGTCCCCCCGCATGCAGCCTCCAGGCCCCGCCTCTGTTTGTACTGCAGTTATGCTGTGTGTGTGCACCATACTACTAATGTGGTGGAAAATAATTTGTTCTCTTTAGTAGGTAAGATTTTTCTCTTCCACTGCTTTTTACATTATTGATTTTGCGTGATAATGCCCCGCTTGTTCATATAAACCATGAAAATCAACTGTAGTGATTTGAGAGTCATAATTATTTGGGCAGGGTACACATAGAATTAATGAGGTTTTATGACTCTGACAGTTCTCAGAATTCTTTCCATTTTTGTTGTTGTTGTTGTTGTTGTTGTTGTTGGGTTAAAATCCCAAACTGGACAATGAATTTAATTCAGGCAAAATGAGAGCTTGGGTCTAAGAGAAATAATCTCAAATGTCTGTTGAACTAGCGCAGAGATTCCTCATTGAACAGAGTGTGAAAGACAAGAGCATAGTTATTCAACAGCTTTTGTTTAGGAGGGGGGCTTGGCTTCCATATTGAATCACATAATTTTACAGTCTAGAGATTTACATAAATGTTTTAAGGTCAGAGGAAATTGATCTCAAGATATATTGAGGCCAGGTAAGAATGAAGCACACTTTGAAAACCACATAAGAGGAAATTTAAAATCACGTTAGTTGTGATGGTAGCAGGGACATAAAATTGTAGGTTCTTTTTTTTCCCATTTTCCAGATTTTCTGCAATATGACCATGATTGTTTTGTAAAGAACAAAACTTAAACGTTAAGATGAACCACCAACACTCTAAATAGTAAAAAAAGGTTAAAAAAATTAATGGTGTAAAATAATCTGTCATTTTGACAGTTTATTTGTATTTATTCCTCAATCTTATAACTTCTTTGCTTACATTTGAACTTAATTTAAACAAACTAAACAAAGTTTAATTAAAGTTCTTGGCTCCTGAACTATGCATGTATTTCTTCATTCAACAAATTGGCACCCGGTGCTCCCTCCGTGCCAAGGAGCTGTCTAGGTGTGGAGCTACAGTGATAACCAATAGCAAAATCTTACCATTTCAGAGTTTGCGTTCTACTGACAGAAATAGGGAATAATACATATAGTATTTATTGCCAAGGAGTGATGAGTACTCTGAAGAAAAATGAAGCAACAGGGTAAGGAAATAAAGTCAGGAGAAGAGGTTTGTGATTTTAGGTAACTGCAATCATGGAAGACCTCTTGCGGAAGGTGATATTTTCACAGAGATCTAAGTGAAGTGACCAGTGGCTCCAACGGGGGCATGGGCACCCAGATTCTGAAACTTTACGACTTTAAAGCAACTTGTAACTTCATTCGTGAGCCCTTAAGTTCTTCAGATTGCCCCGGTATGTTTCTTTTCAATGAAGGCCTTTCTGCGGCATTTGCTTCTCTCTCATTACTCTGTAAATCCGAGCATGGCACTCCCTGTTGAAAGCCTGAGGTGGCTCCGCATTCTGCTCAGAGAAATTCCAGGTTTCTGCAACAGCCTAAAGCCCTGCATAATCTGCCCTCCAGCCCCTAACATTTGCTTTCAATCCCTTCATCCCTCCTACAAATTCCCTTTCCCTGGTCCCACTTCATCCCTGCTTCCTAGCCCTTGAGGTTTGCATTGGCTGCACGCTCATCCAGAAGCCCCTTCCCACAGATACCCAGATGAGTGGCTCCTCTTTCCAGCCTTGGCTGAGGTGCCCCCCTCAGTGAAGCTTACTCTGCAACCACCAAGTTTAAAATTGCTGCCGCCTTCTCTAAGTTCTTAGAGTTCTTAGACCCCTTGCCCTCCTTCCTTTTTTCTTCTATCTCTTATCACCTTCCACCTTCAAACGCCTCTAAATTATGTATTTATCACGTTAATTTTTTTCTTACCTATCTTTCCTCACTTCACTTCATAAGCTCCACCCAGCAGGGCAGCGGTCTTCCTCTAATTTGTTCCCTGTTGTAGCCCAAGTGTCTATAGCAGTGCTTGGGACAAAATTGATGTTCAGCAAATGCTAATAGGAGGCAATGAATGCAGGCATGAGGCAATTTCTGCATGTTCATGTGACATGGTTTATTCACCTGTATTGGTGAAATCCAGAATACTAAGAACACTGGTCCCCTTTTGTCTGTTCAGTTTTATGGTCCATAAAACTTTATTGCCAGTTATTTAAATAGGTGATGTTATGTATATATTTGTATACATGGATGCCAAATGCTCTACTTTCAGATAGTTTCTCTAAGTGTTATGGGAAAACCACAGCAAAGTCAGTCTAGTATAGTCATCCAAGGCATATGCAAGGGACTGGTTCCAGGACTGCCTCCCATACCGAAATTCACACATACTCCCATCCCATCATCAGCCCTGTGAAACCCACATGTACGAAGCATCAGGCCTCCAAACACAGGTTTTTCAATCTGTATTTGGTTGGAAAACATTCACATACAAATGGACCCATGCAGTTCAGACCCATGTCATTAGGATCAACTGTACATTGTTTGTCCATTAGTAAAAGAGTGATTATATTGCTCAGACTTAGCAAGGACCTCAAGAAGTCACCTGGCTAGCTACTGATTATTCCTATGTAAACACGAAGCAGCTGAAGCCCAGAAAGTTTACTGATGTAACCTAAGTCACAGCCAGTGAGTGTGAGCTGTTAAAACCGCTGCTGAGATCATAGGTCCTTCATTTGGGATTTAGGAACGCAGGAAAGCTCTGCACATTGGTTGTCAGAGAATCTCAATAAATATTGTTATTAGTGGCTGTTGCAAGTAATCTGCAAATAAACCTGATGCTGTATTTGTAGAATGTTAGGGATAGCAGTGGTGATTGTGCTGTTTCTATCACGGAATTTCTCTAGGAAGCCTCAATTCTATCACCATGTCACTCATTTTGTATAGTTTGGGTATGTTTAATTCACACGGATGTATCCTTTGTTGAGAGGATGGGGAAGGAAAAGAAGACCTCTTCTCTACCATTGAATGAAATGAAGTTATCCCTGCATGTTAGACAATTCCACACCCTGCATGTGGCAGCCTGCAGTGAGATCATTGAGGCTGCTACAGCTCACCCAGTAGTTTCCACTGGAGTCCTACCTAACCTGGGGGAAGAGATCATCCCACAGGGAGGGGAAAAGAGATCAGGAGGGCATGTATCCTTCAAGGAAAGAATAAAAATGACAGCGTGCCAGGGAGCAACTTCGCTTTCCGTTGTGTGCTGGGAATTAGAGATAACACAGCACAGCAAGTAATAAAGTGCATCGAGGGACGTTTCTTCCCTTAATCGGGTTGGAGCAGCATTTTGGAAGGTGTTATTTTTAATTATAAACACAAACAGAAGCTTCCTGAAATGGACAAGTCTTTTAAACAGGGGTTGCATTTTTCCTCTTCTGACATTCAAGATGAAAAAGCCCCATATTTAAATTAAAAGGTCATCATATTTTAAAAAGAAAAAGAAAATTTCTCCTCTGTATTAGAGGAGACAAATGTAGACTCGAGCCTTCTTAAATCCCATGGTTTATCTGGTGTTCCAGGTGCATAGGCTTTTAAATTCTTGACGTTTATAGGAAATGCTTTTCACAACCTTTACCAGGCACTGTTGTTTGTCCCACTTTTAGCTGTTTCTGACGTCTCACCTAGAAATGGCATTTTCTGAAAGCTGCGATTTGGAGTAACCATGTGAAAATGAAAAGAGTGTTTACTTTCAGCATCAACAGCCTATAATCATTTGTGTAGCACCTAAGCACTTCATACAATAGGTTTACGTGGACTTGCTTTTTAAATAAAATCCACCTCTAAAAATGTCAAGGTGTTAAATTAAGACCACGGAATGTGGTTTAAACAGTAAGAGGAAAGGGCAATTGTGATAAAAATTCTCTTAAGCAGCACTGTTCTCTCAGAAAACCACTATCCCAAGCCTCAATTAATGAAATAATCATTATTATTGTAATGATAAGCATTCCCCATACATGTCTTCATTCATTATATATTTGTGAGTACCTGTTGTGTTTCAGGCACCATTCTGGGCACCAGGAATACTAGGAAGGCCAAGCCAGGCATCTCTGGCCAATAGAATTTACAGTCTTGGTGATGGGTTTAGGCTGCTTGGCAGTTACAATGGAGAAAGGATAGAACTTTCGGGTGTATGTGGAAGCATCACCCACCCAGTTCTGGAGACTTAGGGAAGGCATCTTGGAAGGAGCAGTATCTTAAAGGGAATCCTGCAGGGTAAGTGAGAATTATGCTAGAGAAGTTAGGAGGGGTAGTGGAATGTTACAAGCCGAAGGACCAGTACAGCGGGAGGCACGCAGTCAGGAATAAACAAAGGGAAGACACGAGAGTGCCCAGCATGGCTGTAAGGTCAGGGAGAGTCATGCAGGCTGGAAAATCATATTCATTGTTTAGTCTTCATCTTGAGAGCAGTGAGGCGCTTAGGGAAGGTTTTCCACATGATCAGATTTGCAGCCTCATCATGCTGCCTGCAGGGAGACTGACTTACAGGGAGAGCAAGACTCGAGTCAGGGAGAGCAGCTAGCCGGCTGTTGCTGGGATTCAGACGCTGTGATGGCGAGGAGTGGGGAAAAGGGTAGTAAGCATGGGGAGAAAGAGAGGACAGACTGGAGAGTTACAGGAGCTGAGGTCAGAAGGGCCCTGTGACCACTTAGATATGGGGAAGTGAGGAAAGGGGGTAGGCAGGGCCGAGACTTAGGATTTGGGCTTGGGAGACTGGATAGACCATTCCTTGAGCTGGGATCCCAAGAGAAGTGAGTTTAGAACATAAAACATTGTGATGATCTGTCCCCATTGAGTCTGAGATATCCAAATATCTAAGTAGACCACTGAATACACAGGCATGAAACTCGAGGGAGATCAGTGCTGGGCTGGGTGGAGGCGGTTTAGACTGGTCAGTGTATGCATTGTTGTTAAGTTATGTAAATGGATGGTATTTCTCAGAGAATGTAAAGTAGGAAAATAAGGTGGCCCTGATGGAAAATTTCATGAAACCCCAACATTTAATGTTTGGAGAGTTAAAAAAAAAAAAAATGACCGAGGAGTAAGAAGTACCCTCAAAAACCCCAAGCAGTGGTCAAAAATAGGAGGTCAACCAGAAATGTGTAGCATTATGGAAGCCAAGGCAAGAGACTGTTGCTCAGCTGGGGGCAAAATGGCCCACACAGTCAAATGCAGATATATCAAATAAGACGAGGAATGAGAACAAGATCAGGAGTAAGAAGTGCCCTTTGGTTACTTTTATGCTGTTACGTAGATTCTTCAGTTACCTGTGAAGCCAATATGCAGTCCGCAGGGTGTAAGTTGAGATGCTGTGGTTGCAGATAATAAAAAGTTAGAGGCTGAAACAATAACCAAATTTATAAAGTCCACAGGCTAATCTCTTTGTGTTTGACCTCTAAGGTATCCCAAATGCCTTGAACAATCTTAGTTCGTTGCTGCTCATTTCGTGTTTATTGCGTGAAAGAATGAAACTCGCGTAATAAAGTCCAACTGTAGGGCAGCTGTAGGGCTGGTTCATTCATCAGCTATACACTCTGGCTAATGGATGCCATCCTCAAGCTATAACTCCTCATGGTGGCAAGATGGCTGCAGTAACTCCTGCATGGCGTGCTCTTACCACAGTGTACAGGGAACAAACGAAGGCTGTATCTTCTTGGTTTCTTAACGAGAGCAAGAAAATTTTGCACCAAAGGTTTTTCAGCCTTACCCTCATGTCTCATAGATGAAAATTTGGGGAGATAATGACCAGATGTTTTCCTCCTAATTTTGACATATGTTTCCATAAGTTTAAGTATTGCAAGTACAGTCAACTCCCTGAGTGCTGCTGCATAATGTAAATTCATATTGGAATATCTCCCATGAAAGCACCCTTTCTAACTGCTTACCTGGACCCCTCCTTTGAACTCAGGGAAGGACAGGGTACCTGGAGCATGGTGGGCATCACTGCCACATCCATGTACCCCTGGCCTTACAATGCTTCTACTCCCCAGCCACTGACATGCTTTGACCTTCATAACTAGAAAGCCAGCCAAACTTCGGGAGGCTAGTAGCTGGCGAAGAAAAAGCTGGAAATACCTTTAAAAAATGTTCCAGATTTCATACTTTTGTCCAAAACTTGTGTGAAGTTAGACAAGTCAATGGGGCATCCCACCCCATTAATAATGGGTGAAAGAACAGTATTCTTATGGGAGTCCCGAGCCAGGGGTTCTGGTCCTGGCTCCCTCGTGTTCTATCTATGGAAGATACAGGGCATCTTTTCATCTCTCTAGACTCTGCTTCCTGATTGAATATGACCCCGGGAGCCTACACTGCTGCTGCCAGCAAGGCCATGCTTTCCTTTGATCCCCTTTCGCTATTCCCAGGCCCAGCCTGCTTGACTGAAGGCAGTCTGTTACCAACCAGGTGATCCTCCTAGAGTCTGGGAGTCACTCCATCGTCCCATGGAATGAGGAACTCTTCAACTCCACTGTGGCCATTGCCTGTCATCTCATAAAGGACATAATCCCATTTGGGCTTAAAGGACATAATCCAATGTGGGGAGTTAGGTCATCACCTGCTTAGAGCAGATACCTGATAAATGTTGAGCTGTGGTCTCCGCCAGCCACCTGCCCTTCCCACTCTTCTGCTCTCCTTTCATGCTTTTCTCAAGTCCTCTTCATTGTCCCCACCCTACCCCACCCCACCCCACTTCTGCCCAGGTAGAGCTGAGATCCGCTGAAGGCTCAGGACTCCTCCAAGGGCTGTGTCGACCTCCGTAGTTCTGTCCTGCTGCTCCCAGGGCTCCCACTGCCCATGTGTATGTACCCTGGAGCTCATCCCCTATCCCAGCACTCCAGGTTTCCCACAACTGCAGTTTCTCTAGCAGGACTACAGTACACTGAGCCAACCACTCATTATGGTGGAGATCAGTGTAGCAGCATCATTTTAACCTTTCTGTTCCAGAAATGGAGTGGCTTTTGCCTACATGTAAGGCCCATGGTTGTGATTTTCAAGTCCACCTTGAACAGTGCTTTCCTGCAGAACTTTCAACAGTAACAGAAATGTTCTGTTATCTGCATTGACCAATGCAGTAGCCTCTAGCTACATGTGGTTGTGGAGCATTTAAAACATGGTTACTCTGATTGAGGAACTGCTTTGTGAATTTTATTCAATTTTAATGAACTCGAGCACCACTACATATGTCTAGTGAATGCCCTATTTGAGAACCCAACTAGAGAAACAGAGCTGTGTGAATTTTGAAATGGCCATCCCCTATAACTTACCCCCCACCCCAACTCTAGGCTTTTTTAAAATTTATTTACTTTAGGTGCATACTATATCTGGCATTTCTCCCCACTCTCCCCTCCTTCCCCACCTCCCACTGTCTCTCCTCTACCCCCACAACTGCCCCCAGTGTGTGATGCTCCTCTCCCTGAGTCCACATATTCTTGTTGTTCAACACCCACCTATGAGTGAGAACATATTGTGTTTGGCTTTCTGTTCTCATGTCAGTTTGCTGAGAATGATGGTTTCCAGATTCATCCAAGTCCCTACAAAGGACACAAACTCATCATTCTTTATGGCTGCATAGTATTCCATGGTATATATGTACCACATTTTCTTTGTCCAGTCTATCGTTGATGGGCATTTGGGTTGGTTCCAGGTCTTTGCTATTGTACACAGGGCTGCAATGAACATAGTGTGCATGTGTCTTTATAGTAGAACTATTTATAGTTCTTTGAGTATATACCCAGTAGTGGGATTGCTGGGTCAAATGGAATTTCTATTTCTAGATCCTAGAGAAATTGCCACACTGTCTTCTGCAATGATTGAACTAATTTACCCTCCCACCAACTGTGTAAGAGTGTTCCTATTTCTCCACATCCTCTCCAGCATCTGTTGTCTCCAGATTTTTTAATGATGGCCATCCTAACTGGCATGAGATGGTATCTCAATGCGGTTTTGATTAACTCTAGCCTTTTCTAAAATCATGAATGCTAGGCTCAGCCAGGCTACTGTATTAATGTTGAAAGAGGCCCCTTGCACCATGGTTGATTCTGTGAGATTCAGACTATCATGTTGCGTAGGAGGGAAACTGTGACATTTTGTTCATTAGATATTCAATCTCTGCCCCAGTTGCATTTTTTATATCAAAATGCCCAGGAATAGCGAGATGGTAACTCCTCTTGCAGCTACAAACCTTGGAGCCAGAGTCATGGTTTGGAAATAGTGGTCAGAGCCCTTATAGTTCATGAGGATGTGTCATCTAAGAACCAATGCACGGGTGTGCAGACTGCTGAAGAGGCATAACCATACCCAGGAGACAGGAACCGCACAATTCCATGCAGTGAGGTGCTCAGGTTATCAGAAGGCTGAAGGCAGGGGAAGCAGCCCAGATTCCACATGAGCCATGGTTTACTGACCATGAGGTGCAGTCAGAGGCAGCACAAACTAATAAATTCAACAGGAAATAGCTCCAGGGAAGTGCAGCTGAAACAAGCTATCCAGGGTCAATATCTTTGCCACTCTTATGATGGAAAGTCATTGCATCTCATCTATTTAATGTTTTAGGCAAAGGCTTCTCAGCAAGAAGGAAAAGCCTATTAAAATTAAAATAGAATATTAAACTCAGAACAAAAACCACAATAACAAAAAGCAAGATGATTCTTTGAGCACAAAAACATGTACCATTTCATTCCATGTGTGAAAATATCCACTCTGAGTAACACAGAATCAATTAAATACTGAGAATGAAAATAAATTTCGCACAGATTTTCAAGGTAATTGGATTTAGAAGGATTTGTGAGTCACAAAGAAGATTGCTCTTGCTTATATACTGGTCAGAATAATCCAAAGACGTTTGGCTGCAGGTTGGGGTAAAAACTGGAAATCTCTGACTTCTGGATTCTGAAAATATAGGTTCCCTGGCCCTCTGGACCCCGACAGTGTCTGCCTCAAATCCTGACAGTACACAGAGACTTTTAAACACACACACAAATGAAATGAATTTTCCTCACTTGGAAAATGTGCCAAGGAACGAATGTATTTGGTTGGTGCAAATGTTGTAATTGCAGCTTTAATTAAAAGTAATGAAAAAATCACAATTCCTTTTGTACCACCTTAGTTTTTTGTTTTGTTTTGTTTTTTTTTATTTTTCCAAGTAAGACTATCAAGTCTTTTAAATGCCCAAGCATCAAATGATAGTAACACTCATTAGTAAACAGGCAACATTTAATAAGGATATTGCTTTGGCCGGGTGCAGTGGCTCATGCCTGTCATCCCAGCACTTTGAGAGGCTGAGGCGGGTGGATCACCTGAGGTCAGGAGTTCGAGACCAGCCTGACCAACATGGAGAAACCCTATCTCTACTAAAAATACAAAATTATCTGGGTGTGGTGGCGCATGACTGTAATCCTAGCTACCGGGGAGGCCGAGGCGGAAGAATCTCTTGAATGCAGGAGGCAGAAGTTGCGGTGAGCCAAGACTATGCCATTGCACTCCAGCCTGGGCAACAAGAACGAAACTCCGTCTCAACAAAAAAAAAAAAAGAAAAGAAATGTATTGCTTTCTATGCTCTATGTTTAAAAGTCTTAGGCAAACTGGAGAAAATATCTCCAACAGAGATAAATGCCACAGAAACATTTCCAGCTTCTTAGGCTTAGAGCTTTTAATCCATCAGTGAAATCCTTAGATAAATTATGACTTGGTTAACTGTTACGCAGTACCTCATTTTACTATGAGGGCAACTAGCAGCTTCGATTGCAGTGATTTAAAAGTTGTTGGGATTAACAGAAGCGTTTTCAAAGCTCTACATCTTGTTGCTAAAACGACACCTCTCTGGGATACAAAAGAATGCCTATGCCCCCTTAATGAGTGGATTTTTTTTTTCTATTCATATAGAAAACATGTATCAGTGTCAAAAAAAATGCGTAAGACGAAGTCTCTATTTCAGCCTCACTAATGTTAGAACCACTCCCACCAGAATGACACTTGTGTGGGAAGCACCTTAGTCTCTGTTTGAGATGCACAAAGGGCATGCCTGGGAAGCTACAATGGGAACACAGAACATGCAGAATAGCCGCTCCTGTCTCAGGGGGAAAAGGCAATTAGCAAATGCGTGCATTAGACTCCTTTTCTGTGTCTTCACAAGGATAACTACTTGCTTTAACATAGGGTGGCTCAACTTTTTTATGTTGCTTTAGTTGGTGATTATTAGTAAATTAAAATGCGTTTGAATTTTTGCAAGCATGCATGTGTAAATTCAACACATTTGCATTACCAACAAAGATGCAGGGTGGCCAATTCTTCTCATCATTTTTAGTCTAAAATTGTTGCATGGCACTTTACTTACATAATTTTTCTTTACAATGGAAGCATAAATGTAGCCGTGATTTCATGATGTTTATTTTCTGCTACAAGGACTAATAATAGAGTTTGAGTTTTGTCAATGACAACTACATGTCTTATAAAGGATTCTATATTGTTCTTGCAATTGTTAGGGAATTGAAATTTCCAAATAAGTTATTTTAAATGAAATCACATTTTAAATTTCATTTAAAATTTCTCTCTCTCTCTCTCTCTCTCTCTCTCTCTCTCTCTCTCTCTCACCATATAGTACTAGCTCAGCATCTACTGCGCTAGGGACTTCACACAAGTTATTAAACTTTTTAATGTTCGCTTTTCTCTCGACAATGAGGGTAATTTTGGGTACTAACTTCATAGGATGGATGGATGGATGGATGGATGCAATGAACACAGCCTGGCACGTAGTAAGCTCTCTGAAATACTGTTTCAGAGGTCGTTGTTATTACTATCACATATAAAAAGTCCAACATAATGCTGGACACCAAAGATGCTCCAGAAATGTTTCTTTCTCCTTTTATTACTTCCTCCCTGTCTCTCTACTGTATAAGGAGGCTTTTTGTGCAGAGCACAAATTGTAAATCTATATGAAAACTTTACTTACAAGTTTTTTTTAAAAAAATAAGAATATAAAACTTTAGCCAAGAATAGCAGAAATTCATTCATTTACTTTCTTTTTTTTTTTTTTTTTTTTTGAGACGGAGTTTCGCTCTTGTTACCCAGGCTGGAGTACAATGGCGCGATCTCAGCTCACCGCAACCTCCGCCGCCTGGGTTCGGGCAATTCTCCTGCCTCAGCCTCCTGAGTAGCTGGGATTACAGGCACACACCACCATGCCCAGCTAATTTTTTGTATTTTTAGTGGAGACGGGGTTTCACCATGTTGACCAGGCTGATCTCGATCTCTTGACCTCGTGATCCACCCGTCTCAGCCTTCCAAAGTGCTGGGATTACAGGCATGAGCCACTGCGCCCAGCCTCATTCATTTACTTTCTAGGTCTAAACAGTAAGTCAGACAAGAAAAAGAAAACCTGAATATAAAATGTTTTGCTATGTTAGCTCATCTGATATTTTAGGATCATTTGTAAGTTTTGGTGGCGGCACTTTTTCTCATCTCTTCCAGCCCTCATGCAGAAAATACTTTGATCTGCAAGGAAGTCAGGCATCATCTAACACAATCCTTTTCTTTTCAAGGGACAGACACTAAGGTCCCCAGAAGTTAAGTGGCTTGTTGTGAGCTAGTGATGGCAAGGATGATAAAACGGGGCTCACCCTGTGCTCGGAGTCAGGGCTTCTCTCCACTACAGCTACATTTTAGCCCATCTGTCTCTCTGAGAATAAATTAGAGGCATTCACCAGCACACCTCTGTTAACTGAGCCACAGGCCTCAGGAGAGCGTGGTTTCTAACAGCATCCTTTCCATCACCTATCAATGCCTCCTTCAATTTTTACCTGAGGTAGAAAAAGCATTCTCTTCCCTTGAGTCTCCAGATTGTTAAGGATTTGAGGGGCCCTCTATTAGCACTCTTCTTGTCTCTGAGTTTCTAAACCATGTGAGAAATAAGATAAATGGGAGATCAAAGTAGGGGATCTCCTTGATTACTGGCAAAAGCTGGGCTGGAGGAAGTCATTGAGGGGCCTCATCATTCTCCTACCCCAGCCTTGACCTTGAATCAGCCCAACAAGTGGGAAAGTCTGAGTCTGGAATCAACACAGGTTCAGGGCAGGAGGGAAAGGATGGATGGCCTCCCCCAGTGGAGACACAAGGGCCAGTGCTTGTACCCCAGCAATGAGGTAGCAGTGGAGAGGGGCAAGAGGGTCGGCAAGCATCAGGAGCCCTGGGGAAAATGTCTCCACGTAGAAACCGGAGGAATGAGGATTGGGTTTCACCTTTAACCAAACTATTATTGTTTTGATGTAACATGACAACATGCAATTTTTTTGTATTTTTCTTTTTTTTTTTTTGAGATGGAGTTTTGCCCTTGTTGCCCAGGCTGGAGTGCAGTGGTTTGATCTCAGCTCACTGCAATCTCTGCCTCCTGGGTTGAAGCAATTCTCCTGCCTCAGCCCCTGGAGTAGCTTGGATTACAGGTGTACACCACCATGACCAGCTAATTTTTGTATTATTAGTAGAGACAGGGTTTTACCATGTTGGCCAGACTGGTCTTGAACTCCTGACCTCAAGTGATCCACCCACCTCACCCTCCCAAAGTGCTGGGATTACAGGTGTAAGCCACCACACCCAGCCTTTTGTATTTTTTTCTTATTTTTTTTTAATTGCATTTTAGGTTTTGGGGTACATGTGAAGAACATGCAAGATTGTTGCATAGGTACACACATGGCAGCGTGATTTGCTGCCTTCCTCCCCTTCACCTATATCTGGCATTTCTCCCCATGCTATCTCTCCCCAACTCCCCACCCCCTGCTGTCCCTCCCCTGTTTACCCTCAACAGACCCCAGTGTGTGATGCTCCCCTCTCTGTGTCCATGTGTTCTCATTGTTCAACACCTGCCTATGAGTGAGAACATGTGGTGTTTGATTCTCTGTTCTTGTGTCAGTTTGCTGAGGATGATGGTTTCCAAGTTCATCCATGTCCCTATGAAGGAAACAAACTCATCGTTTTTGATGGCTGCATAACATTCCATGGTGTGTATGTGCCACATTTTCCCTGTCCAGTCTATCATCGATGGGCATTTGCATTGTTCCAGGTCTTTGCTATTGTAAACAGTGCTGCAATGAACATTCATGTGCATGTGTCCTTATAGTAGAACAATTTATAATCCTTTGGGTATATACCCAGTAATGGGATTGCTGGGTCAAAGGGAATTTCTAGATCCTTGAGGAATCGCCACACTGTCTTCCACAATGGTTGAACTAATTTACACTCCCACCAACAGTGTGAAAGTGTTCCTATTTCTCCACATCCTCTCCAGCATCTGTTGTCTCCGGATTTTTTAATGATCACCATTCTAACTGGCATGAGATGGTATCTCAATGTGGTTTTGATTTGCATTTCTCTAATGACCTGTGATGATGAACATTTCTTCATGTTTGTAGGTCACATAAATGTCTTCTTTTGTAAAGTGTCCGTTCATATCCTTCACCCACTTTTGAATGGGTTTCTTTGTTTTTTTCTTCTTGTAAATCTGTTTTAGTTCTTCATAAATTCTGAATATCAGCCCTTTGTCAGATAGGTAGACTGCAAAAATTTTTTCCCATTCTGTTGGTTGCTGATTCACTCTAATGACTGTTTCTTTTGCTGTGCAGAAGCTGTGGAGTTTGAATAGGTCCCATGTGTCGATTTAGGGTTTTGTTGCGAATGCTTTTGGTGTTTTGGTCATGAAGTCCTTGCCTACACCTATGTCCTGAATGGTTTTGCCTAGATTTTCTTCTAGGGTTTTTATGGTGTTATGTTTAAGTCTTTAATCCATCTGGAGTTAATTTTAGTGTAAGGTGTCAGGAAGGGGTCCAGTTTCTGCTTTCTGCACATGGCTAGCCAGTTTTCCCAACACCATTTATTAAACAGGGAATCCTTTCCCTATTGCTTGTTTTTGTCAGGTTTGTCAAAGATCGGATGGTTGTAGATGTGTGGCATTGCCTCTGAGGCCTCATTCTGTTCCATTGGTCTATATCTCTGTTTTGGTACCAGTAACATGCTGTTTTGATTACTGTAGCCTTGTCGTAGTTTGAAGTCAGGTAGTATGATGCCTCCTGCTTTGTTCTTTTTGCTTAGGCTATCCAGGCTCTCTTTTGGTTCCATATGAAATTGAAGGTGCTTTTTCCAGTTTTGTGAAGAAGGTCATTGGTATCTTGGTGGGGATAGCGTTGAATCTGTAAATTACTTTGGGCAGTATGGCCATTTTCACGATATTCATTCTTCCTAACCATGAACATGGAATGTTTCTCCATCTGTTTGTGTCCTCTCTTATTTCGTTGAGCAGTGGCTTGTAGTTCTCCTTGAAGAGGTCCTTTACATTCCTTGTTAGTTGTGTTCCTAGGTATTTTACTCTCTTTGTAGCAGTTGTGAATGGCAGTTCGTTCTTGATGTGGCTCTCTTTAAGTCTGTTATTGGTGTATAGGAATGCTTGTGATTTTTGCACATTGATTTTGTATCTTCTGTTATTGGTGTATAGGAATGCTTGTGATTTTTGCACATCGATTTTGTATCTTGAGACTTTGCTGAAGTTGCTTATCAGTTTCAGGAGATTTTGAACTGAGATGATGGGGTCTTCTAGATATACAATCATGTTGTCTGCAATTAGAGACAATTTGACTTCCTCCTTTCCTATTTGAATACCCTTTATTTCTTTTTCTTGCCTGATTGCTCCGGCTGCCTTTTGTATTTTTTTAAATAAATGTAAGCATCTTGCAGGGGGGAAAAAAGCAAAGGATCATTAAGTTCTATGTCATGCCGGATTCACTTCAGAGCTTTGCCGACCTGCATGCATATTTCATTTGAGTGTCATTGTAATCCACATGTGCATACTGTCCTCCATTCTGGCTTTTGTACTTGAAATTATTTCAAACACATTTCATGCCTCCACATCACTCATGTGGTCATTTCAATTGCATTTCTCTAATTCCTAGCAAGGTTATGTGTTTTACAAGTGGCACCTGGGACTTGATTTTTTTATTTACCAGAACAAATACTCTTCCTCCTTGGAAGAGTTTGTTCTTTTATTAGTTCTGTGTAGCACATGTGTTCCCATTGTGCTGCTTTTGTTATTCTCTTTGGTGTACAGCATTTCCTTTTGCAAATTAAAAATCAGAAAGTTTTATGAGGAAGTCAGAACTATCCATCTGGCTTCCCTCTTGAATGACCTGAATAAATAAATATATATTTGTTTCTGTTCTATTTTTCCTACTTTATTCTAATTTTAAAGTTTTTTTTAAATTTTGGATTTGCATGAAATGTATTACCATATTTGTTCAATATATAGATATAAAGCAAATTTTATTCAATGGTTGTTTATTAAATGAGGATTTCTTATCCCACTAGAGATGTATTTTAAACATGGTACTTTGTTTTTGTTTGTGTTTTGTTTTTGAGATGGAGTGTCACTCTGTCACCCAGGCTGGAGTCCAGTGGCATGATCTTGGCTCACTGCAACCTCCGCCTCCCAGGTTCAAGCAATTCTTCTGCCTCAGCCTTTCAAGTAGCTGGGACACTTGTAGTAATTACACTTGTAGTAATGGTTGTATACAGCCCGTTACATTAATGTTCCACGTGCATGCGTGTGTGTGTTTGAAAACATAATAAAAAATTTAAAATATTATTTAAAAGTGGCAGTATTATTCAATCCTTATATGAATCCAAGTCAAATAGTTTTTACTTTTGTTGCTATCCCTCTTGGTCATAAATGATATTAATAATTCATACTTATCAAATGTTTTTCATTTCTTTCTGCTAGATATGTATATACATATATGGATGGATGGTTGCTAGATAGGTAGGTAGATATAGACAGACAGACAAAACATGGTTTTCAGTATTAATGTTGAAGAAATTGCCAAAAGCTAAGATATGTGTATGGTCTGTATCTTTCTTCCAATTGTGTAAATTGGAAAACCTTTTAATAAAACAATTTTGCAAGATCCACATATGTGTCACTAGACTTTGGAATATTAATACATGAAAATTTCATTACTAGGATTTATCCTAAAGGGGGATAATTCTAATTGCAGAAAAATTGCATGCAGGATGATGGTCCTCATTACATTTTTTTCATAATAGCATAAACCTGTCCCTTTGTGACCAACCAAATGGGAGATAGCCAAGTAAATATCGACATATAGTTATCCGATATAATCATTAAGATGATAGTTATGCAAATTACAATGCTTATAATAGTATGGGGGAAGCAAGACACAAAATTTGGCGCACAGCAGTATCACAGTCTTGAAAAATGTGTGCCAAAAGAGGAAACTGCTTCTGTTAGGTTAGGGTGGTGATATGATCAGTATTTTATACCTTCTTCTCCTGTTTTTACTTTTTCCAAGTCAGTGTATATTTAGCAATTGTAACAATGGAATCCCCAAGATTATTTCCTCTTCAAAGTGGTTTTAGCCTTTGTGATTTAGCAATGTTACTTTTAGTCTATAGAGAGCTCAATTTTTCAAGAGTTAATATGTCCCAGGAGGAGCGAGCCATATTGCTTCTGTGTTAACCAGCAAAGCCCAGAATTCATGAAGAGAGTCTAGAGTAATCCAACTGCAGTTGCATCTCTTTTTTCTAGTGTTGCTTCTATGATACTTTTAACTGTTAAAATCTATGGAAATCTTTCGATTGCATCCTTCCCCCAAAGCGCCAGAATTTGGCAAGAACCCAGAGACCTCCATCCCCTCTGGTTGTCTCGTCCAGAAATTTTATTGTACTTGGAACATCAAGAATCAAAGTGGTTTCCTAGAGATGCGTTAGACTGAATGGCAGCTGCATCATTATTCCACCAACTGGGAAACTGAAGCAGAGATACTTCCCATGGCATCTGTTTGAACACGCTAAATAAAGGCATGTTAAGAGGACTGGGGAGCATCCATGATCGGATGGCGACGTACTGACACTCAGCCCTTCCCATCCCAAAGACTCCCAGTTCATCTGTATGATTTCCATTGTGTGGGCTTACAGTCTGCACTGCTTTTGCTTTCTCACTGATGAGTAATCAATCATCATATTGTTGATCATCATCATAACTTTTACTACCATTTTGGGCATATAATCAAGCTGAATTAATAAAAACACACACTCTTCAAATGCTGGTGCTTTTCACTGTCTGCTTCAGAGGAATTTTTTTTTTTGCATTCATTATATTTTTTCTGTGCTTATAGAAGATTCAGGTCAAACACCATATGTCCTTGAATCATATGCTATTTCAGGCCTGTTGGTTTGTTGATTACTCTGTTGAACAGATACTCACTGGACCGACTCTAATAGGGGGTGGGTCATGGAGGGATTCTGTGCCACCATACATTACTGGTACTTAAAATTAAACTAGAGACGGAACATAGCAAAAGGAAAGGATTATTTATCCCAGAATCACCTTGGAGTCACTTCCCTGTTTCTTTTCTGCACGTCATCATCTTGCTCCTGGTTTTAAGTCAGGTAATTGCTCTGCTGGTTTCTGTGTTTCTGACTCGCAGAACTTAGTCTTTCATCTGATGTTTCTTCATCTCGCTGGAACAGCTTTCGGTCCTCTTTAAAAATTAATTTGACTTTAATGTCTAGTTATCTAAGACTCCCCTGGGCTAGGATGAAATCACCCTGGGGGAATTTTGATTTGACAAATGGCCATTGTATGGGAGCCTTTGATCCTGCACCGTGGGCCTTGTTTTGCTGAGCTTTAAGCAACATCAAAGTCTACAGGACGAAGTATGATTGGTGGTCGGCACTGGGAGAATTCTGGCACTTCCCAACATGCCTGGGTGGCTGCAGCCTACTAGGTGCAGATGCGAGCCATCCTAATCCTTTATCCAAGTAGAGAAATTGGCCAAGGGCGGAGGCAAACAGAAGATGGGATGAGTTTTTTCTAGGACCTTGGTGCCTGTTGAGTGACATGAAGCCCTTTGCTCCCTAAAGTAGGAATTCCCGATCCTGGTCTTCCAATCTCTGAGGCCTGCTGAGTGTTTTTTCCAAGTTTTTAGAAATTATGAGACAAAAATAATTTTAATTTGCTTTTTATTTTAAAAAATACATAGAAATGTGATGGATTGGATTAGAAAGACAGAGATAAAACAGGCAAAATGCTGATGATCATTGGAAATTGTTGCCCTGAGGAGTAGACAACATATCTCTATAGATCAAATAAATGTCTTAAAAAGAACAGATGTTGGTTTTAGAGACTGACCTTGATAAAGGTTGTTCAGCAGCAGCTAGGCTCAGTTAGCAGGCAGTCAGTGCCTCTTTCTTGGAAGGCAGACATTGTCTAACTCTGCAATCTCCTTTTCTCTCTTGACAGATGGGGAACTCTCCATATCCAATGAAGAGGACTCCCTGGAAAATGGGCAGTCCCTGAGCTCCAGCCAGCTGTCTCTGCCTGCCCTGTCCGAAATGGAGCCAGTCCCCATGCCCAGGGACCCCTGCTCGTATGAGGTGCTCCAACCTTCAGACATCATGGATGGGCCAGGTAATGCCCTTGGTAGGATTTTAGGGCAAGTCCCAGACGGTGGCACCAGGGATCTTTGACGTGGCTGGACTTGGAGTTCTATTTTGGACTATCCTGAGCATAAGGAGCTGGAAACTTAGATAAAACAGCTTAGTTTTTGGTACATAATGAGTACTTTTAAAAGTGGAAAATATTTACACTCATGATTCTACCGTGTTTAAAAAAACTCTTGATTACCTTAATCTCTTTTAAGAAGATGTGGCTTATTTTTGTAACATTACTGATTTAAAATATCATTATTTTGTTTTTTAGCAATCATCTCTGTTAAGGTAAAGCTGAGGAATCCTAAATTTCTATATGACACCCAGCGAATTTGTCCGTTTGAAAGGCCCTTTAGTCTTAGTTCCAATATACCAGTTAATGGTTGTGTCCATTTATTGGATACAGTCAATCAATTTAATTGTCAATTAAATTTTATACAGTTTACTGATTGAATTGTATCCTGCCAATAGCTGATTTTTGATGCCATCTGACTGTCATCTCCTTCTTTGGTCCAAAAGTGGCTGAGTGGCCAATACTCATTCTCTCAGCAGGTTTGAAGAGTGATCCTATTTGTTCCAAAATGAGTCCTTCCTGACAGCTAGTGAGCAGTGGTACTTGTGGCCAGATGAGTCTGAGAGAGGAACCTCTTGCGATATCCAGGGTATAGGTAGAGAGGCCTTTCTCCCCATCATGTGCAAAATCCACATCCGCAGGTGGTCACGTGGGAGGTTGTGGGGATGGGGTTTCACAGGGTTAATTCCCATGCTTTGCTGTGGGACCTGGTGAGTCATTACTCCATTATATGTCCCACACTGCTTGTAATAGTGTCCCTAAGACAGGAGAGTGTAGTGCTCATGAGGATTCTCTGCAGGGCTTTGGTGCTGCACAGAACACCTGATCAGGGAGGAAGAAGGTGCGGGGGAAGGCGAGGAGAGGAGTCACTTATAGGCTTTCTCACTGGTGCAGTGGCGGGAGGTTAGAGGAGACATAGTGAAGTTACAGCCTCCCACCCCAGGGAGCATTTCCTAATAAAAGCAGTGCATTTTGTAAAAGAATCCAGCCTTCCTTGTGACATTGAAGTCAGCTAGATTTGATTGTTATAGTAAAACTCTGTCATTCCAGCAGAATCACAGATTTTCAGTCTGTCATCAGCCAAGCTACTGGCATGGTAAAAAGGTGTGTGCCACAACCCAGTGACAGCACTTTATGAAAGCCAGTCAGGGGGTTCCCCCATGAAGGGAAGGAAAAGATGGGTCCAATGCAGTGCAAAGAGAAATGGAGGAATTGATACAAGAAAACTATAGTTGTGGTGAGCAAGAAGAGAGAGGCAAGGGGAAGAATGAAAGATTGAAAGGTTGACTTAAAGCATCCTTTGCCCCGTCAAGGTTTACAGGAGCTGGCAGGGGCAGGGCGCTGTTGCTAAAATCACAGAGTTTGGGCTGGGAGGCTGCTGTTCAGTGCCAGGCACTCTGGAACCTGGAGAAGCAGCTGTACAGGGCCCCAGGGCGCAGCCTGTGTGGTGTAATCATTCCAGCCTGTCATCTGTACCCGGTGTCACAGATCTGAGAGCAGAGACAGAGCGGACCCAGTGGACAAAACTGAGCCCGTCCACTCTTTGGAATCCACTCCCTCTTGCCCCTCATCAGAGGGCAAGCAGGCCCCAGCATGGGTGCTGGCATTCGGTTCTTGTTCAGTTTAGAGGGGCTCTGCACCCTGACCTTCTGCACCGGCCACCCTGGTGATTCCTGCTGTGCCCCATCAGTCACATCTGAGAGCATGCATAGGGTTTGTATGACCAGTGCTGAGTCTGAAATGGTCAAGTTTTTGATGGTTTGGAGAAAACGCCCTCCTCCTCTTTCTCCCTGTTGTTCCTCCTGCCTCCACCCTCTCTCTTCCTCTGCCTCCTCTCTCTGTCCCTCCTGCTTCACTGGATTTCTGGTGTCCTCGCTGTAGCTCTCCACACATGCGTGGTGGCCTGAAGCATCGGTGCTCTGCTGTGTTGCTAGCCCGAGTCCCTGTCCTGTGTTCCCCGCTGGCCGTGCCTGCACTGCGTTTGTGTAATGTCTCCTGTGTATCATGTGGTTGTCCCCTCAGTGTCTGAAGAGAGTCCCTCTGCCAGTGAGTCTGGAGTCCTCCTGTCCCAAGATCCTTCAGCCAAACCAGTCCTGCTCCTGCCCCCCAAAAAACCTGCTGCTTTCCCTGGAGACCATGAAGAGACCCCAGTGAAGCAGCTGCCCCTTCTCAAGCAGCCCCCGGCCCTGCCTCCCAAACCCACTACCAGGATTGCCAACCACTTAACAGGTGAGTGCAGACATCTTCTGGGGCACGCAGTCCCTCCTTCCCTTCAAGGGATTTTCTATTTCTTTTGTTCTTTTATCTGAGACCTGAATGCAGCTCTCGGGGGAAGTTGCCCTGTGGGCTGTTTAGGTGTTTCTGTGTGTGTCTTGCTATCTGCAGTCATGACCAGGGTGTGTGTTTTCGTGTCAAGCCGCGTTTGATATCCACGTACCAGCCATATGCCAAGAGCGCTCAGTCATGTGTATCTGTAAATATGTGCATTGTATTTAAGTGACTAATTCAAGACTGTTTGCTCACCTAGTGAAGTAGATTCAATGTCAACATTTTTGCGAAGATAAAGAATAGTGCCTTCTTCATGAGTCTGTCAAGGCTTTACGTTTTTTGTCTTTGTTATTGATCTGAAGCCCAGTGTATTTCTCCTATTAAAATTCATGCCAGTGCTGTCTGTTCTCTTAGGAAAAACAAGGCAATCTGCAAATTATGTGGTAAAAACTTTTAAAAGAAGAGGAAACTTAGTAATGTTGTCCTAAAATGATTGCGCACATACTCTGCAGTGTTCTTGAAGTGTTACTTAATGAATGTATCCACAGGTATTAAATTGGCACTCAGTGAAATTGTACTTCACTGCACTTTGGCCCAGGAAGTAGACACCACTTTGTGATTCAAGGCTGTGGTGTAATCAGAGCTTAAAAGATTTCAGAGGGTCATTTCTCCAACGTTGATGACAGTTTCACCTGATGCTGATCAGCTGCATTTTTAAAAAGTGTTCAGTATTTTGACAAATAATACTTAAGTCATCACTCTAACATTTTGTAACATGTAATGGTGGTGGAATTAGGGGAAAATATTTACCTATCTCATAGGAGAAACACTGAGGTTCAAGAAAAACAAGTGACTTCCAGGGCTGACCGGAATTGTGTAGTAGAGGCACAATCGATGCAGTGTTTCTCAACTCCAAGTTCAGCTAATGTTGTTTCCATAGCAGGCTGTCTTCCACATGATACCAAGTTCTAGTAGAGTTCGTCTTAGGCATGCGCTCATGTCAAACTGCTCTGTTGATGTGTATGGTTTGAAAGAGCAAATTCCCATCTAACGGAACCATGTAACACATTAATAACACTTGAGTTTGGTGTCCAAAAATTGAAATTCACAGAAAACCACCAAGGAGAAAAAGCCCCATAAGCCTCCTCCTAGGTGATCTCCACTGTCCATCTGTCTGTCTATTGAATAAAAATTGAATGTTGCTGTACATACTGTTTTACCACCTGCTTTTTGCATTTGGTGATATGTTGTAAACTGATTCTCATGTTAGTATTCTGCGACGTGATTTTCTTAGCTGCTTGACATGGATCAGGGTTTACTTAACTGACCCCTTAAGGTTTTTCCCCTGCTTTCTTATTGTTAAATCACAACAGCAAACAACGGCAACAGCCTACACGTATATTCATAAGCATCTCTACGTTTTCTCTAATCGATTTCTAAAATTAGAACTGTTGAGTCAAAGATTATGCACCCTAAAGGATTTGATGTCAAATTTCCCTTAAGAAGGATTCAACATTGTACAAAATAAACCCTTACATGTAATACATATTTATTCAACACATCTACAATAGGCAGAATACTGTCCTAAGTATCAGAGTAGATAGGAATATGTAAGAGTTTCATGCAGCTGTCCCCAACCTTTTTGGCACCAAGGACCAGTTTTGTTGGAAGACCATTTTTCCGTGGACTGGAGGTGGGGCGGGGGAGATGATTTCGGGGTGATTCAAGTGCATTACATTTATTGTGCACTTGATTTCTATTATTATTACATTGTAATACATAATGAAATCATTATACAACTCACCATAATGTAGAATCCGTGGGAGCCCTGAGCTTGTTTTTCTGTGACTAGGCAGCCCCATCTAAGGGTGATGGGAGACAGTGACAGATCATCAGGCTGTAGATTTTCATAAGGAATGCACAACTAGGATCCCTCGCAGGCACATTTCACATTAGGGTTCCTGCTCCTCTGAGAATCAAATGCTCCTGCTGATCTGACAGGAGGTGGAGCTTAGGTGGTAATGTGAACAGTGGGGAGCTGCTGTCAATACAAATGAAGCTTCACCTGCCACTCACCTGCTGTGCAGCCCAGTTCCTAATAGGACATGGACCAGTACAAGTTCATGGCCCTGGGGGTTGGGGACCCCTGGTTTAATGAACACAAGTGTAGAGAGAGAGAGAGAGAAAGTACTAACGT
Organism: Callithrix jacchus; assembly: GCF_049354715.1. Taxonomy (NCBI): domain Eukaryota; kingdom Metazoa; phylum Chordata; class Mammalia; order Primates; family Cebidae; genus Callithrix; species Callithrix jacchus. Next base: position 17,529,840 of record NC_133505.1, on the reverse strand, counting down.
AACTATTGTTAGCAGTAACACTTGAAGTTCAGTGAAGTCTGATAAAGAGGTTATAGGAGAAGGCTGAAGCTTGAACTGACTTTTCAAGCATGAAGGACATTTATAGAGGAAGGAAGAGTATTCCAGGAAAGAAGACCCTAGACAAAGCCTCAGAGGTGGCAACATTTTGGGTCATTGAAAAGTTGGCTGAACAGGGGTGGAAGCTTCGTTCTGAGGTATACTGAGAGACAGAACTCACTAGGTAAAGGCATAAAAAGATTTCGATTTTATTCCCTAGGCAGTGAAAAGGCTTTGGAGGTTTTTGAGCAGAGGATTGATGTGATGAAAACTAGCCTTTAAGAGATCTTCTTGGATGACCATGTAGAATGAGCAGAAAGAGGAGCAGGTTGAAGGCTTCTCGGAGAAGCCACCACTGAGGCCAGCTCTAGGCCACATACTTCAAAGTCAGATCAGTTAAATGGACTGACCTGAGCCAGGGAGACCATTGAAGAGGCTTCTCCAGTCATTGAAATATGAGCTAACAAGCATCCGACTGATGTCAGTGGGAAGAAAGAGAGCAGACCAGTGGATATGACACTGGAAAAAGAGTCAACAGAATTTTTTTTTTTTTTTTGAGACAGTCTCACTCTGTCACCCAGGCTAGAGTGCAGTAGTGCGATCTCAGCTCACTGCAACCTCTGCCTCCTGGGTTCAAGCAATTCTCCTGCCTCAGCCTTCCAAGTAGCTGGGACTACAGGCACCTGCCACCATGCCCGGCTAATTTTTTTTGTATTTTTAGTAGAGATGGAGTTTTATCATATTGGCCAGGCTTGTCTTGAACTCCTGAACTTGTGATCCACCTGCCTCAGCCTCCCAGAGTGCTGGGATTGCAGGTATGAGCCACCATGCCAGGCCAGAATTTCTTAACTAATGACACCCTCTGATTTATCTAGTTTTCTAATTAATGGAGGCAAACTTGAGTTTCATTTGTGAGCCCAGGAGTTCAGGTGGCCTGGTATCCACAGGGTTCTTTACATGTAAGAAACCAAAGGTATCTCAACTGGCCCCATCTCTCTGGCTTCCCTGGTCCTTTCCTGATAGAGTACACTCTATTATCTGTATGCCTAACCCCTATGCAGCTAGGATCAAATGAATAAAAACACACAGAAAGCTAATATCCTTACTATGTAGTACGTGGTAACCTCTTAAACATGATAAAGCAAGACAGGTAGAGAAGTCTGTGGACTGCAAGTCTAGTACTGTCCTTTTGGGCTTAAACTCAATTAGACTTGCTTATTTTCATAAGTGAGCAATCAGTCATAATGAATCTGCATCAGCATGAGGTAGCTACATTAACCCTGTTCTGTTACTAATTGCTCTGCAGACATCTGGGCCATGTCAGAAGGAATTAATAAACTAAGAATTCTAGTACTTTAAATTGAGACTCATGAGTTTTCATCTGTTCTCAGTGTCTGCTGCTCTGCTTACATGTTTGAAGGGAAGCACAGGACAGCTGAAAGACACCGAGTGTGATTAATGGGAAGTGACAGTGGTTAATGGGCTGGTAGAATGCTGGAGGAAACCTGAGCCTGAATTGGCACTACTTCCAAGTTCATGGTCAGGGAAAGTCATGCAGAAATACCTCTACTTGGGCATTTGCTTCCATTTTGTCAGGAAAACATAATTAATTTGGAGAGCATTTGCCTTACAGATTTTTTCTGTTCCTCAGCCAGGCGGAGAAAAGTTCTGTCCCTCTCCCTGTCTGTCTTGCTGCTTTTCTTGTTAACATCTCCTTCCATCTAACCTCTTCCCCAGCATCAGCCATTCAGTGGCATGTGATACAGGCCCAGGAATTGTTGGGCCTCAGTTTCCTTTGCTTCCAGAAGTGCAGTGTCTGACAGAGCTTGTTGTGTAATGAATGTGATCTGAAGTGAAATGCATCCTTCTTGGAATCTTGGAGTGATGGATGACCCCAAAAGGGTAATGAAGGCAAAAGCCACTGTCTCCTACCTCTTTAAGTCATCATTAGTCGCTTCTCCATGGCATCTGACTGCAGAAGTCAGAAGTTCAACACTGCACGAATAACCTATGCCTTCTGCATAAGGTATCTGTGGCAGGTGCCCCCAGCGTGCCAGTTGAATGATGGATAATCATGGGAGCTGGACTTCGCAGTTGGATGTTCACACTTGGGTAATGATCATTGCAGTTAGCCTTTGTTGAGAACCTTACCACATACCCTGTGATACTGTTGTTATTACCTCTTTTTCACAGATGAATATGAAATTTGGAGAAATTAAAGGATTTGGTCACAGTTACTTAGCTAGTAAGTGACTGACAAGCAGGAACCTATTTTCTTTGGCTCCAGAATCCTCATTTATAACCATTCATTTATACCATCTCCACAAAGATTCCCTTTTTTCTTTTCTTTTTTTTTTTTTTACACAGGGTCTCACTATGTCTTCCAGGCTGGAGTACATTGGTGCAATCACAGCTCACTGCAGCCTCCACCTCCCAAGTGCAAGTGATCCTCCCACCTCAGCTTCCTGAGTAGCTGGAACTACAAGCACATGCCACCACACCTGGCTAATTTTTGTGTTTTTTGTAGAGATGGAATTTCACCATGTTGCCCAGGCTGGTCTGGAACTCCTGGGCTCAACTGATCTGCCCACCTCTGCCTCCCAAAGTGCTGGGATTACAGGAATGGGCCACCTTGCCCAGCCTATTCTCAAATAGTAAAAAACCATCCGCTGTCTTTGTTCTTTTAGCTCTGTATGTTTTAATCTGTTTAAGAAGTTAGAAAATCTGCTGCTTTGTTTTTATAAGTTGTATTATTCTGCTTGGGCTGCCACAAAAAAAGACCATTGGGTAGCTTACACAACAGAAATGTAGTTCTCATAGTTCTGGAGGCTGGACCGTCCAAGATCAAGGTCTGCCGGGTTCAGTTTCCCATGACATCTCTCTTGCTGGCCTGTAGACAGCTACCTTCTTGCTATGTTCTCACACAACAGGGAGAGAAAAAGAGATCTCTGATGTCTCTCTTTTTTTTTTTTTTCTGGATACAGAGTTTCCACTCTGTCACGCAGTCTGGAGTACAGTGGCACGATCTCGGCTCACTGCAACCTCCACCTCTCGGGTTCAAGTGATTCCCTTGCCTCAGCCTCCTGAGCACTGGGATTATAGGCTTGTGGCACCGTGCCCAGCCAACTTTTTTATTTTTTATTTTTTTTAAGTAGAGATGGGGTTTCACCATGTTGGCCAGACTGGTCTTGAACTCCTGGCTTCAAGTGATCCACCTGTCTTGGTCTCCCAAAGTGCTGGGACTACGAGCATGAGTCACCGCGTGTGGCCTGTTGTCTCTCCTTATAGAGACATTAAATTTATCATATTAGGGTTCCATCTTCATGACCTCATTTGACCTTGATTACTGCTTACTCCAAATACAATCACATCACGGGTGAGTGTTTCAACCAATTAATTTAGGGGGTGGGGGAACACAATTCAGTCCACAGCATGGCTAAAATTTATCTAGTTTTTCAAAAATTCGTCATATACTCAAGGCACTCAGTTATAAAGAGGAGGACCTGAGTTCAGTTGGATTGGGTTTCAAAGAACAGACCCAAAAGAGAGTTTGTAGAAGAGTCAGGAGCAGGGGGCGGATCACATAGGAAGCATCTGACCACAGTTAGAGATTACTGACACTTCAGCAAGGAAAGGAAACTGTTGCTTACCCTTTAAAAACAAGTCCTACTGATAATACACACCTACCCAGGACTTATTTGCACAGTGTTTAGAATTCACAATACAAAGAAACTATATATATTCTTGGAACTTAGTTGACTTCTCGTTTCAATGTTACCAAAGTATTTGCTACTACAACTTTGCCTGACAAATGGCACCCATGCCCTGTGGTGTTTTCAGCCCCAGCAGGTGCACCTGTGTAATGAGAATCCTCTATCCACGCTTGACCAGCGTTCCTGTTTGTAGCTGTCTCTCTGGTTTTGCAGACATTTCCTCTGTTCTGCAGTCTCATGCTGCTGTGCAATTTCATTACGTGTCTCTGCTTTTCCCAAATGCTTTCTCTCCCATGACCCCCACATTCCCCAACCCTCCACATCCTCCGCTCCAACCCTCCAGCACCACCTGGCTACTTCTGCCGCTAGTCCCTGCCTTCCCTCCCAGTATTCCCAGTGCAAGACCACCTGGCTACTTCTGCCTCTAGTCCCTGCCTTCCCTCCCAGTATTCCCAGTGCAAGAAAACCAAAGATTCAACCACTGTGAACTTGGACTTCATGTCTTTAAATGGAAAAAAATGAATGTTCACATAGAAGTCTCGGAGGTTTAAGGTTTGCATTCTCTTGGTAACTGATACTTTGAAGGTGTTCTGTGTTCTTTATGAGATAGTCAAGTGCAGCCATAAGGTTCATATACTCACAGAGCTAGAGACGGGAGGCAGGGCTCACCACACAGGACACATGGGAAGCCTTAGTGTGGTCAGGAGGCAGAAAGCAAGGAGAGGGGAAAGCCGAGACCAGAGTCTTTATTGAGGTTTCTGCAGAAAGGCAAGGCCGGGCAGACTGAACACAGTCCGAGCTAGTTAGGACTGGCTAGTCTGCATGATTTCAGCAGCTCTAAGCTACACGAGTGTTCTATAGTTGTCTGGTACCTGGCCATGGGGTGATGAAGGCAGAGGAATAATGCATTCTGGGGTGAACAGGCCTGATAGAGGAAGTCTAGCTCTAGACTGGTTTGTTTGCATATCAAAGGGCTGAGCCCTTGCTAACTCAGAATTGCCCAGCCCCAGGAGGGACAGCCTACCCAAGCAGAAAGGTTTTTAAGATGTCAAAACTCATACAGAAAATAAAAAATGGAAACAACACCAAAAGAACGGGGGAGTTACCTGAATTTACTTTTTATTCTCACTTTTCCACCCATTTCTCCATGATTTTCCAGTCTTGTTTTTGTTCTCAAAATGCAGAAATTTTTTCTGTAGGGCATACAAGGACTGTCTGTCAATTAAAACGCATTTTAAAGGATGCTTTCTGCTCCGATTTCTATAACCAGGGCAAAGATTGTAGCAGAATGCCTGTCTTTTTGTAGCACTGTTAGGTGGGAGATGTAATTCACTCAGCACTTATGTTTTGAGTGCCTGCTGTATGCAAGGTGCTCTGCCAGCCCTCAACAATGTATAAAAATTAAGGCCATCAGCAGGCAGAGCTGCAGACTGTGATAAGCTATAGAAACTGTTTAAAAGGAGGAGATATAAACATGGCTCTAAAGAAATTGTATAAGAGGTCAAATCCTTTTGGAGGAATCAAGAAAAAGAATCAATGAGGAATCAAGAAAAATTATGGAGGAGGATTTATTTAAGACAAGCCTTAAAGATGAGTAGGATTTTGACAGGTAGGATGGGAGGAGGAGGAGGTTCTTAAGACACAAAGGACACACGGGCATGTGAGTACAAGGCTGATGATGATCAAGAAATGGCAAACAGTCCGGTCAGCAGGAATGTAGGATTCTCCTAGTATAGTAAGGAAAATTGGGGCTGAAAAGTGGATTGTGGTAAAACCGTAAAGAACCTTGAATGCCACAAGGAAGGATTTAACTTTGTTGGAGGAGGTGAGCATCTTTTGTGGACTTTTTAGCAGCAATTGCTTGATTTCAGCTGAGCATGTCTCCTCAGTGTTCCTGCGGATAAGATGAGCAGTAATGCTGTTGGAGGGATTTATAACTGGATGTTCTTGGGCTCAAGTGATCATCTTACCTCAGCCTCCCAAGTAGCTGGGACTGCAGGCATGCACCGTTACTCCTGGCTAATTTGTTTTCTAAAGTTTTTAGAGACAAGGTTTTGCTATGTTGCCCAGGCTGATCTCCAACTCCTGGGCCCAAGCAATCCTCCTGCCTCAGCCTCCCAAGGAACTGGAACTACAGGTGAGATCCACTGCACCCAGATCAGTATTTTCTTTTATATGATCTTAATTTTACTTTCAAACTTCATAAGTATATCCCCTGTTTTGCATGTTCTGAGAGCAGATGAGCGTGTTGATGCTCACCCTGATGATGTGGTGACTTTGACTCGATTCCCTCTCTGCTTGGATGAATGAGTCCTCCTTTTATCTCTCATCTCTGCACCTCTGTCTCCTTTATACCAGTCATGCAAAAGGCTCAGGTTCAACAGCACAGTGATCATATGAAGGGCACTCTTCTCTTCTGCTGTCCCTAGGAGCAGCGGCGCTAGCCATGGCTGCAGACATAGGACATCTGCCATTTTGACTCTTTGAGAGCAACTCCCTGGCAATGAATAATGTGTAATTTGATTGAAGAAAAAAAATAACTGAATGACATGCCTGCAAGGATGACGTGCCTAAGTGACTCAGCTGGAGAGTGACTCTCATCTCCAGTCTTTCTCTACCCATGGCCATCTTGCCAGGGTTCGTTGAAAAATGCATTGTATATTTCAGTTGCTAGGACAGAAGGTTTTAAATGTTTTCACCACCCAAAAATGATAAGTATGTAAGGTGGTGGATTTGTTAATTAGCCTCATTTAATCGTCCCACATTACAAATATATATCAAAATGTCATCCCATGAATATATACACTTATTATTTGTCCAGTAAAAATAAAACAAGAAGTGTTAGTTTCTTTGTGGAAAGTGGCCCTGAAACTAGGTCAGCGGCAGGTGCCAGGATTGTGTGTGTTATCATGGCCCTTGAGGTTAGGATTCCAGATCTCAGGATGGTCCTCATGGAGGCCAGGTGTCTCCTGTGGTTTTCACATTCTGACCTGGCTTCTAAGGGAAAACCAGGTTTGGGGCATTTCACAAAAAGTAGGTGGATCATGAGGTCAGGAGTTCGAGACCAGTCTGGTCAACATAGTGAAACCCCGTCTCTACTAAAAATACAAAACATTAGCCAGACGTGGTGGTGGGTGCTTCTGATTCCAGCAGGTCAAGAGGCTGTGGCAGGAGAGTCACATGATCCCAGGAGGGGAGGTTGCAATGAGCCAAGACTACACCATTGCACTCCCCACCAGGCAACAGTGCAAGACTCCATCTCAAAAAAAATAACACTTTTTCATTACTTTTGTTTCCCTCGACATCATCCTCTCACCACAAGGGGTCAGTCAGCACATTTTGCCTTCAACCAAGGCAAAACACCAGGTGATGTGATCATCCCTAGGCGGGCCTGGTGTTCCTAAGGAACTGATGAAGCTCCTGTGAGCTCTTTCTTGCAGCCAAGGGAAACCTGATTTAGTAGATTAGTGAGGCTGGCCTCTCATTTCTGTTCCAAATATGCTGCTAATAGGCCCTTTATATCCAGGTGGAGTACGTATGGCTGTGAAGGGAGATCAAAAATTCCAACTCACTGCAACCAGTTGGCAAATGACTAAGAAAATCTTTCAACACCTTTGTTCATTAGGCACTAAACACTGTGCTCAGTGACAAGTAACTGCCAATACAGCAGCAGTTACAAATGGGCCCCAACAGCAGGTGCTGATTAAAAAGTACATTTGTGGTCCAGCGTGGTAGCTCAAGCCTGTAATCCTACCACTTTGGGAGGCCGAGGTGGGTGAATCACTTGAGATCAGGAGTTTGAGACCAGCCTCGCCGACATGGTGAAACCCCATCTTTACTAAAAATACAAAACTTAACCGGGTGTGGTGGGAAGCACCTGTAATCCCAGCTACTCAAGAGGCTGAAGCAGGAAAATCGCTTGAACCTGGGAGGCAGAGGTTGCAGTGAGCTGAGATCATGCCACTGCACTCCAGCCTGGGTGACGGAGAGAGAAACCATCTCAAAAAATAATAAGTTCATCTGTGGTGGTGAGAAGAGAGGCTGGAGGTGTCTTTATTTAGCCCACACTTATTCCGTGTGTAAGCTACAGCCCTATGGCATGAGGACTGACTTTAGGAGTCATCTTTGCTTTTTCTTTCCTTGTCTGAAGTTATAAGCCAGGGCTGTGCTGTGTTTGGAAATACAGCCCTCTTGGGTTTTATGGCTGTGTGACATTCACGGTTTGGGTTTATTTTCCTTGTTCTCTGGAACTGGTCGTTTTTGTTCCTTCCACTCCATCGACAGAGACAGTTTTATGAATACATTGCATCTCAATCAGTCTGGCTGCAGAAATAAGTCAGCAAACAGAGAGCTCTGTGTGTGTCCTGGCAGGAGCAGCCACCATCATCATTAGAAATGTAAGAAGTAGTGTGTGTCCTCCAACAATTAATAAATATCGTACATCAGATAGATGCAAACCATTTATTCAGTGAGGTGCTATCAAGGGAAAGGAGGCATTTTTATCCCAGGATATTTAGAGGTAAAGAGACTGAATCCTGGAAAGGTTAGATATCTTCATCAGGTGGTTATGAGCAAAGCACGCAGGTTTTCAGACTCCCAGATCATCCACTAGTTTTCAATACTGATTTAATGCAGTGTGCATCAGAACAACACACTGAAGCCTAGAAACCTCTCCTGCAGCACTTTGTGGTGGTGGTTTGGTACAAGCATGGAGAACCGCCATGACGGCCTTTGCAAGCCTCTGTGCCCTGCTACTTGATTCTCTTTCCAATCACCTCCGCTTTTTTCCAGTGCTTACTTATGATAGTACCACCACATATTAAACGCTCTCTGTTGGTTTTTTTTTGGCTTCTACCTTCCCACCCCAGGCTGGAAAGTCTCAGGATAGGTGGATTTTCAGAAGCGTGGTGAAAGTCCTGTTAGCAACACTGCAGATCTGTAAGGTACTTTGCAATTTAGAAAGCATGTTCACGTGATCCTGTCTCAGCCTCTGAGCAACCTGTGGCAGAGGCAGGGAATGTATTATGATGTTTGTCTCAGAATCAAGACTATATTTGTTGAATTCCTGTGATACATCAAGGACTGTACTGTAGGTATTTTATAGTCAGGCCTTTGGCTAACCTATATGGAGTCTTTGTAAAATTAGAAAAAGTGCCCTGTAGAGGATGCCCCTTCCTCTAGAGTAACTCAGCCCCATGCCAGGGCAGGCATCAGGCTAGATTTCAACCCTTCCATACCCTCAGCACCTTGCACGGAGGCTGGGTAGATATTAATGTATTTACTTCTCATTACAGATCTATACTGTGGACAATACCCCCTTTCTACAGATGAGAAAACTGAGGCTCAGGAAGGCTAAATGTCTTAGGAAGAGTAACAAAGATTCCTGGTCTTGGAGCTGGATTTAAACCCCAGCTCTTCTGAGTTCTAAGCCAGTGGTGGTTTTACGAGGACATTCTACCCTTGGCCCACAGCAAAAGCCTCTGCAGCTCCTTCCCAGCTCTCCCAGAGCAGTGCTAGGATGAATCTCCTCCTCCAGAAGGCTCTGGGCATTTGCCATTTTGCCTCTTCAGAAAGAAATGCCACTTTCAGGGATGCTTCTCAGACTTGATAGATCAGCGTCCCCTGGGGATCTTGTCGGAGGGCCTGGGCTGAGCTCTGAGCATCTGCATTTCAAGGTCCCAGGCCATGTGGTTCCTGCTAGTCCATGGACCACACTTTGATTAGCAGACCCTTAATAGAGCAGAAACCAGTCATGGAGTTCCACCTTTTCCCATTGTCCTGAAGACACAATGAAAAGGTAAACAAATGTGTATTGAGCATATACTATGCATTAGGCTCAGTTCCTTCTAGCAGATAAAATGGGAGGAAGTAGCCACACTCAGTGTAATTTAATGATTACATCACTCATACCCTTTGCAAGGAAAAATCACAACAAGTTAAGAAAAATGAAAGGAATTGGATTGACTCAATAGGGAGCATGAGGCCTTGGGGGTCCCATAGGCAGGCACCTCAGCCGGCTCAGGAGGATGGGCTTCCTGAAGGAGACACTGAGTATGGTGGTAGCATCAAGAATGATGGTTACTCTCTGTGTAATAACTGTCTGGAGTGTATGGAGTGCCAGATGCGATGCCACACAGTTTGTGTACTTTCTATTATTTAATTTTACAATACTTTGATAACAGAGGTGTCCAATCTTTTGGCTTCCCTGGGCCACGTTGGAAGAAGAACAACTGTTGGGCCACATATAAAATACACAAACACCAATGATAGCTGATGAGCAAAAAAAGAAAAGAAAAAGATCCATGCATAAATCTCATAACGTTTTCAGAAAGTTCATGAATTTGTGTTGGGCCCCATTCAAAGCCGTCTGGGTCGCATGCAGGCCGCTGGTTGGATGAGCTTGCTATAACACATTATTTCACAGAGATTAAGCAATTTGCTGAAGCCAACAGAACTGAGTCGGTGTACGATTTTATAGTTTATATCTTATACTTTTTAGCCCAACAAATTTTGGTAGTGATTTTGTGCCCCTCTGCCCAGTAAGAACTTAGAGCACCAAGTATCATTTCCATCCAGGTAGATCTGATTGATCTGGGAGTTTGTTTATAAAGCAGCTTCCTGGGCACCATTGTGGACTTACTGAATCTGAACTCTGAAGGTGAGGTCCAGGAATCTGCCTCTCCCAAGCTTCCCTAATGAGGCTGATGAACACTGCTTTAAGAAGTTGGCATCTTGGAAAGAAAAGTGGGTGCCATGTAATAGAATCCTGACCTACCCAACTCCCTTTATCATCTTCACTATAAAAATGTAATAGCCTCGAGGGTGGGCGCAGTGACTCACACCTGTAATTCCAGCATTTTGGGAGGCCGAGGTGGGTGGATCAGTTGAGGTCAGGAGTTCGAGGCCAGCCTGGCCAACATGGTGAAACTCCATCAATACTTAAAAAAAAAACTACAAAATTAGCTGGGCGTGGTGGTAGATGCCAGTAATCCCAGCTACTTGGGAGGCTGAGGCAGGAGAATTGCTTGAACTGGGGAGGCAGAGGTTGCAGTGAGTCAAGATTGCATCATTGCACTCCAGCCTGGGCAATAAGAGTGAAACTCCATCTCAAAAAAAAAAAAAAAAAGGTCATAGACTCACTAAACAGAAATGGGTATTAGGTATATATTTCTTTGTTTATATACATAGAAATTCTATGTAAATGTACAAAATATGCATAGAGTAAAAAATCAGCAAGAAGGCAGAAGAATCTAAATGCATTTAATCAACTCTGTAGGAAAAGCTAATCACTTGAATGACTTACTGCTTGACACACAATTTTGAAGAAAAGCTCTTTATGCAAACTTGTCTAAAACGTCCTTAAAGTTTAGACAAGATATAGATAGAAATAGAATGGAATAAAATATTTTATTTCTATAGATAGAAATAGGAAAATTCGCCCACAGGGATATAAGACGTCTTCTCATTTATAAAAGGCTCAATGACAAATGATGTTTCTAAAACTCAGTTGGAAATACCGTTAGACAAATTGGTTTAAGAAGTATCCTTTAATTGCACATTCTGAATGTAGACAAGATAATTATTAGGTGAATAGATTTTAGGCAAATTAGCTTTTAGTAAATTGGTTTAGGGAAAATTGGTCTTTTGCTTTTTACATGTTCGGGGCATAGAAATAGAACCTGGAAGTTATCCCAGTGACTCCTTAGGATGGACATTGGTTCAGATGCTGGATGGAACTGATGCATCCTGGCCTCCAGTGTTGTCATATTCCTGCCTCAGACAGCACCATACACCAAGGAATTTAGCGCCCTGAGCCACTGATTCTCAGCTCCTTGTGTATGCCGAGCATTTTGGCAAGCTTTTTTTTTTTTTTTGGAGATAGAGTCTTGCTCTATTGCCAGGCTGGAATGCAGTGGCACAACCTCGGCTCACTGCAACCTCCCACTCTCTGGTTCAAGTGATTCTGCTGCCTCAGCCTCCTGAGTAGCTGCGACTACAGGCAGCTGCCACCATACCTGGCTATATTTTGAATTTTTAGTAGAGACAAGGTTTCACCACATTGGCCAGGATGGTATCAGTCTCCTGAACTCATGATCCGCCCACCTCGGCCTCCCGAAGTGCTGGGATGACAGGCGTGAGCCATTATGCCTGGCTGGGAAGCATCTTAATTCTAAATGTCTGGCCCAGAGATTCTGGTTCTGCACATCCAAAGTAAAGTCCATGAGCACAAACCTGCATCAGGCAGTTATTGCAGGTGTTCCAAGGACCCTACTCTGGGAAATGGTGCCCCTTTGTTCAGAGAAAAGGACAGAAGTTAGAGGCCAAGAGTTATTTTTGACTGTGGCTTTTTAGAAATGCAATGCTGGGCAGGGCACGGTGGCTTATGCCTATAATCCCAGCACATTGGGAGGCCAAGGCGGGCAGATCACTTGAGAGGTCAGGAGTTTAAGACCAGCCTGACCAACATGGTAAAACCCCATCTCAACTAAAAATACAAAATTAGCCAGGCGTGGTGACAGGCATCTGTAATTCCAGCTACTTGGGAAACTGAGGCAGGAGAATTACTTAAACCCGGGAGGTGAAGTTTGCAGTGAGCAGAGATTGCGACACTGCACTCAGCCTGGGCAACAAGAGCAAAACTGTCTCAAAAAAAGAAAAAAAAAAAGACACTTCAGTGCAAACCTAGCAAATGCTATACCTCCTGAAGTGTTAAGGATTTTATTCCAGGGACCCTTAACTCATAGTCCTTCATTTGAAGACTCTGGTTCTCTATAGCAGGTGCTCATTTCTTTGGTCAGGAGAAAGAAACAGGAGGGCAGAGTGGAATTCTCTGCCTAGGAAGGGGCAGTGATTATATTGAGTTCTGCCCATCTTGTTAATCAATAGCTTATTGTAACATTCTACCACTTCTTGTCACTTCCATAGCCACCGTGCCTGGCTGCACTAAGGCTTCTAAGAGCCATGGAAGTGAACCCTTCAATAAGAGGAACTGGACAACGGTGTTGAGCTTTTCTGTGTCTCAGCACTTTGGAACTAGCTAGCACTGCCTGTTAAGTTCTGAACGTGGTGACCTTGCACCATGTCCATGAGAAACAATAATGAACAGGATAAGCCCTCGGGAACAAACACACAGAAGCCTTGTGGTTATGACTGGTTTGCATTTTTGTGTTAGGGGAACAGTCTCTTCAGGTCCCATGAAGTTAATAGAATTTTCTATGTCTTAGCTCTAGGATCAGCAAGTTAGTGTCCATATGCCACAACTGTGGGATCCTAAAATTGTCACCCATTTCAGGCTCATATCTCCCTCCTAGAGTATCTATTTCCAGGAAAGGTGTGAATTCATCCCACAGCAGGTCATCGTAATTTGGCTCATTCTGTAAACACAATTTGCGTCTCTTATGATGTGAGCTGGGCACTGAACAAGATGCTGAGCTTTGAGATACAATAATAAATTACACAGTCACTGTTCTCCAGGAGAGGAGACAGTTATGTAAACAGGAAGTGCAGCATAGTGTCTTCAGAGACCCTGTTTCGTCATCTGCAAGCATGAGATAGTCATGGCCTCTACCTCAGACTTGCTGTAAGGATGAAACTGGTTAGAATAAAAAGAGCACTGAGAATAGTATCTGGCACATGGTGAGCATGATAGAAGTCTCGACTGTCACGACTGTCATCATTCCTGCCATCATCAACACAGACGTTACATTCGTCCACATTCCCACTGTCTTTCCACAGAGTGGGAAGAAGGATGTAATGATCAAGGAAGGCTTTTCGGGGGAGATTGTTTGTGATCTGGATCTGAAGGGCGACAGGTAATTGACCAAGAAGACAAAACGGGAGAATATTCCAAACTGGGAGAAAGTGACATGCAAAGGCCTGGGGTCATGGAAACATCAGGCAGTTTAGGAAACTCAGCAGCTCGGGAGTGAGGGTGGATGGTGTGGGTAATGGTGAGAAAAGGGGTCTGGAACTAAAGGGGAGGTGGGGAGGCCGGGAGTGCTCCTCTCCAGCTCCGTAGTGGGATAGAGACAGGCATCTTGGAAGGTGAGGATCCTGGAGGAGGCTGGGGAAGACTGCAGCAGCTCTTGGGAGAATGGCCAAGGCCACCTGGTCAATTTTGTTGAGGGTGGAGACCCTGAATCCATGAGCCACCAAATAAGTAGGATCCACAGGAGAAAAGCAATCTGGACTGTAGGAAAGATTATGCTCTCGCTTTTCAGGTGCCGTAGATAAGGTTAATTCCAACAGGAGTAACCAGAGCAGGCTTCATAGAAGCACACAATGTGGACACAAAGAGATGAACCAAGCAGCAGCCAGCCCATGGAAGGCCTTGAATGACGTATCAGGAAGGTTCAGTCCATGGATGGGTTTGAAGCTGAGGAGCAACATGATCACATTTGTGCTCTAAGAATTGCATTTTGGGAGGACTGTGAGTTAAACTGGAGGAAGGCCACGTTCTAGGCAGATCATTGGAGAAGGATCTGTGGCCTCCGAGATGGAGAGTCAGAACTGTGTGGTGCCCCCAAACGGTGTGCCAGTGTGGCATTGAGACTCCCCACTCCTCCCTGCTATGCTGTTCCAGACCGTGCTTCTCCCAGGCAAGCTTGCAACCTACAGGAAATTCATCCGGGTCCCTCTCCAATGCCAAATGATTTCCAGAAACATGGGGTACAGCAGCAGACTACAGCATCTCCCCAAAAATGGCCTGGGAACTAGTCTGACCCTGGGCTCAAATGTGGAGCATCTCTAGGAAGCCTCAAATGGTGTTGTCATGGAACCCAGCGGGTGGTTCTAGGTAGGTTCCAACAGCCTAGAGTGCCCTGGAGGGGCCTCCTTACTGTTTCAGCAGCCCACGCTTGAGTGTCCCCACCCATCCAGCAGTCACTTTCATCCTACCCCACTCAGGCACCCAAGCCAGGATCTGCAAAAACTAATCTTCACAAAGCACCCTCTCAAGGCAGGATGGTCGTCCCTAGGTGACAGATGAGGGAATTAAGGTTGGCAGCAGTAGAGGCATTTGCAGACTGACATGCTGTTGGTGCACTTGACCCTGGGGCTGGCTTTAAATCCCATGCCTGTTGGGAAGTGCCAGCTTTGAAAGGATCTATTCACATCATAATGGCAAAATTGTAGGCCTATATTGTAGACTAGCATGTATTAGTCTGTTTTCTGTTACTGTCACAATACCTGAGGCTAGGTAATTTATGAAGAAAAGATATTTATTTAGCTCACATCTCTGCAGACTGGGACATATGAGAAACGTGGTGCTGCTGTTGAGGACCTCCAGCTGCTTCCAGAGGAAAGCGGAATGGCAGCTTGTGTGTGTAGACAGCACGTGGCAAGAGAGGAAGCAAAGGAGAGAAACTGAGAAGCCCAGACTTTTTTAAACAAACCACTCTCCCTTGGGAACTAATCTGTTCCTGGGAGAGCTAGAACTCACACCCACCACTAATCTATTCAGAGGGATCCACACCCATAGCCCAGTCACCTCCCAGCAGGCCCCACCTGTTAAAGGTTCCACCTCCTGACATCCTTACATTGACAATTAAATTTCGCCATGAGTTTTTGCAGGGACACACTGCATCCAGACCATAGTTTCATATATCCTAGCAAAGGTTTCCTTGATGGTCCAAGGGTTTTCGTGAGCAGAAATGTTCATCACATGCCTCCTTCCCCCTGCCTCACTATCTGGGCTGCTCTCAGGTCTCCATCGGACATACTATGCATTGGACATCACAGATGTCTGGGTTCCTGAAGGCCCTTATGGTCAGTGCACTTGGAGTAGGAAACAAGAGTCAATGGATGCTGCTTGCTGAGTAGCATTCATCATGCTGGTATCTCCGATTGACACATGTTACCTGAAAGGCCCACCTCAATGGCCGCAGTCTCCAGATGAGTACATCTGATGTTCTGGGTTTCTTCTGATGCCCCCAAACTCACATCTGCCTCTCACCCTCTTTCTGCCGCAGATCCTGGTGCCCCTGTGAAATTGCCTTGTCTGCCAGTGAAACTATCGCCTCCGCTACCTCCAAAGAAAGTCATGATCTGTATGCCCGTGGGGGGGCCAGACCTCTCGCTGGTGTCCTACACAGCCCAGAAGAGTGGCCAGCAGGGTGTGGCCCAGCACCACCACACCGTCCTGCCGTCCCAGATCCAGCACCAGCTGCAGTACGGCAGCCACGGCCAGCACCTCCCCTCCAGCACCGGCTCCCTCCCCATGCATCCCTCGGGCTGCAGGATGATAGACGAGCTCAACAAGACACTGGCCATGACCATGCAGAGGCTGGAAAGGTAAAGGCGGGCACCAGGAGGGAAGACAGGTGGAGAGGGGCTGGCTGGGGAGCCGGGCTTAGGGGTTTGGACCATGACTTAGGAATGTGAACAAGGGCTCATCCCCACTGGAGGGAAAAGTTTGAAAGTAAAATAAGACAAAAAGACTGAAGGTCAAAGCATGGAAGAAAATAAATGTTGCCAACTGAAAAGCTCTAGGATAATCACATTTATCAGAAAGAAAAACTAACACACACACACACACACACACACACACAAGCATAGACATATGCTTTTATATATACATGCTTGTGTATATATGTATGAATATATGAATGTTGGTATACACACATACACGTATATGCTTGTATATATACACAGTCCTCAGTGTCATCAATAGGTTCATGAAAATTGCAACCTCCATGAAATAAAATGTAACGAAACCAACTTCACCACAGGGTAATTGATATAAACAAGGCTTAAGTTCCTATGGCATATTTCTGGTCAAAAAAGTATCACCAAACTTCTAAATAAAGACCAGAACACTTTCAATATTAAACATTGAAATCAATATGAGCTGTACATACATTTAAGAGAGATTGATAAAAACAAGGAAGGTGACTACCCAGTTATTCCAGTTCAGAGTGGTGGCAAGCCAGAGTCTGTCCCAGTAGCTCAGGGCACAAGGCAAGATCTGGCTCTGGCCAGACATCATCCCACAGCAGGGTGCAGTCACACCCACACCTACACTCAGACCTAGGACAGTGTAGACACGCCATGTCACCTGGTGTGGACATCTTAGGGATGTGAGAGGAAATCTGAGTACATGGAGAAAACCCGTGCAGTCATGGGGAGAATGCAAACTCCACACAGAAGATGGCCCCAGCTGGGAGTCAGCTTTTTTTTCTCATCAATGTTATGGCAAAATGGCATTGAATGAAATTACCTTATTCAAGGACCTGCTGTATATCCATCTATGTATATATGTGGGTGTACACACATACATACACATGTACATACACACGTGCACATATTATGTCTCTATAAGCATTAACATTTTGTAAAAGAATATATGTATAGACCAGGTACAGTGGCTCACGCCTGTAATCTCAGCACTTTGGGAGGCTGAGGCAGGTGGATCACCTGAGGTCAGGAGTTCAAGACCAGCCTGACCAATATGGTGAAACACTGTCTCTACTAAAAATACAAAAATGAGCCGGGCATGGTAGTGTGCACCTGTAGTCCCAGCTACTGGGAAGCTGAGATAGGAGAATTGCTTGAACTCGTGAGGCAGAGGTTGCACTGAGTCGAGATTGTGCTGCTGTACTCCAGTCTGAGTGACAGAGCAAGACTCCATCCCAAAAAAAAAAAAAAAAGAATGTATATATATAGTCAATAATAGTGTTTACCCCTGGGGTGGTGAAATGGGGAGAAAATACTTTTATATTTCACCTCTGTCTATACTGCCTATTAGTTCTATGTATATTACTTTTATGATACTCAAAAGAATTCAAATGTGAAAGAAGATAGGGGATGGCAGGTGTTGGAAGGAAACAGGAGGGCTGGGAAAGGTGGAAAGATATACTCTGTTCTTGCTGATGGAGGAAGCAGAGTCCCAGGGTCTGATTATAAGCGCATGTGCCACTAATACTTGGCCACTACCAGGACAGCTCCCTCTCTCACCAGAATCGGCCTTCTACTGCTCTTCAGGGAGAGCTGCAAAGATGACCCCACAGGCAGGCCTGCAGCAATGCCCCTAACTCCTCACCTAGGGAGATCGCTCAAACTGGTTCTGAATTACTCTTGATTGTGTGTGCGCACATGATGGTGTGTGTGTGTATTCTCAAACACCACCACCTACCTCAGATCCAAGAAGGGACTGGGATTCCAATTGTGGCTCTAGGGCATGTTGTTTGACTTAGTGCCCTGATGTGACAAGGAGAAAGTGTGTATATCAGGTTCAAAGAGTATGTCTGACTGGGAGCCGAATGCTTGCCCCATAGTTGTGGCTACTGGTCACTGGGTCCTATGGATGGAAAATTGTAGTCTGGAGGTCCAGAATATCACCAGAAAGGCAAAACCAAGATGCACAGGCAGGAGCTTCTGGGTGTGTTTTCCTGACTCTCAGTGGCTTTCTCTGCTCCTGCCTCTTAGCTGAGTATTCTGCATTTGGGAAATGAGTGATTCGCTGGGAGGCTGCTGTGTCTGGATTTCTGACTTGATTACTCGGTGTTAACACCTGCCCTTGCTACAAAAGAAAAAAACAAAACTTAATTTGGCCCCTTGCTATCATTTGCAGCTACTCTTGTTATTAATTTGGGTGGCACCTTTTAATCTATTACACATACACGTTGTCGTCACTGTCATCGTCATCTTATTAAATCCTCACATCACCTACGGAAGCTGAGTATATGGAGAAACTAAGGGAGGGTCGCTAAGTTCCCCAAAGCCACCTTCTCAAAGGGGAGCCCACAAATGGCTTATCTCACATCTGCAATCACGTAAGTGCAGACGTTGAGAACAAGCTTTTAGATACTCTTACAGCAATCGGACAGAATAATTTCATGTCTGTTGAATCTTGACATTAAAAAGGGCTTCATTATTTTCTCATTCGTTATATTTTACAAAAGCATCAGTTTTTGATGGATTAAAAATTTAAAGAACTAAACAGTAAGAACTGTTTCTTCCCTGTAGACGTTTGGAAAACATTGCCCTAGGTAGCAAGTTGAGAGGCCAATGGTCTAGCCTGGGACTTCCCTCTCCAAGCCCAGAGCTCTTTGTACTAACACACAGCTGCTTCCTAAAGACAAGCAGCAGTCAACATCATTGCCCACTCCATGTCTATGTGCACACAGTAGGTTTTTGTATTTCTCATGAGCTTCAGTTATTAGAAAAGATACTCGTGATAGCATGTTAATAGGATATTGCTAAATATGCTTCCACTTTAAAAAACCATATTAAAAGGTTCAATTAAAGATGCTAACTAACAAGTTTTATTATATACGTGGGTATTCGTGGAATATTTCAGTTTAATTTACATCAATGGGCAGATCTAGTGGGATATGGGAATTTTGGGGGGAGGGGTTTTGGGATATGCAGCATGATCTGGCAGCAGAGCCAAGGCAGTCTCTGCTTTGTCCCAACCCGGATGCATTTCCTCCTCCTTTCTCCCTCACTTCACACTCGAGGTCAAAGCATAGGATTGTCCTAACAGACCAACCAGGCTGCAGAGATTTATACATGCATCACTTTGACAAGATCACCACCCTAGAGAAAGAGAAGCTTTCTTCCCAAAGGCCACCCCAGAGGCCTTCTTTCCAAATAAAGATTGGAGAGATTTTTCTGAATGTCCCCATCATCTCCAGGAAGAATCTGAGAGTAGGCCAGGGTCACAGGCCACACTGCTCAGTGTAGGGAGGGAATCACCAGCTGTTTTGGATAATTTCCCCCTGATTTTTACTACTTAAAAATGCTCCTTGTTGCCTGCCGATGTGATTTCATTCTTGTTTTAACAAAGTTTTATGCAGAAAGAAAGAATCATTTTTCTGTCCTTTTGGCAATTTCCAGTGACCCCAAAAAACTCTTCAAGAAGGGAGAGACATTACCAGACATTCAAGTATCCTGCCTACAAAGTTCCTTGGATCAACCCCCTTGTTCGTGCCATTGCTGCCCCCTGAAATCTCAGAGAATGTCACTGTAGGGCATCGGTCCAGACGGACAGTCTGATCCTGATGAAAAAGGTATAGGAGTGTAAAAACTCGCGTGGTGAAGTAAACAGCATCAATGCTGTTTGGACCATACATTTGGACAAATCATCTTATCATTGAAAGGGGCCTTGAAGACCATCCAGGCCACCAAGCCCCTGCCCACAGCAGTGTTCCTGACCGTTGATCCTCTGGTCTCTGTTCCAACAGGACCTCTTCCAGGTCCCAAGATAGCCTGCTCTATTGTCAGGAAGGTCCAACTGTTACAAAGTTCCCTCTCTTCTAAAATTTTTACTGATGAAATTTATATCTGCCCCTTCCCCAATCTTACTTCTATTCTTCCTTTCCTGTGAAAGGCTTTTAAATCTTTGAAGATAGCTACCATTCTCTTCATCTAAGGACTCCTCTAGATCTTATACCATCTTGATCATTTTCCCCTGAGATTATACCAAATCTCCTCTGTTTTATATGAAGTTATTTGTTATTTATATTTTTTATTTTTGAGACAGCAACTCATTCTGTTGCCCAGGCTGCAGTGCAGTGGCATGATCATGGCTCTCTGCAGCCTCAACCTTCCAGGCTCAAGCAATTCCCCCAACTCAGCCTCCTGAGTAGCTGGGACCACAGGTGCATGCCACCACACCCAGTTAATTTTTTAAAAATATTTTTTGTATTAGAGACTGAGGATTGCCTTGTTGCCCAGGCTGGCATCAAACTCATGGCCTAAAGTGATCCTCCTGCCTCAGCCTCCCAAAGTTCTGGAATTACGAGTGTGAGCCACGGCACCTGGCATAGAAGTTCTTTGCCCTGCCTAAATCTGCTTGATGGCACCGAACAGTGATGTGGTTATTTATAGCTTTGTCTCACAAGATTTGGGAGAAGGATCTAGAGTCCACTCGAAGCAAATTTAAAGGGTCATATTTATTTAAAATCGCAGGGCTGCCCTGGGCAGTGGGGGCCAAGCTGGCAGCAGTAATCACCCCCCACTTCAGTTAGTTCCAGAATTAACTGCCAGAGTTTGAATCTTAAACACACCACATGTTAGCTGTGTGACCCTAAGCGTGTGGCTCAACCTGTTTGATTTTCATGCCTTATCTGTAAAGTAAAGATAATAATGCCAGTAGCCTCATTAGGGTTATTGATGAGGATCAAATTATTTAATGAATCCCAATCAATGGGGTGATTGCATGGTACATAGTAAGCAGCTAACAAATGCTATTGAACATGAGCTAGCACATAGCATTTGTCTTCAGTGACCCTAGGGCAGTTTTGATCCAGTCTTGTTGGAGATTTTTGTTCATTTGAGTAGGTTTCCTCAAACTGATTGTCCTCATTCCCCTCACACTTGGGAGCCACATCTTTTTGAAGGTGGTGTTTTAACATTTCAAATATTGTTTTTTTACATTTAGATTTCCCCTCAACTTTCCATTCTAATTAATACCACTGCATGTTTTTTTTTTTTCATTTTTATATTTAAATCTTTGCTAGTCTTTACTCTCATTTTTAAGGTGCAAGCTTTTTAAAAAAAAATCATTAGAGAGCTAGAATTCATGGTTATCTAGTGACCTCGTTGTGGGAAGACCATTTTTATAATTTATTGTTATTTCAATCATTTTGGGGGAACAGGTGGTTTTGGTTACATGGATAAGTTCTTCAGTGGTAATTAGTGAGATTTCGGTGCACCTGTCACCCAAGCAGTGTACACTCCCCGCAGTGTGTAGTCTTTTATCCCTCACTGCCCTCCCACCCTTCCCCCTGAGTCCCCAAAGTCCATTATAACATTCTTCTGCCTTTGTTATCATTTCAGAGATGATGCAGTGCTTTTATTTTTAATATCTGCAGTAAGCTCTGTGGTCTCATTGGCACTGATCCTAGAAGTCAGATGTAAAGTCCTAATCAGGACCCCTTTTCTTTCTGATCTTAATTCGGCTGATCAGTTCTCTGTGTTCCAGTGTCCTATTAGTAAAATGAAGGTGGAATGTAGACCCGTGTTGACCCTGAAGGAATTTTAGGAAGATTCTTAAGGGACTGCACTTTCAAGAAGTCTTTCCCTTCTCCATTAAAGGCAACTTCATGTCTTCAGTCGCTCATGCAAAAAAACCTGGGGTCACCCTTGACCCCTTCCTTTCTCTGGTCCCCTACATCTGACTGCACATCCTATCTGGTCCACACTGTGAATACTCAGGGACAGGATCAGCCATTTCCCATGAGCTCCTGCCCCTCTGGCCTGAGCCTCAGTCGGCCTTGCCTGGCTTGCTGCAGCTCCTCCCACCTGGTGTCCTGCAACCCCACCACAACAGGCAAGGAAACAGGGTTTCAGGAAAGTCAGATCATGACTGTCTTTGTCTGCCAGGCTGCTATAAAAAAGTAACACAGAACGGGTGACCTAGATGACAGAAATGTATTGTCTTCAGTTCTGGAGGCTGAAAGTCTGAGATCAAGGTGCTGACAGGGTGGGCTTCTCGCAGGGCCTCTCTCCTTGGCTTGTAGGTGGTGTCTTCTCCCTGTGTTCTCTTGTGGTCTTCCCTCTGTGTGTGGCTGTTCCTCATGTCCTCTGCTTATAAGGACACCAATCATGGTGGATTAGGGCCCACACCGCTGACATCATTGTAACTTCCTCACCTCTTTAAAGGCCCTACTTCCAAATACAGTCACATTCTGAGGTCCTGGGGCTAAGGACTTCAACATATGGCTGTATCTGGGGACACAGTTCAGTGCTTAACAGTGGCCGTGCCCAAAATGCTCCTGCCACTGTCCAGCTCACTAAGAGTAGAAAAGCAAAGTCCTCACCATGGCCCAAAGCCTACTCCCGCTTTAGATTTTGCCAAGAAAAATCTGCTTACTCTTCAAGATGTTATTAAAATACCAGGTCCCTGTGACCCCCTTCTCAGATTCTCATACAGAGCTCTGGCTGTTGCACACTTGCATTGGGTTATGTGTCAATATATTGTCTTTTTAATATGGACAGGAACCATCCTAGTCTCTTCACACTATGGTTTGAGTGTCTCTCCTCCAAAATTCATGTGTTGAAACCTGTCCTGTCACTGTGGCCTCCCTCGCTTCGTCGACTGCCCTCTGTGTTGCTCCCTCCTCCGTCACCCAGTGGCCTTCCCGCCATTCTCGCACATTCTTGGACATGCTGGATGCCTCCTGACAGGGCCATGGCACTGAGTCTTCCCCTAGTAGGACTGCTGTTCCCTCAGATTACTCAGGGCTCCTACACTCACCTGCCCCGGGTCTCTACCCAAATGTCACGTTTTCAACAAGGTCCTTCCTGGTCAAAATTGCAACCCCCCTCGCAAGACATCCTGTTCCCCAGCTCCTTTTATTCTTGTGAAAGCATTTTTTATCATCTAACATTCTGTGTCCTTTGCCTTTCATTTGGTTTGTTGCTCTTCTTACCTATGGAAAATACAGTCTACAAGGACAAGAACTGTTTTGTTGATGGGTGCATCCAGAATGCCTACAGCAGGGCCTGGCTTACAGGTGTGAGTGAGTGAGTGAGTGAGTGAGTCAGTGGGTGGGTGGGTGGGTGAGTGAGTGAGTGAGTGAGTCAGTGGGTGAGTGGGTGGGTGGGTGGGTGGGTGAGTGAGTGAGTGGGTGGGTGAGTGAGTGAGTGAGTGAGTGAGTGGGTGAGTCAGTGGGTGAGTGGGTGGGTGGGTGAGTGAGTGAGTGAGTGAGTGAGTGAGTGAGTGAGTCAGTGGGTGGGTGGGTGGGTGGGTAGGTGAGTGAGTGAGTGAGTCAGTGGGTGAGTGGGTGGGTGGGTGGGTGGGTGAGTGAGTGAGTGAGTGAGTCAGTGGGTGAGTGGGTGGGTGGGTGGGTGGGTGGGTGAGTGAGTGAGTGAGTGAGTCAGTGGGTGAGTGGGTGGGTGGGTGGGTGGGTGGGTGAGTGAGTGAGTCAGTGGGTGGGTGGGTGGGTGGGTGAGTGAGTGAGTGAGTGAGTGAGTGAGTCAGTGGGTGAGTGGGTGGGTGGGTGAGTGGGTGAGTGAGTCAGTGGGTGAGTGGGTGGGTGAGTGGGTGGGTGGGTGGGTGAGTGAGTGAGTGAGTCAGTGGGTGAGTGGGTGGGTGAGTGGGTGGGTGGGTGAGTGAGTGAGAGTGAGTCAGTGGGTGAGTGAGTGGGTGGGTGAGTGAGTGAGTGAGTGAGTCAGTGGGTGGGTGAGTGGGTGGGTGGGTGGGTGAGTGAGTGAGTGAGTCAGTGGGTGAGTGGGTGGGTGGGTGGGTGGGTGAGTGAGTGAGTGAGTGAGTCAGTGGGTGAGTGGGTGAGTGAGTGGGTGGGTGGGTGAGTGAGTGAGTGAGTGAGTCAGTGGGTGAGTGGGTGGGTGGGTGGGTGGGTGAGTGAGTGAGTCAGTGGGTGAGTGGGTGGGTGGGTGGGTGAGTGAGTGAGTGAGTGAGTGAGTGAGTCAGTGGGTGAGTGGGTGGGTGGGTGGGTGGGTGAGTGAGTGAGTCAGTGCGTGAGTGGGTGGGTGAGTGGGTGGGTGGGTGAGTGAGTGAGTGAGTCAGTGGGTGAGTGGGTGGGTGGGTGGGTGGGTGAGTGAGTGAGTGAGTGAGTGAGTGAGTGAGTCAGTGGGTGAGTGAGTGAGTGAGTGAGTCAGTGGGTGAGTGAGTGAGTGAGTCAGTGGGTGAGTGAGTGAGTGAGTGAGTGAGTGAGTGAGTGAGTCAGTGGGTGAGTGGGTGGGTGGGTGAGTGAGTGAGTGAGTGAGTCAGTGGGTGAGTGGGTGGGTGGGTGGGTGGGTGGGTGAGTGAGTGAGTGAGTGAGTCAGTGGGTGAGTGGGTGGGTGGGTGGGTGGGTGGGTGAGTGAGTGAGTCAGTGGGTGGGTGGGTGGGTGGGTGAGTGAGTGAGTGAGTGAGTGAGTGAGTGAGTCAGTGGGTGAGTGGGTGGGTGGGTGAGTGGGTGAGTGAGTCAGTGGGTGAGTGGGTGGGTGAGTGGGTGGGTGGGTGGGTGAGTGAGTGAGTGAGTCAGTGGGTGAGTGGGTGGGTGAGTGGGTGGGTGGGTGAGTGAGTGAGAGTGAGTCAGTGGGTGAGTGAGTGGGTGGGTGAGTGAGTGAGTGAGTGAGTCAGTGGGTGGGTGAGTGGGTGGGTGGGTGGGTGAGTGAGTGAGTGAGTCAGTGGGTGAGTGGGTGGGTGGGTGGGTGGGTGAGTGAGTGAGTGAGTGAGTCAGTGGGTGAGTGGGTGAGTGAGTGGGTGGGTGGGTGAGTGAGTGAGTGAGTGAGTCAGTGGGTGAGTGGGTGGGTGGGTGGGTGGGTGAGTGAGTGAGTCAGTGGGTGAGTGGGTGGGTGGGTGGGTGAGTGAGTGAGTGAGTGAGTGAGTGAGTCAGTGGGTGAGTGGGTGGGTGGGTGGGTGGGTGAGTGAGTGAGTCAGTGCGTGAGTGGGTGGGTGAGTGGGTGGGTGGGTGAGTGAGTGAGTGAGTCAGTGGGTGGGTGGGTGGGTGGGTGGGTGAGTGAGTGAGTGAGTGAGTGAGTGAGTGAGTGAGTCAGTGGGTGAGTGAGTGAGTGAGTGAGTCAGTGGGTGAGTGAGTGAGTGAGTCAGTGGGTGAGTGAGTGAGTGAGTGAGTGAGTGAGTGAGTGAGTGAGTCAGTGGGTGAGTGGGTGGGTGGGTGAGTGAGTGAGTGAGTGAGTCAGTGGGTGAGTGAGTGAGTGAGTGAGTGAGTGAGTGAGTGAATGGAGAGCCTCTCATAGCTGCAGTGATAGTCTTTTGCTTATTAATCTGCTTCCTATTGATGGATTGCGTTCTTACAAGGCATATGTTGTATAAATATTAAGCAGTATTGGTGGTTTGTAACCTTTTAAAGTTTCTTTGTTCTAACAATTTGAACTGTTCCCTCTGTTCAGAATGCACTCTCTTCCATCCTGTCCTCTACCACCCACTCCAGCTTCTTTTGCAAGGAAAAATTATTGTTCTTCAAGATGTTATTAAAATACCAGGTCCTCTGTGATCCCTTTTCAGATTCCCACACAGAGCTCTGCCCTCCTGCACACAGTCCTTTTGCATCCTTGCGTCAGGTTATATGTTTGTATATTCTCTCTTTAATGTGGACAGGAACAATCCTTGTCTCCCCATTTGCTGTAGTTTGAGTGTCTCTTCTCCAAAATTCGGGAGTTGAAACTTAATGGCCAATGAGATAGTATCAACAGGTGGGGACTTTAAATGATGATTAGGCTATGAGGGTGTCTCCTGCGTGAATGACATTAGGACCCTTATGAAAGGGACTTCACACAGCGACATAAAGCTCTCTTGGCCCTCCATCGTGCGAAGGTGCTGCATTTCTCCCAGACAGAGGATGCAGCCCTCACCAGAGAGCCAAATTTGTCAGCACCTTGATCTTGGACTTTCCAGCCCCCAGAACTGAGAGAAAATAAATTTCTGTTCTATTTAAATTACCCATTCTCGGGTATTTTATTACAGCAGCACAAATGGGCCACAATAGCACTTGACCCTTAATGTGCCATAGTACCTGCCATGTAGGGAGGATTCTGAAAATATTTCTTCAGTGGCTTTCATTAAAAGTTACTCTAATCTTTGAAATAGAAAAGTATCTTACTATTACAATCAGTGTTTTGTTACAAACTTTCCTAATTATAGAAACAGGCTTTTGCATACTTACCTGGCAGTGAAGATACCATGATCACGAAGATGGTTTTCCCAGGGCGAGGCTTACCCATTGCATTCAGGATATACTGACTCCTGCATTCACCCAAATGTGGGAAACTTGAAGTAAGGAAATGTGTTCACACCTTTCAAGAAAGAGACAGAGAGAGAGAGAAAAGAGAGAGAGACAAAGAAAGAAAGATACGAAAGAAAGAAAAGAAGGGAGGGAGGAACAAACAGGCTTTTGCTGTGGATCCGCTCCTGCTTTCCCTGTGGGCCATTCCTGTTGTGTTGTGTTTGATGTTAGAAGCAACGTATAAAGTTCCTCCCTTAAAGTTAAACCTAGGTCTTTGCTTGTCGTGTCTGGTCATATCAAACTAGAGCTCCAGACACTATAATTTCGATTATGAACCTTAGCCATCATTGAAGTACCTCATCCCTTCTTTTACTTCTCTTGGAGCAAATCCTTCATGAATGGCAAGGTCGGGGAGGGGTCATCATCCTTAGCTAAGGTAGGGATGCTAAGATTGCTAAGGTGTAGGGAATCGTATTTGATGGCCCAGCTCTATCCAGTGTCCTCGGACTAAACCTGAAAGTTAACTTCCAGAATTTTATGCTGAGACCTGAAAAACAGGAGCAATCATGTAAGGAGGAGAAAGGCAATTTGGGTACATCCTAGACAGATTAGAGGAAAGAGTATATTGATCGACCAGATGAGTTCACATGGGAAGAATAATTGAAATCTCTGAGTTTAAACTAAAAAGGCAAAATATGAATGAGTATTTGTATCAATTGATGCAAAATATCAATAGATTTTTTTTTTTTGAGATGGAGTCTTGCTTTGTCACCCAGGCTAGAGTGCAGTGGCGTGATCTCGGCTCACTACAACCTCCACCTCCCGTGTTCAAGCAATTATCCTGCCTCAGCATCCTGAGTAACTGGGATTACAGGCATGTGCCACCACTCAGCTAATTTTGTACTTTTAGTACAGACAGGGTTTGACCATGTTGGTCAGGCTGGTCTCGAACTCCGGACCTCGTGATCCGCCAACCTCAGCCTCCCAAGGTGCTGGGATTACAGGCATGAGCCACCATGCCTGGCTAATAGATATTTTCAATGATGCTTTATTTACACCCAATGTGTTTTAGTTTAGGAAAAATTTGAGTACCATACATTTAGTTCTGATGGAAATTGCCACCTATGGGCCTTAAAAATAAACAAATAAATACATTTCTAATAAATTCATTCTTTATTTGCCTCTCCCTGTCCCAAAGTCCCTGAGCAGCTAGATGAAGAAAGCTCTAACATTTGCCGGGAAAAAATTTCAGGCAATTACTGACTTGTAAACCTTGAATGAAAACAGGCCCTGCAAAAAGAAGGGATGGTGCCTGTGTTTGCTTAGCAACCAGAAGATCCATCAGTTCTTTGCTGAGTGCATTTTCTAGACCAGGCTCCGGCTTGGCCCTGGCGATATAACAGAGAACAAAATACAGACGATACCCTCAGTGCAGCTTAGAACCTGCTGGGAGTATAAACTGGACAGATCAGTGCCCATGAGAGTGCAGAGAGGGAGGAGGAGAATGTGCAACAGGAATGTCAACTGGTCCACAAAATTCGGAGTGGTCTTCTCTGAAGAGCTGCATTTATGAGAGGAATAGGCCAGACGCAGTCGCTTACACCTGTAATCGCAGCACTTTGGAAGGCCGAGGCAGGCAGATCATGAGGTCAAGCGATCGAGACTATCCTGGTCAACATGCTGAAACCCCATCTCTACTAAAAATACAAAAATTAGCTGTGTGTGGTGGCACATGCCTGTGGTCCCAGCTACTAGGAAGGCTGAGGAAGGAGAATCATTTGAACCCGGGAGGCGGAGATTGCAGTGAGCCGAGATCGCACCACTGCACTCCAGCCTAGCGACAGAGCAAGGCTCTGTCTCCAAAAAAAAACAAAAAAAAGAGAGAGAGGAATAACCAGATGGAGAGGAGAAAGGGAATGAGAGAACATTTAGGCAGATTAGAGGAAAGGCTGATATACTATCTCCGGATAATGAATGAGATTTTTAATAAGAAAAGGAAATTGGCATTTATTCTCCAGGTTTTTAGAAGACATAGCATAGAGAATGAGATTGATGACGTAACATTGTAATCAGACATGATGAAGAACCCAAGAGCCAACAGAGAGAACACTGAAGATTTTTAAATCAGGTCAACAGCAGTCCCAAATGGTTTGCTCATGTACTTATGTAAAGAAAAACCATATACAGGTCAGATCATCTGCTAAGGGCAAATCCAGCTCTGTAACTGCAGTTTTGATATGTTGAAGTAGGTTAACTATAATGTGAAATTCTGGAGAAGTAGAATGACTTTGCCTTTGCTGGCATAGTCAACGTACATCTGTATTAACATGGATAAGCTAGACAATCTGGATGGTCAACTAGATGCAGGAAAGTTCCAGAATCATCTTGAACTCTTAGCAACACCCATTGATCTCTGCATGCCAACCATTGTGATAGGCACACAATAACAAAGCAATCTTTCCTTTAAAATAATAACATTGATACGTTTATACAAACAGTTCATTTTTTGCTTATAATGTGCCCTTTTCATATTTGCATATTAGCTAGAGAGGAATTTGTCAAGAATATTGAAAAAGGAATTGTTTTTACATTGGACAGAAGAAATTGAAATCAGTAGACCCCCAAATCCCTCCAATCTCCAAAATTCTACCCCGTGATTATTTTTAGGTCTTTCAAGAGCACAATACAATTTACAGTCCTTGGATAAATACATTTCATGGTGACAATTACTTTTCTTCATGTTGCTTCAAGGGTCACAGGAAATTCTAAAGAATAATTCTCGTTCCTAAACAAGAGGATCCCTAGGGTTTCTTTTAGCCTTAAAAGTCTAACATAATTATTGTATTGGCTTATGTCTGTAATGTTTCACCTACTAATGAGGGTGTTCCCTGATAATACACAGATGTGAATCAGTGCCTCAGCAAGAATGAAACTGAATGCCTAGGTGTTATTTGCTTGTGAAGTGGTGGTGATTTGAAGTGCAGTGTTTTTCCTGACATAACAAATGGCTTACAGCGTTAAATGAAATACATTTCCAGGGAAAGATTCTCTTATAATGATCATCATCATCTCTTCAAAATCTCACACAATTCCAGTTAGACATTTGTCCTTGCCCCTTAGAAGCCAGCACTGTCAATATCTTACTGTAGGTCAGTTCTTTGATTTTAAAGCCTATGTTTATCATCTTTAAGTGGCTACATGTACATGTCGTTTTTAAGCTTGAACTGCTATTCCAAGGGACATATGTGGTTTTAGTGCAAAGTAATGTCACTGTAAGCAAGACCCATCCTTGCCAATTGTCTAACCAATTTCCTTGCCAATTGTCTAACCAATTTTCTTATTGTTTAACTTTAAGTACAGTTAAAATGAGACTGTACAAAATAATAACACCTTTTTAAGGCTTACGAGGATAAAAAAGGAAGGGTGTGTTGTTTTTTTTTCCTCAAGACTGAGTCTTGCTCTGTCTCCCAGGCTGGAGTACAATGGCGCGATCTCAGCTCACTTCAACTTCCGCCTCCTGGGTTCAAGCGATTCTCCTGCCTCAGCCTTCCAAGTAGCTGGGATTAAAGGCACACACCCAGCTAATGTTTTTGTATTTTTAGTAGAGATGGGGTTTCACCATGTTGGCCAGGCTGGTCTCCAACTCCTGACCTTGTGATCCACCTCCCAAGTGGGGAAGTACAGGCATAAGCCACCACGCCCAGCCCAGGAAGTGTATTTTCAAAAGAAAGGGAATCTGCTTTTGATTTTTTTATTTGTTTGCTTCAATAGAAATCCTGCCCTTTTCCAATGTCCAAATATTGATTCTTTGAACTTGGAAACCATTGTCCAGAAAGTTATGCAGATCAAAAACATTAAAACACTAAAGGAAATATTTTAATAAATTAGTGGATAATATCCATAATGACTAATTTATGATAAATCGTTGGTGCTGACGTATACTCCTAGTTAAAACAGCAACTCTCAGTGTTGATGTCCAGGAAGCACACTGCACCAGCATTGCCTTCTAATTTTACCGCTGCCTGGGAGGCGGGCACCTAGGTTTATCCATTTAACTAATGAGGAGTCAAAGACCAAGAGGCCAGGTTAGTGAATGGCCCAGCTGGGACTTGCACAGTCCTGCTGACTCTGTCCTGCCTTTTTAGTACCCATGCTCAGCCAAGCATGCTAGAACACTCACCAGCATCTAGGGACAAATTCAAGTAGAAAAGCCACCACTGCTTTCTCCATCAGAAAGAGAGAGTGCTGGGAGGGATGGGCTGTTGGTCTGACTCTGTGTTTCTTCTAGTTTTGTTCATCACATCCCAATCCCAGACAGTATTTCAGAAATGTGGGTCATGGGTCCCTGACAGGACAGAGGCTATGAACAAATTAATTTAAATCCATTGCCACTGCTGAAAAAAAACTCAAAAAACATTCTCTGTTCAGGAAGGCTCAGTACCCTTGTCTATATATAGAACAGCATAGTTTCCTGCTGACTGAAGTTCAACAGAAAAACAAAAGCTTTAATGTTATATGTCTTAGCTTAGAAGGCTAATCCTAGGCCATGATAAACCAGACAATGCACGCCTGCTTTCTTACAAAGAAGCTAATTAACTATTTCGCTGGGCTAGGTGTTATTTCTGCTATTTTTCAGTCTCAGGCACTGCAGTTTGCAACATAATTTCTCACACATTTTTGGTCTCCAAGAGGAAAGCGGCTGATTGTTCTCTCTCCCCTCTGAAAACTCTTTTCCTAACTGTGCGGACTAATTTACAAAAGCCGTTCCTGTTGAAGTTTAATTTGGTTTTCAGTGTCATGTTTGTAGATAATAAATTTTCTCTGTCCTTTGAGGAAATTAATGTATTTCTTTTTTTGTTTTTTAACAATGGATGCATTTAAAACCAGATACCAGAAAACAATATTCCCTTCATTACATATTATTCTTTAGAAATGTTGGTAAAATGGACCCCACCTATTTTAGAGAAAGAATAAGGATGTAAAAGAGACTGATTTTGAATTTTATGACCTGCCCTTGATTACCTACAAGAGTTTCAGAGGCGTTTGCCAGCCACTAATTCCCCTCCATGGATGGGCTGCAGTGATTTTTTTCCACTCATCAGCCTGTACCATGTGATGGTGAAAAAGTGATGATTATAAAGATCCCTTGAGAAGGGAGTGATTCTTTTAATGCCCTGGACTCACTGTAGATGTCTTGGCATTCATTCCTTTATGAATGACTAAAAGTAAGGTCTGTGCCTAACCTTTATTCAGTAATGAACATGAAATAAGCCAGTCTCTTAATTTTTGAAGTCTAGAGATTTCTTAAAAACATTCAGCCATTGCCGGGTGGATCACGAGGTCAAGAGATCGAGACCATCCTGGTCAACATGGTGAAACCCCGTCTCTACTAAAAATACAAAAAATTAGCTGGACATGCTGGTGCGTACCTGTAATCCCAGCTACTCAGGAGGCTGAGGCAGAGAATTGCCTGAACCCAAGAGGTGGAGGTTGCAGTGAGCCGAGATCGTACCATTGCACTCCAGCCTGGGTAACGAGTGAAACTCTGTTTAAAAAAAAAAAAAAAAAAATTCAGCCATTGCAATAGTAGGTAAAGGTCAGGCATGGTGGCTCAATCCTGCAATCCTAACAACTTTGGGAGCCCAGGAGTTTGAGATCAGTCTGGGCAACAGAGAGAGACCCCGTCTCTATTTAAAAAAAATTACCAAATTAGCCACACAGGTGCAATGACACACACCTGTTAGTGCCAACTCTCAGGAGGCTGAGGCAGGAAGATTGCTTGAGCTCAAAGGTTCGAGGCTGCAGTGAGCTATTTTTTAGGGGAAAAAAAGGGAAGAACTGGCAGAAAAGGGAAGGGAGGCAGAAATGATTTTCTGCCCAGGCTCTTGACCTATGCATCTCCTACTTAGTTTAACAGAGTCAAAGAGAAGAGTTGAGTTTTCCAAAAGGAAGTCTTGATAAAGGTCATTCTTGATAGGAACAAGACTGAGGGAAGAGAGTACAGCTTTTCACCCCCAAAGCATCCTGTGAATGTGAAGAGAGGAAGACAGTTTTAAATGTATGCCTTCTATTGACTCGGGACTGCCATTTTCCTCCCAAGCTTTCCAAATACTTCTCTTTTCAGTGTGTGTTGTGTAAAGAGCAAGCCTTCTGTTTTAGGAATACTTCTTCTGTTCATTCTTTCCTGTTCATTTAAGTTGTTCCATCCTCTAGGGGAAAACGAGGATGAAACAAAGTCCTCATCCTTATGAGCTTACTAGTTAGTGGGAGAGACAAGTGATAAGCCCATGAATGTGTAATATGATGTCAGGTGGGGATGTGGCACTAAGGAACCGTCAGGCAGGGTCATGAGAGGAGCGTGGTGGTGACGCCTGTCTAGCCTTAAGGGAAGGTGTCATTAAAGTGGCCACAATAGACACAAAACCCACTGCATGCCCCCTTTTTACTGGCAGCACCCCACTGTGCAAGGCTGGATTATCCAGCTTGGTAATTATTCTGTCCTCCCTCGTGTCACCTATTCTCTCAGCACACCTACTCACCCCCAGCCATGTGCCACTCACACAAAACTTGTATCCCCAAGTCTAGAATTGAGCCCCCCTCCCTATGTGTTCCACAATAGCCCTCATCATGGGACTCTTCACAGCAAGAGAGTAGCTAGATTGCGTGAACATCTGCTATCCTTGTTTTTTGTTATAAAAATATTATATTCCATGGTATAAATTGCATTTCATAGTCAGCAGATACATCTACCGAAAAAATGATGGGCTTTGCTGATTCTCTAAGTGAAGGCAGCATGAGGCATGGAAAGAACACAGGCCCTGGGTGGGAAGACCTGAGTTCACATCATGCTGTGATCACTGCTGAGTGATTGCTTGTGTTCTCAGGGACTTCATGTCCCTATTCATAAAAGTCAAGATAATAACAAAACCCTTAACTCTGTAAGTTTTTGTGGTGATTAAATGAGATATGAACATGTGCAACACACTTTCATAGGGCACTAAAGGACCATCCGTGGTAGCCATGTGGTTGTTTTGAAAGATGCTCCTGCTCCTTCATCCTGAGCTGTGGAACCTGCTGGTATATTTAGGACATTGTATGGAAATATTCCAAAGTGATGCAGCTGTCCAACATCTTGTGAACATTATGGAATGCTCTTCAGTTTCTGCATGTTCATTCTTCTTATATTTGTCAAGAAAATGACATCATTTGGAGCTGCCTAGATGTTAGGGAGCAGAAATTCATCTGTTTTTTCCCTGGAACATAGGCCTTTGGTCTTTGTTTAAATTCATTATTGAATGTTAGTGTAAAAGGAAAGCATACAGATCTTCATCAACCTCAATGACCTCACCCTACAAAGCAGCCTAGCTTTGGGAGTCTGAACTGAAGTGGGCTGCTAGCCTGTGAGTATAGAATTGGAAACTGGAATACCATAAGCTCTCTCTGATACCTCTTCTGTGCACACACAGTCCTGGAATGAAGGCCATATGATACCAACATGCTCTTGCTTGCATAGATCTCTGTCCCTTAGCTCCTCGAGTTGTCTTCTTAGGAAAGAGAACTCTAGAGCACGATTTCCAAAAGTCCTAATGCTCCTTTCACAAGATAATTTCCCTATACAGCAGCAAGACTCTATCTAAGGATCAGGGACCCTAATTTTAGTGAATTAAGTAATTGGAAATGTAATGTAGTGTACTCTGATTGCATGAGACTTCAAATATTTGATGAACTCATCCATCAGTTCCAGACACATGTGCAGTGATCAGGTTGGAGCAGGAAGATCATCAGCTTCTGTCTTGGAGAGGCTCACAGTTAATGAGGGGTGGGGGTAAATGCTTAACATGTAATTAACATAATGTGGCAGATGCTGTAACAAAACTGGCAACAGAGGCTGTAGATGTGCAGAGAAGGGACTGATTTCCATTGGAAAAATCAGAAAAGGATGCTCAAATGAAATGAGATTTGAGCCATGATAGATAGGATACTCTCTCTAGGCCAAAATCTGAAGGGTGGGTTCTGGGGCCGAGCAACCGCAGGAGCAGAGGGAGGATGCAGGAAAGTCCGCAGTGGACCTGGGCAGTGGCAAGTGGTCTGATGTGGCTGGAACACTGGGGAGATGGTAAGGAATAATAACGAATGAGATTGAAAGGAGTTGGGGAGTCAGATGGTGAGGCACCTCTTAGTCCATGCCATAGAGGGTGGAGTTAATCCAGTTTACAGTGAGGCCTTTCCTGGCTCTTTTGATTGGGAGAATTACATGATCAGACCGGTTTGACAGCAGAATAGGGTGGAGGGGGAGGTTCTGGAAGAAGAGTAAGGTTTGGAGCCATTGGGGGACAACAACTTCTACATAGGCAATGGTATAGTGACATCAGTAGATCAGGTCCTGTAGTCTGATGGCCCAAATTCAATGTCTGCACCCCTCTGGTTGTATGACCTTGGCCACTTGCCTTTATGTTGTCCTGTCTAAAATGGGAAGATCACAGTAGTACCTATCTCTTAGGATCCTTATGAGGCTCAAGTCAATCAATACATGGGACAGTATGAGCATTTAGAAATGTTAACTTCCATCATCATCTGCAATAATCCAGTAGGAATGAACAAAGCCTCTGTCTAGGAAGTTAGGATGAGATTTCCCATGTTTACCTGCAGTTTGAGAAGCTAGTTAGCCATTAGGAAGAGGGAGGGTGAACACAACCCAGGTGCAGTGAAATCCATTTGAATTTGAAGCCGACTAAATGCTTAGTGCCAGAGACTTTTGACGTGAATGGTCTGGAATTGATTTTATTACATGAGTCAGCAATTCCTCAGGGAGGTTGACAGGTACTCTGGAAGATGAGACTCTCTCAGGCCACTGAGTGTCATTCAGTAAATCACTGATCTGGGCAACAGAATGAGAAAAGCTGTTTCAGTCAAGCATCAGCCTGGAACGCTTGCATTCATGGGGTAACAGCTCAGGAACTGAAAGCAGGAGTGCAAGTAGCTAAGTAGACCCCAAGAGCATCTGCGTGTTGCATGGTGGTGCGGCCCCCAGAATTGCCAGCCTCAGGCCTGATAAGTCAGGAACTCACATGAGAGGATCTGGACAGTTCTTCATTCAGTGAATGCTGCAGATTCCTGATCATTAATATGTAAGTGGCTTTTGAAGAGACTCACATGGTACCACACTGAGAATGCAGCGAGGAGCAAAGCCGCTGTGGATGCTCTAGGCCAGTAGCTCCTAATCTGGGATGATTTTTGTCCCCCCAGAGGACATTTGGCAATGTCTAAAGGTTGTTTTGTTTGTCACAGTTGGAGGAAGTGCTGCTGACATCTGGTGGGTACAGGCCAGGGGTGCTGCTAAACAGCCCTCAAAGCAATGAATCGTCTGGTCCAAAATGTCAGTCATGCCTGTGTTGAAAAAGCCTGGTCTAGACCAGTATTTCACCAGAACGTGATATCTGCATCATCAGTGCTACAGAAAATGAATTTAGGACAACCTTTCATTAGTTGTAAAATTTTACTGGATATTGTATGTACTTATATCAATATTGAATATATATGTATTATAAATATGAACATGTATCTTAATGTGTTGTAAACCTGTATGATTTACATATAAAACATGTTATTACAAACATATCATTTGCTTAGGATGAAGTTACAATATTGTTTAAGTTTTTTTTAAAGTACTGTACTGACTTTAAAAATTACAAAGTAGATAATAGTGTAAATGGACTTCAAAGATGCCATATACAAAAAGGGAAGGAGGTGGGAGTATAATCAAAGTTTAGGAAACATTGGTTCAGATCAGGGCTCAGAAACTTTTTCTGTAAAGAACCAGATAGATAGTAAACATTTTCAGCTGTGTTGTAACTACTTCACTGTGCTATTTTGGTACAAAGGCAGCCAAGATGATTGGTGAATGAGTGTTAAGCTTAGTGCCCCAGGTGTGGCCTGGTCATGACAGGGTAGAACACGATTACCTACCCCAGTTAATAAGACTTAAATTAGTTATAGATTACCAATGCCCATTTTTTTTTTTTTTTTTTTTTGAGATCGAGTCTCACTCTGTTGCCAGGTCTAGAGTGCAGTGGTGTGATCTTAGCTCAATGCAACTTCCACCTCCTGAGTTCAAGCGACTCTCCTGCCTCAGCTTTCTGAGTAGCTGGGATTACAGGCACCCACCACTATGCCCAGCTAACGTTTTGTATTTTTAGTAGAGACGGAGTTTCACCATGTTGGCCAGGCTGGCTTTGAACTCCTTACCTTGCGATTTACCTGCCTCAGCCTCCCAAAGTGCTGAGAGCACAGGCGTGAGCCACCTGGCCCAGCCAATGCCCATTTTTCACACACATTGTTGACAAAACATGATCTTCCCTCCATCTTGCATGGGTACATTTAGCGGGGTTTGGGTTTTATCAAAGGACACAATCTCATAAGTATCATAGCTCAACTTTTGCATACAGAATTTGTAATAGAGTGGGTTCAAATTTCAAGTCCGGCCTTTACCAGCTGTGTCCTTGTGGGCCTATTCATTACCCTCTCAGAGCTTCAATTTCCCGCTTCATAAAATGGGGAGAATAGCACCTGTCCTGTACAGTTGTTGGAAAGGTGACATGCAACACTGTATGTGGGAATTACACATTTAGCAAATGTTCTCTCTATTCATTCTCCCTTCTTTCCTTCTCTCCTTCAATTCTTCACTTACTCAATGAGGATGCCCTTTTTGTCATTGCCATTGATAAAGATGCCAACCAAGTCTAGGGCACCATATCCCTGCAGCACACTACTAGAAGCCTCCCTGAAAATTAAAAAAGAATCCCTTAGTTAATACCTTTTGAACATGTTTTGTCAACTGCTTACAAATGCATCTAAACATCAGTCATTGCAACCTGTATTTTTTTCATTCGGTTAAAGCAATAGACAATTACTGAGGATCTACTTTGTGTCAGACACAATACCAGGCACTAAGCATGGTAATAGGCACCAGATACAGGCAGAAGACATGGCTTCTGCCCCACAAGGAGCCTCCAGCCTTGGTTGGTGAAGAGAAGATCATAAGCAAACAGATGATTATGGTCTTCATACTTGAGGACTCTCCTGTACACACAGGCAAGGCATGGACTGAGACAAGTATTGAGAGAGGCATAGGAATGAATGAGGTGAAGATGGTTTAGGAACACATGCCAGGCCAAGAGCATTGAATGCACAGTTACAGGTGATCAATGGGTCAGTTATGTGGAGATGAAAGGAAGGGGGAATGAGTCTGGGTTAATACTTTGGGCCAAATGATGTAGGCTGTGGCAAGCACATGACACTATGTTTAAGCTACTGTTTTCAGGCTAATGGTTTTCACCTTTCTTTTGGAATGAGAGCCTGCATTTAGAGCAGATCATCTAGGTGGTAACTGTATTATATAAAACTCGTGCTACAGAGACTGATGTTCTGCTGGGTGTCTGTCACCAGCGGGACAGAGGCCACATATCATAAGATGCTACATTTGAGTTGATTTGGTTCTTTGTCTCAATAGTATAGTTCATGATGCGTTAACTGAATTTTCATTTGCATCACTCCTAGAGCAGTGGTTTTGTAGACTCGAGGGGCATCCAGAATTCTCACGGGTGAGGCTCTGAGATCTGAGATTTAGAAAGTCACTCCAAGAACTGTGGAGACTGGACTGAAACAGCCTGCTGTGAAACCACTTGGAAGGCTATGTCTGTCAATAACCAGTGAGGGTCTCGTTTGAGGCTGTGTCAACAGGCCACTTCACATGCACCAGCCCTACAAAAAAGGCATGATTTACCCAGTTTTGCAGTTGAGGGAGCCAAAACTCAGAGGTTAAGCAATTTGGCCGAGGTCAAGAAGAGAGTCAGTGGCAAAACATGGACTCGGATCTGTCTTGACTCCCCAAAGTGAGGCCCCAAGTTAACCTTCCCTGCATGCTTCTTAGCTAACTCCTGTACTCTCCTGTCCTTTCTTGCTCGCCTGAGGTTCTCCATAGTTACAAATGGGATGGGTTTCTCGGGGTATTTGTCTTCTCAGGACTCTTCCTGATATATAGTTAGCATTCATGGGTATTTATTAATAGAATGTTTTAAAATCCTTTTGGTGGATTCCCCTAGCTTCCTGGAAAATACCTCCTTTGCTCTTAAGGAAAATTAGGCATTCAAGTACATTCTAGGGTTCACATATCAGGAAGATGAACTGATTGGCCCCAGAGATCTTTATCTGCTTCTCTGGTGCCCCAACGGGCAGTCACTGGCCACACAACCAATCTCTGTTTGACAAACCCAGCAGCATAGTACCTGGTATCTTTCAAAGTAGTCGGCTGTCCTCCATTTAATCCCATCCTATGCAAGAAGGTCTCACGCTGCCCATGTATCTTTGAGGGAAAGGAAACCATAGCCTCTTGCTGATCACACACTATGAGGTGGCATTTCTTATCTCCCTGTGCGTTTTTCTCTCCTGTCTTCTTGAATCATCTTGGAGCCTTCTACCTTAAGGAACTCATGCTCTCTAGTTCCAACTCTTTTCCCTTAAAAGATTGTTCCTACTGAACAAGAGTATCTATTGTCTGCTTTCATCCCCAGCTCCCAGCTGCCAAATCCCCAGCTCTGCACCGTTATAGGAAACATTGTTAATTAAACTAGAAAGCGGAGAGAGGAAAAGGCAGGATTGGGGCAAAACATGAGCCATGGAATGACATTTTTTGCCCCTTCCGTCCTTACTTCCTGTAATACCCAATGTGGAAATCCAAGCACAGTTGGAATGGAGTAGCTGTCACTGATGAAAGAGCTGCTTTGCAGGCTGTGCAGCCAGTCCCCAGCCCCCCTTCCGACACCCTTTGCCACCCTGGAGACCATCTGTCATGGACTTCACCCTCCTCCCATTGTCATCTGTATCAAGTTAGGTGGGAAATGGACCGACTGAAACCACTAATGTCTAATAAGATGCGGCATTTTCGTAA
Source organism: Callithrix jacchus (assembly GCF_049354715.1). Lineage (NCBI taxonomy): Eukaryota > Metazoa > Chordata > Mammalia > Primates > Cebidae > Callithrix > Callithrix jacchus. The sequence goes on along the minus strand of NC_133505.1, from coordinate 17,490,490 downwards.
CTATGTGATTTAATCCTATTCAGTGGTTGACTTTTTTGAAGTTGATTTAGTTCATTGCCTTGAACATCATAGCTCATAATGTGTTAACTGGATTTTTCCATTTGTGTCACCGAAGAGTTATATGAAAGATACAAAGAGAAAAAGGGCTCTTTGGAAACAATGGAAGAAAGGAAGTTAATTGAATTTACATTAGGCATAGCAATCATTTAAAGTGTAATTGCAAGTTTCAAAGAAGGGGCATACATTCATATGTCATAAGTTAGGCTTCTTTTAGATAAAATATTCCAATGTGGAACTTACTGATACGTAATATAAGCTCATGCTCCATTTCCTTATGCATGTCAAACACTTTTGGATGGTAAAATGCATTGAGTTTCCTGTGTTTAGAAATTCCTTGAATGAAGGAAATTTATAAATTTCACTTCCACTTAATCTGAAAAGGAATTACAAAATTTAACTGTGGTTTCTAACTTCATATTCTTATGATTCTTGCTAGATTTCATGCAAAGCCTTTCATAAAAATGGTTCTAAGTTACTACATAATCCTCAGAGGATTAAGAAAATAACTATTTTCTTTGTTTTTGATGATAGGCATTTTCTAACTTTCAGCAACAAACTTCTATAGGTGTTTTTTTTTTTAAATGGAGTCTTACTCTTTCACCAGGCTGCAGTGCCGTGGCACGATCTCAGCTCACTGCAACCTCCGCCTCCCAGGTTGAAGTGATTCTTCTGCCTCAGCTTCTTGAGTAGCTGAGATTACAGGCGCATGTCACCATGCCCAGCTAATTTTTGTATTTTTAGTAGAGATGGGGTTTTACCATGTTGGCCGGGATGGTCTCGATCTCTTGATCTCATGATCCACCTGCCTTGGTCTCCCAAAGTGCTGGGATTACAGGTGTGAGCCATCACGCCTGGCTGTATAGCTTTTTTAATTAAAAAACATATTTGATCCAAGTTGGTCCAACTTAAGAGATAGAACCGAAACATCATCCTGGTTGCTTCTTAGAAAATTGACCTGCAAAATATCCAAACTGGTATTACCTGTGGCTCCCTGTGGGAGAGGACTTTCTCTAGGTCATCGCTGACAATGTCATGCGTGGGTCTCCAGCCTTTGGTCCATCCCCATCTTCCCTTTCTCAGCATCTCAAGCCACAGCATTTTAAATAGTCTATCACAACTGGATAAAGAAAATGTGGCACATATACACTGTGAAATACGATGCAGCCGTAAAAAGGATGAGTTCACGTCCTTTGCAGGGACATGGATGAAACTGGAAACCATAATTCTCAGCAAACTGACACAAGAACAGAAAACCAAACATGGCATGTTCCCACTCATAAGTGGGTGTTGAACAATGAGAACACATGGACACGGAAGGGAACATCACACACCAGGGCCTAGGGGTGGGGGGAACAGGGAGGGATAGCATTAGGAGAAATACCTAATGTAGATAAGGGGGCGATGGATGCAGCAAACCACCACTATGGCACATGGATACCTGTGAAACAAACCTGCATGATCTACACATGTACCTCAGAACTTAAAGTATAATAAATTAAAAATAGTCTATCATATAGTTGCCCTCTGTAGCTTTAGAAAACTAGAACCTCAATTATCATCTTTCTGTCCTGAATAACTTCACTATCAAATTAATCCTTTGCCCTTATCTTTAATTTTTTTAAATTATGGTAAATACAGATAACATAAAATTTACCATCTTAACCATTCTAAAGCATTCAGTTCGATGGCATTAAATACATTCACATTGTCGTGCAACCATCTCCACCACCCACAGGGAGTTAGATTTATTATTTTCTATCCCACGCCACTATTCCCATCAGGAAACCATGCCATCTTAAAACAATTCCCTGTAAGATGAGCAATGGGACTTTACTTGCCCAGTAGACCCTTTGTCTCTTAGGGTCTACTGGGCAAGTTTATTAACTATTAAAATTAACTGGGCACAGTGGCATGTACCTGTAGTCCCAGCTATTTGGGAGGCTAAGGTAGGAGGATCCCTTGAGCCCAGGAGATCGAGGCTCCAGTGAGCTGTAATTGTTCCACTGCACTCTAGTCTGAGCAACAGAATGAAATCCTTCTTTGAAAACAATGAGATAGGCAAAAATATATATTTGTGGACTGAATTCAGCCCAATTCCTCCATCTCTGTCCTGGGCCACCTGTTTTAAATCTTGGACCTGGGTGGTGTATTTTATCCTATTTCTAGTATATTCATGAAGTCTGTGTTTTAAAATGGTTTAAAACTGAAGGCAACTGGGTTTTAAAATGGTTTTGATGCATTTATATGGCATGTTAGCCAAAATGAATTTCCTCTTTCTTCCTTGTCTTTAAACAGCTCTGAGCAGCGGGTCCCCTGTTCCACTTCTTACCACAGCTCTGGGTTGCACTCGGGTGACGGGGTCACCAAAGCAGGACCTATGGGCCTTCCAGAAATACGACAAGTGCCAACTGTTGTGATTGAATGTGATGACAATAAGGAAAATGTGCCTCACGAGTCAGACTACGAAGACTCTTCTTGCCTGTACACAAGAGAAGAGGAGGAAGAGGAGGAGGACGAAGACGATGACAGCTCATTATACACCAGTGCGTTCCTCTTAAGTCTTCACCAGGGGTGGGGAAGCATGCTCTTGTGGAAAGACAGCAGAGAGCAGACCGAGCACCCCAGCAGTTTGGGTTCTAATCCCCGCTCTGGTGTTGACTGGTCCTGGGTCATAGGGCAGCTCAGTCTACCTCTTGGGGCCTCAGTTCCTACATCAGTAAGAGGAGATTGTAAATATCCTCTAAATGCCCTCCTAGCTCTAGAAATTGCAGGTGCAGGGCTTTGTAAAATGCCACCTCTTACCTCTTTAGATGGCTCTTTCTTTATTGCTTCCCTTGGGATGCAACTTCCCTAATAAGAAAAAAAAAAAAGTTTTAAAAGCTTCAACATCTGTTCCTGTCAGGCAAACACTCAAATACTACCCACTGTGTATGCAACAAATTCACTTTTTAAGAATCAGCAACTTTAGAAGGTCTCAATTTAAATTTCTTATTTATGACCTTTAAAGGCGCTAAGAGACGAGAGAAGAAATGGAGAAAGCAAAGTTCAAAACCTATCACTGTGGCCGTGAACAGTAAATAAATTTTAGTTATGTGAGTACAGCCTGATATTTGGCCAACTTTTTAATAAATGAACTTGTGAGATTAGCAACCATGCGTGGAACATGTACCGTGTGCCCGACAATGGGCTGGGATCTTAATCTCTCACCTACGTCTCACAGCAACCCTGAGGTGTGGACACTCTTGCCTCCGTTTTACAGATAAGGGCAGAAAATGGAGAAGCCAGGCACCAGCCCAGAGCCTCCCCTCCGCCAAGAGGCAACGCTGGGGTTTGATGCTGGCTGTGTCACATTCCAAAGTTCATGTTCTAAAACCAGCGGAGGAAGAAAGAAGAAAAGCACTACTTGATAAAACCCGAAGACACCCCGAGACGTCTTGCCCGCTAGAGTTTTCTCTTGCTCCCTACTTACCAGGCTTCAAATAGCTGGTTCCATGTAAGACCTTGGGAGCTATTGAAGGGATCCAAATGTTGAGGAAAGAACCACACAGGACAGCAAAGACCTCAATGACCCATGAGTGGAAGGAGCCCCTGCTCAGCCCCTGTTTGCTGTTTAGCATCCAGAGAATTGAATGTTTTATACTGGGGTTTCTTGACTTCGCCACTGCCAGCATTGGGGACCAGATAACTCTTTGGTGCGGAGCTGTCCTAGGCACTGTGATGTCTACAGGCATCCCTGGCCTCTGTCTGCTAGATGCCAGTAACACCTTCTGCCTGCCACCTTAGTTTTGACAACCAGAAATGCCTTGAGATTTTGCCAGGTGTCCCCTGGGGAGCAAAATCACCGCTGGTTGAGAAGCACTGATTTATACCAGATGTAGGGAAGCCCTGCCTCTGCTGCTCAGAAACTCTGGGGTTAAGAAGAAAAAAATAAATACCCCAGGATATTGCCTGTTTCAAAGCCCTCACCTCCACTCCCACCCCCAACCAGCCTCACTTTGTCCACCTACCTTTTTTTCTCCTCCACGTCCCCCCCAGCTCCAGTGTAGTTGGTCTTTTCTGTCTCTTGAGATTTTTGGTGTAGCCTTCACCACTGCACTTTTGCAGACACAGATCCCCACCCACCCGCTGCCTGTTGGACACTCATCTCTGCCTCAGGTGTCAGCCCCTCCTCCTCGTGAAACCTCCCCTAGTTGCTAACAGCCTCTGTCCTGTCTCCCCCTCTGCAATCTGCTGCAACCCATGGCCAGTCCTGTCCTTCTTTGTGGTGATGTCTGCACGCTGGTGTTCCTGGAGAGCAGGGATCCAATCACAGGCCCCCCGTGTGCTCTCCATGTGCCCCACACAGTACTAGGGGTAGAGCGTGTGGCAATGGCAGGAACTCTAGGAACTGAGGCCTTAACCACTCTCGGGTGTTAAAGCCTTGATGAATTCCTTCCTGCTGTGTATTTTATGGTCCAGGTTGGCCCTGTGTGTGTGTGTGTGTGTGTGTGTGTGTGTGTGTGTGTGTGTGTCAGACAGGCACATGTGTGTCAGGCTTAAGTGACTCATTTCTCTCTCTCGCAGGCTCCCTGGCCATGAAGGTCTGCAGGAAGGACTCCTTAGCCATCAAACTCAGCAACAGGCCCTCCAAGCGAGAGCTGGAAGAAAAGAACATCCTTCCCAGGCAGACAGATGAGGAGCGGCTGGAGCTGAGGCAACAGATTGGCACCAAGCTCACCAGGTAGGACAGTAGTACCTTCTGCCTCCCTGGCAGTGGGCCTTTAGCTCTCCAGATTCTAGCAAAAGAATTCAGTCACAGCTGGGTGCAGTGGTTCATGCCAGTAATCCCAGCACTTTGGGAGGCCAAGGAAGATGGTTCACCTAAGGTCAGGAGTTCAAGACCAGCTTGGCCAACATGGCAAAACCCCGTCTCTACTAAAAATACAAAAATTAGCCAGGTGTGGTGCTTGGCACCTGTAATTCCAGCTACTCAGGAGGCTGAGGCAGGGAGAATCGCTTGAAGCAGGGGGCATAGGTTGCAATGAGCAGAGATCACGCCATTGTACTCTAGCCTGGATGGTAGAGCAAGACTGTCTCAAAAAAGAAAAAAAAAAAGGAAGAGACAATGGAAAATGTCCCAAGTTGTCTCCAAGGTTGTTTCTATAGTGCCCTTTCCTTCATTTAGCCAAATCTTGGAAAACTTACTTGACTCAAGGTTCAGGGAGAAACTGAGAGGCAGGTTTCCAGGGAAAACAATCATCTATAGAAAAGCCTCCATCATCTGGCCAGGCATGTTGGCTCACACCTGTAGTCCTAACACATTGGGTGGCTGAGGCAGGAGATTGTTTCAGCTCAGGAGTTCAAGACCAGCCTGAGCAACAAAGTAAGACCTCGTCTCTACACAAAATCAAAAATTAGCTAGATGTGGTGGCACATGCCTGTGGTCCCAGCTACATGGGAGGTTGAGGCAGGAGGATAGCTTGAGCCCAGGAGGTCAAGGCTGCAGTGAGCCATCAATTGTGCCACCACACTCCAGCCCAGGTAACAGAGCAAGACCCTATCTCAAAAACTGAATGAGAGAGAGAGAGAGAGAGAGAGAGAGAGAGAGAAAAGAAGACCTCCACCATGTAATAGAATTGAGGACCTATGGAAAGATAAGGTATAGTTTGATTAAGCACAAAGCAGTAAGATAAACACACTCTCTGCTATATGGTTAAGTGGTTGGTAGTGATGCCTCATTACTCCACTGGTACTCTTTTTGAGTGATTGCCCTTTTCATATGGATGTTACAGAGATAGGCATAGCTTTATGTTATATTAAGATATTAACCATCTATATATCTATTTGTAATCGCAGGCATGTTTATTTGACATTAGGTAACCTTTGTTGAGTACTTATTTGCCACCATTCTCTGAACATTTTCCATGTATTAAATCATTTCTCTTTGAGCCTCTATGTAAGATACACATTTGTATACCCATTTTACAGATGAGAACACCAGGCATAGAGAACTTTGATTATCTTGCATAATGTCACACAGCAGAGCTCTAGAATTCTCTCTTGAGCCCTTTGCCCCAGACATTGGTGGTGTCTGGTGAGTGTCTAGACATAATGTGTGGAAGTCTACCAGGGCTTAATTCTGACTCTCCCTCTTCCTAGCTGTATGGCCTTAAGTAAATCACTTACTCTCCTTACCTGTGTTTCTGTGTATATAAAATAGTGAGTTGTGAAAATTAAGCAAGTTAGTAGATCTGGCCCATAGCAAGCAATCAGTTACCTGCTGTTACTATCACCTTTGCATTGTACAGGTGAGGAAGGTGGTACATAGAGGTTGTGTAGACATAGGCCTCATCCAACAGTATGCTAGTATTCTTCCCTCCCACCTGATTTATTTTGTTATTTAAGAACAGCTTTTTTTTTTTTTTTTTTTTTTTTTTTTTTTTTTTTTTTGAGGTGGAGTTTTGTTCTTGTGGCCCACGCTGGAGTGCAATGGTGCAATCTCGGCTCACTGCAACCTCCACCACCCAGTTCAAGTGATTCTCCTGCCAAGTAGCTGGGATTACAGGCACACACCACCATGCCTGGATAATTTTTTTCTTTTTTTAGTAGAAATGGGGTTTCACCATGTTGACAAGGCTGGTCTTGAACTCCTGACCTTAGGTAATCCACCTGCCTTGGCCTCCCAAAGTGCTGGGATTACAGGCATGAGCTACCGCACCTGGCCAGAACAGCTTCTTTTTCAAAATTAACTTGGTTTCCTCTTGGAGGATGTTGTAATGGTACAGGGCTTTTGTAAACAGTCAACCTGATGGATGACTGGATCTAGTGTTAGGTAGTCTTTAGAGTCCTAGAAAACATCTAACCACCTGCCACATACACACACACACACACACACACACACACACACACACACACTTTCATTGACTGAAGTAACATGGCCTTCTCTTTTAAATACCTCAGTGATAGTTACCGCTCTTGAGAGAGCCTGTCCCATTGTTGGAGAGCCTTATTGTTAAACATTCTTCCAATATTGGACTGAAATCTGTCCATGCCATTCCCAGTCACTGGTCTTACTCTGTTTTTTCTGCACCCTCATACGCCATAACATGGCATGCTTTGGCATACTTGAAGACAATGATTCCAGCCTCCCCCATCTCTCTCAGGTTACATAGAACCAGATCTTAGTTCTGAGGGTGGTTGGGGTGGGTGGGTGTTGTTCTGGACTACTCCTGCTCATTCAAGTTCATGTATTATTCTTCAGGGGATTAGGAAAAGAGAAGGAGCAGATCTTGTCATAGCTCATTCCCTTTACTTCCCATTCCTCCGGCTCTGCTACAGTGCAAGCAGAGCCCCAGGTATGTGAGGGGCAAATGATGATTTCTCTACAAATGGGAGTGAGATGCCAGAGCATCTGGCTGCCTGGGTGACCTCTTCTGTGGCACATATGAGAGCGAGATGGGAAGCGTAGGAAGTCAGCTTGTGAGGCTGGCTGCCTGCTTGTTCGCTGTGAGGTCCTTGCACCTGGTTTAGACTAACACAGTAAAAAAAGGGCACCATTGTCCCAAAACATACTCCTAGAAATAGAATCCCAGCCTCTCCTGCCTGAATACATATCCACAAGCCACCACCATGACTGGCTGGCAAAGGCAGCCACAAAACCCAGAGGTGGGAAGAGACGTAAACCATCCATGCCCTGAAAGAAATTTTGCATCTGAAATCTTATCCAGGTAAACCAGCCCTTTCCCAAATCTTCCTCTTAGAAGGATTCTTAAATGCTGCTTGGAATTTGTAGCATCCACTGAAGGTTTACCACAGTATACATTGTTCCCAGCCCTCTTTCATTACAGCTGATGGCAGATGTATTATTCAGTTCACTGCAAGGAAGAAATATCTGAGACTGGGTAATTTATAAAGAAAAGAGGTTTAATTGACTCACAGTTTCGCATATCTAGGGAGGCTTCAGGAAACTCACAATCATGCAGAAGGCACCTCTTACAGGGTGTCAGGAGACAGAATGAGTGCAAGCAGAGGAAATACCAGATGCTTATACAACCATCGGATCTTGTGAGACCCACTTATTATCTCGAGAATAGCCTGAGGGAAACTGCCCCCATGATTCAGTTACCTCCACCTGGTCCCACCCTTGACACATGGGGATTGTGGAGATTACAATTCAAGGTGAGATTTGCGGGGGGGGGGGGGGGGGGCAGGGGACACAGAACCAAACCTTAGCAGGAGAAGACACATCAACTAGGGACAGAAAGACCAAGTAGAAGAGGCAGCATATTCAAGGCATTGACATGGTCTGCATCCTTCCTCTGAACCTACTTTGTCCTTTACTCTTTCAACTAGGGAGTTTCTTTCTTTGTGGTAAGACCCTTGGAAGCTCTAGCCAGATTGCAGGGACTGTACCTAAAGGAGAGACAGTCAGGAATGCCTAGCAAATTGGCAAAGTTGTACAGAACTCAGCACATCAGGCAGACAGATCATATCTCTATCTCAGGGTCATCCTTAAGGTAGCATAACCACTGATGCATACCCAAAGAGTTTAGGGGACTATTCCCTTTAGATCTGAGAGCTCAACTCTCTGCTTCCAGTCACCCATTCGTCCTGAAGCCAGGAAAGAAGGAAGGGGAAATCTGAGAATCAGAAAGTGATTGTGGTAGAGAGCGAGCTTCTCTGGAGTCAGGAGTTTGCGTTCTAGTTTTGATTCTGTCATTTCCTACATAGTCATTTGCCCTAGTGGCATGAGACTAGGTCATCTGATTACTGTGTGCAAAATGTGTGCTTTATGATCACAAAAAGTAACTAAAAGAATGTAGAAATGTGCTGTAGAGTTCGTATTTTGGAAGCTACAGGGCTGCAGCATTCTCTGGTTATTAATGTACTGGAAATCTTAAGCTCTTTGAGAAGCATGTGGCCAAGTCTGTGGTCCCCATAGAGTACACGAGATAGAAAACATAATTTTAGCCTGACAGTTCCAGTAACATAAGAGGGAAAAAGCCACTGTGTGCAACATTCCAAGAATAATCAGTGGGAGACAGAAACACCAAGTAAAATGATGTCAACTTCTGAAGAACCTCCCAGCATAAGGCAGAGTTTCTACATAAAAATGCCAAAATTACTGTGTTTCCAAAAATGTTTACTTGTTGAGGCTATTGGGCAGATGCATACTAAGTCTCGGTCAGCAAGTCAGCTGGATTTTCTTTTCTTTTCTTTTCTTCTTTTCTTTTTGAGACAGAGTCTCGCTCTGTTGTTGCCCAGGCTGGAGTGCAGTGGTGCAATCTTGGCTCACTGCAACCTCCATCTTTCAGGTTCAAGTGATTCTCCTGTCTAAGCCTCCCAAGTATCTGGGATTACAGGTGCCTGCCACCACACCCAGCTAATTTTTGTATTTTTAGTAGAGACACAGTCTCACCATGTTGGTTAGGCTGACCTCATGATCTGCCCACCTCAGCCTCCCAAAGTGTGATTACAGGTGTGAGCCACTGCGCCCGGTCATCTGGATTTTTTAATAAATAACTCTTTCAGTCAACTGCCATTTGAGATGTGTGGACTGCCCTAGGAACATGAATGTTGGTCAACAGGGTTCACGTGGCTCCTCCTCCTTATGTATACAGACTTCAGACTTCAGGATGGCACAGAGGACCAAGGGGTGGTGAATGATGCCATCCACTAGGGTGACTGGTGAAAACAGTGGAGTTTCTATTTACATTCTTTTCATGTCATCCTTTTTAACATGGTTATTTGTGCCTGGATTGTGATGTGCATGGTATATCATTGCAGGAGTACGTGTATGTTACGCATAAAGAAATGGTACGTTTGGGGACATGTGCTTAGATTCATGTTGATGAAGTTCTCGTAGAGTCCCCTGGTCTGAGGGTCCCTTCTCAGTGCTACATGAGCAGCACTTTGCACCTCCAGTGGACACACACAGACCTCAGGGCAGTCCCTCGCCATGCCTACCCCACCATGAGAAACCATTCTGCATTCTCTCTAGATCTCCTCTTGCAGTTCCACATCCTGAACCCTAGGAGATGGCCTGACTATGGGATCTTAGCCATCAGATCCACTGCTAGTTCTGTTCATTTACCAAGCTTTTTATTCCCACAAGCGTGATGTTCTCTCACAGCTCCATTTTGTTTATTTGAAATAGAATTGAACATACTACCCCCAAAAAGTCAGTATTAAAAAAATTAGACACAGAGCCATGCTTCTCAAAGTTTACAATTAGGGTGCCATGCCAAGATGACCTCGTGATCAGCCAGAGTCAGCCCTTCTCCGTGTTCCAGCCTGTGGCACTGACTGATTGGTGAGGTGAAACCCCCTAGGGGTTGGAGCTTAGGATCACTAGGAATGGGGTGTTCTGGAACTAAAGAGAAACCTGATGCCTAACAAGCCATGCTTTTGATTCTGAAACATCCTATAAAAAGTGGGTCATTCAGTAAGTTGCTAGGGCTACTCATTTTTAAAGGAAGGACTAAGACTCCAAAACATGACCTGTTTGTGGTCAGTCAACAGTCAGTGTACTTGGGACCTCACCTAGGGAACAGCCAGCTCTTCAGACCCAACAAAGAGGATTGGCTGGGCCAGTCCTCTCCTACTGAGGTCCTCTGTCCTCACCAGTACCCTGTCTGTTGTCTGGATCAGATGAGAGAAAAATCCTGCAAAAAAATGGAAAATGCCTCACCATATACCCAGGAGTTTATCATCTAAAGTGGGCCCAGGAGTAAATGAGGATTTGGGCTGTCTACCTTCCTGAGGTACTCCTTCCCCTAAAATATCCCTTCACCCTTCAAATATCACCTTCCTACTCAGGAATGAACTATGAGAATTTTTTTTTTTTTTTGCAGTCAGAGTTGACCAGAATTTTTTCATCACCTGAGCTGGACCCGGCAGACCCCCCACTTCTAATTGGGTGCCTCTCTATGTAAGCCTGGCCACTTGGTTTGGGAAAGAGCATTTCTCCTTGTGACGTCCTTTTCCTAAGCTAGACATACCAATAATGCAGACCACTCACCTGTGAGTCTTCCCAATGATCAAAGGAAGATACTGACTTAATTTCAGCTACTTGGTGTATTCATTTGCTGGGGCTGCCGTAACAGAGTGCCATAAATCAAGTGGCATACACAACAGAAATGCATTGTCTCGGAGTTCTAGAGGCTGGAAGTCTGAGATCCAGGTGTCAGCAGAGTTGGTTCCTTCTGAGGGTTGCCAAGGAGCATCTGTTCTGGGTCTCTCTCCCAGCCTCTGGTATTTGCTGGGAGTCTTTGGCCTTCCTTGGCTGTGGTTGCATCACCTCAGTCTCTGCCTTCATGATTCTCTCACTATATGTGTATCTCTGTGCTCAGATTTCCCCTTTCTATAAGGACACCAGTCACGCTGGATTAGGACCCACCGCCCCACCCTAATGACCTCATTTTAACATGATTATCCCTATAAAGACCCTGTCTCAATAAGGGGACAGTCTGAGGTTCTGGGATTAGGATTTCAACCTAGAAGTTTTCAGAAGACAGAATTCAATCCATCACACTAGGAGAAGAGTCAAGTGGGTTTACCTACAAAAGGGACCATGACCCCAAATGCATGTGGGGACAGATAGATACTGCACTGAAGTGAAGCTGACAGTGAGGAGATGAATAGGGAGTGTTGGGAACAGGGCCAAGATGAAAAGTCCACCCTTGCGTCAAGAGGCCATCACTGTTCAGCTTCAACCCCCTGTTGTTTTGCGAAAAAGGAAGGACTAATTTGTTAGCTCTTCTGAAGAAAAGAATCTGGATTTTTAAAATGAGAGTTTCTATTTTTGAGACCTTATAGGACTGGCGCAGTGGCTCACACCTATAATCCCAGAAATTTGGGAGGCCAGAGTGGAAGATCACTTGAGCCCAGCTGTCTGAGCCCAGCCTGGGCAACACAGACGCCAGGTTGACAAAACAAATTCTTAAAAATTGAGGTTAGGTACGGCAGCTCCCACCTATAATCCCAGCACTTTGGGAGGCCAAGGCAGGCGGATCACAAGGTCAAGAGATCCTGGCCAACATGGTGAAACCCCATCTCTACTAAAAATACAAAAATTAGCTGGGCGTGGTGTCGCACGCCTGTAGTCCTAGCTACTTGGGAAACTGAGGCTGGAGACTCACTTGAACCTGGAAGGCTGAGGTTTCAGTGAGCCGAGATCATGCCACAGCACTCCAGCCTGTCAACAAAGTGAGACTCTGTCTCAAAAAAAAAAAAATTGGCACAGTGGCATGCACTTGTAGTCCCAGCTACTTGGGAGGCTAAGGTAGGAGGATCCCTTGAGTCCCAGAGGTCAAGGCTGCAGTGAGCTATAATTGTGCCACTGTACATTTTTTAAATGAGACCCTTTAAAAAAATGATATAGGCAAAAATATGTATTTGTGGACTGAATTCAGCCCAATGACTCCATCTCAGTCCTGGGCCACCTGTTTTAAATCTTGGACCTGGATGGTGTTTATCCTATTTATAGTATATTCATGAAGCCCGTGTGCATGTCCTGCACATGCCAATGAGACAGGAATAGTAGGTGTGTTGTAAACGTAAATGTGAGCACGTGTGTGTATATCAGTAGCAATTTAAAACTAGCATCTGTAGAATCCAAATTAGCTTGAATGTACAGTCATACATTTAACAATGGGATTACATTCTGAGGAATATGTCAGGCAATTTTGTCATTGTGTGGCCATAATGAAGTCATCCAAACCCAGATGGCAGAGCCTATTGCTCCCTGACTACAAACCTGTACAGTATGTTACTGTTACTGAATGCTGCAGCAGTTGTAACCGAGTGGTATTTGTGCATAGAAAAGGTAGAATAAAATACAGTATTATAAGCTTATAGAAGCACAGTCTCATATGCAGTCCATCATTCAAGGGGTTGTTATGAGGTTTGTGACTTATTTGTGTGGATTAATTGCTAATCAGTATGCCATATTCTTAAAAATGAACACTTGTTCCGCATCTCTCGGTTTTAGGAGTTTAGTAAGGTTGCTGCAGAATGTCTACAAGTGAGTCCTGAAGAGCACATTAACTTGCATAAAGCTGGCGAAGTAGCTTCACTGCTTTCTTTTCCTTAACATCCACAGCCTGGGAATCAGAAGAGTTTAAGGTTAAAGCACCTAGTAGGCCAGGCGCAGTGGCTCACAGCTGTAACCCTAACACTTTGGGAGGCTGAGGCGGGCGGATCACCTGAGGTCAGGAGTTGGAGACCAGCCTGACCAACATGGCGAAACCCCGTCTCTACTAAAAATATAAAAAAAATTAGCCAGGCATGGTGGAGTGTGCCTGTAATCCCAGGTACTTGGGAGGCTGAGGCAGGAAAATCGCTTGAACCCGGGAGGCAGAGGCTGCAGTGAGCCAAGACTGCACCATTGCACTCCAGCCTGGGCAACAAGAGCAAAACTCCATCACAAAAAATAGCTTAAATCTACACTTAAGGCATAGAAACTGGCACTAAGCCCCGTGCGGTAGACCAGATGTAGTTTTCTCCTTTGAAAGTGACCAAAATTCTTCCTCTTTTCTCTCCTCACTACTTTATCATTACCATGACTTAAAAAGCTGGCAAGGGCGGACAGTGAATGAGATAGTGAGATAACAGTCTGATCATCTCCATGAAACCTAGTATGTTACTCTTTCTTATTTAGAATTTCATAATATGCTAGATAGAAAAAGTATCCTAAATCTATATTTTATATTCCTAAATAGTCTACACCATTGTCACCACAAGCGGAATATGAAATAATATGTAGCAAGGATTATGTGCTGCTTTAAATCATGATACAGGGTTCAAGACAGAAAACTGAAATCCATTGTTTTATGCTTGTAGCACAGGCAATAAAATACAGTAATCTCGATTTCTAAATGCAGTGTTTGTGGTTGGGGAAAATTGATGAGGTGAGTCTGACATACCGACACACAGCTACAAAGTAGCAACCAGCATCTCCCCAGGAATCTAAGGACTAATGCTAAGTGTGAGCTGGCATCTTCCCAGGCTAGGTAATTTCTTCTGCTGCAGAAACACTTTCTAAATATAGGAATAACAGTCAAAGGCTCTATGAATTCAATTCAACTTGGACTTCCTTAGTGTCCCTGGATACATGTCACTGTGAATTACCACTCCAAAGATAAAAGGAAAATAGACTGGAGTGAAGTTTTGGAGGCCACCCTTGTAGGTCTGGCCTTTGCGGTTGTGTGCCATTATCATCATCATCCTCATCACCCTCATCTCAGCTGTGGAGGAGCAGGAAGTGGGGCACAGCTTAGAGAGCACAGGAGAGACATGGAAAGAGGGCCCTGATAGCTGCTGATCTTCAGATCCACAAAGCCCGGGTGGGAGTGGCTCAAGCCAGGGAGACTTCCCTTAAAACTGGGAGGATTCCAAGACCTCTCATAAAACTGAAGGAAGACACCAGTCACCACACTGAAATTGTGTGCTGGGAACAAGTCCAGCCAGGATGAGCATGACTCGAATGTATTTATTGAGTCCTACAACATTTGCGCCATACATGCATGGACTCTTCGAGTGGCTAAGCTGCTTTCAGCTCATCTGACACCTTTTATGAACTCACTGCACACAATAGAAAATCGTTTTGAGAACCCTTCGGGAATGCTGACATCTGAAAGGCGCTCAGATGAGACCAGGCTGTAGCACTACCTGTTTGTAGGAAAGTTAAAGAAACCACATGTTCACTGGGGCTTTTAATCAATGGAAGGTGAGAACGCTGTCTGGATAAGAAGATTTGAGCAAGGTGCATTGGAAGGAGGTAGAATGAAAGTTCAAAACCACAGATGTAGAGGTTCTGGCATTCAGCCATAGGTCACAGCCATCACAGGGCTCTACAGCCATTGAACATGTCCCAGAGCCCTTGCAGGGACATGCAAAGCCTCTTGCCCTCTCACCCCAGCCTCTAGCTGTTAAGAACTGCAGCAAAGACTGAACTCTTGATGTCCTGTTGCCAGAACAGTTTCTGAGCCTTGACTCTGGTGTGTATGAGCGTGCCTGTGTGTCAGGAAGAGAAGAGGCACAGTCTGCAAGCCCAGTACTTCCTATTGAGGAGCAGAGCCACATCTTGGGGAGCACCTCTCATTCTCTGCGTCTGTGACTCGAGGCTGCCCTAGCAGCTTGTACATTTTTGAGTGATATAGTAAGTGTGGTGGACAAAGAGCTGCCTTTTACCCAGTGGGAACAGAATTGATCTGTTTAAACTTGCAAAGGTTTTTTTTTTTTTAAAGGCTGTTATTGGAGGCTGTGAGTCTTACTTTGTTTTATATTTCATAGCTTTTTTAAATGACTGATTATTCCAGCAGCATTTCAAATTTTGGGTGCAGGGCCTGGGGAGAGCACAGCTATACTCAACTACAGACTAAGCAGGGAATGGATGAATCTTCTGGGCTGCATGGTCACATTTTAAGAGGCTCTTGTTAGGGTAGACAAAGGGGAAGCTTCAAAGACAGCTGTTTATTACTCACAGACCCTTTTTGTTCTCAGGTGACCTTCCCCTAATCTGTAATGATTGCTCTTGTTTGTGGTTAATCTAAGCAGATGGTAGAAAGCAAGGCTGTGTTCCTTAGGGTATTTGTTGATTGACTGATTGATTGATTGAGATGGTATCTCACCCTGTTGCCTAGGCTGGAGTGCAGTGGTGCGATCGTGGCTCACTGCAACCTCCACTCTGGTTTCAAGTGATTTTCATGCCTCAGCCTCCTAAGTAGCTGGGACTACAGGTAAGAACCACCACACCCAGCTAAGTTTTGTATTTTTAGTAGAGATGGGGTTTCGACATGTTGTCAGGCTGTTCTCAAACTCCTGGCCTCAAGTGATCCACCCACCTCAGCCTCCGAAACTGCTGGGATTACAGGTGTGAGCCACCATACCTGGCCAGGATATTTGGCTAAGTAAAAGAATTAGCTCATCTACATTTAAAGACCCCTCATGGTGAAGATCCCTGGTACATGCTATATATAACTTTAAAGCCTATTGCTGTAAAGTGTTTCCCCATCAGCAACTCATTAGCAATCTCTGCAGAACCCCGCAAGGTGGCTGCTATCGGGAATCCCATTCTGTACATGAGGAAACTGAACCAATGATCTTAGAGATGATAAGGGACAAAGAGAAGCACATCTTCTAAATCCGCGTTTTCCTATTTCTGGCAAACCCACTGGAAAAAAAAATGTTTGGTTTGGTTTAGTTTTTACGTTGAACAGAACTTCCCTCCCTGGGACCTGTGGTTTGGTGGGTATCCTGGTGGAATGTAGAGTTGTAGACCAGTGGGTCAAGCTTGTATGTGCAAATGTCCTCCAGGTCGAGATAAGGCATGGAAGGAACAAGAGGAAGGAGATGTTCTTCTGTCTTGGGCTTAACTGGGCTTTTTATTGCATTCGGTAATGCCTGTGCCTCTTGCAATGTGGGGAACAGAGGTCCAATGCAGTGGTTCTCCTGGTGTGGTCATGAGCCAATGGCATCAGCATCCCCTAGGAATTTGCTGGAAATGCATATTCTCAGGCCCTACCCAGACCTAGAATCAGAAATTCTTGCAGGGGGGACTGTGGGTGGTGTGCAGGAATCTGCATTTTAACCAGCATGATTCTGATGCACACTAAAGTTTGAGAAGCAATGGGCTAGCAAGAAGAGCAATCGAAGATTTTGGAGCTTGAAAGCTCTTCACCATTTACTAGCTGGGCCCCTGTCAAGACTTGGTTTCCACATCTGTAAGGTGGACCTTCCACACAGTCATCCAGAGCACCAAATGAGTAAGGCTCCCAACTGTAGTAGATAATGAATGCTAGTTCGTTCCCTCTCCTGTTAAGTATGAATACTGCATTCTAAACTTTTACTAGAATAAGTAATCCTGGCCAGGGGCAGTGGCTCACACCTGTAATCCTAGCATTTTGGGAGGCCGAGGCAGGTGGATCACTTGAGGTCAGGAGTTCAAGACCAGTCAGGCCAATAAGGTGAAACCTTATCTCTACTAAAAATGCCAATAAACTAGCCAGATGTGGGGGCACAGGCCTGTAATCTCAGCTACTTGGGAGGCGAAGGCAGGAGAATCACTTGAACCTCGGAGGCAGCAGTTGCAGTGAGCTGAAATTGCACAACTGCCCTATTCCAGGGTGGGCAACAGAGTGAGATTCTGTCTCAAAAAAAAGGATAAGTATTGCTAGTTGCCCTAACAGGCAAATCCACAATCCCAATCACCTAAAGCAGCAAAGGTTTATTTTTCACTGGAGTTAACCCTAATGTGGACCTGGCAACCTTGATCCATTAGGTAGCCATTACACACTTCTAGAACACATGGCTCCAATCTCAATAGCAAGGGAAGAGCTGGTAGAGGAGGCACACACATCACTTCTGTTCACAGTCCATTCATCAGAACCCAATCTCACTTCAAGGGAGTGTGGAAAACACAGAGAAGCACATGCAGTGTTTGAGGAGCATGAAAGTCCTTTTCCACAATTCCACGGAGCCTACCATTGCCATTGGTCTTTAGGTAATGGTGCTTGCAGTCATGTAAAAGAGACTGTCACAGCTGTAAGAGACTTGATTGAAAGACTTTTCTATTAGCAGTTAGAATTCAGGGGCAGGCAGTACATCTGAATGGAGCATATCATGTGGCTTCCCAGAGGAGTCTGTCTTGGAGCCCAGTATGTGGAGGTCACTAATGCCCATAATCTCTATTACTGAATTTGCACCTGAGGTTGAATTGAGTAAAGCAACTTACAGAAATCAAAATGATTTCAATTAGAGAAAACAGACCCCAAAAATCAACATTCCTTTTGCTTAAAGGAAAAACTGGCTTAAGTACAGCTGAGAAATCCCAAAAAGGAACAGTGGACTTTGAGCCTGAATGAGTTTGTTTTATGTGAGTTTAAGGTTAAATTTCCATGGAAACAAGTTACTAAGGGAGACCATGGGAACCTCAGCTTCAACCAATTGATTCAGCTGGAAACTATTGATTAAGCACCAATTGCGAGCATAGCGCTGTAGTGGGTGTTATTTAAAAGGCAGCTAATTATGCTTCTCAGGTTTAGATGAGTGAGTCACATAATGCTTACTGTTCCCTGGTTTCATCTGGAAAAGATGCAGCAAGTTCCGTGAGGAAGTTGCAGACCTTTGTGTAGCAAATTCTTTTATGGGTGCGAATGTATTTTAGATGATTTCTCTTGCCATTTTTTTTTTTCCTTTAAAATGTTCCCAAAAGAATGGGAATGAGGCCAGGCACGGTAATCCCAGCACTTTGGGAAGCCGAGACAGGAGGATCACTTGAGGTCAGGAGTTCGAGACCAGCCTGACCAATATGGTGAAACCTCGTCTCTACTAAAAATACAAAATCGAGCCAGGCATGGTGGCACACACCTGTAATCGCAGCACTTCAGGAGGCTGAGGCAGGTGGATCACCTGACATCAGGAGTTTGAGACCAGCCTGGCCAACGTAGAAAAACCTATCTCTCCTAAAAATACAAAATTAGCCAGGTGTGGTGGCACACGCTTGTAATCCTAGCTGCTTGGGAGGCTGAGGCAGGGGAATCACTTGAATCCAGGAGGCACAGTTTGCAGTGAGCCAAGAATGTGCCATTCCACTCCAGCCTTGGCTAGAGGAGCAACACTCCCTCTCAAAAATAAAAGAAAAAAAAAATGGGAATGAGTCAGGGCTCTGATAATATAAACACTGAATAATCTAAACATCTGATTCTGAGGTTTCTTTTCTCTTAAACCTGTGCATTAATGTGAACAACTTCAACTTGAGTTGTCAGATCACTTTTTCACAAGATGTTCTTTTTATTTTTCTACAAACTTTTCACCACTTACAAGCTTAAAACAGGCACAGAGATGTGTCATTTCTCTCTAATTTTACTATGAAAGGATCTTTCAGTCACTTGTAAACTTGCCAGGAGGCAATGAATAAACTCTGATTTAAATCATTTTATAAAGCATCTAAATAATAGCCCAAACCTTGGTTAAAAGGCAATTTTACTGCATGAAATGTTCAAATATCTGGTCTAGGACTTTGAGACTGGCTCAGAGATTTTTGTCACTGCATGGACTTTGGGCCTATGACTTATTGGAGACTCTTTGATGAGTTTATTTCAAAAGGAAAAAAAGAACTTAGGTTCAGGGGTACATATGCAGATTTATTATAGAGGTAAATTGCATATAGCGGGGGTTTGGTGTACAGATTATTTTGTCACCCAGATAATAAGCTTAAAACCTGATAGGTAGTTTGGTAGTTTTTTGATCCTCAACCTACTCCCACCCTCCACCCTCAGGCCCCGGTGTCTGTTGTTTTCTTCCATGTGTCCATGTGTACTCAACTTTTAGCTCCCACTTATAAGTGAGAACATATGGTATTTGGCTTTCTGTTCCTGTGTTAGTTTGCTTAGGATAATGGCCTCCAGCTCCATCCATGTTACTGCAAAGGACACAATCTCATTCTTTTTTATGGCTGCATAGTATTCCATGGTATATATGTACCACCACATTTTTTTTAATCCAGTCTGCCAGTGGTGGGTATTTAGGTTGATTCCATGTCTTCACCATGTGCAGTGAATGGTGCTGCAATGAACATACATGTGCATGTGTCTTTATAGTAGAATGATTTCTATTCCTTTGGATATATATCCAGTAATGGGACTGCAAGGTTGATGGGTAATTCTGTTTTAAGTTCTTTGAGAAATAGCAACTGCTTCCCACAATGGCTGAACTAATTTACAGTCCCACCAGCAGAGTATAAGCATTCTCTGTTCTCCACAACCTCACCAGCATCTGTAATTGTTTGCCTCTTTAGTAATAGCCATTCCAACTGGTATAAGATGATAGGCAGTTTTGATTTGTGTTTCTCTAATGATTGATGACGTTGAGCATTTTTTCTTGTGTGTTGGCCACATGTCTGTCTTTGAAAAGTGTCTGTTCATGTCATTTTTTAATGGGGTTGTTTTTTGCTTGTACATTTAAGTTCCTTAGAGATGCTGGATATTAGACTTTCGTTGGACATGTCATTTGCAAATATTTTCTCCCGTTCTGTAGATTTGTCTGTGTACTCTGTTGACAATTTCTTTTGCTGTGCAGAAGCTCTTTGGTTTAATTAGGTGCCATTTGTCAATTCTTGTTTTCATTGCAATTGCTTTTGGCATCTTTGCGAAATCTTTGCCAGGTCTTGTGCTCACAGTGCCATTTCCTAGGTTATCTTCCGGGTTTTTATAGATTTAGGTTTCACTTTTAAGTCTTTTAATATATCTTGAGTTTATTTTTGTATATGGTGTGAGGAAGGGGTCCAGTTTCAATCTCCTGCATATAGCTAGCCAATTATCCCAACTGTTTGGTGACTTTCTTCACCCACTTCACAACTGTATGATTAGGATCTGAGAGTGTAATAGAATTAGAACATTTGAGAATTTAAATGGACATTTACCATCACTGAGTCTAGCCGTAATTTCACAGGAAAACAGCTGATAGAGGCTATACTACTAGCCAAGTTCACATAGTAACTTATGACAAACTAGGATTTGAAATTAAGTCCTCTGGCCTAGACAGTGCTTAAAATTAATATCTCTCAAAGACAGGAGAAACAAATCACTTTTTACTGGAAGAAACAGGCCAGTTGTTTGTTAGCAAATGATATATCTTAGTTGATTTTCTCAAAAGAAAAATAAGTAAATAAATAAATAATGTAGAAGTTTTGAGTGAAATCTTTAAAAAACATATTCAGTTATCCAAAGGCCCATGTAAAAGGAATCCTTGAATTCTCCCATAGATACGTTCTATCATGGGTACCATTATCTTCCTTGATCCCACTTAGCCAAAAGAACACTGAAATTAAATGTGCAAGTGAAAGATGTTTCCCTGTATGGATGGCTGATGGTTCATTACAATTGAGCACAGTCTCATCTGGAAAACGAGGAAGGTACTCTGGAAAATGCTTTTGCTGGTACCTTAAGTTACAGTTGGCCTATGCTTGTCATTCTGCCTTTCAAATGATAAGTGAAACTCTAATTGTCTATACTTATTAAAAATTATGTTCTTGGCTTCAGTGGTGAATTTGGCATTTCTAGCCTGTAGAGTAATTTCCATTGTATATAGTGCTCCTTCTCCCTCACCCACCAAATTTGGCTTCAGGCTTGATGGGATTTGATTTTTTCTGTAGTTCCTATACAGAGCTTGCACATGGACCTGAATATTTAAATAGCAGAACGAGATTACAACTGAGAAATCTGCAGTACGGTTGTTCTTCACGTGTCCCCATGTATCTTTGTTTACTGGCCACACTCCTCAAATCTCATGCAAAATGCTAACAGGAGTAAGTCATTTTACTTATCTCCATTATGTTTATTTCACTCCTCTTGGGATGCCAAGATTTTTATAATGGCCTCAAAAATTGCATACATGCCTGACTAAATAGTAATTTTGAGGCACAATGTAAACAGAAAAGCATCCAAAGATACAACCCTGGAAAATCACTTTCCCTCTAATTCTAAAAGCAATTCCTTTGAAATATAAGTGAATACACTTCTATTTTAGGAAGTGTGATCATGAAAATTTGATTTTCTATGCCCTTCAGCTCATTAAAACAATAGTTATTCAAAATGGGCAGCCTTATTAGTTCCTTTAAAAAGAAGTAGGTAGACAGATAAACAGTGGGTGCAGGCAGGTCATCAGTGTATTGAAACCTCTTCTGCAAATCCAACCCTCCTTTTGACTGTTAGGATTTTCCTCGTTTTGCTCATCTTCATATTGTAACTTATCAAGTTCCCTCTTTTGTTTTTGAGACGGAGTTTTGCATTTGTTGCCCAGGCTGGAGTGCAGTGGTACAATCTCGGCTCACTGTAACCTTCGCCTCCTGGGTTCAAGAGATTCTCCTGCCTCAGCCTCCTGAGTAGGTGGGATTTCAGGCACCCGCCACCATGCCTGGCTAATTTTTGTATTTTTAGTAGAGACGGGGTTTCATCACATTGGCCAGACTGATCTTGAACTCCTGACCTCAGTGATCCACCTGCCTCAGCCTCCCAAAGTGCTGGAATTACAGATATGAGCTACCATGCCCAGTCCAAGTTCCCTCTTAAAAGATGCCAAGACAGGTAATTGCATCTTCCTATGCATTAACCTAACATTGTGGAAGCTAGGCACACACCTGTAGTCCCAGCTGCTCAGGAGGCTGAGCCTAGAGAATCACATGAGGCCAGGACTTCAAGGTTGTAGTGTGTGATGAGCACACCTGTGAATAGCCATGGCACTCCAGCCTGGGCAACATAGTGAGACCCTGCCTCTTTAAAAAAATAATAACAAATTTTTAAAATTACATTATGAAGGAGCTACCTTCTACAAATTCCATTCAACCAGTGAATGTGCCACCTGCCCGTTCTACCCAAAGAAGCCTGGTTAATGTGGCATTTCAGATGAAGCCCTCAGCACACCCTCCTTCAGTTACTTGGCACTGCCTTTGTATTCATGGAACTGTGAGTGGGCAGCTTCTCCCTGAAGCCTGCCCTATCTGTACAGCACATCCTTGAAGGATCTCTGCTGACCAGCCTTGGTCCTCACTCTGTGGTGGTTCTCTGTCAAGTTTCCCTCTCTCTTCACAGCTCTTAATGAACAGAGCCATCTGGGGCCACAGCCTGTGAAATCTCATTCTCATCACACAGTCAGCAAACAGAACCACTGGGATATGCTCAGGCATTCCCAGGAGGAAACCGTAAATGCATATAGCTTTGTCTAGGCAAAAATAAAATGAGCTCATTCATTCAAAGCAAAACAATGAAAAACACTATATAATGTCAGTTGTGGGCTACCTACGAAATTAGTTAAAATGTATCATAAATGTATATCATATATTAAGTGATCTCTATGCACTAATTTATTTATGATATAGCATCAAGGTATTTGTAAAATTACATGGAATGTGTTTTAAACATGAAAACTCATTATTTCTATAAAATCTGTCAAACTGCCTGTTTGGCAAATAAGCTTGATTTATGGGGAGACTCTGGTCCCTTGCGTGTGATCATGTTTATCCTGATGTTGAGGTGATCACAACGCCCTGAAGTGAGGGACCCTGTTAGAGGAGATAAATCATCACTGTAAGGCCAATTAGTAGATAGGACAATAACTCATTGGGAGAAGCATGCCTTTAGCTGCCATAGTGGAGGAACTCTCAGCTGCAGCCACACCCCTGCAGCTCTGATCTGACTGCAGAGCCACCAAAAATCTAATCTGCATGTGTTGGCTAAGGCATAAGCAAGGGGCAAAAGACTGGAAGCCACAGCGGAAGGGAAGATGGCATCAAAAGCACTCTGCAAACAGGAAAATTGTGTGCCAACTAAGCAAAGCCAACGCATAAGCTCTAACCCCTTCTAGATATTTTGTTAGGATGATGAGGATGATGAAGAATAGGAGGAGGAGGAGGAGAAGTTAGACCTTCCGTCCTCCCTTGTCACCCACTGTTCCTAACTCAGACTGTATCATTTTTAAAGGTTTGACTCACTGATGGTGGTCTATCAGTATTACTCTTTGTAGCCTTTTGGCCATGCTCATGCAGGGGTACCCAACCCCCAGGCTGTGGACTGGTGTCAATCTGTAGCCTATTAGGAACCAGACCCCAGAGCAGGAGATGAGTGGTGGGAGCAAGCATTACTGCCTAAGCTCTGCCTTCTGTCAGATCAGTGGCGGCATTAGATTCTCATGGGAGCACAACCCGATTGTGAACTGTGCATGCGAGGGATCTAGGTTGTATGTTCCTTATGAGACTCTAACTAATGCCTGATCGGAGGTGGAATCACCCCTACCTTCCCCCTTCACCCCTATCCATGGAAAAACATGGAAAAATTGTCTTCCATGAAACCAGCCCTTGGTGCTAAAAAGGTTGGGGATGGCTGGTCTAGTATGTAAAGGCCCCAGCAGATTATAACCTTCTGGTCAGGGTTATGAACTACACTAAAATGTATGGTGACTAAGCTGGGCACAGTGGCTCATGCCTGTAATCCCAGCACTTTGGGTGGCCAAGGTGGGTGGATCACCTGAGGTCAGGAGTTTGAGACCAGCATGGCCAACATGGTGAAACCCTGTTTCTATAAAAATGCCAAAACAATTTAGCTGGGTGTGGTGGCAGGCACCTGTAATCCCAGCTACCCAAGAGGCTGAGATGGAATTGCTTGAACCTGGGAGATGGAGGTTGCAGTGAGCCAAGATTGCACTGCTGCACTCCAGCCTGGGCAACAGAGCAACACTCCATCTCAAAAAAAAAAGCATGCTGACTAAAGAATCGCCCATTCTATTTTTCATTAAGGAACCAAAATAATTTTCATCTTCTAAGTTATGACCATTTGTGTGGTTCTGCTCCACTGGCTGATGCTTCAAGAAAACAGTTTTCAGGCATTGGTGACACTCCATGGTAGGGGCCCACCAGTTGTGGGTTGCAGACTAAACCCACTCCACTGCCTGCCTTTGTCAGTAAAGCTTTATTGGAACACAGTCACATTCATTCATTTACCTACTCTCTGTGGCTGCTTACACACCATAATGGCAGAGGTGAGTAGCTGCAATAGAAACTGTATGACCCACAAAGCCTCAAGTATTTACTTTCTGGCCCTTTGAAGAAGAAAGAGATGAGACATTTAAGGACCTAGACTGAGGACATTAGAGAATGTTGCCTTGCTGTCAGAGTGTTGATCCTAGATCTATTGAGAAAGTGCATGTGCCTAAAATATCTCCATTAGAGAAAGAAGCTATATTCATCCTCACACACACTGACTTTTTCTTTGTGCTCATTACTCTAATCATCAAAATGGTCCCATTTACCTTTACTTCTTAGTCCAGATCTGTCTGTGAAGCATCGTATAGCCTATGGATTATGCTGGGATTATGGTCCAGTTTTTCAAACTTGGTTTATTACCTGAGCAATTAGAAAAGCTACTTCAAGGACAACAGGTTATCACTGGAAGCAGCTCAGCTCAGCTCAGCTTACCTGTAATGACCAGGTAAGAAGGGGATGGCTGTGCAGACAGACTGAGAGAGGGAATCGGTGTAAGCAGAAAACGTGTGTTGTCCTTAAGGAAGAAAGGCCACAACCACGCCAGGCAGGCTTAGCTTGAAATAAATATTAGCAGGTGTGAGGAATATGTTCCTGTTTTTGCAGCTGAAGCTAGATTCCAAGTCCTGCAGGAAAAGGTGGGGGCTAGAAGGAGAGTCGCCAATGAGTAGGAGCCAGATGCGAAAACATGACTCCTTGGGCACAAGAAAGGCCTAGCCTCAAGACAGGTGGTACACAAATGGAGTGCCACGCAGACAGGAAGAGATGTGGCAAGAGCTCCGGCAAATTGCAGAACCGTAGAATATGCTTGGGAGGCGTGTAACGCTGTGGTAAAGACAGGCTGACAAATTGTCTGCACTAAAATTTGAGACCAGCATGGCCAACATGGTGAAACGACACTTATTGTATGAAAAAAACATTTATTTTACACACACACACACACACACACACACACACAATCATCTGATCAGTGAAAGGAGCTACCAACAGTGATGCCTGTTCATTGTCCATGTGCCTCTCCCTTGAGTGGCAGCTGGCTGAGAAGGGCAGCTTTCAGGCCCCTGAGTGGCCATGAGTCCCTGTCTGCTGTGTGTAGGATTCTGCCTGCCAGGCACGCCCAGCCTCCTAGTGACCTCTTGTTAGAGACACGTCAGGTGGGATGCTGACCATAGTTGCGCACTCTCCTGGAAGGAGGAGATGGCTTCTCTGACAGAGGGGAATGTTATGCCGTCAGCCGTCTCCCGCAGGATGGAGGTGGGTGTTTCTTTTCACTGCAGGTGTTGGTTTGGCTGGTGCTCCCTGAGAGGGACATTACAGTCACCGGTGCAGGGCTGCAAATGGGATCTGCCCAGGTTCTTCCTGGCCTCCAGCTGGGGCATTTCAGCATCAAGAAACTGCCTGCCCATGTGCTGGGGGTACTGCAGT
Organism: Callithrix jacchus; assembly: GCF_049354715.1. Lineage (NCBI taxonomy): Eukaryota > Metazoa > Chordata > Mammalia > Primates > Cebidae > Callithrix > Callithrix jacchus. The sequence continues at coordinate 17,464,494 of NC_133505.1, read as the reverse complement.
CTCTCTTGTCTGGGCTTGTACGGGGGAGGGTGGAAATGTATATATGGTGCATGTGTGTGTTGAGTGTATTTGATGTGAACAGAATGTGAGAAAATAAAACAACCCTGAGTAAGGAAGAGAACATGGACTAATGTGTTCCAGGCTGAGATCTAACAGTCCTGTAGCAGATATGAGCTCTAAATTCAGACTCTCCTCGAGTCTCCTATTTGAAAGCAGTTGTCCCCACTTTCAAGGGCTTGCTCAATCCGTTGAGTAGATTAGCTGAAGAATTAGTGAAAATGTATTTAAATTTATAAATATATATAATCAGGGTATTGGGAGGCTGAAGCAGGAGATTTGCTTGAGGCCAAGGGTTCAAGACCAGCCTGAGCAAAATAGCAAGACCCCCATCGCTACAAAAATTAAAAAATTAGCTAGGCATAGTGGCACAAACCTATAGTCCCAGCTACTTGGGAGGCTGAAGTGGGAGGATCACTTGAGCTCAGCAGTTTGAGGCTGCAGTGAGCTGTGATTACACCACTGCACTCCAGCCTGAACAACAGAGCAAGACCCTGCCTCTAAAAAAAACAAAGAAAAGCCCAGGCACAGTGAATTATGCCTGTAATCCCAGCGCTTCGGGGAGGCTGAGGTGAGGGAGTTTGATTGCCTGAGCCCAGGAGTTTGCGAGCAGCCTGAGCAACATGGCAATAACCCTGTCTTTACAAAAAATAGAAAAAAATTAGCCAGGCACTTGGGAGGCAGAGGTTGCAGTGAGCCAAGATTGTGTCACTGCACTCCAGGCTGGGCAACAGAGCAAGGTCCTTTCTCAAAAAAAAAAAAAAAAAAAAAAAAGAAAAGGATAAAGTCTATTTGAAACTTCCATTTACTCTCCAGTTCCCCTTCTTTTCCTTATTTCTCTTTCCCAGATAAATAACTCATTCCATTATTTTCATCATTAAAATTCCATCTATCCTGATCTCATTATAATTAACCAATTTTCAAAGAATGCAAAAATATAAATCTAGACTGGTTAGACGTTCCTCAAATCTGCTTTGCTCCTGTAAAAACAAAAAGTCTGGGGGGAGATGAGAGGGTCTCTTTGTTGCTGCATTACATCTACAGGAAAATCTATTTTGTGAAAGAGTTTCGTGCTACAGGAAAACACTTAGAGATTAATGAACGTGTCTATATTCATACCATTCCTTTGGGCTACAAGGCTCTTGGCTTAAAACTGAAGCTTTATGTTTAAATTTATGGACCATGGGTCAAGAAAGAGTAGGTAAAATAAGACTTTATTAAAGGAGAATTATAGAAAACTTAGCAAAATAACGCATCCAAAACCTCCCTCCACTTGAGCATCTGAGACTCCTTGGGGTTTTTGTTTCTAGGTTTCTAAATAGCTTGAAATCTCATCTGAACTTGAGTTGTTATTGTTTCCAGAAACAGAAGCTCAGAAGAGACTTGGGGAGACAGCTGTAAGGAAAAAAGCTGTAGCCCCATTGAATGAGGAGGGAAAGGATGGGGATTCCTGCCACACGTCTCCTAGCTTCTTCCCCACCCTCTACCCTCACCCATCTCCTTAGGAAGTGTGATGACCCCAAGATGAGAGATTGGCCCTTTGGGGTGACATTCGAGGGCGGTGGCTCACGCCTGTAATCCCAGTACTTTGGGAGGCTGAGGCAGGCAGATCATGAGGTCAGGAGTTCGAGACCATCTTGGCCAACATGGTGAAACCCCATCTCTACTAAAACTACAAAAATTAGCTTGGCATGATGGTGCACACCTGTAATCCCAGCTACTTGGGAGGCTGAGGCAGGAGAATTGCTTGAACCCAGGAGATGGAGGTTGCAGTGAGCCGAGATCACACCACTGCATTCCAGCCACTCTGTCTCAAAAAAACAAAAACAGGCCGGGCGTGGTGACTCACACCTGTAATCCCAGCACTTTGGGAGGCCGAGGCGGGTGGATCATGAGGTCCAGAGATCGAGACCATCCTGGTCAACATGGTGAAACCCAGTCTCTACTAAAAATACAAAAAATTAGCTGGGCATGGTGGTACGTGCCTGTAATCCCAGCTACTCGGGAGGCTGAGGCTGGAGAATTGCCTGAATCCAGGAGGCGGAGGTTGTGGTGAGCCGAGATCGCGCCATTACACTCCAGCCTGGGTAACAAGAGCGAAACTCCGTCTCAAAAAAAAAAAAGCTATACATGTTCTTCAGCTCCTAGGAGGAATCCAGCAGATGTAGTCAGAGAAAGACATGGAAGGAGGCACGTTGTTGCCTATTTTTACCTTTACATCACTTGCCCTCAGCCTGGGCAACAGAGTAAGACAACTTAAAAATAAAATAGATAAAAAAATTAAAAAAAAAAAAACCAACTGGGGTATCCCAGAAATAGCTGGGATAATTTGCAAACATTAGAAGTTATGTATTTTTGTGACATGGAGATTGTTATTTGTAAGTCATCTGAATTTTTTTGACTTAGTTCTCTTAGTTGGAGTATTGGGCCCATGGAACTCTCTACCCTTAAAGAGAAATGGTGCAAAGATAATCTAACCTGACTGCCGTATCTGTCACTGTTCATCACCAAGACTGATGTGGTTATATGACTATCAAGGCAAGTGTCTCCTTCCTCTCTGGATAGCCTCAGTGTCTCAAATCTGAATACCTTCGTCAAAAAGAAAGATTTTCTCTATCATGATCTTCCGGTCAAAGTTCCACCAGGAAACAGATGGTTCCTAATTACGATGATCTGAGGAGGGTTTATTTACAACAGAACTAATTGTAAAGGTGTGGGCAGGCTTCAGAATCCTTCTCAACGCAGAGCTCCAGGCTGCCTTTAGCAACCAACCAGAGTTGACAAATGAACTGTAGCTGTTTTTCAGTGTGACTCATGGAGATTACTGTTTGTTGCATCTTCCATAAGAACCAAGAAAGCAATAGACTACTTATCTATTTTTATATGAAGAAATTATAGACAGTCAGGAAATTCTCACATGCAACAGGTTAAGAGAGGACATAAATTCTGAACTGAGAACGACCCACCTCTTAGCTCCCCAAGGCAGGAAACCAACACATCTCTGTATTAGTCCATTCTTGCACTGCTGTAAAGAAATACCTGAGACTGGGTAATTTATAAAGAAAAGAGGTTTAATTGGCTCATGGTTCTGCAGGCTGTACAGGAAGCATAGTGGCTTCTGCTTCTGGGGAGGCCTCAGAAAGCTTCTAATCATGGCAGAAAACAAAGTGGGTGTAAGATGTCATACATGCCAGGAGCAGGAACAAGAGGCATTCGGCAGGAGATGCTATATACTTTTAAACAACCAGATCTCATGAGAACTCATTCACTATTAAGGAGAACAGCATCAAGGGGATGGTGCTAACCCATTCATGAGAAACTGCACCCATCATCCAATTACCTCCCACCAGGTCCCACCTCCAACACTGGGTATTACAATTGAACATGAGATTTGGGTAGGGACACAGATGCAAACCATATCATTCTTCCCCCAGCCACTCCCAAATCTCATGTCTTTCTCATATTGAAAAATGAAATCATGCCTTCCAATCCCCAGTCTTCACTAATTCCAACATCAACTCAAAAGTTTCATCTGAGACGAGGTTAGTCCCTTCTGCCTATAAGCCTGTAAAATCAAAAACAAGTTAGTTATATCTAAGATACAATGAGAACATAGGCATTGGGTAGATACTCCCATTTCAAAACGGAGACAGCAGCCAAAAGAAGGGAGCTCCAGGCCCTGTGTAAGTCCTAAACCCAGCAGGGCAGTCATTAAATCTTAATGTTCCAGTATAATCTCCTTCGACTCCATGTCCCACATCCCAGCCACACTTGTATGAACAGTGGGCTCTCAAAGCCTTGGGCAACGCTGCCTCTGTGGCTCTGCAGGGTTTAGCCCCCAGAGCTGCTTTCATGGACTGGCATTGAGTGCCTGCAGCTTTTCTAGGCAGAGAGTGCAAGCTGTTTGTGCATATTCTAGGGCCTAGAGGACAGTGGCCCTCTTCTCACAGCTCCACAAGGCAGTGCCCCAGTGAGGACTCTGTGTGGGGCTCCAACCCCATATTTTCCCTCTGTGCTGCCCTAGTAGAGGTTCTCCATGAGGTTCTGCCCCTGCAGAAGGATTCCAACTGGACACCCAGAGTTTTCCATACATCCTTTAAAATCTAGGCCTCAACTTTTTTTTTTTTAATTTATTTTACTTTAGGTGCATACTATATCTGGCATTTCTCATGTTATCCCTCCCCACCCCCTGCCATCTCTCCGCTACCACCCCAACTGCCCCCTGTGTGTGATGCTCCTCTCCCTGAGTCCACGAGTTCTCATTGTTCAACACCCACCTATGAGTGAGAACATACGGTGTTTGGCTTTCTATTCTTGTGTCAGTTTGCTGAGAATGATGGTTTCCAGATTTATCTAGGTCCCTACAAAGGACATGAACTCATTGTTCTTTATGGCTATGAAGTATTCCATGGTGTATATGTACCACATTTTCTTTGTCCAGTCTATCATTGATGGGCATTTGGATTGGTTCCAGGCCTTTGCTATGGTACACAGGGCTGCAATGAATATACATGTGCATGTGTCCTTATAGTAGAATGATTTATAGTTCTTTGGGTATATACCCAGTAATGGGATTGCTGGGTCAAGTGGAATTTCTATTTCTAGATCCTTGAGGAATCGCCACACTGTCTTCCACAATGGCTGAACTAATTTACACTCCCACCAGCAGTGTAAAAGTGTTCCTATTTCTCCACATCCTCTCCAGCATCTGTTGTCTCCAGATTTTTTAATGATCGCCATTCTAACTGGCGTGAGATGGTATCTCAATGTGGTTTTGATTTGCATTTCTCTAATGACCAGTGATGATGAGCATTTTTTCATGTTTGTTGGCCTCATATATGTCTTCTTTTGAGAAGTATCTGTTCATATTCTTCACTCACTTTTGAATGGGGTTGTTTTTTCTCTTGTATATCTGTTTTAGTTCCTTATAGACCCACTGAAATGCACCTGGTACCTTGGTTGGAGCTAGGAGATCTCTGCATTTCTGCGTGTCTCTTGCTGGGTGTTGTGCGCTGGAGTTGTGTCTAGTCAGCCATCTTCTTAACTCTTGTACTCTTGTACCACCACATGGAAGCCACCAAGGTGTACAGTTTGCACCCTCTGAAGCAGCAGCCTGAGCTGTACCTGGGCCCCTTGGAGCCATGGCTGGAGTTAGATGCAGGGAGCCATGTCCCAAGGCTGCACAGGGCAGCGGGGCCCTAGGCCTGGCCCATGAAGCCATTCTTCCCTCCTAGGCCTCTGGGCCTGTGATGGGAGGAGCTGCTGTGAAGGTCTCTAATGCCTTCCAGGTATTTTCCCCATTGTCTTGGCTATTAACACTTGGTTCCTTTTTACTTATGTAAATGTCTGCAGCCTACTTGAATTCCTACCCCAAAAATGGGCTTTTCTTTCTACCACATGGCCAGGCTGCAGTTTCTGCTTTTACCCTGTTTACTCTTTAAATGTAAGTTCAAGTTTTAGGTCATGTGTTTGCTCATACATAGGAGTATATGCTGTTAGAAGCAGCCAGGCTACTTTTGAATTTAGCTGCTTAGATTTTTCTTCTGCCAGATACTCTAAATCATCACTCTCAAGTTCAAAGCTCCACAGATCCCTAGGGCAGGGGCATGGTGCAGCCAAGTTCTTTACTAAAGCAGAACAAAAGTGACCTTTGCCCCAATCTGCAATACGTTTCTCATTTCCATTTGGGATTTCATCAACCTGGCCTTCTCTGTCCGTATCACTATGAGCATTTTGGTCACAGCCATTCAACCACTCTCTAGGAGTGGTTCAAATGTTCTCTCATCTTCCTGTCTTCTTCTGAGCCCTACACACTTCCAGTCTCTGCCCATTACCCAGATCCAAAGTCACTTCCACATTTCCAGGTATCTTTGTAGCAATACCCCACTCCTCAGTACCAAATTTCTGTATAGTCTGTTCTTGAACTGCTACAACAAAATTCCTGAGACTGGGTAATTTATAAAGAAAAGAGATTGAATTGGCTCCTGGTTCTGCAGGCTGTACAGGAAGCATAGCAGCTTTGGCTTCTGCGGAGTCCTCAGGAAGCTGCCAATCATGGCAGAAAACAAAGCAGGAGTGAGAAAGAGAGGAGGAGGTGCCACATACTTTTAGAAAACCAGATCTCATGAGAACGCATTCACTATCAGGAGAACAGCACCAAGGGAGTGGTCCTAAACCATTCCTGAGAAACCACCCCCATAATCCAGTCACCTCCCACCAGCCTCCACCTCCAATACTGGGTATTACAATTGAACATGAGATTTAGGTGGGGACACAGATCCAACACATGCAATCCCTGACTTCACAGGGCTTTATTACAAATCATAATCATCTTTCTGAATCCCACCCATCCAGCACCTTATCCAGAAAATGTACAACAGGTATGTCTTAAATTGAATCAAGTTAAATGGAAATAAAATGAATACTAAATAAATGTTAAACCCATTCGTCTAAATCATAGCTCTTGACTCCTTTGGGATCATCTTATTTCCACAGGATAGAATACAAATCTCCCTTTTTCCCCTGAAGATGGAGGCTGACACTTTGCCCATGCTGTTTCTTTCCTTATTGCTCAGTGACTTCCTTCTTTTCAGTAGAGTTAATAATGACAACCCCTTTCAGGATATGCAGGCTGTCTCTGAATCTTCGCATCTCCCTAACCTTACCTGCTCGCATGTCCACCCACCTATTGAAGCAGCCTCCTTCAACCTTTTATGATAGCATCCAGAGCTGCTGTTCTCAAACTTTAGCATGCACTTGCATCTCCTGGAGAGAGCTTGTAAAAACAGCACAGATGGCTGTATCCCACTCCCAGACTTTCTGATTCTAGCTCTGAAGCCCAGTGGTTTGCAGGTTAAAGAGCACCCAGGTGATGCTGATGCTGGGGACCATGCTGTGAGAAGCACATACTTGGGATTCTTTACAATCATCAGTGCAAACTTGAATTATCTGGGAAGCTTAAAAAAAATACAGCAGTGCTTACGCTCTACTTTCATACATTCTGATTTTAATTGGTGAAGAATGTGGCCCAGGTTTAAGGTGACACAGGTTATTCTAACGTGCTACACGACTGAGAACCACTGACATAGAAACCATGGGAAACAGCAGAGATCAGGAAAATCGACACAGTGCTGCAGGAAGAGGACCAACGATGGGCTTGAGGTTGTGACTTCAGTGTGGTTTTTTGTTCCCACGAGTCTATGAAGCATGATGATTAGCAGTGGTGTCAGTGCATCAGTTGTGCCTCAATCTCAGTCTTTTCCCTTGATCAGATTATATTCAGCTGTTGAAGATTCTGACAGAGGGTTATTTAAAAAATATTTTGTGTTCCTAGAAAGAGTGTTAGTTTTTTACCAAAGGTACCCAGGAGAGCTCTTTATTGGAAAGGAGCAGGGAAAAGCAAAGGCTAAATTTTAGTTTTTAAGGTGTGAGGAGAGGCTAATAGCAAAAGATAAAACAAAGTATATATTTGATGGCAGAATTTTTTAAATCATCTGTGCCTGGTCGCTCTTGCTGATGTTGTTTTTATATATCTCTCTAACTGAAGGCCTAGCCCAGTTTCTGGCATATAGTACATGCTTGGAAGGTTGGATGAGTTGAGCTAAAGGTGACCGGGTCTCCTCACTCACTGTAAAGTGGTCAGGTACTGGACATTTATCTTTTCCCCTGTGTTCCTTAGCTTTCTGGCATCACATTGTTTTGGCACTCATTTTGATTGGTTGTTCATGTAAGAAATCGTCTTTTTGAAATGAGTATGTTCATTGGTTAACTTCATTAACTATCTTAATTTCTGTTATAACAACTCAGATATTCTTTCAAAGTAAAATCATCCTGACGTGGGGTTTATGTCCACTAATCCTCATAATACTGAAAGTGTTCACTATGCAGGCTCTCAACTGGCTTACTGTTTTGTTTTTTAATGGATTTGATGCCTAGTAATACACACAGTCCCATCATTACTCCAAAAGTGATTTCCACTCAACATGACCAGCAATATTACAATACTTTTTCGGGTTATTATCTCACAGTGTCTCATCTTAGCCACAGGCCACTGCACTGGGGCCATAGCCTCCAGAGAATAAAGCCAAAAATATTCTCTCAAGTGTAACCAGTTTATTTCAGGTAAGGGACCTTTTCCAAGTTACCAAAAATAGTATTTCATGCTTTGTACTTGTTTTTAAAAGGGACTTTCACATCTAATTCTCCTTTTATACCCCTGACAGTCCTACACAGCAGGCAGACTAGATGTCATTATGACCATTTGTCATATAGTGAAATTGGGCGTGGAGGGGTAAGGGGATGTCATGTGCTCAAGGGACCTTCTGATGAGTGCCGCAGGGAGGCCAGGATGTGTGGGTCCCAGTCCATCTTCCCCTCTCTGCTCTCTCCTCTAGCCAGGCTAACTGTTCCTAGGAATGACAGAAATTTGAAAATTGTTGACAGAAATTCCTGGAAAGAGCTGGGTGTGCGGATCAACAGTATTAAGAGTTGTTCTGCTCAGTTTGCAGAGAGAAAAGGGCATAGGACTGAGGAATAAAATCAAAACTTCTATTCAGCCCTCCCGGCAGTCCCTCTTCTGCGGCAGGAATGCCTTCCTATAAGCCCAGCCTTCTCATTCATCCCATGGGCACAACTCCAGGGGTGAGAGCTTGTTAATTTCGTCAACATAAAAGAATTGAATGAGCCCCTATTATGTGCCAGCTGCTATAATAAGTACTAGGAACACAGAGATAACTAAGATGCAATTTGTGTTTTTGAAGCATTCATAGTCCAGCTGAGAAGATCTTGATGTATACAGGTATCATCAATGTAATGGATAAGGCCATCGTCAAGATGGGGAACTCCGTAGACAGAACTACCACCTCTGCCTGGTAGAATCAGAGGAGGCATCTCATCTTCCCTACACGGCGAATGTGCTGCTGGATTATCCTACCGTGCATAAGGGAGGGAAGGTCAGTGACGCATTGCAGCCATGTTGCACTGACTTGCAGGGTATGGTGTGGAGTGAGTTCAAGTGTTATTCTTAGTGCAACATCAGGCCACAGAAGCCTGTTAACAGAGGAGTAATACAACCTAGCTATGTCCTCTCCACCTCCCAATTTCTCCTCTGCCCCTTCTTAGTACTAAAATACTAGGAAGTTTAACCAGGACTGGCAGTTAAAGGATTGTCTTTGCTCCATCATACAGAGATGAAAAGGCTGAGGCTTAGAGAGGAATGCCAGCTCATTCAAGGTCTCACTTGCTCAACAGTAGGCTGACCCAAGCTGGTCCCTGGCATGCATCATACTGCCCAAAGCCGCTCTGAAGGAGAGGGCACCCCTGGGCTTTTATCACACCTGAGATCTGCCAAGAAGCAGGAACTAGGAAATATGAAGAGGAAAATATGAGACTCTCAGTCAAAGGTATCATATAATAGAGAAAGGTTTAGTAAAATGAGGGCTCTAAAAGGCCAATGGATTAGACAATTAAATCACCGACTTAAAGGGTCCTGAATGAATTAATTCATCTTCCATCAGACCTTATCAAGAACTGATTCAGTAGAGCAGGGTTTCTGAACCTCAGCACTGTTGATGCTTTGGATTGGATGATCTTTGTGGTGGGGGCTGTCCCATGCATTGGAGAATGTTTTGCAGCACCCTGGCCTCTACCTACTAGATGCCAATAGCACCCTCTCAATCGCAACAACCAAAAATAACTTCAGACACTACCAAATGCACCCTAGGAGGCAAAATCACCCCTGCTAAGAACCAGTCCGTAGAGCTGTGAGAACAGAAGCCAGACTCGAGGATTATTGAGGCCTCTAGCCTGGACCATGGCAGCCAAGAGCAGACTGGTGAGAGGGGTGAGCTGGAGGAAGAGGCTAGCAAAGGACAGCTTTGTTCATTTTTTGTTGTTTTAATGAGTTTTATTTCTAATGGAGAATACATTTGTTTGCCCTAAGAAAAGAACCAAGAAAGCGGTAAAGGTTAAAGGTAAGGGAAAGTCACGGAGTAGCATCCATTTAATTATCACAAACATTAAGCGTCTCCAGTTACCACACTCTGTGCCAAGCTCAGCAGATGTCATGGTGAACAAGTGAGAGGTTCCTTGTTCAAAAAAATATAGAAAAGTTTGAAATGGCAACAGAGTATTAAACCCCAAGCACAAAGCCCTTCGGTGCAGGATTGGGGTGGTGGGGGGGTGTTCTGTGCACCTGCTCAGATTTTATGTGCAGGAAGCAATTCCTAGTTGTGAGTGAGGGAGAGGTGGTCCTGGCCTCACAGAGTGTAAGCCTTGGAGTCTGGTGAACAGGACAGGCAATGAAAGGAAGTATAACAAGCACTGGGGTATGGGACATGCAGGAATATTGTTGCACACTATAACACACTTAACCCAAGAGATTAGCAGACAGAGGAAGTGATACTGACGCTTTCAGCTGTAATGTTAGGGATTACTGTCAGCCAGACAAAGAGGAAGAGAAAGAATGGTAAAGCTGTGAGGAAGGGCGTGCAAATTGGGAAGGAACCCAGAAGAGATGGTTCTGTGTGAAGGACAGGACGGGGAGGTTCTTGACAGGAAGCCAGATAATGAAGAATCTTTCAGAACATGGAGTGTTTTGACTCTGTCCTGTGAGCACAGTAATGGCTGGCTTACTTTTCAAGCAGAGAGTGGTGTGATCAGATCAGTCTTTTAGAAAGATCATTCTGCCTGGGCTAGAGGAGGACCAGAGTGGGATAGGCTGGCAGCAGCTGGGAGAGATGCTGATGGACTGCTTTCCCAAGGTGGTGGTGGATGGAATGAGAGATGGCTTAGGTGTAGGACTCTTGGCAGTTGATTGGCCATCAAGAATGAAGTTTAGACAGGTTGATTCCCAGTTTCACAGCCTAGGCATCTCACTGGGACCCCATGCAAAACTACCTGAAGAGGAAGATGTATGAGGGAAGAAGATGAATTAATTCATTCGGGACCCTTTAAGTCTCATAGCCCACAGGAGTATGAGACAGAAGTTAGAAAGGTGGTCAGGAGGCCGGGCGTGGTGGCTCAAGCCTGTAATCCCAGCACTTTGGGAGGCTGAGGCGGGTGGATCACGAGGTCAAGATATTGAGACCATCCCGGTCAACTTGGTGAAACCCCGTCTCTACTAAAAATACAAAAAATTAGCTGGGCATGGTGGCCCGTGCCTGTAATCCCAGCTACTCGGGAGGCTGAGGCAGGAGAATTGCCTGAACCCAGGAGGTGGAGGTTGCGGTGAGCCGAGATCGCGCCATTGCACTCCAGCCTGGGTAACAAGAGCGAAACTCCGTCTCAAAAAAGAAAGGTGGTCAGGAACTCAAAAATATGACTGGAGGTTTAGATTTTGGAATCATCCGTATATTGATGCTCTTGGAAGTCATGAGTGTTGATGAGATCATCCAAGGAGCATGTGTGGCATCTGAACTGGTGGGATCTGGGATAATTACTAAATGAGCATCTAATATGCTCTCTTAGAAACTGGGGATATAGTAACAATGAAGGCCAGACAGAAATGCCCCAATCCTTCTGGAACTCACAGGTTCTCGGGAGGAAGTTTCCCAAGGATGTAGAGGGGGTAGAATTCAGTGCTTCTCCCATCCCTTGATCCCACTATGCCCATCTACACTTGGTCAGTCTCCCATCTAGGATACCTGTTAGAAAATCCCACCTCCTCATACTTTTGGAGAGAGGACCTTATTTTCTGTCATTTTCCACGAGGTCTTTTGCATTTTCTCTTTCCATCTGTCTGAAAATGCAGTTACCTTCCTCTGGTGCTGAGATGCAGAAAACCCAAGTTAAATTCTGTTTTTTCCTTGTCCTGAAATGCAGATACAGCTTCAGAGATCCAGACTTTAAAATCAGGGCCCTCAAAACAATAAGCAGTTGTAAATGCTAATGAAAGCTGTGACCTTGGTGTTCTGGAACCAGCAGAAAGCCCATTAGCTCTGTGCAGCAGAACTAATCTCTGTCGGCCTCAACAAGTCAGACCAGCAAAACCTACAAGGGTTTTGTCACTTCTCTAGGGAAATGCTGTAATGTGCAAAGACAATGCTGCCTGCTCTGCATACATTTAAGGCATCTTGCTGCTACATTCTCTACCAGTCTTCTTTTTCCAAGGTCAAAACTGGTGTCCCTTTTTTTGGACTTTTATTGTTTTCGTCAGTCTGTCTATGCAAAAAGAAAGCTTCCATTTATTTGATTATTTCTTATGGTGAGCAGTAGAGACAGCATTGTTCAGAATGAAAAAGAGGCAAGATCCAATCTTAAATTTTTAAAGAAAATAGAAAACTTACATATGGCAATTGATGCCATGTGGCATTTAAACAGGAACCCAGAGATTTTTCAGTTCACCATAAATGGAGAATTATTTATCCATAGTGCATGGTAAAGAAAAAATTATTTGAGGCATGGAAACCATTTTGCTACTCAGATATTTTATAAACCAGGATCACATATATATTAGCAAAGTTACTTAAGATCACTTGAAAGTACATTAAACATTTAATTTTGGATGATTCACTTTATATAAAAATTTATCTCCAAAAATCATTGCCTTTGACACCTAGCTAAGTGATTACATATAGATGTATAGTTGGGATCTTTTTTTCAATTTAATGTCAGTTTTAATCAGATACAATGAGCTAAATCTACTGGCAAGGTGGGAGCAAGGAAGATACAGTATATTCAGAAGGCATCTTTGTTGGGGTTGCTTACATTGAGCATGCTACTGTAACATAACTTTGATTCTTGGAGTTATCAGCTCCTTGGGATGATTCATACAAGTGACCACGTCACTGTGCTCTGCTGCTCAGCTATCTATTAACCAATACTTAATAGATGCACCAGGTAGATCGATCATAAAATGAGCTGAGCAGGTGGCTGCTTTGTTGGTGAAGATGGCAAGATGTCCCCCAAAAACTCTGATGACTAGAATTCCAAAGCTGGAGCTTTATGCCTTGGGTTTGTGAATTTGTCTCTGTTCAAGGACAAATCTCCCAATGAAAGGTAATATTTGAAGCTAAAATAACTCATATTCAGTATAGTTCAACTTGAAAGAATAAGCAAAAGCTACCAATTGGGAACTCCTTTATAATTCCAGTACTGAACATTGCACATCTACATGCAACCCACTCTGTCCTGCTTCCACACTGTCCCAGTAAAGAGCTGTTCCTCTTCCACTCAAAAATAAAGCCACCTCCGTCCCTTGGATCCCAAGCCCTCCTGCCTTCTCAAGATGTGGTGAGTGTCACGTTGGGGTCACCACCTGTGACCTCAATCATGGCGGGGTCACCACCTGAGACATCAGTCACCACCTGCGGAGGTCTGACATGCAGACCCTGACTCAACAACAGATGAATAAATGCACTCTTATACCCATTTCAGTGATGAAAGTGGGTTAGGGATGCTTGTTGGCAGCTTTCAGAGGGCACATGCAGCCAATCAACCAAGACTGCCTGTCCCATCCTCACATTTATTCAGTAAAGATTTCATAACAGAGGTTCTAAGTCAACACACCTGTGGATAATTAACATAGTTAAAAGAATGGTTTTACAAATTATAAAAGCTTTAGGTTCCAGAGCCCAGAATAAACACCATTAATGGGCAATTCCCCTTTGACCTCCCCCTGAGAGGACCATCCTGCACAAAGTTTACATGAGTAAACAGAGACAAAGGAATATGGAGTAAACAGACTTAACTGGGTAAGCCTCTTACCGTCTCTATCTTCCTCCTATGCTGAGGTAATTGAACTCCACCCCCCACCACCTATTCTGGATTCTTTTCCATTAAGCATGCCCCATTTTCTACCATTAAAAAATAAAATTTGGGCTGGGCACAGTGACTCATGCTGTAATTCTAGCACTTTGGGAGGCCAGGGGTGGGCAGATCACCTGAGGTCAGGAGTTCAAGACCAGCCTGACCACTATGGTGAAACCCCATCTCTACTAAAAATACAAAAATTAGCTAGGTGTGGTGGCACGTGCCTATAATCCCAGCTACTCAGGAGGCTGAGGCCAGAGAATCGCTTGAACCCAGGAGGTGGAGGTTGCAGTAAGCTGAGATGGCACCACTGCATTCCTACCTGGGCGACAGAGTGAGCCCTTGTCTGAGAAAAAAATACAATAAAATAAGTACAATAAAATAAAACGTGTCCAGGTGTGGTAGCTCACGGCTGTAATCCCAGCACTTTGAGAGGCCAAGGTGGGAGGACAGCTTGAACCAAGGAGTTTGAGATTGGCCTAGGCAACACAGAAATACCTCAACTCAACCAAAAATTAAAAATTACTAGGCATGGTGATGCATGCATATGATCTCAGCTCCTCAGGAGGCTGAGATGAGAGGATCATTTGAGCCCGGGGAGTTGAGGCTGTAGTGAGCCAAGGTGGTGCCACTGCACTCCAGCTTGGGTGACTAGAGTGAGGCCCCATCTCTGAAAAATATAAACAATAAAATAAGTAAAATCAAATTCCACCACAGCCTCCTTCACTTCTACTTCTCTCACCTCCTTCAAAGCCAGGCTTCATGGTCGAGTCCTCCATCCTTGTTGCATCCACTTTCCCAACTCTGACCTCAGCCCTCTCCAATCTGGCTTCTCTTCCTGCCACCCCACTGAAGGGGCTCTAGGTATTGTCAGTAACAGCCTCCATGGTGGTAAACCTAGTGGGCATTTTTTGAGGCCTCATCTAACCTTACAGTGGCACTCAGTACTTTTTTTTTTTTTTTTTTTGGAGACGGAGTCTCACTCTGTCGCCCAGGCTGGAGTGCAGTGGCATGATTTCAGCTCACTGCAACCTCCACCTCTCGGATTCAAGAAATTCTCCTGCCTCAGCCTCCTGAGTAGCTGAAACTATAGGTGCATACCTCCATACCTGGCCATATTTTTTGTATTTTTAGTAGAGACAGGGTTTCACTGTGTTGCCCAGGCTGGTGTCAAATTCCTGAGCTTAGGCAATCCGCCCACCTTAGCCTCCCTAAGTGCTAGGATTACAGGTGTGAGCCACTGTGCCCAGCCAACACTCAGCACTCTTTGTTGACCATACCTATCATCTTACTGTTAACAAAAAGATTGACATGGAGGTCAAAGCAGATAGCACTTATTTGGGAAGTAAAGAATGGCAGTTGGGGTACACCAAATCAGGGCAGCCCTGAAGAGTGCCCCATAACACAGGATGCAGGAGAGATTTTTCTTTAAATGGAGGATTGTCACAAAACACTTTTAAGTGATCTTCAGAAGTAGTTCATTGGCCAGGCAGAAATCCTAAATCACAAGCCTGTTGTGATTGGTTAGTTAATGAGAGTACTCTCGGCTGAGGTGTTGAAGGCCAGCAGATGCTGACTTCAGTTGTTTAACTGAGTCTGTTGGAACATCCCCTGGTTTGACCTTCAGCAGGTGTGAGTGTGATCCTCTTGCAACCTTTGACTCCACTTCAGAAAGCCTTAGCATTAGTTACTAAGCAAGGTTTCCCATTACTTTGCTTCCATGATAGGATATTTTAGTTCTTATCCTACCTCCAAGAACTGCCCCTCCTCAGAATCTACACCAGGGTCATCATCTAGTCCATGCATTCAATACTGGAATTCTGCAGGGCTCCATCCTAAGCCCTCTCCTCTTCCCATTCTCTACTCTCTCCATACTCATGACTTCAAATATTGTTTCTATTGCAGACTCCCTCAATGGCCTAGACCTCTCCTCTCCACTGAGCTAAACGTACCCGGCTATCTATATGACAGCTTCATTCATGTGTCTCAGGAGCATTCTGACAACAGAGTAACAGATCCAAACTCAAATTCATGGTTTTCTTCCACTCTTCCTTCACAAACACGCTGGTCCTCTTGTAATGCCCCTGCTTCAGTGAACAGCATTCCCATCCATCTAGTTGCATGAGTTAGAAAACCTAAGGAGATATTCTGTACACCTGCTTCTTCCTGTCCACTCATATGCCGTGTCTACATGACTTTCTAAAAGCTTACACATCACCGCACAGCCTCACCCAAGCCTCCATTGTCTCTTACTAGCTGTGCCAAGCTTCCCGAAGCCTCTCCTCAGGTTACCTCTGGCCTTCCCCAATCCCTTCTCCATATAACAACCAGCGTGATCTTTTTCCATTGTAAGTCTGATCGTTTCATTCACACCTCTCCTCTCACTCCCTAAAACTTAAATTCTTCAGTGGCTTCACACTGATCTTAGAAAAAGAAGATCAAAATCCTGGAAGCAGCTGTATTAGGCCATTCTGCACTGCTATGAAGCAATACCTGAGACTGGGGAGTTTATAAAGAAAAGAGGTTTAATTGGCTCACTGTTCTGCAGGCTGTACAGGAAGCGTGACGCTGGCATCTGCTTCTGAGGAGGCCTCAGGAAGCTTCTAATCATGGTGGAAAACAGGGGAAGCAAAGGGGTCTCACATGGGAGCAGGAGCAAGGGGGAAGTGTGCTACGCACTTTTAAACAACCAGATCTCACGAAAATGCACTCACGCTCACTAGAAAAGCACCAAGGGGTTGGTGCTCAACTGTTCATGAGAAACCACCCCCATGATCCAATCACCTCCCACCAGGCTCCACCTGCAACACTGGGGATTGCCGTTTGCATGTGATTTGGGTGGGGACACAGATTCAAATCATACCCACAGCATCTGGCCCCTGCCCTCCTTCCCATCATCCTTCTCCCCTTATTCTCTGCCCAGAGGGAGCATCCTTCTTCCATCCCTGAGCTCTGGGCACAGTGTCACTTCCTCCTGGAAGCCTATTTGGTCAGATCCAGGCCCTTACTCCAGCTACATTTTACACTTATTTCTGTGACTCTGATTAATGGCGACCCCCCCCCCCCCGCCCCATCCCCTTCCAATCGTCTCTATTCCAGAAGGGCAAGGACTGGTTTTGCTCATCACTGTACCCTGGTACCTAACACAGAACCTGACACAGAGCTGGCGCTAATAAGTAGCTTGCTAAATGAATGAATGAGTTTACATTTGAATGTAGCTGAGTCTCTGGCACCGATTTCTAAAACAAGTCTTGACAGGAATGAGATAGAGCAAGAGTGATGACATAATTCTAAGAACTCGAGAGGGGAAGACTCCACAGAGCAGAGTAAAGGCAGAACCACAGACACTTTATCTCCTTCACAGTTTTGCCTCGTGCCCAGCCACCCCCACTTCCATGCCACTGCTGAATGGTTTTTGTTTGACTCAGCTCTTGATATCCAACTGAGATGTGCAAGAATGTATATAGTCCCTTCTACATGGGCAGTGAAAGTCTAAGTCATGCCCAACTTGCTTATTGTTTTGAGGATATTTTATTACATTCCAAACTGCTGATCCAGTTTTACCACGCACATTGTAATCACAGATGTGCACCTCTAGTCTGTGAGCCCTGTAAGAACATGCCTGGCCCTCTATGTGGCCCCTAGTTCATGTTGGGTAGATTGGCAGATGAAAGACTTAGGAAAACAAAAATTGGAATTCTTATCACTTGATGATCTCATCCAGGGGTCTCAAACGCAGAGTCCCTTGGGGTCCAGGAATTATCTGGAAAAAAAGAAAAGGCAAGACAGATGTGAGTGTGCTCACCTGTATTATCTAAGTGAGACCTGGGGACTGGGCTAATTGGACACACACTCTGTCTAAAGGCATTCAGGCTCAAAAAAAAGGTGTAACCGGCCAGGTTCAGTGGCTCATGCCTGCAATTCCAGCACTTTGGGAGGCTGAGGTGGGTGGATCACCTGAGGTCAGGAGTTTGAGACCAGCCTGGCCAACATGGCAAAACCCCATGTCTACTAAAAATGCAAAAACTAGCTTGGCATGGTGGCATGCACCTGTAATCCCAGCTACTTAGGAAGCTGAGGCAGGAGAATCGCTTGAACCCAGGAGGCAGAGGTTGCAGTGAGCCAAGATGGTGCCACTGCATTCCAGCGTGGGTGACAGAGTGAGACCCCCATCTCCAAAAAAAAAGTGTAAGCTCCGAGCATGCCAACGAGAACTGATAGAGTCAAATCCAGTGCACCGGGTGTCAGTTTGCAACTTCTGACTAGTAAAGTATCGTAATTATGGCAGACAAAATATTGACCACCCTTGCACAAGATGTCCACCTCCTAATCCCCAAATCTACAAATATGTAACTTCCCAAAGCAAAGGAGACTTTACAATTGGAATTCAGTTAAATATCTTAACATAAAGATTAAATGAATTAAAATACGCACAGTGCTTGGAACCATACCCTTACATTATAGGCATTAAATCAGCTTTAGCTTATTAAATTAGTATTTATTATTTGCAGAGAAAAGAACATAGGCCTAGCTGGATCTGATACCCTGTCTGAGCTACATAGGTTCAGAGCAGAGCTAGAACTAGAACCCAAACCTCCTAGCTCCTGAGCTACTTAGTGCTTTGTCATTACAATGCCACCGTATCATTTTTCTCTCAAATCTCATTTTCAAAGTCAAAACAACTAACTCTAGCACATGCCTTTCTGGAGGGCTCAGCTGCATTTTATAGCTATGATTAGTCTTGATGTTCTCAGTCCCTTTCCAGAGAAATTAAACATAAACAGAGGACCTCATTTGAAATTAGGTTTGTTTGACTATAAAGCAGCCTAGTTAATAAGAGAATTTTCTCTGATCAGAGTCTAGTCACTCCATTTTGCCCCCTCCAAATATGACTACCCATTTAAAAAAAAGAAAAACCACCACAGAGCCAGTTGTCATGTTCAGTAATGAAAACAATGGCTGGCACAGCCCGAGCTGATGAGGGAACATTGTAGTCTACAGACACTTTGCATAAGAGTCCAAAACACTGGCCTGACCTCCAAGATGCAGGCGCCACCCACATTTACAAGGCTTTCTCAAAACATCCTGCCCCCAAAGCTTAGCTTCATTGAAAGCCTGGGTATTACCAAACCATTCCATAAAAGTGGCTGTGCATCCCTTATAAAAAGCAGCAAGTATTTTTAGGGAAAATTAACTGGCAGGTGAGAAAGAGCTGTTAAGATCTTTCAAAGTGGAGTCGGTGAGCTGCATTCCAGACCTCTGACACTAGCTCACTCAGTTGTATAATCATCACTTTCCTCCCGCAGCGTGAGAATGCTATTTTAGAAAGAACTCAAAAAGTTGACCGTATCCAAATTTAGACCCTCTAATGTTGCGAATTTCCAAACATACAGCTGGCCCTTGTCAATGGGGATCAAAAATGTCTTAATGGGATGGCAAAGTAAAAAAGAAACAAACGTTGGCTGGGCGGGGTGGCTCAGGCCTGTAATCCCAGCACTTTGGGAGGCTGAGGCAGGTGGATCACCTAAGGTCAGGAGTTCAAGACCAGCCTGGCCAACATGGTGAAACCCTGTCTCTACTAAAAACACAAAAAAATTAGCTGGGCATGGTGGTGGGTGCTTGTAATCCCAGCTACTTAGGAGGTTGAGGCAGGAGGATTGCTTGAACCTGGGCGGTGGAGGTTGCAGTGAGCTGAGATCGCACCACTGCACTCCAGCCTGGGCAACAAAAGCTAAACTCCTTCTCAAAAAAAAAGAAACTTTTTTCACTCTACTCTCACACTTAACATGACACACTTCTGTGACCCCACACGCTTCTGTGTGAGGCAGTTCCCCACACACCAAGCAATCCTTCAGCAGACACCAACTGGGTGTCCTGTAATTCAGTTTGATTCTGACCCTTTGTACTGGGATAGAATCAGATCATATAGGTTAAAGACTCAGTCCCACAAAACTGCCCCCCACTTCAGACGCCAATACCAAGTCATAGGTTGTCACTTATGACCCACTAGCTATAAATTGGGGTTCTCACAACTTCCTCCTGGTGTTCAAATAATTTGCTAAGACAGCTCACAGAACTCAGGGAAACACTTATTTTACCAGTTTCTACAGAGGATACAGATGAACAGCCAGATGAAGAGATGGACAGGGCCAGGTATCGGGGGAGAGAGGCAGAGCTTCTCTGCACCCTCTGGGTGCTACCCTCCCTGCAGTGCCCCCCAGCCCCGTGGTCAGCAACCTGGAAGCTCATCTAATCTTGTGGTTCAAGAGTTTCCATAGAACTTCACCTCCAGCTCCCACCCTCACGCTTCCCAGCTGAAAGTCCAGGCTTCTAACCGTGTGATCCTTCTGGTGGCCAGCCCCATCCTAAGTCACCAAATTAGCACAAACTCCAGTATGATCCAAAGGGACTCATTCCAAGTAACACAATACACTCCTGAGACTCCAGAAATTCCAAGGGCTGTAGGTGCTCTGTGATAGGAACTGGGTCAAACACAAATACGTTTTTATATACCACAGGGATATTCTGAAAAGGAATAATAGGGAAATGTTTTTATACTCTGAAAAATACTTTGGAATGCAATTTCCAACACTTTCAGGGTGCTATAGGTTTGACAGGCAGGTATGTGACCAAAGCTCCTTTCTCTGGCATTGTATTAAGCCATTCTTGCATTAATCTAAAGAAATACTGGGGACTGGGTAATATATAAAGAAAACAGGTTTAATTGGCTCATGGTTCTACAGGCTGTATAGGCAGCATGGTCCTGGCATCTGCTTGATTTCTAGGGAGGCCTCAGGAAGCTTCCAATCAAGGAGGAGGGAGAAGAAGGCGGCATATCACATGGCAAGGAGGTGCCACACACTTTTTTTTTTTTTTTTTTTTTTTTGAGACAGTCTCACTTTGTCGCCCAGGCTAGAGTGCAGTGGCACAATCTCTGCTCACTGCAACCTCCACCTCCCAGGTTCAAGCAATTCTCCTGCTTCAGCCTCCCAAGTGGCTGGGATTACAGGCATGTGCCACCATGCCCAGCTAAGTTTTGTATTTTTAGTAGAGATGGGGTTTTGGCACCTGGTTTTAAATAACCACATCTCGCAAGAACTCACTGTTAAGAAGACAGACCCAGATCATGAGGGATCCCCATCCAAGCACCTTGCACCAGGCCTCACCCCCAGCAATGGGGATTACCATTCAACATGATATTTGGGCAGGGACAAATATCCAAACTATATGAGACATTGAAACCCATTCCCTGTATAGGATGTGTGGTGGTAACACTGGAATGTCACTGAAGCAATTGATTCTGGCCCAGTGCAATAAAGAGAAATACAAAGGACAACAAGCTTTGAATTAAAAATATAGTCCTTTCTGGGAGATTGATTCCAGGACTTCCTTGGATACCAAAATCCAAGGATCCTCAAGTCCCTTATATAAAATGGCCTAGTATTTGCAAAAAACTATGCACATCCTCCCATATCCTTTAAATCATCTCTGAATTACTTATAATATCTGATTTATAAAGAAGTTTAATTGGCTCATTGTTCTGCAGGCTATACAGCCTTGTATCTAATACAAGATAAGTGCTGTATCAATAATCATTAGACTTGTTTTTTTGTGTTATTAATATTTTCCATCTACACTTGGTAGAACCCAGGATGTGGAACTCATGGATACAGAGAACCAACTATAGTTATATTTGGAGACTTCAGTCACCTAATATTTTCACTCTAGGATCTCTCTTCAGATTTCAAGATGTGAATATCTTGCCAGTTTCTAATTCCCAAGGAGGGACTGCAACTTCCACAACTGAGAGGGCATCCTTGCTACCCCTTCAATCCCAACAGAGGTCTCTGAGAAGCCTAAAATTCCCTCCACAATGATTTAGTCTCTGACATACTTCATCCCAATGAGTGAAGTGGAATGTTGGATAGTTGCAGGGTTGTTAAATAATTACCAATAGCTTCAAAGTTACAGTTGTCTGTTCCTGCTCAGGCCCCCTGAATCCATGTCAGTCATTCCTGGGACCTAATACAGGCATTCTCCCCTCGGATGCCATGCCCGTTCCCTGGCTACTTCTGTCACGACATGCCACCCACTGCCCGTCCCTGCCTCCACCCATGGCGTCATCACAGGCTCATGCCCTGGCTATGATGTATCACTTACAGTGGCTAAATTTCATGCCTGGCCACAGGAGTGTCATTTCTGTTCCTCTGTCACTCACGTCTTCTAAGGCTTCCGAATAGAAGAGCAGGACCAGAAGAAGAGCAGCTATTGTTCTTTGCAGACAGACACACTCTCTCACATGTCCCTGTGGCCACAGGCCTCTTTATGTTCCCACTGGGTCTGCACAGAAGAGGCAGGAGACAGGTTTTAGCCTCAAGGGAGAGAGAGAGAGGCAAGAGGCCACAGTCCCCAAGTTAGGAGGCCACAGGGAAAGAAAGGGACTTCTGTGAAGGAAAGTCACGTCTAAGTTGCAGTCCACTTGCCTGGGGGCACTGGAGGAGCCGGGGCTGGGGAGGGGCTGCTGGAGGGAGGAGGGCGGGGGTCAGTGGCTGTGACATGACGCACATACCTCTCCTGGGCTTGAAATTGAGGAACTGAGGAGGCGGTGGTGGGGAGAGTCAGTCTTTCAGAACACAGGATGGAACAAGAACTCCAGCCACTGACTGTTTCATGTATCTGCAAGGGCTGAGGAGATTAATGACCCAAGGAGGCTATGATATGGTCCAAAAACTTTTCCTGGATTTTTTCCGTAGGCGGCTGAGCCAGAGGCCAACTGCAGAGGAACTGGAACAGAGGAACATTTTGAAACGTAAGTGACTAAGCCCATGGCAATCGCTGATGTTTTGTGGTGGCTTTTGTTATTATTTAATGGTAGGCCACAAGGTTTCTAACTTGCGCCTGTGCGGAAACGACTGAAAACCTTTCTAACGCTTGAGGCTTCATCCGTGCATGTTAGAACACCAAAGACGACCTCCCCAAAGAGAAGGCAAATTTTATTCCACTTTGTTCTTTAGAAGCTCACAGACCGCCGGCAGAACCTTCCCTTTAGGGAGTTGTAGAGTCAGAGAGAAGCTGAAAAATTAGAGTGAGACCACTTATTATTTAATGATTTTTAAGGGTAGGGTCACCTTTAAACCCGAATTGGCTTTAAAACGGAGACTGTGATACAGGCACCTAAAATAAGGGAAATGGCCGTTTGAACAGAGCCTAGAAAGCATGACTTGCATTGCAGCTGCTGCTCTTGATAAAAATTCCTCATTCCATTGAACATTAAATTTCAAGACTCAGAAAGCATTTCCAGGTGAAGTGCTTCATGTCTGTCTCTCAGGATTCCCACAGCTGGTCCCAGGCATGCCTGTGTGATGTACCCATTCGAGGAAAAGTGCCTTTCACCAACGCTGCAGACAGAAACAAATAAATGAGCCCCTTGTTTGGTTTAGGACACAGAGATATTTGAATATGTACAGAGGATCCACTTGGTGCTAAAAAAAAAAAAATACTAAAAGAGATCAAGCATTTGATGGACACCAGTATGCATCAGTTTAGTGTTAGATATGAAATAATTTAAAAATCAAACCATTCTATTCAGTTAGTGCTACCATTCTCACCAACACTTGTCTCAAGATAGTTAACAAATATTTCTCACTTAATTCATTACCCTGTTCCCCCTACCCCACAACACGCTAGTAATTTCTCTCCAGAAAAGAAAGATATATACTATGCAGAGTTTTCTAGAAATGCTATGTTGTACAGACGCAGACACCGCTTCCCACTCCCCCGCCCAGTCAGTCACATGCAACTGCAGTGTGAGTTTCCAGGGTATTTCCACTGTAACCACACTAACATAGTCTTCACTTCACCGTCCCACCATGCTCACTGTAGCCTTGTGACTTGGTTGGCATTTCGTGGTCTGCTAAGGGTAAGGTGCTGGGTTCTGTTCTGATGGGGGGGGGGGGCCCTGTTGCCTGCAGCATCCACTCCCACCCCCACCGCCCCCACATGTCCATTTATGTCAAGTTTGCCTTTATCAACATCCTGCCTCCCGCCCCATGCCAACGGCCACGGCCTTAACTCTCAGTGGAAGTTGTTTTCGGGATTGGCCTTTGTCAGTCCTAGGTGCGCCCTACGCACTTCCTAGGTCTCTAGGAATGGGCGTTTACTTTTTTCTGCCCAAAGGGTACCCCTTAAAAGTTTCCAAGCTTAATATTCTCTATAATGAATTTAGAGCTTTACAAAGGATTTCCAAAGTCAGAGAAGCAACTGGGCTGTATGATGTCTTTTTTTATGCCCCAATCTGGTACCTGAGCCACTATAAACTTTCCATTTTTGGAGAGAAAGATAAACAGCCAGGTGAACTTGTGCCCCCTGCTGTATTTGTGGCCTCTGACCTGAGGCCTAAACTCAAAGAAGCTAAAAGCCTCTGGGGGATTATTCAGGTTTCAGAAAATAGTGCTTATCACACCAGGAGTTCGGTTTCTGGAAAGAGATCTAAAATCCCCCAGCTGAGTTCTGGATTCTCTCAAAGGCATCAGTTCCCACCTGTGGCTTGCCCAGATCCCTGGGATACCACAAGTCTGTTGAGCTTCAGTTTTTACGGCCATCTAAGCAAGTAACTTAGATTCAGGGAACTAAAAAGGAGTTGTGGAAGATTGTTCCCATGGTTCTCTTTTATTCTCTTCCCTAATCCCTCTTGTCCTGGCCACATAGTTGCAAATTAAAGAACTACTTGACCAATTCAAACAGGTTGATCATTTCATAGTTTTGAAACTTTCCAGAAATCAACTTGTTTTCCCATAAGTTCTTATTTTTCCCTGTATTCTGGAACTGTGTTCTCCTATTTTTTTTAATTTAATCTATTGCAATTGTTAAACAAGAAATGTCTAATGGTATAACACAACATCCTCCAACAGCTTGTTCTAAAACTGATTTTCTGAGCTTTTCAGTCATTGAGGAACTGCTCAGTGTTGAATGGTGGGAAACAGGGCACAGAAACGTCATGGCTCAGCCCTGGAGCTGGGAGAGCCTTGGGTTGGTTTCCAGCCCCACCCTGCCTGGCCCTGGGAACAGCCCTTGTTCTGTCCAGCTGCCAGTGAGGCCCTGTGCACCTCTGAGCACATAATGAACCCTCTGATGGTGGCAGCTGTAATGATGATACTGTGGGCCTTTCCTGGCCTGTCTTCCCAATTGCCTATTCCTGGCCTGTCTTCCCAGTTCCCTAATTGTTGGTTGTCTTGGTACCTTCTGCCTGAGAGTTCACGAACCTGAGTTTGTCAATAGCTTTGAGCTAAAGGTATTGATTCTGTAGGTGGTAGCTTGTGGCCCCACCCCTCAGAGTAACCTAAGAAGCACACACAGGAGATGAAGGCTCCAGGCTCTGTCAGCTGCGTCACAGAATGCCCGCCTTCATGGCTCCCGTAGGGTCAGAAGTCTGAGGCTAGTAATGAGGAGGAGAGCCAGCCCCATGCAAAACTTGACCACAGGAAAAAGCCTATCAGTGTAACCACTGAGCCAGGTAGGGTGTGACTAGCCTCTTAACACCCCTGAGCCTTCAGATCCTCAGTTACAAACCAGGAGTGGTAGACTAGGTGGTCACTAGGCCCCTTCATGGCCCTAGTATTTTGTGCCTTTGAAATTTTCACCATGGGCCCTGTAGCTGCTCCCGGCGACCCAGCATCCAGACCACCTTTCTTTCCATTTGTCCTCCCACCTGAGACGTCTCTGAATGGGAGCTCCCTCCTTCTGGTTCTTGCTGTCTGCCTCCCCATTTATCTCTGCTATTCTTGCTGTCTGCCTCCCCATTTATCTCTGCTAGATTAATTCATACTAAGATATTAATGGCTGACTAGTTTCATAGGTTTTATCCCACTGAAATTTGCATTTGTACAAACGTCACTGTGTGGGGGCTCCCCAGTTTGTCTCTGCTAGATTAATTAATACTGAGCTATTAATGGCTGACTAGTTTAATGGGCTTTTATTCAAGAGAAATTTGCATTTAAAAGAAAAACAACTCCAGGAGGGAGATAGGATCTCTAAATCCAAAGGAAAGCTCGCTCATGGTGAAGGTTTCAGGCACTGTAGGGTAGGCGGGAGCAGGGACCTCTGGTGACCTCAGCCGACAGCAAGATGTGGCTGTTTCTTGTGCTGCTTTTCTGCAGAGCCTGCTGCCCACAGGTAGTCGGGGGGCAAATTATGTCCAGAGGGGTGGCCCTCAGGAGTCTGAGTTCTGCTCTGAACTCACACCACTTGTGCTAGTGGGAGGTATAGTCACCTTTAGCATGAACGTGACTCAGTTATCAGATGGTCCCCACCCCTTTCTAGGCACAGCAGTTTCCTTCTTTAAAGACCTGTCCCACACTGAGACAGTCAGCAACCATACCTGAATTTCATGTGTGCACCAATACAACAAACTAATGAAGTTACCGAAATACAATGTAACAACTGTGATTTTCAGAATGAGCGAACACCTGTCCCAGGCAGTTGTGACGCACCCATGCCGAAATCAACCTTTCCTTTTACTAACGCCATTTGAAATTTAATGGCTGAGAATCACAGGCCTTCGATACAAGCTGACTTCTATAGCTTTTTCAAGTCCAACAATGCTATGCTGATATCTGTGCTTTCATAGATATCAAGGAATTCTTCCAAGGTCCAGAAGGGAAACGGTCTACCACAGGTCATCCAGTTAGCTTAAAAGGAGAAATAAGCCCAGATTCTCTGCCCTTCAATTATCTGCCCCCTTCCCCATACTCTCTTATCTACAGCTCTTTAAAAATCTGATGAGTAAGTCACCCATATATTAAGTCAAGAGCTTATAGGCTCTGCAGTCTACTCTTCTGAGCCACTCCTAAAGAGTCTAAATGCAGGCAATTGTATCCCTGTGCTCAAAGCACTATGGCCTCACCTGTGCTTTGTGGACTTCTCAGAAGATTCAAAGAATTGATGGAATCACGGCTTGTGAAAGGCGAGCATTTTGAAAATCCTCCTGCCTTGTCTTGTTCCTGCATCAGGCTGAGGCTGGTCTGTTCTCTCTACCCCCACAGGGCACCAGACACAAGGACCACATCAAAATGAGCCCCCTTCAGTGTCTGAGAGCTCAACAGAGAATGAGTGAGCCCTAGTCTTATCCAAAGAAAGGAGCCTCACATCTCCCCAAATGCCCATGTGTCCTTGTGTCAACATTCCCACCCACCTCCTTGGGCTGTGCAGTGGCTCGCACCTGTAATCCCAGCACTTTGAGAGGCCAAGGCAGGAGGATTGCTTGATGCCAGGAGTTCAAGACCACCCTAAACAACATAAGGAGACCCCCCCCTCATCTCAACATAAAATTTTAAAAATTAGCCAGGCATGGTGGTGTGCATGTATAGTCCTAGCTAGTTGGGAGGCTGAGGTAGGGAAATCACTGGAGCCCAGGCGTTTGAGGCTACAGTGAGCTACGATTGCACCACTGTACTTTAGCTTAGGAGAACGAGACCTTGTCTAAAAATAAAAAATAAAAACCTACCTTCCTCCCTTGTAGCCACATTTCTCAACCCAGCATCTCTGCCTGGAGACCTGAAACCCCATGTGATGTAAAGAAAACAAAATGACAAAGTCAACCTGCTCAGGAGCAATTTGAAACAATGCAGGTAGTTTGGAAAACTGTCCCCATAAAGAGAAGGGCAGCTTGGGGAGGGGACAGGAGCGCCCTCTTCCCTTTTTCAAACTGAGATGCTTAGCCTAGAGCCTGCCAAGGTCCAAAGGATGTCCCCGTACACACAGCACTGTTTACTAAAATAAAAAACATCTTAAATATTTCTTTCAGCTCGGAATGAACAAGAGGAACAGGAGGAGAAGAGAGAGATCAAGAGGAGGCTAACCCGAAAGGTGAGCTGGTTCTCCAAGCCAAGAGCTGGGACAGGAGAGGGTGGGCTGCCCACCACATCTCTGCCCTCTGCTGGCCTCGCTGCCTGGTTCCTCTCCTCCTGGGTCAGAGGGCACCACTCTCTTACCTCTAAGACCTCTGCACTCAGCTTCATGACCCTCCACCCGGTCCTTTTGGTTGGTGGCATTCAATGTTGTTTGATTTTGTGGCACCCACCTACTCCCAAACAACTTGATGGCTATTGTGTTACATTTTTGATTATACTAAATATTTTGTTTTAAAAAATTCACTATAATGCCATTAAGTAATGGGAAATTCATAATCAGAATCAGTAGTTCAAAGGCCAGGTGCAATGGTTCATGCCTATAAACCCAGTACTTTGGGAAGCCAAGGTGGGTGGATAGCTTGAAGCCAGGAGTTCAAGACCAGCCTGGGCAACATGGTAAAATGCTGTCTCTGCTAAAATAAATGTACAAAAACTAGCTGGGCATGGTGATGTGCACCTGTAGGCCCAGGTACATGTTAGTCTGAGGCGAGAGAATTGCTTGAGTCCAGCAGTTAGCTGAGATCGCACCACTGCACTCCAGCCTGGGCGACAGAGCAAGAATGTCTCCCCTCCCCCCTAAAAAAATTACTAGTTCAAATATTACACAACTATTTGCTAAGACCCCGGGAAAGTATGGACTTTTTTTTTTTCCAACCCTATTTCCCAATTCCTAGGGAAAGATACTATTCTTTCCCTAGGAATTAAGAACTATGCGACTTTATTAGGCTAAATTGTGAAAGAACTGACAAAATTTAAAGAAGACATTTGAGAAGGGCATAGATAAAAGTCATAACATTGGAATTTTAATATATTCTTAACCCCCAAAATAGATGTTTGGCAGAGCATTCGTTCCACGCAAGTGTCCTCTTTCATAATAAACTCATGGTGAAGGCTATTCCTGGATGATGTTGAAAAGTTTAATTAACTGATGACATGCAAGATGTAATACTCTCTTCTGTCTGATGAAGTCAGAGTGTTTTTAATCAGCCTCCTACAGTGACCATCTTGAGAGAAAGATACTCATATCTTAGCGACAGTCAAGAGGCCCGTTAACATTAATCTTAAAAGGGTTTATTAGTGGATTCTTCTCCCCAGAAATATCACACAAAGGAAGAAATTCAGAGATCCTGAAATATCATACCAATTATTAAGGTGATGGTTTATATTTCTCAACACTTTCTCTCCCTGAGAGCATCCCAAATACCTGGTGACAAGCCAAATGCCAACACAATTAACAAGAGCAGGATAAACAAGAACCTGAATGGCCAGAGGACTGGCTGGCGTCAGCCTGGTGGAGACTAGAGCGAAAGCTAAGTGACCTCACCAACCAGTTGCTGTCCCACCTGTGAAGGCTGGATCCTTTACATCCTTAAGCCCACCCACTCTTTGGACTCAGGGGGCAGTTTTTACTGAGATTAAGTAGTGAGAAGAGCAGGGGAGATGCATTAGCTTTTTTTCATGGTGTCCTTGAAATGACAGGGATTTGAAGAAGACACTGTGATAAACTTTCATTTCTGATACAGAAAGATCTAGACACTTAGGGAAAAAAATTGTTTAAATCAGATTTTCATCAAATTTTTCAGGATTGGTGGCTGGACCCCCAAAATTCCCCAAATTTTAAGGTTGCTTACTAAAAGATGGTCACAGAGAAATACTTAGACATTTATTTAATTCCTGTCTCTTAACAAAGTTGATATGATTTTATGGAGAACCTGACTAATTGCATGATGTGGCAATAGGCAAGGAGAGTCTTCCTTTCCATGCCCATCTCCCTAGGGTGGGTAACACTAGGGATGGGGACCCCAAATAGTTCGTAATTTTTGCAGGTCTCCACAATCATAATTGCCTCTTTCTCCTGCTCACCTCTCCTTTCTTCCCCGTGGGAAATGGCCTTGGAATTTTATCATTTGCCTTCCCCTGGGACTGGCTGGGGGAATTAGAAATAATGAGCCTGAAAGAAGGGGATAACTGCTTCTAAGAGAGAGGCTGGAAGGACAGAGGGGCAGCTTCTGCATCTGCTTTTTCGGGCAGAGATGTGATGCCTGCCAGCAGGTAGGGAACCTACATCATCACTTGCTGGCCCTGTGCAGGTTCTTTTCCTCTTGGGCCCTTATTACACTGAGACCAGACACCAGTGGTGGTGGCTCCTTTTCAGTGACTTATCCTCAGCCCAAGGATTTCTTCAATAAAGTTCTATTTCATTGTAATGCACTAGTAAGAAAAATTAAAAATAAACATGGTAACTGAGGCTGATAGCAACAGACCAGTCATTTTCTTCAACCAAATTGGGACTAATATAAAAAGTACATGTTTTGCCTTTTAAAAAACATGCCTGTGGCCAGGCATGGTGGCTCATACCTGTAATCCCAGGACTTTGGGAGGCCGAGGCAAGTGGATCACGAGGTCAAGAGCTTGAGACCAGCCTGGCCAACATGCTTAAACACCACCTGTATAAAAAACTAGCTAGGTGTGGTGGTGGATGCCTGCAATCCCAGCTACTCGGGAAGCTGAGGCAGGAGAATCACTTGATCCTGGGAGGCGGAGGTTGCAGGGAGCCAAGTTTGCACCACTGCACGCCAGCCTAGACAACAGAGTGAGACTCTGTCTCAAAAACAAACAAAAATCAACATGCCTGCCTGCCTTCCCCTTCAAAAAAAAAAAAAAAGATGCTAGCTGGCTAAGTGGATGAATGGATGGATACGTGCCTGGGAGGGAGGAGGAAAGGAAAAAAATACATTTGGGTTTAAGTTGTATTCAAAGTAGAATCTGGGGCTAGGCACAGTGGCTCTCTCCTGTAATCCCACCACTTTGGGAGGCTGAGGTAGGCAAATCATAAAGTCAGGAATTTGAGACTAGCCTCTCCAATATGGTGAAAACCCATCTCTACTAAAAAACACAAAAATTAGCTGGGCATGGTGGTGCATGCCTGTAGTCCCAGCTACTCAGGAGGCTGAGACAGGAGAATCACTTGAACCCGGGAGGTGGAGGTTGCAGTTAGCTGCGATTGTGTCACTGCACTCCAGCGTGGGTGACAGAGTAAAGAAAATAGAATTTGGGTCTTAAGTTACTTTTTTTTCCTTTTGTTTAAATTGGTTGCACATATTATTGCTGCAATACACAATACAAATGCTACCACTCACTGCCCCCTACTCCTTCTACCACCCCATTATTCCCAGAAAACCTGACTTTGCCTGCAAAGACTATTTTTGCAGCATTCAAGGAAAGGCCTCAGGTGCCAGATGCCCCAAGGGCTACAGCCAGCAGCGGCCAAAGGTGCATCTTCTGAGCCCTTTGTGGTCAGCGGCATGAGCCCACGCACACAGAGGAGCATCCTGGTGGCCGTTAGTTAGTGCTGGGATTTGTGCACTAACTGCAACTGTCAGGGGCAGCAGCCAGCTGCATCCTCACTCATTCCCTCTGAGCACTTGGGTGCAGTGTGGTCTTCGATTGGAAAGGCGGTATCTAAGGCCCCACAATGTTCAGACACAAGAAGCCATCACTGACCTGCAGTGTTTATGCTTGCTTTGCAGTTCATCTAGACTCTGCCATAGATACTATATTAGTAAAATCCGGGTCACAATTTCCAGGAAGAGAAATTTGAAAATTAGGGCTTAACAACTTTTCTTACATCATGGGGCACTTAGAAAATAACACCTGGGGCTGGGCATGGTGGCTTTTGCCTGTAATCCCAGCACTTTGGGAGGCCAGGAATGGTGGATCACTTTAGATCAGGAGTTCAAGACCAGCCTGGGCAATATGGCGAAACTCCACCTCTACTAAAAATACAAAATTTAGCTGGGCAAGGTGGTGCACACCTGTAATCCCGCTACTCAGGAGGCTGAGGCAGGAGAATTACTTGAACCCAAGAGGTGGAAGTTGCAGTGAGCCAAGATCATTGCATCAGTGAACTCCAGCCTGGGCAGCAGAGTGAGACTCCATCTAAAAAAAAAAAGAAAAATGAAAGAAAATAATACCTTGTCCAGCCTCTTGGGGTAAACTCGACAAGTCCTGAGGAGCACAGACAGGATCCTGAGTAGGAGTCTGTTTATCCAGAGTAAATATGGCAAACGTTGCATGTTTTTATGTATTTTAATTATAGCACAAAATCTCCCTGCACTCACATTGCAGAGAACACATTTTGGAGTCAGGATGACCGCTATTTTTGTTTACGGTGACCACAGCCATAACAGCCTGGGAAGCCTGTGGGTTCCCGCAACAGGCCCACACTGGTGCCAGAATGTTGTCCTGCCCAAGAAAGCCAAGGGAGGGCTACATGCAGTTTAGGCAAGGGGTAGCCAGAGCCTGCTGAAACCCTGATCTCCAGAGCTTCCTGCCCTTGGCCAAGAGGGAGCTACAGGCCTGCCTTGGCCCTGTTCAGGGTGTGATAGCATCTGCCACTCTTATCTGGTATCTGCCAGCCATCTTCTAATTGTGGTCTGCCAGCATGGGAGCAAGTTGGAACATTCTCACATCAGCCAAGGTGTCTGGCAGCTGCCTGATGCAGAGTCAGAACCGCCAGGGTGGTTTGGACTCCATTGTGTTTGTTTTGTGGGCCTGAGTTGCAAGATTCTATAAGATCATATCTTCTAGTAATAGAATTACACATAGCCTAGGGCTTGGAGGGAAAATGGCTTTTAAATAACATTGGTGGAACATCAATTGGCAGCATCCTAAAGGAAGCAACTGTATTGCTCCAGGAGAAATAACCCTGGTGACAGGAAGAGATAATAGAAATATCAGCCTTACGTTACTGAAGTATTGGAAGGGTGTTCATGGATAATATCGGGACATGGCAAAATACATTATCCATCTTGCTTTTACTTGTTTCATCCCTCATTCCTGCAGCCCTTCACCATGGACCATCCGAAGGGCTGGTCCATAAATGTGCCTTTTTCTGTACTTACTCAGCTCCACCTTTGTTGACTGACCTTCCCCTTGAACTTCTTGCAGAGGGCTGTCAGTAATGTTTGAGCTGACCTCTTCAACCGGCAGATTCCCATCCCTGCATACCCCCGAGTTTGCATACCATTTGCATGTACACTTTTTTGTATCTAAAACACACACAAGTGCAAATTCATCTTGCAGAAAGCACTCAGTGTGACACACAGATGTGGACTCACAAATCCAAAATAAGACAGAATCGCTGTAGAATGTCCCTGTCACCTGGTGGGAGTAGGATAGATAAGAAAAAATCCACAACAGGTGCCCACAGCCAAACAGAAAGACAAGCTTATGGTAAAGACTAGGACTCAGCAGTGTTAGGAAGACAGAGACTGTTTATTATCGATTTTTATAGGTGTATAAACAGTATTGTGAATATGTTTTAAAGTCCTAATCTTTAGATATTCTATACTGAAATATACACAGATAAAATGATATTGATGCCTGTGACTTGTTTCAAAGAAATCCACATGTGGATGTAGTCAAGAGTTGACAATTGGTGAAGGTGGTGATAATGCACCAAATTCATTATATCAGCCTCCTTCCTTCTATTGAAAGTTTACATAATAAAAGGTTTTGTTTAAGTTTTAAAAAAAATTAGAGTTTGGCCTAGAGGGGATGTAAGGGATAATAAAGCTCTCTCTTAGGATCTAGGAAGGTCCCAGTTCCAAGAGTCAGGAGACTTGGGTCCCTCCCACCCACCACCCACCCCCGCCCCTCACTCACTGTGTGTCCCATCCATCGCCTTGCCGTATTTTCCACACCTGCAAGTTCACAGACAAGACCAAGTGCCATGGTCGACCCCTCTGGCTGACTGGGTCCATCTCTCTTCCCTCCCTGCAGCTCAGTCAAAGGCCCACGGTGGAAGAGCTTCGGGAAAGGAAGATCCTTATCCGCTTCAGTGACTATGTGGAGGTGGCTGACGCTCAGGACTATGACCGCAGGGCAGATAAGCCGTGGACCCGCCTCACCGCTGCCGACAAAGTAAGCAGAGGGGAGCACTGGAGAGTGGGAGGCAGGGCCATCTGCTGGGTGTCTCACTGGGCTCACCACTGGGGACCCTACAGGCAGACCTGCAGCCAGGCCTCAGCCGCCATCCCATAACAGAGTGCTGGGACCCCAATACCTTTCCCCAGAGGCCACAGATAATCTGTGGAGAGGCCACTGAATTGGAGAAGACACAAGCCACATAATACTGTGCCTGCTTTACAAGAGGAATAGCAGCAGCCTAGGAGACTGTGCCCAAGAAAGAGAATAGCATTGGATAGGCACAGACAGGTGAAGGCACGAGGCCTCAGGCTCATCACAGACCTTCCGTATAGGGGACAGTGCTGCCAGCACCCAACAGGGGATTCACCAAACCAAAAGACAAAGTGACCACATAACCTCAGGAGAGCAATAGTGAACAAATCAAAAAGACATCACAGGCCGGGCACAGTGGCACACGCCTGTAATCCCAGCAGTTTGGGAGGCCGAGGCAGGCTGATCATGAGGTCAGGAGTTCGAGAATAGCCTGACCAATATGGTAAAACCCCATCTCTACTTAAAAAAAAAAAATAGCTAGGCATGGTGGCAGGCACCTGTAATCTGAGCTACTCAGGAGGCTGAGGCAGGAGAATCACTTGAACCCAGGAGACAGAGGTTGCAGTGAGCCAATATCGTGCCACTGCACTCCAGCCTGGGCAACAGTGTGAGAGTCGATCTCAAAAAAAAAAAGATGTCACAAAACATATCTCACTGCCCTAAACCACCGATTGAGAAAACAAAAAGAATAATCTGAGGTTGAGTTTGTTATTTAAGAAAAGCAGTGATGCCAATGAGAAATAATTTTCTGTCTACTAGATGAGGTATCCAAATGAAGCTCTGGTAATCCTCTTGATTCTACTCTGGTTGCCATGAGGAACTGGATGGAGGGTTAAGGGTATTTTTAAAAATGTAGCCTGGGCCAGGTGCAGTGGCTCACACCTATAATCTCAGCACTTTGGGAGGCCAAGGTGGGTGGATTGCTTTAGGTCAGGACTTAGAGATCAGCCTGACCAACAGAGTGAAACCCCGTCTCTACTAAAAATACAAAATTAGCCAGGCATGGTAGTGCAGGCCTGTAATCCCAGTTACTTGGGAGGCTGAGGCAGCAGAATTGCTTGAACCTGGGAGGTTGAGGTTGCAATGATCCGAGATCACACCATTGCACTCCAGCCTGGATGACAAGAGCGAGACTCTGTCTCAAAAAAAAAAAAAAAAAGTAGTCTGGAATAATGATTCTGCCCAACGTGTAGGTGATGATGGAAACTACGGAGTGTGTTGGGGCCTTCTGCTCAACAGTCCGGCCTTCACTCTGTCCATTTCAGGGACCAGGGGTTTTCTTATACGATACAGCAGCAAGTCATCTACAGCCCAGGCTGGCTGCATTATCACCAACCCTTGGTACAGGAATTGTAAGAAACATGTATGCAGACACACTGCTGCACTCTGATGGGACTGGGTGGGAATGAAGTGGCCAGAAGCAGATAGACTTCTCCCAGAGATGATCACAGGTGGGTCAACCCATAGACATGATGTGTGGAAGACCATGCCCTCCTCTGTAAACACAGCATTCACATCTTCCCTGCAAGGGAATATGTGGGAGCTACCCAAGAACTGGCACTGCCATGTCCCAGACAGACAAACCCAGCTCCCCAGGAGTGTGTCATCTAAATATGAACAGAGGAAGGGGCTTCCACTCTTGTCCTATTTGTCCTCTCCTGACCACTCTCTCACTGTGGTGTGCTTGCAAGGATAAGGGTATTAGCAAGTGTGCAAGGAAACCACAGGCGTCTCTACTTGCACCCTTGTAGAATTCTGAGTAGCTCTCAAGCCGAAAACATATACAGTTTCTCGATGGCTGTTGGGGACAGAAGACAAAGCATGGGGTGCTCCCCCTACCCCGTCACCCCAGCACCCAAAGCAGCTTAAAGCTAAGCAAGCCTTCTTTTCCTGGCGAGGCCATTCTGATCCTACATGAAGACTTTCAATCCTCAAACTCCTGAGGCCTTGATATTCCCATCAAAGCAAGTATCAGCCATAGACAGAGCTATGCAGGAAGGCACATGTTTGCAATTTCCACCCCCCGAGGAAGGAGTGAGGCTGTCTGCAGCCTTAGCTGCCTTCTCTATCAGCCTCTCCTCCTCCCCTGCTCCCTCGTGACCTCTCTTTGCTGACTGATTCCAGGCCCTGCCACCCTGGACAGTACTGTAAGGATGGGGTGATTCGGGATCATCTCCGAACATGCAAGGTTATTGAAAACATATCTCCCATGGCGAAATACATCACTGAAGAGTCAGAAAAGTTGTAAAAGAGCAAAAGCAAAGGGTTAGTAGGGAGCTGTCCATCACCTGTCCCTCTAATTTGGTTGGAGAATTTGATCCACACCTTCTGAAAGTCTCCACCTGGAGACATCACTGTGCCTGTGCTGAGCTTTGTTTATTTAGAGAAGATGAGAAGTTGACATTTACTGTGTTCTTGGGCCCCCAGGAGTGTGGGGTAGGTGTATACCACCATTGATCCCTCAATGCCACAGCTCTGTGAAAAGAGGAAGAAAAATACACTTGGGCAATAGTCTGTCATCATTTCCAATTTAGATTTAGGGAAGGAGGGGAATCTTTGTTCTAAAGGACATCTCAGGTGATTTTTCTTCCTCCCATTAAGGAATTCATCTTAAACTTGTTTGTCTTTGTGCAAGAAGAAAATTATGCTGTTAGGAATAAAATGAAAGGGGAGTTCCTTTCTGTCTCTCCCCATGCACACTGATGGGTCTCTCTTGATTCCAGGCTGCCATCCGCAAGGAGCTCAATGAATTCAAAAGCACTGAGATGGAAGTTCATGAATTGAGTAGACACTTAACAAGGTTAGTACTGAAGGTTTTTCCTTTTTTTTCCCCTCAAATTGTAATATTTATCTCCAAATGAAGCTCTCCCACTTGCGGGTCACGAGTGGGTTGGTGGTGCCACGAGAGGGAAGATAATAGGAAGGTAGGTATGCGGTTCCACTGAGGTTACTGAAACGAGGAAGAGGAACACAGATGGCCCAGGCTAAAAGCAGCTTTCTCCAAAGTCTGAGTTTCACTCATTTAAACTAAAGGTCTGATAAGCACCAGACTACTAACAACCCCAAGGTGGGTTTTCATGAAAACTTAGGTCAAGGAGAAATGATTGTTGCCAGTTTGCAAACAGGCAGCAGAAACCTGAACAAAATACAAAGTCCACGTGGGACTTCCAAAGTGGACTGCTTCTGTTATTCCCTGACATTCTCCCTGACAGTCCGGAATGATGATAATATTTGGGAAAGCTGAGGCACAGAGTCATTAAGAGGCATATATAAGGTCACATGGCTAGTTAGCAACAGAGCCATTGACTTAATTCTGACTTTCTTTTGAGGGGAACATTAAGAAAAATAAGATGTAGCAAGTATTTAGTCTAGAGACTCAGAGATATGGATTGGGTTCTGCACCTTGCGGCTGGATCCAAGATGATGGCAGGGGCTGGAGGCCACCAGGGCTGCCCCAGAGGAAGCTATTTCAAAACCAGGTGCATGTTCAGTGGCACTCCTGTGGGATGATGGTGGGAAGCTTGCACCTCCCTCTCAGTCAGGAACCTCCTGAGGAAAGAGATTGGACTGTTGAATCGCACACCTTTGGCAGCCCCTCGGTCTTGATTTAATTATTTGTTTCCTTAGGTTTCACCGACCTTAACAGTCAAATTCCTCTTGAGTGCTATGCTGTCTTCAAAACATAAATTTATAAGAACCGTAAGTGCTGGTATTTATTCACTTCCCCATTACGATGTAAATCTTCTGAACTGCCTTTTTTAAAAAAGAAGAAAAATCAAGGAAACACAATCAGGATATTATGTGTGAAAACGCGAAAGTGATGGCTCAGGGGTCCGAGCCGCTGGTCCCACTTCTGACACCAAAATGCGTCCCAACCCCCGGCAGTGCCAAGGGCATTGGCAGGGCCCTGACTGAAGACTTCCCGGCAGGTGGAACAGTCCTTGTCCTCTCCAACCAGGCCCAGCAGGCACTGCCTTCATGAAGTCTCCAGCAAACCTCTTCCTCACAAGTGTCTGTCACCTGAGTCCAAAGAAAGTTGAAAGGGTGGGTTTGTTTTATGGCGGGGGGTACTGTGCAAAGCTAATGATCTGGTTGGACTTCTACACTTGGCCAAATGTACTGGCTCCAGACATGACATCTGGCTTGGGGGCCCTTTGGAGGTGACACCAAGAGGGAGGGAGCACTTATCAGTTGCCCCTGGCTTTTCCCTCCAGCCACCACCCACAAAGTGAACAAAAGGGAAGGGCCCATTTCTGGGAGAGCCTGGCTGCCTCCTGGCAATAAAGGCTGGCACTGAGCATCTATCCTGCCCCCCGCCTGAGCTGAGCTGCCTTTCAGGAAGCTCTGGTTTAGATGGGGAAAGTTGTCATGTGCTCAGTTCAAATAATCAACCCATCTGTGTTCAGAGAGTCCAATGTCATGAGTGATCCATGCACACTCACAGCCATTGCTAAGGTACTCCTGTGCTATTTATAAGTCTGAGTGGGAGGACCCTGTTGAACCCTGTGGGATCAGAAACTGCTTGGCTGACATTTACTTTCTTTGTGTGCCTCAGAGCCGGTGAGTATGTGGCTTGGGAGTTCATAGCTTCTGTGTATAGGACCAGTGCATGCAGGCCAGAAACCATTCATGTAGGACTGGCTTTCCAGCCACCAAGGGACTGGTACTCCAGAACCACTCCATGGCCTTTTTTTTTTGAGGGGGGGCGGCGCTGAAGAGTTTCTGTGAAGGAGCCTCAGAGTTGGGCATGTGCCAGAATCAGGCCGACACCAGCCACACCTGCCCACAGTGCCCTTTTCTGCTCCAGTTGGTCCAGAGAGCTCCTCCCTCTCATGATGCTATCGAGCATGACTGCAGGTGTGTCTCTGACAGGGACATCCAGGGTTGGGTGTGCAATGAGGCCAGGACCTTCCTAGACCCTAACGAGCATCCTAATGAGGCCCACTGTAGCTTTCATTTTTCTTCCTAACAGAGCTCTCTCGCCTTCTGGGGTGACTCCATAGTTACCCCAGTCTTTCTAGGTGGTGGCACGCTCTCCACCACACATGTCCAGGATTTAGAAAGATGCCAGCTTGGCCTTTCCAAAAAGTTAACCAGTCTTCCCACCACAAACCCTGTGGGAGCAGGTTACTCTTAGGATGCACACCTGTCAATGAGGCCATTACATTTTTTGCAGGCATGAACGGCTCCCATGTAGGCACTAACCCAGGAGCCAGACAGCTGCTGGAAGAGTTCCAGACAGCTCTTTGGGCAGTGCCTCCAGCTGCAGCTTTGCCTTGCCACCTGGAGCCAGCACGCCTCTGCCCGACCCAAGGAGGATGCGATCACTAGATCTATTTTTCTTTTTCTTTTTTTTTTTTTTTTTTTTGACTGTTGAATCTGAATAGTTCCTGCTGTGGGGAGAGGTATTGTTCAGGGAAAATGTGATTGGGATTTTATTGTGACTGTAAACACAGTCTTCCCGAAAGACTTACTGACGTTTGAATGTGCAAATGGTATGACGAAAGATGTAGGGCTCTTTCGTTGAATTCCTCTATGGCAGGCAGGTAGGCACGTGTTCCAGGTGGAGGTGCCTGCCGGCCATGCTTTGAGTCTGAACTTCCTCTAACTGCAGCTGGGTTCCCCAGCATGACGGTCCTCACTGGCCAGGAGCGAGTCCTAAAGAAACTCATTCCATTGACTGGACTCCTCCCATGATAGGCCTGGCCCGTGGCTTCTCTGCTGGCCTTAGTTCTTGGCCCTTCAGATTCCCTGGGATATAAGGCCCAAGTGGCTCTCCCTGCAGCCAGCCAGCAAGCAGCCCAAGGTTTCCGCCCAAAGTGCCCTCATGTTGTAGTCCACTTTGTGCATGGAAGAAATTGAACACAATTTCCACTGCTCTTCCTGCAGGGCCTGTTTTCCAGAAGTCACTTGCTCAGACTGAGGGGTGCACCTCCCCTGCCATCGACAGGTCCTGCGCCTTCAGGATGGGCTATTTCAAGCCCATTGTAAGTGGCTCTTACACAGGCTCAGCAACCTCTGTGGCCTGCAGGATGGGCCCTCTATCGCTTTCCTTACTTAAAACCTTAAGGTCTTTCTAGAGATCTATTCAAATTTCTTTTTATTTTCTACAATGTCAAGACAACTGCAGCAATTCATGTTACTCTCCAAGAGGACAATTTGACATTAATTAAGGGAAGAAATTAAAAGGTGCGCTAGATGACTTCAAATGCATCTTTTTTTGAAAAAGCTGCAGTTGGCAAGTCAAAGTTTATTTTGTGTGTGTAAATTCCCAGTTGAGCATTTTTTTTCATGTGGATTAGACATTGAGAGACCCTGCCCCCAATCAATGACTGATGAAGAGACCACCATCAGCCTACTAGCTTTTTTTTTAATGGCTGATATATTCATCTCCAAAGGCCCTCAAAGCACTGTAGAACTTCTAAAACTTTAGCCTTTGTCAGATTAGAGAAACCAAACAACGTGACGATAAATGTGATGAAAAGCTCTGAGTTTATTTTTCTCCCGCTTCTGAACATGTATTTATTTTTATTTGCCGAATGAAAATCGTGGTGTGTTGCTTCAATGAATGGAATTTCAGGCTCTCCCTGTGCACAGCTGGTGGGCAAAGGTCACCTTAAATGACTTTTTCTCCCTATTTGTCTGTTAATCCCCAGACCAGTTGCATTTTCCAGTTGCTTCCTGGGTATCTGTACATAGTTTGTCTTTGTATAGGAGTGAGTGTGGTGACCGTCAATCCCCTGATCTCCCAGGTTCTAATTTAAAAGATGACAACTGTATGAGGAAAACGATGTAAATAGAGAATACAAATTGAACTGGATCTCTGTGGCCTAGGTTTTGTACATACAGAAACTGCATGGTATTTAAATTATTGTTTGTCTCTGATGATGTATGCAGTTTCTTTAAAAACAAACCAAAAAAAGTCTAAAAAAAAAAAAACCACACAAACCCTTGACTCTGTGTGTTTTATCAACCAGCAGCAGAAACCACCACCAGTGCTTTGGGAAAGGATGGGGGAATGGGAGAGGTTGGCTCCTCTGCAAAATCTATAGCAAGAGTGAGTGGACACACAGGGCAACCACTTGTCTCTGGTATTATTGGGGGAAGGAAGTATTGTAGCACATACATTAACTTTCTAGAAGACTTTTGTACTTTTTTTCCTCATCCTTTTTATAAGAATATCTAAAATGTCAACTGTCCTTTGAATGATCTGGGAATAATGAACATAAATTTAACTTGTGAAATCACTCAGGGTCATCTCTGTAGTATCAGGGATCACTTTGGACTGTCACTGCAACCAAGCAAAACCCCCAGGCAACTTTGTTGAGTGCTTATCTCTATTATATTGCCGTGGAGTCTCACTCTGTCACCCAGGCTGGGGTGCAGTGGTATGATCTCTGTTCACTACAACCTCTACCACCTCCTGGGTTCAAGAGATTCTCCTGCCTCAGCCTCCCAGTAGTTGAGACTACAGGTGTACACCATCACACCTGGTTTTTGTTTTGTATTTTTAGTACAAACGGGATTTCACTATGCTGGCCAGGCTGGTCTCAAACTCCAGACCTCAGGCAATCCACCTACCTCGGCCTCCCAAAGTGCTGCGATTACAAGTATAAGCCCCAATGCCCGACCTCCTTCTCCGTTCTTGAGAAGCCTGAATATTTGATCTATAAAGCAAAGAGCTTCATTGCATAACGTTCCAGTTACTACCTTGTCGCTTTGAAGGCTTTCAGCAGAAGC
The DNA here is from genome assembly GCF_049354715.1 of Callithrix jacchus. Classification (NCBI taxonomy): domain Eukaryota; kingdom Metazoa; phylum Chordata; class Mammalia; order Primates; family Cebidae; genus Callithrix; species Callithrix jacchus. The sequence goes on along the minus strand of NC_133505.1, from coordinate 17,423,017 downwards.
AGAGGGGCTGTATTTCAGGTGGGTGAGGTTGCTGGGTAGCATGTCTTTGGTCCAGCAGTGCAGAAAAGCTGTTCTGGTTGAAAAATAGTCCAGGTCCAGACAGGTTCACAGATGAATTCTACCAGACGTACAGAGGAACTGGTTCCATTCCTTCTGAAACTGTATCAAACTATATAAAAGGGAATCCTCCCTAATTCATTTTATGAGACCAACATCATCCTACCAAAACGAGACAGAGACTCAACTAAAAAAACTTCAGGCCAATATCCATGATGACCATCGATGCAAAAATCTTCAATAAAATACTGGCAAACCAAATGCAACAGCACATCAAAAAGCTTATTCATCGCGATCAAGTGGGCTTCATCCCAGGGATGCAAGGCTGGTTCAACATACGCAAGTCTATAAACATAATCCATCACATGAACGAAACCAAAGACAAAAACCACATGATTATCTCAATAGATGCAGAGAAGACCTTTGACAAAATTCAACAGCCCTTCATCCTAAAAACTCTCAATAAGCTCGGTACTGACAGAACATAACATAAAAGAATAAAAGCTATTTATGACAAACCTACAGCCAATATCATACTGAACAGGCAAAAGCTGGAAGAATTTCCTTTGAAATCGGGCACTAGACAAGGATGCCCTCTCTCACCACTCCTGTTCAATATAGTATTGGAAGTTCTAGCCAGAGCAATCAGGCAAGAAAAAATAAAGGCTATTCAATTAGGAAAGGAGGATGTCAAACTGTCTCTATTTGAAGATGACATGATTGTATATTTAGAAGACCCCATCATCTCAGCCCAAAATCTTTTCGAACTGATAAGCAACTTCAGCAAAGTCTTGGGATACAAAATCAATATGCAGAAATCACAAGCATTCCTGTATACCAATAACAGCCAAATCAAGAGGGAACTCCCATTCACAATTGCTACAAAGAGAATAAAACACCTAGAATACAACTAACAAAGGATGTAAAGGACCTCTTCAAGGAGAACTACAAACCACTGCTTGGCGAAATAAGAGAGGACCCAAACAGATGGAAAAATATTCCATGCTCATGGTTACAAAGAATGAATATTGTGAAAATGGCCAAACTGCCATAAGTAATTTATAGATTCAATGCTATCCCCATCAAGCTACCAATGACCTTCACAGAGCTGGAAAAAAACCACTTTAAACTTCATATGATATCACAAGAGAGCCCACATAGCCAAGACAATCCTAAGCAAAAAGAACAAAGCCAGAGGCATCACACAGCTGAACTTCAAACCATACTATAAGACTACAGTAATCAAAACATCATGAGACACAGACCAATGGAACAGAACAGAGGCCCCTAGAAGCAATACCACATATCTACAACCATCTGATCTTTGACACACCTGACAAAAATAAGCAATGGGGAAAGGATTCCATGTTTAACAAACGTTGCTGGGAAAACTGGCTAGCAATGTGCAGAATGCAGAAACTGGACCCTTTCCTGTCACCTTACACTAAAATTAACTCCAGATGGATTAAACATAAAAGCTAACACCATAAAAACACTAGAAGAAAACAGGCAAAACCATCCAGGACATAGGCATAGGCAAGGACTTCATGACTAAAACACCAAAAGCAATGGCAACAAAAGCCAACATAGACAAATGGGACCTAATCAAACTCCAGAGCTTCTGCACAGCAAAAGAAACCATCATTAGAGCAAACCAGCAAACAATAGAATGGGAAAAAATTTTTGCAATCTACCCATCTCACAAAGGGCTAATATCCAGAATCTACAGAGAACTAAAACAGACATACAAGAAAAAAACTCCATTCAAAAGTGGGCGAAGGATATGGACACTTTTCAAAAGAAGACATATATGAGGCCAACAAACATGAAAAAATGCTCATCGTTACTGGTCATTAGAGAAACACAAATCAAAACCACATTGAGATACCATCTCATGCCAGTTAGAATGGTGATCATTAAAAAAATCTGGAGACAACAGATGCTGGAGAGGATGTGGAGAAATAGGAACACTTTTACACAGTTGGTGGGAGTATAAATTAGTTCAACCATTGCGGAAGACAGTGTGGTGATTTCTCAAGGATCTAGAAATAGAAATTCCATTTGACTCAGCAATCCCATTACTGGGTATATACCCAAAGAACTGTAAATCATTCTACTATAAAGACACATGCATATGTGTGTTCACTGCAGCCGTTTGAACAATAGCAAAGACCTGGAACCAACCCAAATGCCCATCAATGATAGACTGGACAAAGAAAATGTGGTACATATACACCATAGAATACTATGCAGCCATAAAAAACGATGAGTTTGTGTTCTTTGTAGGGACTTGGATGAATCTGAAAACCATCATTCTCAGCAAACTGACAGAGAACAGAAAACCAACCACCACATGTTCTCACTCATAGGCAGGTTTTGAACAATGAGAACACGTGGACTCAGGGAAAGGAGCATCACATACTGGGGGTAACTGGGGGGGCTAGGGGAGGGATAACTTGGGGAGAAATGCCGGATATAGTCAAAGGGGGAATAGAGGCAGCAAACCACCTGGTTATATATGCACCTAATGCAACACACCTGCATGACCTGCACATGTACCCCAGAACCTAAATTAAAAAGAAAAAGCTGTTGTGGGAAAGGGCAACCTGGCACTAAGCTGCTCAAACTGCACCCTGTCTAGGAATCCCCTAGGGGTCTTGTTAACATGCAGGTGCTGACTCAGTAGGTCTGGATGGGGCCTAGGAGTCTGCATTTCTAACAAGCTCTCAGTACCTGCTGATGCTGCTGGTCCAGGAATCCCACTTCTGAGTCGCAAGGGCTGGGAGAAGAATCCCCAAAGGGAGCCACCTCTCCTTTGCCTGAGCTCTCTGAGCGCCCCCATGAAATGCTCATTTCTTTGCTGGGAAGCAGCAGTGAAGCCCGCTGGATGCTCAGGTCTGGAAGCATTTACATTGGAGTGTCTGTGCCCAGAGCTCTCACCTGTGCAGCAGAGGGCCCCTGGAGCAGCGGTGGCTATGAGAGAAGGGGCAAGAAATTTACAAACAGGTTTTCATATTTCAAAAATCCAGCAGTTTCTCCTTCATTCTGTCCTTGCCTCCCTTCCAGAGCTGACTTTTGATAAATTAATCTGATAACTTGATTGTAAGTTTTAAGGCATTGAAACACCTAGAAAGAAAAAGTTTCGATAAAGCTCCTAGCAGACTGCCTGGCAAGAGGGAAGGAAACTGGCCATAATCCTTTATGGAGGGAGCCCTTTCCCAAGGAAACAAAGGTTGTGGTTACACATCTCTGCAGGAAGGGGCAGCCTGGTGTGTCTATTGCATCTGTTTATCTGGGCCTCAATATCCTCTTCTGGAAACAGACATTGAAGCAGATGTTCGTAATGTCCTTTGGAGTATCAGCTGTCCATGATTTGGGAATACTAGAATTTTTAAAACATTCAATTCCGTTGTTAGGAAAGAGTTAGCTTTAAAGCAAGTCCTGCTGAGGCCTGTCTCTGAACAGTTTAGATTCCTCTCCTTCAGGTCACCACAAATCTGCCAGCCCTCCCTGCGATCTGTCCCCACCATGCATTCATTACCTTCCTAGAGAGCTGGATGTCCCCTGGGACTTGCCCTCCCAGTGCCTTCAGGAAGCCTCATCCTGAAGCTGCCACCAATCAGGTTATCTGACATCCTTCTGCCTCCCCCTGCCTTTGGGCAAAACAACCTGAGGGCTCTTGGTTCTTGACGAGTGATGCCTATAACACAGTGTGTTGTGCCCTACAGCAACACAGGTTTGAGGGTGTTCCATTGATATGGCTACTTAGCCTGTTAATCCGAAGGACAAGTTTGATGCAGGAAACACTCCCTGGCTCACTCTCCACAGGTCCTGAGTGATCTTCAGGTAACTCCCTGTCTATGGCTGTAGCTCAGATCTGTCCTGAGCCCCTGACCCAGGTTTTCTAATGTCACAAAGCAGCAGGGTACCACAGAATATTCTGCAACTTGGATGGAGCTGGAGGCCATTATTCTAAATGAAGCAACACAGGAATGGAAAAGCAAGCATCGTATGTTCACTCATAATTGGGAGCTAAGCCATGAAGACACAAAGGTGTAAAAATTATATAATAGATTTTGGGGACTAAGGGGGAGGGTGGGTAGGGGACCGATAAAAAAAAATACACATTAGTTACAATGTACACTACTCGGGAATGGGAGCACTAAAATCTCAGAATTCACTGCTATGTAATGTATCCATCTAACAAAAAAGTCACTTATGGGGCCGGGCACAGTGGCTCATGCCTGTAATCCCAACACTTTGGGAGGCTGAGGCAGGTGGTTCACCTGAGGTCAGGAGTTCAAGACCAGCCTGGCCAACATGGTGAAACCCCTCACTACTAAAAATACAAAAAAATTAGCCAGACGTGGTGGCGGGCGCCTGTAATCCCAGGTACTTGGGAGGGTGTGGCAAGGGAATCACTTGAACCTAGGAGGCAGAGGGTGCAGTGAGCTGAGGTCACACCACTGCACTCCAGCCTGGGCAACAAGAGTGAAACTGTCTCCAAAAAAAAAAAAAAAAAAAGCCACTTGTACCACAAAAGCTACTGAAATATAAAAATACAGGTATACTAATTTTTGAAAAAGGTTCTCACCCCACCTGGATGATGGCAGCCATGGTCTCCTTGCCTGTGGCCTCAGCCATCCAGTCCTGCCGCCAGAGTCATCTCTCCAAACTCAGACGGGCTCACCCCATCCTCCCGCTTAGTGCCTGCAGCAGCCTCCACTGTCTTACCCATCAAGCCCCACTCTGCAGTCTGGCATCCGCGGTGACAGTGTGGCCCCTGCTCCCTTCTGCCAGCCTCACCTCGCGTCCCCTGCTACATCACCATGCTCAGGGCTCCCTGAGCAGAACCTTCTGGTTGGTGTGGTCCAGGAGTCCTGCAAGAGATGATGTTGATGTGGCCATGTATCGTGGCGACCACCTCAGGGACAACCAGGGTTTAACAAGGGCCTTCTGGCACTGAGCAACTAAGCTTCCCTGAGAGGAGTCCAAGAGAGGTCTCACATAGGCAACCTTGGAACTCAACGAGGAGCATACAAAAAAAAAGTAAACAGCTGTCTCCTCTAACACATGGCAGGTGGCACCCCTGATTTCTAACTCTGGCTGGCTGGTCACTGGAGCTGGAGCTATTGATTCCTACCAATAGCTCCACTAGCATATCCCACACAGTAAACACTTACCATACCCCAGGCACTGTATTAGGCATCTCCATGTACCATTTCCTTAACCCTTATGACACCTTGGTCACCGATAAGGAAACCCAAGTCCCCAAATGTGGGCAAAGTCACACAGATGGCAAGTGGTGGAGGAGTTTCCAGGTCTGCCTGACTCAAAGGCAATGCCTTTAACCCCCCTGCTATGCCGATGTGTCGTGGCTTTCCCTCTACCTTTTTGAGTTCACACTTTCTCAGCATCCATCCAGTTACCCCATTTGCCTATCTTGAGTTATTAGTCTTCCAACACCAAGGATCACAGACTGGGAAAGATAACTGACATTCAACAGTTTAAAACTTTCAACTTAGTCGTAAGGAAAGAGCCCCAGCTCCCAGCTCCTCTCTCTCACACAACTTTGTCCTTGGTGAAGCTGAGTCTCCCCCTTCCCCACTCTGTGGGGAACCTCCCAAAAGTATCTGACAGTCAGCCAACATTTATGACTTCCTGGAAGGGAACTAGAAGTCATGAATGAGGCACTTGTACAGTGTGGGTTTCCACCTGGAGCTGCTGCAAAGGCAGGGAGAAGGGCACGCTGCCCAATGGGAGGGAAGAACACCAGACACTTCATGGTAAGCATCCAGTCCCTTACGTAGAAGCTGTTTTCTGAGGGCAAAAAGGGTTCTGCTTTTAATCAAATAATGCTCTCCACATTTCATAATAAGGAGCCATGATCATCCACTATTTCCATGGGCAACACTGCAGAGGAAGGCAAAGGGCCCTCATTAAATACACTAATGAATTCGTCTGCAGGAGACAGGAAGAGTAAACCAGGGAAACGGAATTAACTAATTCTTCTTACATTAAGATGCATCTACTCTGAGCCAGAACTCTAGACTGGCTGCCCTTCCTCATCCATGATGAAGACGCTGCATCTTCTGTGGTTCACAAAGGTGTAGCGATTCCTGTGTGGAGATACCATTGATGTTCTGCCTTTAATTAAAAAAAAAAAAAAAAAAAAAAAAGAGACAGAAATGACAGAAAGGAGGGAGGAAAATGCTGTCTGTTCCTTAATCACCAACCTGGAGTGGTCACTGACACCTTGTCCAGTGTGGTGGGGAGGGTCCCTGGGGTCCATGGTCCATTCAAAACCCCACCCAGAAGAGGACAAGTCAGTCTCCAGCTACACACGTAAAAAATACTTTACACATGGATTGAACTTCTTATCTCAGACAGTCCTGAGCATGGGCAAAATCAGGGTAAAGGCTTTGGTCTGACACAACAACCCCGTGGCCAGTCCCCGCAGCCTGGCAGGCATGCCACTGTGCCTACTGAGGCCGTAATGCCTGAAGCGTGCCTGGGGCTTTACGGCTCAATACCTGAGCCTCCCACAAGGCCTTGCCCACCTTACCAAAGCCCCAGCATGCTGGTTCTGCAAGGCCCTGGGGTTATAATCACAAAAATGCCATCTGGCAAGAGGCCAACTTTGTTCAGACTGTGTGCTGCCTTGTCATGGGGGTGGTGGGGACATTTTCCAAGCCACCATTAGAATGTGAGCTGTCACTTGGCCCAGGCCCCCCGTCAGCATCCATGCAGTCATGGCAAGAGCCCCTATGGCAGGCGAGCCGCCTTAGGTGTCCCTCAATTCCATCTCACTAACTTGGTGATAACAGCTTTAAAGCAGGCAGGACAAACCCCTTCTTTCTTCCTAGAAAACTACCTGCAACAAGGCCGGGCACGGTGGCTTACGCCTGTAATCCCAACACTTTGGAAGGCCAAGGCAGGCGGATCACCTGAGGTCAGGAGTTCGAGACCAGCCTGACCAATACGGTCAGGAACCGGCCACAGTAAGGAAATGCAGGCATCTTTCAGGCTGCCCAGCAGCTCCACATAAAAACAGAGACCCGCTGGGCCACACAATGAGAGGCTCCAATTGAGCCATCCTAGTTCTGCTATCCCCAGTGACCCCACTCTGTGCAGGGAGGTAAGTGCGTCTCTTGATATTTTTGGTTGACTGTAAAGGCATGGCTTTTGCCCTCCAGGAATCCGCTACCTATGCATGAGTGGAAATCCTGCAGGTGCTGAACATTAACTGATTGGGGTGGGGAGGAGGGGAAGGACAGAGTGATGGCTTTGGGTTTGGAGAGTGGTTGAGTGATATTAGAAGCAAAAGTATCTCTGATTTGGACAGCAGAGGTGTGCACGGTTCTGCTGTGGTTTCAATCTTACTATAGATAGGCTCTGATAAACAAGACAGAGCAAATGCTCTTTCTTGACCGGACATTCAGCCAGCTCAGAGCAAGCAGCTGTGGTAGAGTCACTTAGATTTCAGCAGCAAAGCTGTGAGGGGAGGTAAGATGTTACCGGGGCTGCCTCCCAGGCCTCAGCATCATGCTTAGGAGCTGGTGGAGGAAGACGCCAAGGCACGTTTCTCAAACCCAAGGGAAAGCTGCTTGTGCTGCCCTAGCTCCCTCCCAACAAAACCAAAGACCATTCATGCTAAAAGGAGCACTTAGTCCAACCCTTCTGGTTGCAACGGAGGAAGGTCCTCTGCTGCCCTCAGCACACCAGGAAGTGGCACCCATAAAGAAAGCACTGGAAGGTGGGGCACAGAGGCTCACATCTGAAATCTCAGCATTTTGGGAGGCTGAGGTGGGTGAATCTCTTGAGCCCAGGAGTTTGAGAGAAACCTGGGCAACATGACAAAACTCCGTCTCTACAAAAAACTAGCATATTTCTTTCTTTTGTAATCAGCATTAAACCTTTTATCATTAGCTGAAATCTACATTCCCTGGGCCCTTGCTACTCAAACTATGGTCCCCCTGGATCAGCAGTATTAGCATTATCACATAACTTGTTAGAAATACAGAACTCTGAGACAAACACAGGAGGTGATCCAAGATGGCCTAACAGACACAACTCCAGCACACATCACCCAGCGAGAGAGACGTAGAAATCCAGAGATCTCCTAGCTCCAACCGAGGTACCAGGTGCATTTCAATGGGTCTGGTGCGATGGTGAGCAAAGCCAACGCAAGGCAGACCGAGGCGGGGAGGGGTACTGCTTCACCCAGTAAGTGCATCTGACCGGCAAGTCAGAGGCTCCCCCTCTGGCACTCCGGTCCAGATACACTTCCCCCAAAGCCTCAGCAATACACAGAACGGGATCTTTACCAGTCAGACGCCGGGAATTACAAACTCAGAGTTGAATAATAATCCAGGACAGTGTCCGGGATTGGCACACAGACCTAAACAGACGCATAAGCCCAAAAGGCAGCCAAGAGAGCCTGCTGACTGAGCTACTGCCCCCTCCCCACTCCCAGGGAGAGAGAGGGAGCTGTAAAGAGGAGCAGCTGGATGGGCCCCTACCACATGACCAGAGAGAGGGGAAGTTGAAAGTGAGAGATGGCCAGGTGCGGCTGGGTGGGTCCCTACCCTCCCCTACAAACCCCAGAGGGCTGAAGCTCTGACTCTGGTGGGTTGCACAGCCAGTGCCACAGTCTGAGCGGAACCCTGAATGATCCAGCCCAGTGGAGGAAGGGCACAACCCACCATTGGGGGGTGGGACTGGGCTACATGTTTTAACAAAAACACAGGACGCCTACATAGCAACAGGACAGTGTTCTTGACAACCCAGCAGTGCCTACAGGTCAGCAGAAGAGGTGGGCCTAATCTCCCAGTATAAACAAAAAAGACACAGGAAGCTTCCCTAGTAACCTGAAGGAATCCCCAGAAACCCAATAGCGCCCCCACAGGCAGACAAGTGACCTCATCAAGCAGCTCCCTGACACCACAGCCAGGTAAATCCACAAAGACTGGAAAACACTGCGTAAAAAAGATGAAACCATCAAAGACCAGAACACCTTCTCCTTCAAGGGATCACAACTCCTCAACAACACAGGATCACAACAGGACCAAGAAAGAGTGCGACAAATTGACAGAAACAGGCTTCAGAAGGTGGATAATAACAAACTTTTCTGAGCTAAAGGAACACATTCTAACTCAATGCAAAGGAACTAAAAACCTCGAAAAAAGGTTAGACGAAATGCTAACTAGAATAACCAGCTTAGAGAAAAACATAAACAACTTGATGCAGTTGAAAAACACAGCACGAGAACTACATGAAGCATACACAAGTTTTAACAGGCAAATCGATCAAGCATAAGAAAGGATATCAGAGATTGAAGGTCAACTCAATGAAATAAAAAGAGAAGGCAAGACAAGAGAAAAAAGAGTGACAAGAAATGAACAAAGCCTCCAAGAAATACGGGATTATGTGAAAACACCTACTCTATGCTTGATCCGTGTACCCGAATATGATGGGGAGAATGAATCCAAGCTGGAAAAAACGCTCCAGGATATTATCCAGGAGAACTTCCCAAGCCTAGCAAGGCGTCCAAATTTCAATTTCAAGAAATACAGAGAACTCCACAAAGATATTCCCCAAGAAGAGCAACCCCAAGGCACATAATCGTCAGATTCACCAGGGTTGAAATGAAGGAAAAAATGCTAAGGGCAGCCAGAGAGAAAGGTCAGGTCACCCACAGAGGGAAGCCCACCAGACTGACAGTGGATCTCTTGTCAGAAACCCAGCAAGCCAGAAGAGAGTGGGGGCCAATATGCAACATCCTTAAAGAAAAGAACTTTCAACCCAGAATCTCATAATTCAGCCAAACTAAGCTTTGTAAGTGAAGGAGAAATAAAATCCTTTACGGACAATCAATTACTGAGAGATTTTGTCACCACCAGACCTGCCCTATGAGAGCTCCTGAAAGAAACACTAAGCATGGAAAGGAACAAGTACCAGTCACTGCAAAAGCTAACCAGTTGGCAAAGGCCAAAAATGCAATGAAGAATATGGGTCAACTAACGGGAAAGAAAACCAGCCAGTAACAAAATGGCAGGATCAAATTCACACATAACAATATGAACATTGAATGTAAACAGCCTAAACACCCCAATGAAAAGACACAGACTGGCAAACTGGATAAAAATCAGAACCCATCGGTGTGCTGTATTCAGGAAACCCATCTCACATACAAAGACATACACAGACTCAGAATAAAGGGATGGAAGATTTACCAAGCAAATGGAGAACACAAAAAAGCAGGGGTTGCAATCCTAGGCTCTGATAAAATGGTCTTCAAACCAAAAAAGATCAGAAGAGACAAAAAAGGACACTACACAATGGTAAAAGGATCAATCCAACAGGAAGAGCTAACTATCCTAAATATAAACGCCCCCAACACAGGAGCACCCAGATACATAAAGCAAGTTCTTAACAACCTAAAACAAAATTTAGACTCCCACACAATAATAGTGGGAGACTTCAACACTCCATTGTCAATATTAGACAGATCAATGAGAGAGAAAATTAACAAGGATATCCAGGGCTTGAATGCAGAGCTGGACCAAGTGGACCTAATAGACATATACAGAACACTCCACCCCACATCCACAGAATATACATTTTTTTCTCAGCACCACATTTCACTTACTCCAAAATTGATGACATCATTGGAAACAAATTACTCCTCAGCAAATGCAAAAGAATGGAAATCATAACAGTCTATCAGACCACAGCGCAATCAGAGTAGAACTCAGCATCAAGAAACACACTCAAACCCGCACAACCACTTGGAAACTGAACAACTTCCTTCTGAGTGCTGACTGGATAAACAATGAAATGAAGGCAGAAATTAAGATGTTCGTTGAAACCAATCAGAATGAAGACACAACTTACCAGAATCTCCGGGACACCTTTAAAGCGGTGTCGAGAGGGAAACGTACAGCAATAAATGCCCACCAGAGAAGAGAGGAAAGATCTAAAATCGACACCGTATCATCAAAATCGAAAGAGCTAGAGGAGAAAGATCAAAAAAATTAAAAACCTAGCAGAAGAGAAGAAATAACTAAGATCAGAGCAGAACTGAAGGAGACAGAGACACAAAAAACCCTTCAAAAAAATCAATAAATCCAGGAGCTGGTTTTTTGAAAAGATCAACAAAATAGACCGCTAGCCAGATTAATAAAAAAGAAAAGGGAGAAGAATCAAATAGATGCAATAAAAAAAGATAAAGGGGATATCACCACTGATCCCACAGAAATACAAACTACCATCAGAGATTACTACAAATAGCTCTATTCACATAAACCAGTAAACCAGGAAGAAATGGATAAATTCCTAGGCACTTGTACTCTACCAAGACTAAACCAGGAGGAAGCCGAAACCCTGAATAGACAATAACAAGGGCTGAAGTAGAGGCAGCAATCAATAGCCTACCAACCAAAAAAAGTCCAGGTTCAGACAACTTCACAGCCGAATTCTACCAGGCTTACAAAGATGAGCTGGTTCCCTTCCTTCTGAAACTCTATCAAACAATACAAAAGGAGGGAATCCTCCCTAACTCATTTTATGAGACCAACATCATCCTGATACCAAAACCAGGCAGAGACTCAACTAAAAAAGAAAACTTCAGGCCAATATCCAAGATGAACATCGAAGCAAAAATCTTCAATAAAATACTGGCAAACAGATTGCAATAGCACATCAAGAAGCTTATCCATCACGACCAAGTAGGCTTCATCCGGGGATGCAAGGCTGGTTCAACATATGCAAATCCATAAATGTAATCCATCACATAAATGGAACCAAAGACAAAAACCACATGATTATCTCAATAGATGCAGAGAAAGCCTTGGACAAAATTCAACAGCCTTTCATGCTAAAAACTCTCAATTAACTAGGTATTGACGGAACATATCATAAAATGATAAAAGCTATATAACAAACCTACAACCAATATGATACTGAACGGGCAAAAGCTGAAGAATTCCCTTTGAAATCAGGCATTAGACAAGGATGCCTCTGTCACTACTCCTATTCAATATAGTATTGGAAGTTCTAGCCAGAGCAATCAGGCAAGAAAAAGAAATAAAGGATATTCACTTAGGAAAAGATGAAGTCAAACTGTCTCTATTTGCAGATGACATGATTGTATATCTAGGAGACTCCATCATCTCAGCCCAAAATCTTCTCAAACTGATAAGCAACTTCAGCAAAGTCTCAGGATACAAAATCAATGTGCAGAAATCACAAGCATTCCTATATACCAATAACAGACAAACAGACAGCAAATCAAGAGCAAACTCCCATTCACAATTGCTACAAAGACAATAAAATACTTAGGAATACAACTAACAAAGGATGTAAAGGACCTCTTCAAGGAGAACTACAAACCACTGCTCAACGAAATGAGAGGACCCAAACAGATGAAAAAATATTCCACGCTCATGGTTAGGAAGAATAATATCATGAAAATGGCCATACTGCCCAAAGTAATCTACATATTCAATGCTATCCCCATCAAGCTGCCAATGACCTTCTTCACAGAACTGGAAAAAACCACTTTAAACTTCATATGGAATAACAAGAGAGCCCATATAGCCAAGATAATCCTAAGCAAAAAGAACAAAGCAAGAGGCATCACACAGCTGGACTTCAAACTATACTACAAGGCTACAGTCATCAAAATAGCATGGTACTGGTACCAAAGCAGAGACAGACCAATGGAACAGAAGAGAGGCCCCTAGAAGCAACACCACACATCTATAACCATCTGATCCTTGACAAACCCGACAAAAGCAATGGGGAAAGGACTCCATGTTTAATAAATGGTGTGGGAAAAACTGGCTAGCAATGTGCAGAAAGCAGAAACTGGACCCCTACCTGTCACCTTAAACTAAAATTAACTCCCGATGGATTAAAGATTTAAACATAAAACCTAACATCATAAAAACCTTAGAAGAAACGTAGGCAAAACCATCCAGGACACAGACATAGGCAAGGACTTCATGCCTAAAACACCAAAAGCAATGGCAATAAAAGCCAAGATAGACAAATGGGATCTAATTAAAATTCAGAGCTTCTGTAGAGCAAACAAAACCATCATTAGAGCAAATCAGCAACCAACAGAATGGGAAAAAATTTTTGCAGTCTACCCATCTGACAAAGGGCTAATATCCAGAATCTACAAAGAACTAAAACAGATATACAGGAAAAAAACAAACAACCCCATTCAAAAGTGGGCAAAGGATATGAATAGACACTTTTCAAAGGAAGACATATATGAGGCCAACAAACATATGAAAAAATGCTCATCGTCACTGGTCATTAGAGAAATGCAAATCGAAACCACATTGAGATAACACCTCACACCAGTTAGAATGGCAATCATTAAAAAATCTGAAGACAACAGATGCTGGAGAGGATGTGGAGAAATAGGAACTCTCTTATACAGTTGGTGGGAGTATAAATTAGTTCAACCATTGTGGAAGATAGTGTGGCAATTTCTCAAGGATCTAGAAATAGAAATTCCATTTGACCCAGCAATCCCATTACTGGGTATATACCCAAAGAACTATAAATCATTCTACTATAAGGACACATGCACACATATGTTCACTGAAGCCCTGTGTACAACAGCAAAGACCTGGAACCAACCCAAATGTCCATCAATGATAGACTAGACAAAGAAAATGTGGTACATATACATCATGGAATACTACGCAGCCATAAAAAACGATTAGTTCATGTCCTTGGTAGTAGGGACTTGGATGAATCTGGAAACCATCATTCTCAGCACACTGACACAAGAACAGAAAGCCAAAAACCACATGTTCTCACTCATAGGTGGGTGTTGAACAATGAGAACACGTGGACTCAGGGAGAGGAGCATCACACGCTGGGGGCAGTTGGGGTGGTAGGGGAGAGACAGCAGGGGGTGGGGAGGGAGGAGAGGGTGGGAAGGGATGACATGGGGAGAAATGCCAGATATAGTATGCACCTAAAGTAAAATAAATTTGAAAAAAAAGGAAAAGAAATGCAGAACCCAAGGCCCACCCCAGACCTATAGACAGAATCTGCAGTTCACCAAGACCACAGGGGCTCCCAATGCACATTCAAGTTTGAGAAGCCCTGTTCCAATGTAATGCCCTAAAGAGCCTGCAATGGGCCTCCACTCCCCTAAAAACCTCTTCTTAGGAAGCAGTGTCCTCTAGGACTCTTCGTCTTTGGCAAGACTCTATGTCACAGTACCACTCTCTTGAGAAGAATGCACATTATTTAAACACTTATAGAACTATAATATCTAGTCCCACCCTCCTGGGTAGCCTGTAGTCCCAGCTACCAGCTACCCAGGAGGCTTAGATGGATCACCTGAGCCCAGGAGCTTGAGGCTGCAGTGAGCCATGATTGCACCATTGCATTCCAGCCTGAGTGACACAGTGAGACCCTATCTCAAAAAAAAAATTTTTTTTTAAGCAAGGACTAGAAGCTGTACTGCTGCCAGCACCCAAGCTTCACCCCACGAAGCCCCTCCCTGCTGCATTAGCACTGGCCACTCTTCCACATCCCCACACCATCACCCTGAGATACCCCTGCCCCCAGCACCAATGAGTTTTGTATCCCGGCACTGTGCTGGTCACTTTCATCTCTCATCCCCATTTTCCAAGTGAAAGGGCCGAGGCCAAATAAAAACAGATCACACAGCTAGGAAATAGCAGAGCTGTGCTAAGAACTCTCAATCCAGTTTCCTTGCCCCTAAACCACTAGTGAATCCCAGAAAGGGCAGTCAGAAGGATGACAGTTTTAGATATAGATGTGAACCCTTATCTGCCTTGCTAAATAGCATCTGCTTTAGTGGTGTTAGTTAGTTTTAGGTCCAACAGTCCTCACATAACCAAAAACTCAAATAATAGTGTCTGAAACAAATTGGGATTTTTAAAAATGTAAAGGCAGTCTGGAATTAAGCCAAAAAGAGCTTGTGTGGCAGTGACACCATCAATGTGTAGCTCTATTTTTCAGCCTACAATCCTTATCATGTGGCTTCTATCCCTGATGTTGCCTCACATTCCAAGATAGCTGCTGAAGCTCCAACCATTATATATGTGTTCCAGGCATAAAGTAAGAGGAAATGCCAGAAAGAGGAAATTCACCAGCCAGCTGAATAAATACTCTTTAAAAACCTTTTCTGAAAGTCCTACCTAATGACTTTGCCTTCCATCTTATTGGCCATTCCTTTCAGCAAGCAGGCCTGGGGTACAAGGTTATGTTAACACACTCCTGCCTCAGACATAATTGGGTCTCGTTAGTAAGGAAGAGGAGGCTGAAGAATGAGTAGGCGACTATAAGGTAGTTAGTGGTTGGTGAGCTGCCACAGAGCTGTCCTTGGCTATGAGCTGATTTGGGATAAGGTCAGAGTGAAACCACTTCCTACCAGGAAGAGGGAACAATTTGTGGAAAACATTCACATTTCAGTACTGAGATTTTATTCCAGGTTTGATGAAGTGTTTCACATATTTTAGCAATAGCTTAGAAACAAGGTCAGACTAATTTAAAAATGAGAAAAAGGCACAGGCAGGTGGCATCTTTCTTTCTTTTGCAATCAGCGTTAAACCTTTCATCATTAGCTTAAATCTACATTCCCTGGGCCCTTGCTACTCAAACTGTGGTCCCCGTGGGCCAGCAGCATCAGTGTCATCACAGAACTTGTTAGAAATGCAGAACCCAAGGCCCACCCGAGACCTACAGACAGAATCTGCAATTCACCAAGACCACAGGGGCTTCCAATGCACATTCAAGTTTGGAAAGCCCTGTTCCAATGCAATGCCCTAAAGAGCCTGCAATGGGCCGCCTCCATGCCCCTAGAAACCTCTTCTCAGGAAGCAGTGTGCTCTAGGACTCTTGGTCTTTAAGGAGATTCTGCGTCACAGTGCCACTCTCTGAGGAGAATGCACACTAAAACACTTGTAGAACTATAATACCTAATATTTACCAACTCCAGTGCCAGGCGCTAGTCTAAGGGCTTCATGTGTGTTTCTGTAGCTCACCCTCCAACCACTCTGTGAGGTGGGAGCTCTTATTTTCATCCCCTCCCCCGGTTTACAGGTAAGGACCTGGTACCAAGTTACCCAACCAAAGAGCAACGGGTCCAGGCAGGTGCTGCCTCTCTGGAATATTTTGCCCAGATGGAGAGATTTTAAGGCTCAGAGAAAGATGGGGCAGTGTTTCTGAATGAGAGCACAGCCTGGTGAAGTACACTCTGGACAGGCAGCTGGGATGCCTGCATTCCAGAGCTTGCTCAGTGACTGCAACCTTATATAAATAACCCACCAGAGCACCCGGAACCTCACTTTTCTTATCTGTGTATGGGGTGATTTGCAAGCTCTCCTCCAGCTCTGACATTCCTCAGGTCCAGACGTGCCTTCCGTATGATCTGAAAATCAGTCAGCCTTAGCAGCCGCCTCCCCTAACTGACTTTATTCAGGTTCACCCAAGTGTCACCCAGCCTGGCCACAGCCCAACTTGGTCTAGACACCCAGATGTTGGACACCCTGCGGGGAATCTATATACCCTCCCAAGCAATCAGAGACAAATAAACACAGCTGCTGCCAGCGAAGCCCCCGCTTGACCCAGCTGGAAGTGAAGGAACTGGGCAAAGTTGACTTCCTGTAGACTTTCGGACTGAATTAGACTTGGCATGAAAGTTCACAAAGGGAGCACTTGGCCATGTGAGTCAGTTCACCAAGGCTGCAGGTGGGATAGTCCCCCGCCGCCTGCCTGCACCGGAAAGGGCTGGCTGTCTACCTACAGACCGGCTGGCAGAAACCAGAAAGAAGTGGTGCAGGAAAAGCCACTGAGACTTAGTTGAGGCAGAGGCTTCTTGTTAACCCCCTCCCCCGGCACTTCTGCAGGGCACATATCTGGTCAACAGATCTAAACGGAGTGGAGAGCCTCTGAGTGTCACAGTGGACCCTCCGCCATGCCCCTTACTCACCAGACCCTGTACTGCGGTAGACACAAGGGAGGCTCCTGGTGGCCCTGCATCCGCTGTGGGATGCCTCCACCCACTTGGTTCCATGTGACTGGCCCAGGCCAGACCACAGCCTCTTTCCCACGGATTTAGGAATTGGGCCTCGAGACTCTGTCTCCAGAGGCTGGACCTGTAACATATAAATTTAGTCTTAGGATAGGACATCTTCTATCAGAGCAATCCAGAGTGCAGAGACACAGGCTCCAGAGACAGCCCACACGAGTGGATCATAGACAAGAGGACGAGAGGGTCCAAGGTCTCTTTAGTCCTGTCCCAGACTCCAAGCTCTCCCTCTTTAGGTTCTCAGCCTCACCTCTGCATCCTATAATAAAGTCTCCTTTAAGCAAGCTTGCTTCAGAACAACTCTACTACTTGTCAATGGCGGAGTCTTAATGCTGAACCAGGCATTCCCATATTCAACAAATAAGCACTAGGAGACGGGCTTGACACTGGGGGAACAAAAAAAGAGTAAGTCATTATCACTAACCTCAAGGAGGTCACATAAATCTGAGACAAAAACAGATCATTCTAAACCAATATATTAGTCTCAATGTTTGTCTTCCCCTAAAATTAGTGTGCTAAAATCCTAGCCCCCAGGGTGATGGTATTTGGAGGTGAGGCCTTTAGAAGATGGTGAGGTCATGAGGGTGGTTCCTCATACATGGGATTACGGCACTTATAAGAGGCTGAAGGACCAAAGTTCATTCCTTCCACCAGGACACAGCAGGAAGGCACCATCTATGAACCACACAGAGGGCCCTCACCAGACATTGAATCTGCCAATGCCTCGGGTGTGCTAAAGGCAACCCCTGGCCTCAAGAATCCTGCATCTTAGAGGGAAACCATAGGAATGCTTAATAAAAGTTCAAGACAACCGAACAAGAGGCTTCCAAATAATTACTGCTAAATGAGTAGTCCCTGAAATGTTACAGAAATTCAGAGGGAGGAAAACACATTTTAAGCTTGGCAGTTAACAAATTTTCAGAGCAGGTAGAGCTGAGTTAGGTCCATGGAGTAGATTCAAATAGAGACAGTGCCCAGCCACACTCTTGCAAATGATGCTCTTGAAAATATTAAATATCCACCAGGTGCAGTGACTCACGCCTGTAATCCCAGCACTTTGGGAGGCTGAGGCAGGCAGATCAAGAGGTCAGGAGATCGAGACCATCCTGCCCAACATGGTGAAACCACATCTCTGCTAAAAATACAAAAATTAGCTGGATGTGGTGGCACATGCCTATAATCCCAGCTACTCGGGAGGCTAAGGCAGGAAAATCACTTGAACCAGGGAGATGGAGGTTGCAATGAGCCAAGATCGAGCCACTGCCCTCCAGCCTGGAGACAGAGAAAGACTCCGTCTCAAGAAAAAAAAAAGAAAAAAGAAAATAAAATATTAAATATCCACAGAGTTCCATGTTTCGAAAAGTGTTTTCACAGCCAACTTGTGATGCTCACAAGCACACTGGGGAGGAAGGGATGTAACAGAATTGCTGTCTGATGATGGGGAAACCAAGACACAGAATGAGTGATCAGCTTGGGTCACAAAACTAGTGAGTGGGGAAGATGCTCATGCTCCCTCCCTGATCCAAGGTGCTTCCTGTCACCTCTTCCATTAATAAGGGAAGGGGACATAGAATCATACATCTCAGAGGAATTCTATCCTTCCTCTGGAGCTTCTGGACAGACTCAGTCCACCTCCTCCCTGGTGTGGCAGCACAGGAGTTGAGAGTTTCTCTTAGAGATGTCTGGAACAAAACATATACTTGTTAAATATTCTCCCCCAAATGCTTGTACACTCTGAGAGGGCAGATACCATGTCTTGTTCAGCGATTAAGCTCAGCACCTGGCCCATAATTAAGAGTGTATGCACATATATTACATGATTGAATGAAAACAAATAAAAGGACAAATGAACCAAACAGATCCAATCAGAAGAGTAGCCACCTGACGTTTAGAAGCAAATCTTCCAGACTAGGTGTGGTGGCTCAGCCTATAATCCCAGCACTTTGGGAGACCGGGGTAGGTGGATCACGAGGTCAGGAGTTCTAGACCAGCCTGGCCAATATGGTAAAACCCCATCTCTACTAAAATACAAAACTAGCTGGGCTTGGTGGCATGCACCTGTAGTCCCAGCTACTCTAGAGGCTGAGGCAGGAGAATCGCTTGAACCTGGGAGGCAGAGGATACAGTGAGTGGAGATCACGCCACTGCCCTCCAGCCTGGGTGACAGAGCAAGACTCCATCTCAAAAAAAAAAAAAAAAAAAAAAAAAAAACAAGCGAATCTTCCAAAGCTTCTCCTCTTTGCTGCCCCCGCTCTCAAATCTACTTAGTGTTATGTCCGGAGGGTAGGCAGAAGTGGGGAAAAGAGAAATGCTAAAATTACCAGCAAGTACCAGGTTGCTACTTATTAAGACTCTAGGGAAAGGATGATGGAGAAGAGCAGGAAATGACTCTGTGACAGAGCCAGAGCTTAGCGTGAGCTCTGGCAGTCTCCAGTGCCTGCCGTGTAAGTTCTTGGTAACTGCAAAGGAAAACTTGAGTATTAGGTATGAGTTGGAGGTGTGAATGTTCAGTGCTTGCTACAAAATTCTATTTGGAGTTCTGCTTAGTCAGGACAAGCTTCTAGGATTCTTGTGTGTCCTTTTCTGATGACATTCTCCACTCTCCCTTTGTCATTGTCCTGGAGTAAAATCAGCCCCTGGGAGTAAGGTGGGGAGTTGTCATCTCATCTAGCAACTGTCCACTCACTTTTTTTTTTTTTTTTGAGACAGAGTTTCGCTCTTGTTACCCAGGCTGGAGTGCAATGGCGTGATCTCGGCTCACCGCAACCTCCACCTCTTGGGTTCAGGCAATTCTCCTGCCTCAGCCTCCCGAGTAGCTGGGATTACAGGTGCACGCCACCATGCCCAGCTAATTTTTTGTATTTTAAGTAGAGACGGGGTTTCACCATGTTGACCAGGATGGTCTCGATCTCTTTACCTTGTGATCCACCCACCTCGGCCTCCCAAAGTGCTGGGATTACAGGCTTGAGCCACCGCGCCCGGCCAGTCCACTCACTTTTTAACCTCTCCAAGGCAAGGCTGACAGAGGAACCAAAGTAGAAAAGGCCACCAGTCAGGAAAGCCGTGAAAGGTCAGCACCCCCACCATGGTCCCCCAGAAATCACTACCACTCTCTGTTCTCCTTGCTGCCATCCTTCACCACCCCTCCCTCCTACTCAAACCGGCGCCACCTCTGGAGGAACACCAGCTGATCTAGGAGCCATAGCTTGTGCCAAGAGCCATGGACAGTTTCATTTGGCACAAAGTCTCAAAGAGAAATGGTCTTTGTTTCCACCACCAGAGGGAATGCCATCAACTCCTGCTCTCCAAATTCCCACACTCCTTTCCCTCTCTGTCAAGGGCAGAGGAAAACACCTTCTGGCCCTTCTAGACCCAAAACACCCAGCTAAAGACAAAAGCTGCTGACCCTATGTGATCCAGGCAGATTCACTGTCCACACCCCCACACCTCACCAGGCTCCCCAAAGGCTGCCTTTGCTGGAGAACTTGGGATGTCACTCTGCTGCTTATGGTCACAGAGCTCAGGCAGGCGCTGTCAATTGGGCCATGTGAGCAAGCAACTCATTTTAGGATCTGGTCCTGGGCATCTAAACTCTTTGCTTACCCTCCTCATCCCCACTGGCTTCCCTCCAGGTTCTTCACTTTCAGAGAGAAACAAAAAAAAACCCTTGACTCACCATGGGGAGGTGATGACCACATGACAGGGAACTTACGTAATTCAAGACAGGGCAGGGGCCTGTCATACCCAGAGCTACAGTGCAAGACGGTCCTCAGAGCTTCTTCAGTGCGTCACGCGATTTGAGTGTTGTCCCATAATGTTCGGGCAAACTTTCCATTAACAAAGAAAGTGCTTCATTCTCATGAACCCTGACCTCAGAACCCTGACCTCATTTCCTGAAACAGCCTTGACACACAAGCCTGTGTGCACACAATCCATCCATTCAATTTGTCATCAGGCCAAAGCCACACCCCCAACACACACACACACGCACACACACTCTCTCTCTCTCTCTCTCTCCCCAACCTTCCTTGGCCTTCCTTTCTCCTGGCCAAGAAGACTGAGACCTTCTCTCAACTGTTTAAGACAAATCTCCCGAAGGGAAAGAGCAGAAGCTAAATTTGATCATGTAAAGTTCCAGTCTTCCAAGGGTGAGGAAGAATCCCACGTTTTAGCCGCAATAGTTTTGTGACAGGAAGCGTGGGTTTTAACATATGAAGAAAAACTTCTGCAGTATCCTGACAAAATGTTTTGAAGAAAAGGCATATGGATGTATTTTTATCAGGAACTGCACTCCTCCCCCAAGACAGCAGGCACAAACATTTTCAAAACACTTAGCTCTCGGCAAAGTGAAATTCTGCTATGAAAACAAAATTGGATGCTCATCCTCTCCAACACTTTCTCATGGTGGTCCTTAAAAAAATCACTCTGCCAATTCAATATTTTAATAAGGAAAAACTCTTGATGGTATCACATTGACTAACTTCAAGAAGAAAATAGCCACCCCACACCCTAGAGCCAGAAAGGTTTTACCAGACTGGGTTTGACAGAATACACTTGCAGAATATTTATTTTTAGACCCCTTAGCAGTACAGTAACAGTCTTCCATTTCAGATCAGCTGGCCTCCAGCCAAAACAGTGAAGTAAGAGGAACTTCAGCCCCTAAGCCTTCCTGCTCCCTAAGAGCGCCAGGGCTCCCACATAAATGGTTGGCAATAAGTCATTTTTTATGCAAGTTTTAACTCTAGGCAGCAATTTTGCTTTAAAAGGTTTCTCTTTGGAGTACATTTTTGTTTTTAAAAATTAAATACTATTTGATGTGTTAATATTCAGAAGCAGCAGATTTCAACAACTCACACCTCCTCTGAACTTTTTTCCAACAGGTATTTCACACAGTAGGTAGGGCCTGAATTCTCAGAATTGTACCTCTGTAAGTTCCTAGCTGCCCTCCTCTTTTAGGGGGTGGGTGGAGAATCCCACACACCACTCAAGCTCCTGCAGGTCTGAAGGCAGAACCAGTGTGAAACAAAGGGTCCACTTTCACTCACCACTCCCAAAGCCGGGAACTATCCAGTGAAGAGTGGCCATGACGTGGCACGAGGTGGCCCAGGGGTCATGAGCAGTTCACCTTCACCGGCCATTTCTCTCACTTCTTTAGTGTATGGCACAATGCTCCCTAACATCCCACCTTCAACAACCTGTCAAGAAAAAACATGAGTGCAGCAAAATATCAAACAAGCACTTGCTCCTAGGAGCAATTCAAACACACTTTGTTCAATAATGGTTTCATTTCAACTGACCCAAAGAGAAAAAAATAGTAAGGAATTTTTTAAAGCCTACTTAGCAAGATGAAGCCTCAGAAGGCAGTTGGCTTAGATGTAAACACGTGCTGCACCAACAAAAGCCAAATCTGAGGTGTCAACAAAAGGAAGTCGCTCTTATTCTAGAAATAGACCTTAAAAGTAGCTAGCTTGGTGCTAGTAAGAGAGAGGCAGGGCAGTCTTAGTTATGCACTGCTAGTTAAGGCACCCACTCACCCTGACTAAACTGCTTCAAAATCAGGGAGCTATTTTCTAACAACCCTTTTGAAATGCTATTGAGAGATGAACTTTACATTTCTATGTAACTTCAAGATGCTGCTCCCAAACACCGCGACACCAGGTATTTCAATTAAATAATTTTATTGGGGAAAAAAATCACTTTGAGCACCAAAGCAAGAAAACTATTATTCAGTCAGTTTCCCAGATCACATGCAAAGAACACAAATGCTCAGGGTGGGCCTGGCAGATGGTCCACAACCAGCGGCTGAGTTCAGCTGGAATGGACCGGGGTCCCACAGTGTTTGTGCCACAAGTCAATGGCCTTGCTCACGATCGCGTCCGAGCTGTCCTGGGGAATCTGTGGACAAGCAAACCAGTCTTTGTGAAATTTCAGTGTTTAAAACTTCTGTGTCTTCCTTCAATCACTGTGGCATAAAATTTACTTCTATGGGAGTTTTCACTGTTTTTCAGAAAGTGATAGCATAAAAGGCTTGTGTCACCTGAGAACAGGAAAGAGCTCTAGTGTCAGCCTGACTGGGTTCAAATCCTGCATTGCTCACTAACTGTGCACCTATGAGCAGGTTACTAAACTACCTGGGTTACAGAGCCCATCTCTAAAATGGGGGACATAATAGCCTGCCTTTGCAGAGCTGTTAACAATATGACATCAGATAACCCACTGAAAATACTTAGCACAGGCCTGGCACCATTAGCCACTTACAGTTATAATGATGATGATTCAATTACTCAACACATATTTACTGAGTACTTTATTATTATTTACCAGGCCATTGTTCAAATGTTAATACTATTTTAAAAATGACTAGATTTAGAATTCTGTGAAAATCATTCAGGCATAAGTGCCTTTAATCCTATTTCCTGCCTGGTAAAGGTATACCAAGATACATAGGGAGGGAAAAATTCATTTCATTACCATTGCCTTTTTCAGCAATATACTAGGTGGCCCAGGAGTAATACTGTGTATTAATAAACCCAACTGGGATTACACTAGAGACAGTAACAGAAAAAATGGCTTACAAAATCCTCCGAAATACAGAATCCCTTTTGAACTGAAAAAAATTACTTATTGTAAAATGACAGATCTCATCTATTCCTTTTCCTGATATGCCTGCTGATAGTCATGTGGAGGACAAGACTTTGGTTCTAAATGGACACATTCACGACATGATCTCAGACCATCATCTCCCAAAGACAGGATGCAAACTAATCCTCAGGTCAACTTTAAGCCAAACTTTTTCAAAGGAAAAATGTTTCTTATAATGTAAAAATATACTGTATTATTTTTCTGAAACAATCTAATATAACAGGAAAATCTGACCTGCTAAGGTGACTTCACTTCTAGATTCAAAATCAAATCAAAGCACACTTACATTTTCCAGAAACTTTGTTATCTTCTCTGCACTGTTCAGTGCCATAACTTTTATTTTAAAGGTTAATAAAATTTCAACAGCTACAAAAACTAGGATTTTACAGGATCCACTCACAACTTTATCCCAAACCCTATAAAAGGAAGGAGAGAAACTCAAATTACAAAATAAAATCAAATTGCTCCAATTAATCTCCAAAGAACAACTTTCGTGAAATAATCATCAAAACAACAATAAAATAGAGAAGCCACTTGAAATCTATTCTAGATACAGTCAGCACTAGAAGGAAAAAGCAAAGTTCACTAAAAATTGCTGCTCCACTAGGTATCTACCAATATCACATTCCCTCATGCTGGGAACCTGACATTTTTTAGAAAGAAAAAGAAAATCCTAAACTAATGTTTGTATTCTGTTAATATGCCATAATGCTAATATAATCATAGCATACTAAAGGACAACAAAAGATGTATATGAAATGAGATAAATTCTATTTCCTTGCCAGAGATTCTGGGGACAGACTCCTTAAACTTCTCTAAGGGCTTAGGAGCCACTTACCGATCTACAACCACTCTAAGATAATAATTCTGATCATTCCTATAACTCCTAAAAGTTGGTATTCTACTTTAAACAGTTAGTTATGTATTATCTTATAATGTTCTCTGTGTACTGCCTTTCTCTACTACATCACAAAGTCTTCATGAGTGGCAGCTGGACTCAAATACTCATAATGCTTGTCTGAAACTGACTGGAAGAACTTAGTTTAAATCTCAAATCTTTGACTGCCTTCAGCTTTTTTTCTTTTGAGACGGAGTCTTGCTCTGTCGCCCAGGCTGGAGTGCAGTGGCGCAATCTCAGCTCATCACAACCACCACCTCATGGGTTCAAGCGATTATCTGCCTAGCCTCCCAAGTAGCTGGGATTACAGGCACCTGCCACCACACCTGGCTAATTTTTGTATTTTTAGTAAAGACGGAGTTTCTCCATCTTAGCCAGGCTGGTCTTGAACTCCTGACCTCATGATCCACCCGTACCCTAGCCTCCCAAAGTGCTGGGATTACAGGTGTGAGCCACTGCTCCCAGCCGAATTGCCTTCAGCTTCTTTAAAGCTATTCTGCTAGATGAGGATTTGTCACACTTCTGGAAAAGAAGAGCTGATGCTTATATAAACTCCTGGAGACCACTGAAGGTGTGACTACTTCACAACATCTAACACACTGAGGGCCCTCAATTTTTCTAATTGTATATTCAAGAATAAGCAGAATCACGTGCTGTATGGTGGCTGCTCAAGGACGGGCTTCAAATCACTCTCTTGTTCTAAAGCAAATTTATACTCTGAGGGCTGACCACACGAGAAGCTAGAACTCTGCTCTAACTCTATGCCTTCGGTATGTCTTCAAAAGAAATACTTGCCTCTGTAAACTGGATTCCGGCAAACATCCCGCAAAGCACCTCTTGAACCAGATTTCATAAGGAAGTCTGGACACCGCAGAACACATCTTCAGATGAGTCAGCAGCCTGCTATCTTCCAGATTCAAGTATTGTTCAAAAGCTTTTGGCTGAAAATTAAGCAAGAATAGATTATTCATTTCCTGTGTCATAACATCATCTGATATTACAGTCTCAGATGAAAAAAAAAATTACGTGCTGAATGCAAGGAAGTATTAGAAAACAAAACTTCAGAATTACCCAAGGCACTTGTGACACAGCAATTTCCTAGGTCAGCACTAACTAAAGTAATAAACCATCCAAGACTGAGGGGTTTCCCAGGACACAGGGCCTTTTTAGTACTAAAACTGGGGCAATCCCAGGCCAAACAGAATGGTTACCTGAATACTAACTTCACTAGCCAGATTCAACAGAGTAAGGCAAAAGTCCAAAGCAAAATTCAATTGTTCTGAGGAGCTAAGGAAGGCCCATTATATTACTGGCTGGTCTAGAGTAGATGATATAGAAAGGAAAAGGTGGGGCTAAGAGGAAGTGTAAAACCAAAGAACTAGAGTGGGATTAGAGTGGGCAGAGGGCATTAGGAAGAATGAGACAAAAAGAGATGGTGATGAGAAGGGGCTGACTAGTCACTGACCATATATCCACTGCCCCGGGTTGAGCACCACTGTGCACCAGTACCAAGGAGGCTCACACAACAGGGATGTCCAGAGGATGAACTCTGCACCCAATACAAATATGCATGAGAATTTCTTAGAATTCAAGGGATAACTCAGAGGGAACAAAGCACCTGGATTCTACTTGGTAGCTGATACTTATATAAACTTCTGGAGACCTCTCTCTTATGAGGTCAGGTGGCAGCCAACTCTAGAAGACTGGAGAGCTAATAAAGCCAGCCCCCCAGACCTGGCCAAATTCACCTTGCATCGGCTGCTGTATTTAGGGTCCACTGGCTGAGAACAGGCTCTAAGAGTCAAAACCTTAAGTCCACATTCACTATCTGCACGAGTACAACCAGAGCCCACATCACTTAAGCAAATGTAAATGTTTATTTTAACTCAGTATCTATAACTCTCTGCTTCCGTCAAAGACGAAATTCATCACCTTTACAATGTCCACTATAGTCAGAGACTGTGCTACATACAATGAATAAAGTGAAAGGTAAGAGAAAGTCCCTGCCTTCAAGAAGCTTACAGCTTGAGACATACAAGTAAAGAGGTAACTACAATACACTGTACTGCTGTGATGCTATGATGGGAACAAGCACAAGATGCTGGGTACATCCAGGAGAAAATCCTAACCTGGGCTGTAGGAGGCAGAAGCAGTTTCTTAGGAACGGTGACATTTGAGCTGACCTCTGAAGAATGGACAAGAGTCAGCCAGGCAAAGAGGGGCCCACATAATAATATCTGGTCCAGTTTCCCCCTCTCTTTTTCAGGATATCTCTAACTTTTTCCTGTTTGTCCAACTTCCCTAAACTACTCAATAGTTTCTAGAGCTTCTCAAGAACACTTCAGACAATTTCCCAAACAAGGAATTTTGGTTGGTTTTGCAAAGGGGATATTTGCAGTTTTTTCACAGTGACATGGCTGAAAACACACCCACAGTTATACATTATGTCTCACAGCAAAGAAAATTTCATCTGGAAGTCAGTACAAATAATAAACAAGATGGTTATGAGTGAACATTTTTAAACTATGTATTGTCTTTTTCCTTTATCAAACAATAAGCTCACGAAGGGAGGGGACTGTATCTGTTTTGTTCTCTCTGCTGGTTCTTCAGTACCTAGAACATCACTTGGCATGGTAAGCACTCAATATGTAACTACTGAGTGAGCAAATCAATACTGTGAATTAATATAAAGTTTTGAATACATCAATCAACATCATATCATTCAATGTACATCTTTTTGCCACCAATATCTTATTAATTTTTTAAACATTTTTCCTGGTTTATTCTAGCCTATTATAAGAAATCTTGAAACTATAGTAAAGAATAAAGAGAATCTAGACATCAAGTATAATCACACTCCCAGTGATAACTACTGGTAATACTTAGGTTAGAGAGCATCTATCCTGCATATATACAGACACGCTTTTCTGTCTTTTACTAGCTAAACTCACACTGAATACATGATTTAGTATTTTGCTGTTTGCACTCAACAAATTGTGGGTATTTTCCCAGGTTAATGAATAATCTTAAAGAGTTAATATCCATAACTAAACAAAGCTTTTTAAGATGGAAAAGAAAAAAAGCCAAGAACTCTATAGGAAAAATAATGCACATGCCTCTTACCCATATAAAAACATTTTCAACCTTACTTACAACAAAATTAATGCAGCCTAAAATTACACTGAAGTATCATTTCCTATCTATCAGAATGGCCAAAATTCAAGACTAATGACATACCATGTCAGCAAGCCTGTAGGGAAACAATCTATTGATTGTGAGGATGCAAAAGAGTATGAGCTCTGTGAAGAGGAATTTGGCAGTATTTAGCAAAGTAATATATGCACTTACCCTTTGATCCAGTCAATCTATTTTAGGGAATCCAACTCAAATATACTGGCAAACACATGAAAAGCTGCATGTACGAGTCTATTTATCTGTAACACTGTATATAATGGCAAAAGAGTGGAAACAGCCCAAATAGCCAAAATAAAAGATAGGTTGAATAAACTATATTCACAATAGAACAGTATGAATATGCTAACCTGAGAATATTGTGTAGGCTGGGTGTGGTGGCTCATGCCTGTAATTCCAGCACCTTGGGAGGCTGAGGTGGGTGGATCACTTGAGGTCAGGAGTTTGAGACCAGCCTAGCCAACATGGTGAAACCCCATCTCTACTAAAATTACAAAAATTAGCTGGGCGTGGTGCCGCATACTGGTAATCCCAGCTACTCAGGAGGCTGAGGCAGGAGAATCCCAGGAGAACCCGGGAGGCAGAGGTTGCAATGAGCCAAGATTGCACCACTACACTTCAGCCTGGGTGACAGAGCAAGACTCCATCTCAAAAAAATAAAAAATACACAGTACAGTAGTATAAATCCATCACAGGTGATAAGGAATATCTCTGTGTACTAATATGGCATGATCTCCAGCATACAGCAGGTAAAAAGAGCAAGATGGGAAAAATGTATACTATATACTACTGCTTCATCTACAAAAGATGGTGAATTCAAATATATATGTGTGTGTGTGTATATATATATATCTATATATATATATATATATTTGTATTTTTTTACTGGAAGGAGAGATTTATATTGCCTGACATTTTCATACTTAGCAAATGATACTATAGATGTGACTTATTATAACCATAATTATGTTTTACTCCTAAACATTTAGGTTATTTTCAATATTTCTATTACACTAAATTCTTACTTTATGAAGACAATAAACCACACATCTTCAACAGAAGGCAAAATGTGACAAAAATAGGTACTTAATCACTCTGAATATGTATTAAACTTAGTAAGAAGCTGCTAATAGTGCCTATTAAAAAACCTCTTTAGCATAGCTTTAAATAAAACATGTAGCAATAAAACAAAGCTCACTTACTTTAGTGATTAACACAATTAAGTTTGAGATGGTTTAAGAGAAACCTTCCATGCCACACAATTAAAGTTAGCCTCTATTCTCCTTGACAATGAGTGACCTTGACAAAAAGCAGAATTTTGAAAAGCTTGTAAGGAAAGAGGCTATGATGCAATCCTAGGAATCAGAAGACTATGGCAGAATAAACACATCACCACTCGGGCTTCTTCTGAAGCCTATCATTCTCCATCACACACACACTTCCATAGAACTAAGCAGTAACCTAAACTTTGTGTTATAAGATAGACTAAACATGGTCTCACTAGAGAGAAAAATTAAGCAAATCACTGATGCCTAAATCAAACAGCAACACAAAGGAAATTTACGTTTTTTATACATTCTGTGTATGTTTTTATAACGTTTTTGAAAACTTCGTAACTATTTAAAACTACATGCTAGGCACTAAAATGTGTACACTAAAAGAAGCCCCATTTTTAAAGATGAGGAAACTAAGATTTTAGGTACGTTAAGTAATCCTGCTGATTCTAAAATTCATTTCTGAAAAGAAAAAGGCAAGTTCAAGAATAGCCAAGGCACTTTCGAAAAAGAAGAACTTTCCTTCTCAGCTATCAAAATACACTAGAACGTTGTATTAAATAAATCATGTGATACTGGCCCAGGAATAGACAAATAGCTCAATGGAATAAAAAGGAGCCCAGAAAGAGATATAAATATAAATATAAACATACACACACACACACACACACACACACACATATATATATATATGGAAATCCAGTATATGATAAAGGCAGCATTTCAAATCTGTGAAAAAAGGATGAACTAACAAATATATAGTGTAAGTGGTAGTTCTACTGCTTACTAACTGTGACCTCGGTCTTAACTTCCCTGTGCTTCAGTTCCCTCATCTGTAAAAACAAAGATAACATGCTTGAATGAAGTAGCTCACTAAAAATATATATTTAGCATTGCCTGACATAAAGTACTTTCTCAGTAACACACAAACCAGAGGGGGAGGAGGAGGAGGAGTGATGTATTGGTAGAAATGGTGGTGTTGCAGCACGTAAGTGTAAGAGTGAAATCCAGTGTGTATCTGATACCAATCAGAAAGATAAATCCCTGACAAAGAGCTACAATTAAAATGTTGAAGCATTTTTAAAAATTAGGTGAAAACAGGCCAGGCACGGTAGCTCACATCTGTAATCCCAGCATTTTGGGAGGCCGAGGCAGGTGGTTCACCTGTCAGGAGTCCAAGACCAGCCTGGCCAACATGGCAAAATCCCGTCTCTACTAAAAATACAAAAATTAGCCAGGCATGGTGCCACACCCATGCCTGTAGTCCCAGCTACTCGAGGGGCTAAGACATAAAAATCCCTTGAACCCAGGAGGCAGAGGTTACAGTGAGCTGAGATCGCACCATTGCACTCCAGCCTGGGTAACAGAGTGAAACTCCATCTCGGAAAAAAAAAAAGTTAGGAGAAAACAAAAAAATATATATTTTTGAATCTTGGGGTTAGAAAGGGCTAATTAACCAATAAGATGCAAAAAAGCAAAAGAAAAATGCTGACAAATCTCATTATATCAAAACCTAAAATTCTGTCAACCAAGTATTTTCAACATAAGGGATAAGGATAAAAATCAAGGGTACAGTTGGCCCTCATATTCATGGACTCAACCAACCATAGACCAAAAATATGTGGGAAATAAAAAATGGATAATTGTGTCTATACTGAACATACAGATTGTTCTGGACATTATTCCCTAAATAATACAGTATAACAACTATTTACATAGTATTTACATTGTATTATGTATTGTAAGTAATCTAGATTTAAAGTATACAGGAAGAGATGTGTGGGTTATATGCAAATACTATGCCATTTTCTATAAGGGACTTGAACACCCATGAATTTTAGTGTCTCAAGGAATCCTGGAACAAAACCCCTATAGATCCAAGAGTGACTATATACCAATAACTCCTACAAAGAAAAAAGTCAACAAAAGAGTAGCAATATGCAAACATGCTCAACTTCACTAGAAACTGAGGATATGTAAATTAAAATGAGATACAATTTCACTATCAGATGGATAAAAATTTAAGGCATTGATACTATCAAGTATTGGCAATGGGGTGGAAAATGGGAAATCTCATAATCTGTTTGGTGGGAGCATAAACTGATACAGCCTTTGGATGAGCAGCCAGGCAGTTTAAACTGTAAATATGTCAAAACTAAATGAATAGATTTTAAATACGTCTCCCCTCTGCTTGAGCAACTGCTCATGGGTACCAACCCTAGAGAGATACACATACACGCAAGGCACCTGTACCAGGCATGCTTACTTTCGGTATGGATCTCTTATGCTTAAATATGGCAAATTCATAACAGGAAATGCTAGGAGTAAATATTTTTTAAAAGGTGGTTCTAAATGAGTGGCTTTCAACCCTTAGGTACACTTCAGAATTGCCTGGAGCTTTTAAAAAGCCGTACCTTCAGAGATTCAGATTTCACTTGTCTAGGTGGAGGAAAGGTGATGGTAATTTTAAAAAGCTCCCAGGTGGTACCAATAAGAAATCAGGGCTGAAAACTAGTGATTTATCTATACTGACTTGGAAAGTTCTCCACGGCAATAAGTTAAAAACAAAAAGAGAACCATAGGACCATTCGTGAATATGATACTATTTAATGTGTTTTTTAAAAATCATATTATATATACATGCACATAAGAGAGTCCTGAATCATACACACCAAGCTGATGACAATGTTTACTTCTTAGAAGGGTAAGTGGAGAATTGCGGGGATGGGGGTGGTTAGTCCAGATCTAGGCAAACACGGACTCGTCTGAATTGCTTAATTTCTTTAGAGAATGCATTCATTGCTTATGTTACCAAAAATAAAGGATGAATTTTTAAAGAACAGCATAAGCTATCAAAATACTACTGACTTACTCAAATATTAAGAAAAGCTAATTCAATCATGGCATGGTATAACTGAGACCTCCTAATTATTAGGCAACTGACATATTTACTTAAGTTTCAGTTCCATGTTTAAACACAAAGTGGATCAAATTTCAAAATCCTAAAAATCGAATTTTACTTACTTGAAATATATAACAACTGTTCTTGTAAGTGTTCTCAGAAGCTGAAGGGTCTTGCACATTGCCTTATTAATAATTTACTGCAGTGATTCTCAATGCCCATCCCACCATCATCACTGCCCCATATCTGATCTTGCACCCAGTACCACAGTCACCACTTTCAGTAGAATTTTACAAAGAAACAACCCAGTGAGCTAAGAAAAAAAGATTTATTTTTATAAATAAGGGGAAAAAACTAGAAAAAAAGAAAATGGCAAAGGAAGACTAGCTTGCGTGATAAGCAAGTACCACTCACTTCTCTGCCTTTCCAAGCCACTGTATGACAGAAACAGCTCACTGCCTGCCACACTCCCATGTGCCCCTCCTATGTCACTCACAGAGCCCGTTTTAGTAGATCACAATGCACCAGGCTTTTAAAAGTATACATATATATATATACATTTTCCAGCCTCTACTGCAGACAGGGCAGCCAAGTGACACAGTCCTGATCACTAATGTATAGCTAACCCTTGAGCAACACGGGTTTGAATTGCAAAGGTCCCCTTAAACACAGACTTTCTACCTCTGCCAACCCCTGAGATAGCAAGACCCTGCTGCTCTCTCCCTCCTGCTCAGCCTATTCCATGTGAAGACAATGAGAATGAAGACTTTCTGATGATCCATTTCCACTTAATGAACAGAAAATACACTTTATTTTCCTTATCATTTTCTTTTCTCTAGCTTACTTCATTACAGGAATATAGTGAATACACATATAATAAAATATGTGGCCGGGTGTTGTGGCTCACGCCTGTGATCCCAGCACTTTGGGAGGCCAAGGTGGGTGGATCACTTGAAGTCAGGAGTTCGAAACCAGCCTGGCCAACATTTGTAGTGAAACCCTGTCTCAACTACAAAAAAACACAAAAAATTAGCCAGGTGTGGTGGCAGGCACCTGTAATTCCAGGTACTTGGGAGGCTAAGGCAGGAGAATCACTTGAACCCAGGAGGCAGAGGTTGCAGTGAGCCAAGATCACGCCATTGCACTCCAGACTGTGTGACAGCATAAGACTCCATCTCAAAAAAACAAAATGGAAACAAAATATGCATAAAAAATATGTATTAAGCGATCATTTATGTTATCAGTAAGGCTTCCAGTCAACAATAGATTATTAACTGGGTTTGTAGGAGTCAAAAGTTATATGCAGAGTATCAACTATGCTGGGTTTGGGTCAGTTCTCCTAACCCTACACTGCTCAAAGATCAACTGTACATGCTGAGGGAAAGCCTAATGGGCCACAGACTTGGATGGCTTGTCCCTCTCACTCCTTTCCTTTTACCTTTGCCTTCCCTTTCCTCCTGCCCAGAACACAGATGTCATGGCCACTGGTCCAAGAGGCACTTTGTTAGCACGAGTGGAAAGATCGTGCCTGCAAATGCTGGAGCCAAATGGCAGGAGGCTGCAGCCTGTCTATACCGTGGTTCTGAAGCGCCAGCTCTGCACTGCCCCGTTCTTGGCTTCTGGTATTTGGGCTTCCCACTATATGCAGCCAAATGAAAACCTTAACTTATACAGAGGAATTACTCCAGACCAGCGGATTCTAGACCAGAATAAGGAATACTATAGAGCAGGACTGGCCATCTATGGCCTGCAGCAGGGCAAATCCAACCAAGAACATTCTTTTATACATTATCTAAGGTTGCTTTTGTGCAACAAAAGCAGAGTTGAGTGGTTACAATAGAGACCATCTGGCCCACCAAGCTGGAAATATTTACAGATTATTCAACCTTTTACAGAAAACATTTGCTGAGTCCTACTATAAAGGGTTATTCATAATTATAACAGCACCAGGAGGTAAGAATACTCCCTGAAGACTCCCACTACCATTGTTCACTCTTCAATAGCCGCCCCCACCCAAAAAAAAAAAAAAAAAGCCCTTACCAGCTGGGGTAAAGAATCTTGGTACTTGGTATTTAATTGGTTCACAAAGCATCGGATGATCCAGTAACAGTCGACAGTATCTTCCACCATTTCCTCCATGGCTTTAGCTATGGCAAGAAATGCTTCATCTTCTGGCTCCTGAAAGATTAATAATAAATCTCAAGAGGAAGGCAGTGAAAGACAGGAATACATATTTCTTCAATAAAAAAATGAAACCTTGCTCCCTAAATTCTGAAAAGGCTGCATTAATAAATCAAAGTGGGATCAAAAGGCACAGAGTCCATCCCTGAAGAGGGGAGGAAGACGGAGAAAAGGATGAGTAACCACAGGATCAGTGCCGCTTATGAATGAACAGGTTTCTGTACAGACTCTCCAGCTTCTAATGTTAAGCCCATCACAGAGTCCACATAAATCATAAGCAAGTCACTGGCTCTCTCCACCCAAAAATATTCTCAGTACAAGGTGAGAATGTATTTGAAAAGGGTGGAATAAATAGCACCAACAGTAACTGGAGACACTTCAGCACAGTAATTTGCAAATATCGAAGACCTCCAAAAAGACTTTTTAAAGCATTTGCTTTCAAAGCATTCATGCATACCTTTAGAATTTTGTTCTAGCTTAAGCAGCAAAAAATTTAAAATGTTCCTAGAATCAGAATTTTAGGAATCAAAAGAATGGCATTTCTCAAACCTTGTGTCAATACTCAGAATGTGAAAGTAAACTCTCAGGTAAATTTCAACAGAGAAATCTTAGAAAAACTGGAACCTTATTTGAAAGCCTCTTCTATTTTCAAACACCATACCACATACAAAAAGCTTTATATTTTCATCTAGGATTTAGCAGCTGAAGAATTTTAAAATTAAAAAGAAACTAAGAAGTATCACAGGTTCCCCTAAAAAGTAACAAGTTAAATCAAAACTCTTATTTTAATGTATTATTTCATTCTAAGCCCTTCTTTCAACTTATTAATATTCTATAAAATGTCAAGAAAAACAAAATTACAATCCTCGGAAATAAATTTTCTCTAAGCATTGTATTAATGTGTCAGAAGAGAATAGAAAATAGGCAGATGAAAAGGGAAAGGAAAACCTCCTTTCTTGGACTCCCTTGCAGTCCTGCTCACTGTGCTTGGCACCCCCAAAGGTGGCATGTCACTGACTGCTCCTGACTACTGACAGGTCAAGGGAAGAGGAAGAAATCCTTCCTGGCCCTGTGCTGAGCACTGCCACACCTATTATTAACAAATTAAAAAATGAGGCAGAGTGGGCATTAAGTGAGTGCTATGGTTTAAATATCTGTCCCCTCCAAAACTTATATTGAAATTTAATCCCCAATGTGGCAGTATTGAGAAGTGGGGCCTTTGTGAGGTGACTGGATCATGAGGGCTCTGCCCTCATCTTTGGGTCAATTCATAGATTAATGGGTTATCACAGGAACGGGACTGGTGGCTCCCTAAGGAGAGGAAGAGAGTCCTGGGTAAGCATGGTGGCACATTCAGCCCCCTTGCCATGTGACAACCTGTGCCATCTCAGGGCCCTGCAGAGAGTCCTCATCAGCAAGAAGGCCCTCACCAGATGTAGCCCCTGCATCCTGGAGTTCCCAGCTTCTAGAATTGTAAGAAATAAATTCCTTTTCTTTATAAATTATCCCATTTCAGGTACTCTGTTATAAGCAACCAAAAACAGACTAATACAATGAGGCTCATGACTGTGGAGATGTGGGGCAGCAGAGCCTAAAACACACACGCACAAGCATGTCTGCCTGAGGCCGCATTAAAGGAGTCTCAGCTTGGAACACAGACAAGCTGAGGAAGGTGAGGGGAAACCTATACCCTTTCATCTCCATTCCTTGAACTAATAGATTATCTAATTTAATTTGATACATAATTTAAGAACTTGTGTAGTACTATCAACTTCACTTTGCCAGTAAGTGAAATTTAAAGAAGACTGCTTAAATTATTCCAATTATATTTTAGGGACCTTCTCTCTCTTGATAAATGTAATAAATATAAATGATCTTTGTTGACTCTAAAGTTTGTCCATGGATACCCCATCATTAACTTCAAAAAAAAATCTGCAATAAAAATAAATTTCATAAAACAGGAAAGTGTTCCAGCAAATCCATTTGAACAATTCACTGTTTTAGCCAAATAAATAACACTTTAATTTCATACTGATATAAAGAAGTAAAGGAGAAGGGAAAACTCTTCCTTAGAGAAGAATGCCAACTAATATACGCAGAAAGAATGAGGGAGTTAGATCACCATTTGGCCACCAGCATAGTAAAAATTGGTACAGGCAAGAATCATTAGTGGATGGCTATTTACAAGTCTCAAAGTACTTCCCCACAGTTACTTATTAATTACAAAGTGGAAAATAGCAACCTTTTAGTGGAGAAACTCCACAGACACCATCTTTCCCAAGTGATCAAAGTTAGCAGCAACAGTAATGAGTCCCATACTTCTGTGGTATATCCTGCCAGTAATGCGGGACCAGAGTTTAATCATGGGGAAACATCAGACAGAACCAAATTGAGAAATGCACTGCCGGCCAGTGCTTTTCAAATATGTCAAGGTCATGAAAGACAAAGACTGAAGAACTGTTCCAGATCAAAGACCAAGACATGGAAGCTAAATGTAATGTGTGATCTGGAACTGGATCTTCGATCAGAAGAGCATCAGTGAGATAGATACCAGCAAAATTCCAATGTTGTCTACAGAGTGGCTCCCAGTACTGTGATTCTCTGGTTTTGATCATTACCTTATGGTAACATTCGAGGACACTGGTGAAGGTATTTGAGAACACTGCACTATTTTTGCAACTTTTTTCTATACTCAACATTACTTAAAAATAAAAAGCTAAAAATTTTTTAGAAATCATCAAATGAGAATACTTTGAATAGAGTTTAATAAGGAATAGGATATTTACATAGCAGTTTTAAAGTGTCTCCCCACAAAGAGAAATAGTAATTACAAAAGGAAATTTCCAGTGGAAAACTCCAGCAGACACCACCCTTGCCAAGTGATCCAAGTTAACAATACCTCTTAAGGGGCAAATCCACACCATGTTCCTCCTGATAAGAGCCACTGAGAAGGACACAGCATCACCTACCTGATGTCCCAACAAAAAATGAATAACCTGAATCTAATCAGGAGGAAGTACCAGACAAACCTAAATTGAGGGCTTTCTTCAAAGCCTCTGATTATGCCCTTCAAAAATGTCAAAGACAGGAACGATAAGAGAGGACAGAACTCTCTCAAGTCAAAGGAGACTAAAGCAACACAATAATAACCCAGTGTAATGCCTAGTCCAGGATCCAATCCTCACACAGAACTTTGACTGTTTCCTTATTTTTGAAGGGCATTATTGGTCAAATTCAAATGGAGTTGGTAGATTAGATGTTAATATTGCATCTGTGTTAACATCTTGGTTTTGAGGACTGTACTATGGCTATCTATAGGGGGAAGTGTACACTGAAGGAATCTGAGGTGATAGGGAAACCCGTCTGCATCTTATTCTCAAATGATTTAGGAAAAAAATGTGCGTACATATATTTTTTAAATGACAAAGCAAAGCAGATGCACATAATGTTAACAACTGGAGAATCTGGGTAAAGGGTATCTTTGAATTCTTGGTAGTATTCTTGCAACTTTTCTAGAAGTTTGAAATTACTTCAAAATAAAATATATGTTTAAAAAGGAGGAGGAGGAGGAGGTTGGGTCAGAATGCAGGTGGTCACAAATGCCAGGTAAAGATGTGTCACTTTTATTTTATTTTTTTTGAGACACAGTCTCACTCTGTCGCCAGGCTGGAGTGCAGTGGCGCAATCTCGGCTCACCGCAACCTCCGCCTCCCGGGTTCAAGTGATTCTCCTATCTCAGCCACCCAAGTAGCTGGGACTACAGGTGCATACCACCACACCCAGCTAATCTTTGTATTTTTAATAGAGATGGGGTTTCACCATGTCGGCCAGGATGGTCTTGATCTCTTGACCCCCTGATCTAGCCGCCTCGGTCTCCCAAAGTGCTGGGATTACAGGTGTGATCCAACATGCCCGGCCGTCACTTCTATTCTAATAA
Organism: Callithrix jacchus; assembly: GCF_049354715.1. Taxonomy (NCBI): domain Eukaryota; kingdom Metazoa; phylum Chordata; class Mammalia; order Primates; family Cebidae; genus Callithrix; species Callithrix jacchus. The sequence goes on along the minus strand of NC_133505.1, from coordinate 17,384,845 downwards.
CAATAGGGAGTCATTGAAAGTTTTTAAGGCAAAACATGATGGAATCAAAGGCTGGCAAGATGGGACAGTCTAGAGTTGAGCTTAGTGTCAGGCAAAAGTGGCCACTAACCAGTGGGTAAGAGGAACTTCGAGGTAATTTCCCAGATTCCAGCTGATACATGCGGAGATAGACTTCAACCTGAGGTGTGGCATCACTGACAAAGCGAATGACGTTCAGGGCATGAAGGACATCTGAGTACTGCTCCCTACGATATGTCATCACCTTGGCATGGGACTCATGGTGTGGAGGCAGGATTCCTAGAGAGAACAGGAATAAAGAAAAAAGGGCAAAATACTGAGCCATCACTCCAAATCTCTCCTCTACGAAAGAGGATGCTGTGAGAAGCCACCCATCACAATAAGACTAGAATTCACACAGGTATTTAAGTACCATATAGAATCTCTTTTAGAAATTCTCACTATAAAACAATCTTAAATGTGAAATATTATCAATGTTTGGATGGTGATGCATCATTGACAGAAGAGATAAATGAAATAACACTGCCAAAGCCCTTGAATAAGAGTGCCGCATACATTCAAGATTAAACAATGGTTTAACTTCATGTATAGCAGCTTCAGGTTGCCTTTAGCTCCTAGAGGTCTCACCCTAGTCTTTGTACTTGGCCCCTACATCTCACACCACCAACAGCTCCTTGAATCCTTCTCTTCCCCAATAGTTAAAATGGTTCACTTAGCATCCTATCCTCCAGGCCACGAAAGTCCTTAATCTTCATTGGTGAGGTCACCTTACATGACATTTCTATGACATATTAAGCTCATTAACCTGCTTAAACATGGGGTCATACCCTTTTTTACAAACAAAATGGCTCTGAGAAAACCACTAGACAGCCCAGCCATCCTAGATTCTAGCCTCAGATTAAATAACACTAGGACTCTCAAATGTGTTTGTCTTTCTGGGCACTTGTTCCCCCATCTGTCAAAGGCAGGAAATGAGATAGATAAGCATTTCACCAAATGCTTTTTCACAGAATGCTAGCCCCAGGAGATTAAAATGCCATCCTCAAACAGATTGGGGAAATGATGACAGTGAATTTTCATGGCTCTAAGTTTTGCCATAAAGAAAAACATTTTAGGCCAGGTGTGGTGGTTCATGCCTATAATCCTAGCACTTTGAGAGGCTAAGGCAGGCAGATCACTTGAGGCCAGGAGTTTGAGACCAGCCTGGGCAACATGGCAAAACACTGCCTCTGCAAAAAATTGGCCAGGTGTGGTGGGACATGCCTGTAGTCCCAGCTACCTGGGAGGATGAAATGGGCGGATCACCTGAGCCTGGGAAGTCAAGGCCACAGTGAGTTGTGATTGTATCACTGCAGTTCAGCCTGGGAAACAGAGTAAGACCCTGTCTCAAAAAAACAAAACAAAACAAAAACCATTTTATTTACTCTAGTCTCATTAAACTTAATGAGGCTCTACAGAAGCACAGGCTCTGGAACAAAGTTCCTGGTTTTAAATTCCAGCTCTACAATTAATCGGCTGGGTGGTGACCCTTAGCAATTACTTCATCTCCCTATGTCTTAAGCTTCCCCATATAAAAAATGGGAATAATAATACCTAATCTCATACAGTTGTTCAGATGAATAATCAATATACACAAAACACTTAGAAGAGTACTTGGCAAACACTAAGCTAGTGTAAGTGTTAGCCAGTACACTTGACTATGAATCCCTCTTTGGTGCAAAACACCACAGGTTTAGTATTCCAGAGAACACCCTGGAAAACAAAAACAAAATGAGCTAACATGATACCACACTAACGTTAGAAATAAACTTACTTAAATGTTCTTTTCCCTGAAATAAAAATTATTGTAGCTATGAGACTGTGTATCAGGCGTCCAGAAAAGTGTCTCCTATATCTAGGCTAATACAGATTAAACAGCTGTGAACAAACCCTCACTGCACTGCTAGAGGCAGCACGTTAACCCTTAAAACCTGGTTTTTAAGAGCTGGTCCTAAAAGATCCCCAAGTAATCAAAACTCTGTGCTAAGAACAGTCAGGCTGTGCCCTACACAGCACGACAGCTCTAAGCTTCCAGTGCCTTTTCCTCAAAAAATAACTATGACTTACATAATAAAGAAAGGTAAGAAGAGTAAAAGTGATGAATAAGCCAGGCAGGCTGTATCACAACACACAACTGTGTAACTCCCATTAATTCCACCAGAGTTATTATTAGACCCATAGCACCTCCTAGCAGAAATGGGCACTGTTGACATTACTACTTAAAATGTACCCCAGAAGGTACCAAAAACAGTAAAATTTCAGGACAAGTGCTCTAGGAAAAACTAAAATAGTTGTCACCACTTCTTCAAATTGTAACTGCACACTGACCTACCAGACATAAAAGTGCGCAGAGACAGCCAAGATGCACAACAAAAAAATCATTATCCAGCACTCTGGGAGGCCAAGGCAGGTGGATCACAAGGTCAATAGATCAAGACCATCCTGGCCAACATGGTGAAACCCCAACTGTATTAAAAATACAAAAATTAGCTGAGTGTGGTGGTGTGTGCCTGCAGACCCAGCTACTCAGGAGTGGGGGCAGGAGAATTGCTTGGACCCAGAAGGCAGAAGTTGCAGTGAGCCAAGATCGCACCACTGCACTCCAGCCTGGTGACAGAGTGAGACTCCATCTCAAAAAAAAAAAAAAAAAAAAAAAAAAGTCATTGCGCACCACTTATATTCTCTCACTACCTCCTTATTACCTAACCGGAGAGGGCTACAGGCTCCTCGAGCCCTGAAAAGATACATTTTGGAAAGAAAATTAGGTCCACAACCTCTCTTACCTTCAAATGAGTCCCACAAACGTAAGGTCAAATCCTAGCTCTGCCACTACAGTCTATAATGCCTTAGGCAAGTTATTTAGCCTTGGAGAGTAATTTTCCCCACCTGTAAAATTACAATACCAATATCTGCCTCACAGGGGAATTCTATTACTATGTATAATCTATGTAAACTACTCCGCCTACTGATAGGCACACAGGGATGCCCAATAAGGCACAGTCATAGTTTATATTCCTCAAGGAATTTAGTCCTCATCACTATCTTACAGTTAACAAAAATATTTTTCTAAGAAAGACCAGGAGGATGGTAATGGATAGGAATTATATGCTCCAGCAGGCTCAGCAATGATGGGGGAAAGAAAATCTTAGGCTCAAAAGGGATACTGCCAGTTACTCATAGCACTTAAATTTACTTTGTCTTTCACAGAAACTAAGTAAGTTCAGTTTTCCTTCTCATTCAGCCACTCACACCATTGGAATTTAGTCAGTCACACTTCTAGGGAGTAATAAACCTCCAATTCCTCTCTGACTCATTAGGAAGTTATACTGCTAAACCTGAGAATCACAAAACCTTACAAATTTCGAGCTAAAACCTAGGAATTATTTAGCTCAAAAGCATCAGGTTATAGATCCAAAAACATGAGTCCCAGAGGGGTCGTTTTCCTCCAGGTTCCCCAGCTGACAGCAAAGCCTAAACCAATTCTCCTTTCTCCTAATCTTTTCTCCTACTTTCTGAGACAAGACTGTTTTCTATTCTATAGTATCAGTATTTTCTCTTCTACAGTATCAGTAATAGAAGAGAAATAGTAAGCAGTAATTGAATCTCCTGGGGAAGATTCAACATTCAGTAAACAGCCTAAACAACTTCTCCTTTCTCTGACTAAGATAGCAAATGATCCCATTATTCACTATTTTTGAAGATAAATCTTGCAACTCCTGGGTCTCATACCTAGAAGCACCTTCCATACCAATGCACGGTACATGGACGGGAGAGGGAACCTCTGACTAAAAGTACAAAGTTTTTCAATATCTAGAGGAAGAAGAAAACAATTAGTTAGAAGCTTTTCATGCTGATCACACTTTGTCAAAGCACATTTCATTTTTTTAAAACTGAAAGAACAGTTAAGGCGTTTCTTCAGAGGATGTCTACCACATGGTCAGTAAGTTTAGGAGAGGCAATACTAGCCTGATTTCTAGCCCAAGATTTCTACCAACTAAGTTATTTAAAAACAATTTGCAGCTGGGCATGGTGGCTCATGCCTATAATCCCACAACTTTGAGAGAATGAGGCAGGCAAATTACTAAAGGTCAGGAGTTTTGGACCAGCCTGCCCAACATGGTAAAACCCCATCTCTACTAAAAATACAAAAATTAGCTGGGTATGGCGGTGCACACCTGTAGTCCCAGCTAGTCAGGAGGCTGAGGCAGAAGGATCACCTGAACCCAGGAGGCAGACGTTGCAGTGAGCCAGGATCATGCCACTGCGCTCGAGCCTGGGCAACAGAGTGAGATTCTGTCTAAACAAAATAATAAAAATAAAAACAATTTGCATTTGGCAGCAATGGAGATGCATTTTTCATATATTACATTTCCTATAACATTATCGGTAGTTATTAACTACAGGGTTTATTTCATTTAATTCACACTACAAGCCTGTCAGGTAATTATTGTTCTAAAATGCAGAAACTGAAGCTCAAAGCAGTTAAATGATTTGATCAAACTAACATGCTAGTAAGTGGTACAGTCAGCCTTCAAATACCTACATTTTCCAATAAATTACAATTACTTCCCTGACCCTCAATTCCTCTACTTATCAAAGGAGAATACCAGACATACTAAAGCAAATACTGTACAGTGAAGAGCAAAGATAAGGTGAGAAATGTTTCACGAACTTTAAAAGTACTCTATGTAAATAAAGTACTATCTTTAACTATGGTTCAGTTTATTTTACTTTAGTCAATAAAATACCTTATTAATACTGGCGTTAAAATAAACTATCAATATACAGTGCAGTCTTAGTATTTCCACAAAAGAAAATCATGGGCCAGGCGTGGTGCTCATGCCTGTAATCCCAGCACTTTGGGAAGCCAAGGTGGGTAGATCACTTGAGGTCAGAAGTTTGAGAACATCCTGGCCAAAATGGTGAAACCCCATATCTAATAAAACAAAAAAAACAGCCAGGCATGGTGGTGTGCCTGTAATCTCAACTACTTGGGAGGCTGAGACAGGAGAATCGCTTACACCCAGAAGGTGGAGGTTGCAGTGAGCCAAGATTGCACCACTGCATTCCAACCTGAGCCACAGTCAAGAAAACAACAACAAAAAAAACCGAAAACCATGACCAGAGTTACTGCAAATTTACCCAGAAGCAAATTTACCGAGGTAATACAAGAAAACATGTGGGTTCAATAAAAGAAAAAATATTATTGACTTTCTCAAGAAACATTTCGGCCGGGCGCGGTGGCTCAAGCCTGTAATCCCAGCACTTGGGGAGGCCGAGGCGGGTGGATCACGAGGTCAAGAGATCCAGACCATCCTGGCCAACAAGGTGAAACCCCGTCTCTACTAAAAATACAAAAAATTAGCTGGGCACGGTGGCGCGTGCCTGTAATCCCAGCTACTCGGGAGGCTGAGGCAGGAGAATTGCCTGAACCCAGGAGGCGGAGCTTGCGGTGAGCCGAGATCGCGCCATTGCACTCCAGCCTGGGTAACAAGAGCGAAACTCAGTCTCAAAAAAAAAAAAAAAAGAAACATTTCAAAAACTTCTGACTCTCAGTGAAATATTGAAAAGCCTGTAACTTTTCTCAAAATACATCATTCTGCTTCACCACGTTACTAAAAAATACAGCAAGTAACCAGTGCTTCTGGATGTCTTTTATTACTTCAGAACATGTGGAATTGATTGAGAACAAATGAGCTTAATTAAACATATAATACTCACCCAGACGGTCATCTTTTAGGAGAATTTCTAACGATTTCTTTTCTTCAACTCCACGAAACCCCACTTTCTCATAATATACCGAACGAAAGTTTCTCTGAGAGTCCTCAGTCATATTTCATTCTTGGAGGAGACAGACAAAGAGAGAGAGAGAGGTTAAGGGGGAAGAGTGAGCCTAGAAATAAAGAGAATAATTTTCAATGACGTTCTCTACCTTTTCAATAAATCTGATGTGCCCTTGCATAGGACTCAACATTAAATCTTTCCTTTTACTCAGTTCTAGAACCATCTCACCCATGCATCTTGGCCAAAAACTAAGATATAAGTTAGAAGTTCTCCGAGTTGCTACAATAGATAGCACAAAGTTTATGCACTAAGTTTCCCACTATACCTATGAGTGCCTATCACAATAGAACATTCTGTAGCTATTATAAATGTACGAAGAAAAAAATAAGTAAAATGGGAAGCCAGGCAAGATATGTCAAGCAAATTATACTTGAACAATATACACTATGATATCATTTTTTTATTACCAACATCATGAATTTTAAATAAAACTCTATTCCAAAATGTTAGCAATAGTTATCTTTAAGTAGTAGGATTCTAGATGATTTTAATTTTCTTTCTTTTGCCTAGCTATGTTTTTTTAATGGGCATTTTGTGAAATGAAAAATTAAGTTATATAAAAGTAAAAAGCCACAGATTCTCCTTTATCTTTTACTTTAAACACAATTCTATCAAAGGTTGCTATCAAAATTCAAAACCCACAACAGATAAATAACATTAAATTATAACCAGAAGAGGGTAAAGAATGCAGCTGGTTGACAGTGATCCCAAAGTCAGAGCTGAAGACAGAAAAACAATTTAAAATGTATCACACGAATTCAAAAAACTCAGTGGTCTCAGGTTCCTTCACACTAACCTCCATAATATTGGCGGTAACTCGTCCAAAAAAAAAAAAGACCAAGTTAGATTAGCTTTTCAAAAACAGAAGGGACGTAATGCATTTCCCAAAATGAACTGCACTGCCTCACCCAAATGCTTCCAGCGTCTGTGCACAAGAGAGTAAATCTTTAGGTTTAAAAATCCTGAGACATCTCCAGGGAAAGGGAGGGTTTCCTTCCTTACTGAAAAGATACCCTCTGAATCGATTCCGTCACGGGAAACATTAGGATTCGTTTAGAACACGAAATTCTAAGGGTCCCTGAGCTTTCGGGAGCAGATGTCTTAAAAATAAAAAAGTCAGCAAAAAACGCGTAATGAGTGTAGGGATTTTTTTTTTTTTTAAAGCATCCAAAACAGTTGCATGACCATACGGTCGGTCCCTGTGTCTAAGGACACCCATTCTTAGATTGCACTACAATGACAAAGGCCTCCTCTCGGAGGAAATCTTGCAAGTGATATCTCCTGGCCATGAGCGTCCACCTAACGGGAAAAGCAAAAACACCCTGGTCCAAGACCCCAGGTTCCATTGATGGATGCTTCACCTCTAGCAGTGGAAACACACCCGGGTTGAGACTAAGTAGTCCGCGAGAAGCAGAGGACGCCGTGCTCTGCGCTGACCGACCGGCGGGCAGGAGAGCACCGTTGGGACCCAGGGCCAGGAGGGAAGGAAGGAAGCGGCGGGACACCAAAGACACCTGCGCGCGCCCCACCGGCCTGAGGGACAAAACTCAACCCACCTGCCGCTGCCACCGCTGCCCAACCCACCTGCCGCCGCCGCCGCCGCCGGACGTGACGTAAGCTCCACGTCGGGGGCGGGCGCTGGGCGGACGCACGCGCAGAGGGCGCGCAGGAAGCTCCACCCTCTCACCGGAAAGATTGGGGTTAGTTCCGGAAACCCAACTGGTTGAAGGTCTAAAGTCGCCTCTTGACTACTGTAGTTTCTCCAGCGCTGAGCACCCGGCCCCTCGCTACCCCGCAAAATCTCGTGACCACTTATTCCGGCGGTCCAAAGGCGCGTGCTTGGGTTGCGTTCCGGTCTCCAGCCCTCGAGGTTCCTGCCTAGGGGAGACCCGAGGCCTTGGGCCGTACTTAAGCTGGATGCGCGCAGGACCCGGGTTTTGCTTTTGCTACTTTCCTACCCCCACTACCACCCCCCGGATGTGTGGAAATAAATGACCATCCGAACGAGAAGAGCAAAGGCGTCAGCTACTGTCCAATGTTTTTGGGGAAGGACGCAATGGCAGGCAGAGGAGTGGGGTCGCTTTAGGGTGGATAAAAGGGAAGGCTCGGTGTGCGCTGACCGGAGGCTGGAGGCGGCTCCCTGGAAGTGGAGCATCCTAGGGATTGGTTAGCGGGCATATTTGCCTTTCTCCGGTTGGTCGTAACTTGGAAGCAAGGACAAAACATTAAGAACGCTCTCAGTTATTAAGTCCTGGCCGTTTGGGCCCAGTTGTTAACAGAAGTTATTGTTCAGCTTCCTAGATTGTTGCTAGAGACGGCAATCTGGCTTCCTGCAAGTCTGATTTAGAGCAGGCAGGCTCCCCGGCTAGGTTATTGTAGATAACGGACTGGTTTTCTGGGCAGGTTGCTGCAGGTTGTGGATTAGAAGTCTTTTTTATATTCGGTTGTGCTATTGTCTTTGTCTATTCAGTTTCTCAGGTAAAATACTATAAAATAGGAGAAAAATGAAGTTTAAAAAAATGTGCGAAATACCAGCTCCAATTTGTTGTTAGTAGGTCTAGCAGACACAAAGGTACTCTTTAAAATAGCTACTAAAGCTTACAAATGCTTTCTCTTTCTGTGCTTGCCTCACTGGTCCTCGGGCTGGCTGAGCAGCAGTGCTCAAGTGGGTTTTTAAACCGCCAGGGGAAGTCCAGTTATACTGCAGACGAGATAGAACTTAAAAATGAAGAAACGTGTGGTGGTTGAACTCAAACACTGATGCTCCTCCCAACCCCTTATCACCACCATCTTTAGTTCCTCAGCACTGGGGTACCAAACCTTACTTGGGCAGTGTTCACATGAGTAAACACTGAGTTCTTCAAGTTACCTTACACAAGTTCCATCCACTTCATCTAAGCCTTGGGCCAGTTACCAACTTTTACAGTCTCCTTTTCTTATCTTTAAAATCATAGGGCTGGGCGCGGTGGCTCAAGCCTGTAATCCCAACACTTTGGGAGGCCGAGGTGGGGAGATCACCTGAGATCAGTTCAAGACCAGCCTGACCAACGTGGTGAAACCCCATCTCTACTAAAAATACAAAATTAGCCGGGCGTGATGGCGCACACCTGCAATCCCAGCTACTCCGAAGGCTGAGGCAGGAGAATGGCTTGAACCTGGAAGGCGGAGGTTGCGGTGAGCTGAGATCGCACCATTGCACTCCACCCTGGGCAACAAAAGCGAAACTCCGTCTCAAAAATAATGATAATAAAATCACCAATAGTGGTGATTATATAGAAGGTGGGAAGAGTTAAATGGGAAAGTATTGAAGTGCTTGGCATGTGGCACAGTAGGGATATTTGTGGATTGGCTGTGTCAAGATCAAATCAAAATACAAAGATGAGTCCTAAATCATTTTATTTGGGAAAACAATTGCAGTTCAGGGCATACACACAAACTGGGGTGATCTTCAGAGGAACAAAGAGACGATTAGAGGTTTCATGAGAGAAATGGTATGTATTGCCTTGAAAGATAGTTCATTGACCGTGAGCAAAACTTTTAGGAGCAGGCAAGCTCTAATTTGTGAGAGATGGTGTTAAGTAAAACTAGTCTTAGAGTTACAGCAGTTCATTTCAGCAGCTCCTAGGTAAAACAGGTCTTCAGGTTATAGCGGGTCACCTTGGCAGCTCGCTTTCAATTTAATTCCTAGGTAGGCACTTAGTGTCCCAACTGCTTTCTCTTCTCCCTCATCTCTAGACTCTCATTTAGCTGGGTGTGACAAAATAACTCCAATTTATATAATCAGTTTTCAAAGCTGCTATTCACTAAATGGAGACAGCAATATGGGTGCCTTCAGCTGCCCTTCATTCTGTTTTTTGATGAGCTGATAACAGAATACTTGGAAGCTTACCTAAGAGGTAACACTTCTGAGACCTTTCTCAACTCTGCAGCCAGAGTGACTCTAAAAATGTCCTTACTCTGCACAAAATCCTTCAGTGACTCCCCATCTCACTCAAAGTAAAAACTGCAGTGCTCGCAACAGCTTACAACACCTCTCATGCTCTACCTCCTCTTACCTCAACTCAGCTACTGTGAGTGATTCCCCTGCCTTGGGACCTTCTCATGTTACCTCTGCCTGCAAAAGATTAGCCTCTGCTAGCTGCACTGTCTAATTCCTCACCTCTGTCTCCATCAAATGTCCCCTCCCTGAGGCTACTCTCCCCACCCTACCTAAAATTGCAACACTTCACCTGAATCCCAATCCCCTATATGCAGTTCTACTTTTTCCTTCTGCCACAGCACTGATCACTTTTTTTTTTTTTTTTTTTTTTTTAGAGCTTCACTCTCTGGCCCACTGTTCATCTTCTGCTGTGCAGCTCAGTTCTTAACAGGCCATGGACCAGTACCATTCCCTGGTCCAGAGGTTGGAGATCCTGTGCTATAAAACAGGAGGTGGAGCTCAGGCAGTAATGTGAGGGATAGGGAGTGACTGTAAATACAAATGAAGCTTCACTTGCTTGCTCATCTACCACTCACGTCCTGCTGTACAGCTCAGTTCCTAACAGGCCACAGACAAGTACCAGTTCGTCGCCCAGGGTTTGGAGACTCCTGTTCTAGGACAATCCTTGACCAGTGACACACAGGCACAGGGTACTGAGCAGAAGGTGTGTGAAAGCCTAGTTCTCTTGTTCCAAAAAACTCTGGGCATATCTTAAGCCCCAGGGTTTCTGTACACCCAGGATTGGGTTAAAACCACCACCCTTTGCAAAGCCTGCCTGAGATTATGCCTTTGCTGGGCTTCCTCTCCTCTGTTTACATCTCCCTCTGCCTTACCAGTCCAGGGAGTATTTCCTTAAGAAATCATGTGCATACAAATCAGGCTCTGCTTCTGGGTCACCCACCCTAAGACAACACATAAGTAATATTTGAAGCCATAAGTCTAGATGAGCTATCTATAAGATTAGCAAGGGGCTTGGTATTCATAGTTATTCTCTATATTTAGCATTTTAAGCTTATTTTTATTTTTTTTTTTTTTTTTTTTTTTTTAATTTTTTATTGGATTATAGGTTTTGGGGTACATGAGCAGAGCATGCAAGACAGTTGCGTAGGTACACACATGGCAGTGTGCTTTGCTTTTCTTCTCCCCTTCACCCACATTTGGCATTTCTCCCCAGGCTATCCCTCCCCACCTCCCCTCCCACTGGCCCTCCCCTTTTCCCCCCAATAGACCCCAGTGTTTAGTACTCCCCTTTCTGTGTCCATGTGTTCTCATTTTTCATCACCCACCTATGAGTGAGAATATGCGGTGTTTCATTTTCTGTTCTTGTGTCAGTTTGCTGAGGATGATGTTTTCCAGATTCATCCATGTCCCTACAAACGACACGAACTCATCATTTCTGATTGCTGCATAATATTCCATGGTGTATATGTGCCACATTTTTCCAATCCAGTCCATTATCAATGGGCATTTGGGTTGATTCCAGGTCTTTGCTATTGTAAACAGTGCTGCAATGAACATTCGTGTACATGTGTCGTTATAGTAGAACGATTTATAGTCTTTTGGATATATACCCAGTAATGGGATTGCTGGGTCAAATGGAATTTCTATTTCTAAGGCCTTGAGGAATCGCCACACTGTCTTCCACAATGGTTGAACTAATTTACACTCCCACCAACAGTGTAAAAGTGTTCCTTTTTCTCCACATCCTCTCCAGCATCTGTTGTCTCCAGATTTTTTAATGATCGCCATTCTAACTGGCGTGAGATGGTATCTCAATGTGGTTTTGATTTGCATCTCTCTGATGACCAGTGACGATGAGCATTTTTTCATATGATTGTTGGCCTCATATATGTCTTCTTTCGTAAAGTATCTGTTCATATCCTTTGCCCACTTTTGAATGGGCTTGTTTGTTTTTTTCCTGTAAATCTGCTTGAGTTGTTTGTAAATTCTGGATATCAGCCCTTTGTCAGATGGGTAGACTGCGAAAATTTTTTCCCATTCTGTTGGTTGCCGATCCACTCTAGTGACTGTTTCTTTTGCCGTGCAGAAGCTGTGGAGTTTCATTAGGTCCCATTTGTCTATTTTGGCTTTTGTTGCCAATGCTCTTGGTGTTTTGTTCATGAAGTCCTTGCCTACTCCTATGTCCTGGATAGTTTTGCCTAGATTTCCTTCTAGGGTTTTTATGGTGCCAGGTCTTATGTTTAAGTCTTTAATCCATCTGGAGTTAATTTTAGTGTAAGGTGTCAGGAAGGGGTCCAGTTTCTGCTTTCTGCACATGGCTAGCCAGTTTTCCCAACACCATTTGTTAAACATGGAATCCTTGCCCCATTGCTTGTTTTTGTCAGGTTTATCAAAGATTGTATAGTTGTATGTATGTTGTGTTGCCTCCGGTGCCTCTGTTTTGTTCCATTGGTCTATATCTCTGTTTTGGTACCAGTACCATGCTGTTTTGATTACTGTAGCCTTGTAGTATAGTTTGAAATCCGGTAGTGTGATGCCCCCCGCTGTGTTCTTTTTGTTAAGCTTATTTTTAATTTTGCATTCCTTTTTAAAATTTTGGAACCAAGGCAATTCTGAATGTTGCTAAGTATAAAGTCTGCCCCTGCACCGATGAATTTATGGAGCAAATATTCAAGATTCTGTCAGAGTCAGATATTCTAACCAGGTTAACATCCCCTTGATAACATATTGGCTTCTGGATGCAAATATAACAATAAATAGAGGGATGGGAGTGTGTGAGACTGTGTGCAAGTGTGTGTGTGTGTGTGTGTGTGTGTGTGTGCAGACACTTCTGTTGAGGCAGGAATAAAGGAGTCCTATGCATGTTATTGGCCATCAGACCAGGTGAGAAACAGCCCCATGGAACTAGAGAACACATTCCAGATTCTGGAGTCTTTTGCACAATATCTAAGAGTAATATGGTAAAGCTCCAAAAAGAAAAAAATGACCACAAATAGACATCATTCAAAAATATTTATTTTAAGTCATTTACTATATAACTGTCAATACACATGTAGGATGAACTTATCAGACATGATTCTGCCCTCTCTGCCCTTAAAAGTTTATAGGCTGATGAGGGGAGGAGAGATAGGCATTAAATAATTACCTAGATAATCCTTTACTTGTTATTTGTGTTTGAAAGAAAAAGTACAAGGCATTCTTAGGGTAAATGACTGGGGACTAACTCTCTGGGTTAGTAACTGGGGAAAACACTCTTTGGCTTGTCCAGACTCTGAGCCCATCGCCAGGCTCTGAGCTCCCCAGAGCAGAGACTGTGTCTTGCTCACCCTCCATCACAATGCTAGATTTGTGGCACTTTAAAAATGTTTGTTGAATGGATGCATGAGGTTAGTAGTGAGGATGAGAATAAGGGCTGTGGTAAAGGAGACCTAGGAGAAGAGATTTCAACGTAAGTTGAAGCCAGATCATGGAAGACCTTAAGTATCATTTGAAAAAGTTTGGACTTCATCATGTGGGACATGGGGGGGCCACTAAAAGTGTCTGAGCCAGACTGATGTGATTAGAGCTGTGTTTCGTGAAGATAACTCTGGAGAGGCTGGGGGCAGGGGGCCAGCTGGGAAGGCGCATAGATTGGCGGTAGCAGAAAGGGATGGGAAGGAGGGAACAGCTACAAGGGGATGATTGGCTGCATCAGACCCTGAGAACTCATTTCAAGTGAGAGATTTGCTCTGGGTCATTTGCCACCAGAGGCTGCAGTTCACATAAACTCTGTAACGTTTCCTAAGAATTCTCCAGAGGCTCATGAGTTTTCTAGTTAGGTAATTAAGAAATAGTTATGTTCTCAAGAGAATAGCTGAATGCCCTAGATAATTTCTCCAATTACGATTTAGCAAATGGGTGGGATAACTATGCCATCCTTCCTTTTTGAATGATGCCCACTTCCTTCAGACTAAACAACCATTCAATCACACTGCAGCAACATCAGTCACCGACGACGTCTTTAGAAGCTTCACTGTGTCAGCTCCTGGATTTGGGCTTCCCTTTATGAACTAGAGTTTATGGTTCATTTTTATTGCTCTATTTCATACTCTCTGTAATTGCCAGTACTGTAGATGATACCATGGGTTTATTTGTTCATTAAAAGTAAATAAGTCTGAAAGAAAAGGGAGCTGTAATGGAACAGAAGGAGTTAATTAAGTTTACAAGTCATGGACAGACTCTATATCGTCTTCATTTCCTTATCATTGGGAGTATTCCGAGCTCAGAATTTTCCCAATGCAAAAAAAGGCTCTGAAGAGTCGGATCTGGGAACCTGGCCAGTTCCCTGATCCAATTTTTGGTAAACACCTCAAGGATGTTAGTTACATGATGAAGACGTGGACAGTGTCCTGACTTGACCCTTCTTTGTTTTAAAAAGTATAAAAGATTGTTTAGCAGAAGCCGAACTGAGCTTCGGTGGTGACTTGGTCTGGACTTGCGAAAACCGGTGCTGCTTTACTGCCGGTGTTGAAGTTTGTGAGCGTCTCTAGGTATCCTTGTAAATAAACTCTTTTTCTCTATATACTTCAGCTGGTGTTTTTCTTCCCACGAATCTGCCTGAAAAGATTAGAAAGTCCAAGCTTGGTACTGAGCAGTGCTCACACAGGAGCATACCAAAAACTTATGCTGTATTGCAAATTTTATATCAGAAGTCAGGAATGAGAAAATTTAAGATTCTCCAGGCACTCGAATGTTAATTTCTCTGCCCTACATATGTTTCAAAAGATATTTCAAATCTGATCCTGAATCCGAACTAATCATCCATAAGGTGGGTGGGTTAGCATGAGCATAATTTATCTTCTGGTTTGTTAATTTCATAAACAATATTTATGATTAATTATTCTGTGCAATCCTGAACATTTATGAGGGTCTATTATGTGCCAAACTCTTGCATATTTTATATCTTTATGTACCTAAAGCTTTCATCTTCACACAACTCCTGCAAGATGCTGTGTTATTATCTCTATTTTACAGTTGAAGCAACAGGCTCAGAGTGGTTCAGTGACTTGCCTGAGGCTACACAGCTCATCGGTGATGGAGCCTGTTGGAAATTGGAGTTACCTTGGCTCCAAGCCCCACTCCACTATCCTGCCTTTCTCTAAGATTGAACCAGAGCTCCACAACTCAGCAAAAAGGTTGAAAGTCTTCTCTAACATAGGAGGATAAAATGAAAGCTGTCTTTCATGCTGCCCTGTCATCAAAGCCGAGAGCAAGCCTTAGTAAGTTTACCAGTTTGAGTGAGCAAAACAACCCGATTCCCAACAGCAAGCAGGCATGACCACTGCTGAGAAACATTAAGTTTACCCTGCCCCCATGGTTCGCTTGTGGAAGATACTTTTAGTTTGTAATTAGTGGTAGGCGGGTAACAGCTGCCTACCTAGTATATTTGTATATGTAGATCACCTGTGTATTAATAAGAATCACGTGTCAAAGAGCAAATAAACACATGGATGACTCTCTGCTCGGGGGTTTTCAGTCTGGAGAGCTGTCAGCCCCACAGGCTCTCAGGCTGTTGGTCCCCAGGATAGATTCACTCCGTTGTGCTGTTTCGGTATCTGCCTCTCAAATACCTTCAGCGCCATCTGGGTGGGGGTCTCCCAACTGAGCTGGTTCTTGGTAAGAGGTGCCCAAATGTGGAGACTAAAACCCAGGATGAAGGATTGCCTGAACAATGGAAAAAGAGGCTAAGCTGAAGGTATCTCGGGAATGTTTGAAAAGAATCCCCCAGCTGAGTTAGGGGGAGCCAGAAGGAGCCCGGGGGGAGACTCCTAGGTGAATTAGGGGAAACCCAGAAGTGGCCCAGATACTACTGGAAAAAAATCCCTGGGGTAAGTTGGGGAGCTCAGGAGGAGCCTAAGGGAGACTCCCAGGGTGAATTAGGGAGAACCTTGAAGTAGACCAAGAATGTTTGAAAAAATCTCCCAGGGTTAGTTGGGGGAGCTCGGAATTGGCGCAAGAACATTTGAAAAAAATCTCCCAGGGTGGCAGCTGGGGGAACTCGGTCATATTGGGGTAACATCAGCCAAAGATCAAGCCAATACAGGGCTTATTTGGTGTGGTCCATTTGGACTTTGGTGTGTTTTGCCCTGGAGCTGTTTCAGACATAAGATGAGGAAAAGGATTCAGGAGAAGAGAAGGAGTGTGATTAAGTATGTAAAGAAATCATGAAGCAAAAAGATGAAAAGTCAAATGAGGAAAAGGTGTGCCCGTCAGCCCTGCTCAGTATCTTGTAGAGAGATGGTCAGAGCCTCCCCAATATTTCTACTGCTGCTTCTGTTGGCGTGTGTGCTCCTAGAACTATGGTAACCAGTTCAGGTGCTTATACTCCTATATCTATGGTAACCAGTTCTATCCAAGCTGGGATTCAACAAGAGGGAAATGAGGGAGATTTAGAGGCATGGCAATTTCCCATGGTTACACACCTTCCAGATCAGCAAGGGCAAGTATGGGTTGCTTTTGAACCCCTTCCCTTCAAACTGTGAAGAGTTTAAACAGGCCATCAGTCAGTATGGGCCTGAGTTTCCATTTGTGCTAGGATGATAGAAGAGCATAGCTTTTTTTTTTTTATTGTATTTGGGCTCTGGAGTACATGTGCACATCCTGCATCCTGCAGGATTATTGCATAGGTACCTACATGCCATGGTGGTCTGCTGTCTCCATTCCCCACCTCCACCACCCCCCGACCCCTACATCCCCCCATCAGGCATTTCTCCCAGTGTTATCCCTCCCCATCCTCCCCGCCGCCATCCCCCCTCCCCCACACCTAGCTCTGTGAGTGTTGTTCCCTTCCCTGTGCCCAAGTGTTCTCATTGTTCATCACCCGCCTATGAATGAAAACGTGGTGTTTGGTTTTCTGTTCTTCTGTCAGTTTGCTGAGAATTATGGTTTCTAGGTTCATCCATGTCTGTACAAAGGAAACGAACTCATTGTTTTTTATGGCTGCATAGTATTTCATGGTGTATATGTGCCACTTTTTTTTTTTTTTTTGCCCAGTCTATCATTGATGGGCATTTGGTTTGGTTTCCAGGTCTTCCCAGTCATAAACAACACCACAATGAACATACGTGTGCATGTGTCTTGATGATAGAATGATTTATAATCCTTTGGGTATATACCCAGTAATGGGATTGCTGGGTCAAATGAAATTTCTATTCTTAGATCCTTGAGGAATCGCCACACTGTCTTCCACAATGGTTGAACTAATTTACACTCCCACCAACAGTGTAAACGTGTTCTTATTTCTCCACATCCTCTCCAGCATCTATTGTCTCCAGATTTTTTTTTCTTTTTTTTGTTTTTGAGATGGATTTTGGCTCTTGTTGCCCAGGCTGGAGTGTAATGGCGCAATCTTGGCTCACTGTGACCTCCACCTCCCGGGTTCAAGTGATTCTCCTGCCTCAGCCTCCAGAGTAGCTGGGATTATAGTGCCCACCACCATGCCTAGCTAATTTTTTTCTATTTTTAGTAGAGATGGGGTTTTACCATGTTGGCCAGGCTGGTCTCGAACTCCTGATCTCAGGTGATTCACCTGCCTCAGCCTCCCAGAGTGCTGGGAATACAGGCATGAGCCACTGCATCCAGCCACCTGATGACTTCTTAATACATTTAAATTCCTAACTTTGGGGTGAAGTTGACAAAATTTTTGAGTTGATTATTTGTTGGCTTATAGGGTTTTCATATTGAAGGCTGCTGTTCTTGATGGCAATAGAAAGAAAATGCAAGACCAATCAGTCTAAGGTGAAACAAAGTCAAGGGAAGAGACTATTAAATTTTGTGCATCCATGTAAATTTTATCATCAACTACATTTACAATAACATCTTCCATAACTTATCATAATGAAAATAATTTGTGGTAGCATACACCTATAATCCTGGCTTCTCATGAGGCTAAGGCAGGAGGATCCCTTGAGCCCCCCGACCTGGTCAACATAAGGGAATCCCATCTTGGCCAGGCATGGTGGCTCTCGCCTGTAATCCCAGCACTTTGGGAGGTCAAAACAGGCGGATCCCTTGAGGTCAGGAGTTTGAGACCAGCTTGGCTAACATGGTGAAACCCCATCTCTACTAAGATACAAAAATTAGCTGGGCATGGTGGCATGCACCTGTAATCCCAGCTGTTTGGGAGGCTGAAGCAGGAGAATTGCTTGAACCTTGGAGGGGGAGGATGTAGTGAGCTGAGACTGTGCCACTACACTCTAGCATGGGTGACAGGGCAAGACTCCAGCTCAAAAAAGAAAAAGAAGAGAGATCTCATCTCAAAAAAAAAACCCAACTTTACATAATGTTGTAAAAAATCATTTGCTACACATCAGCTATTTCTGACCAATTTTTAACTACAGGCAAGAAAATCATAGACTTCAAAATGGTTCATTCTGAGTTGCTAGTCTAGTCTCTTGTTTACATTACTCTCATTCTAGCGAGAGAGGATGTGATTTCCAGAGTCAACGTGCCTTCGTTTGGGCTTGCTCTTTACTCTTTATCTTATTATTTTTCATTTCTAAACTCACACAGGTGCAGACCTTTCTTTACACAAAGCAGAGCACATGGCCAAGGAAAGGATGTGATTTCCAGAGTCTGTTTCTACAACTGCCCTAAAAGTACAAATCCTTTAAGAAATGTAGTAGATTGATTTAAAGTCACAATACATTATAAGTGAGAATTTTTCTCAAGATAAAACAGAAAGATGCTAGGTATATCAAAAGAAGGGATGCTTCAGAAGAGAACCACACTAAAAGGAGATTAAACTCCCCAAAACAAAGCTTACCTACTTCACAATTGTGATGACAGCTGGCAGACTAGCACTGGAGAGGCAGTAGAGACACAGAACACTCACCCAGGCTGAGTGAGATAGGAGACCCAGGATCCAAATGGGAGTTCCAGGCTGTAGCATTGTCATCTATTAACTGGTCTTCTCTAACTCCTCTGAGACACACTTTCTTCACCTACAAAATCTAAGATATGTGACAGAGGGAGAGAAAGAGAATCAGTTTGATGTCTATTTTTAGGTTTAAGATTCTTAGATTATGCTAATGATCACTTTATATAGCACCACCTCCACGTAAGTACCAAACACACAATTAGTCTATGTTATTGGACACACGCTCCATATGGGCTTGAGTACAGCTAAAGAAACATAAGCAGATTCAAGCTTTTGGGTAATCCATACAAGAGAACAATGACATTAAATACTATAAAATCATGTAAGTGATGGCATGTTAAGTTTTTCACTGATGAATAAGTGGGAATTCATGTTATAGCGAGTGAAGACCCTTTCACAGTTATGTTTGGTTAAGGTACCTTTCCAGTCCTGTGTTTATACAGGTAGAACCTCTTCTTTTTTTTTCTTGAGATGGAATCTCACCCTGTCTTCTAGGCTGAAGTGCAGTGGTGTGATCTCAGCTCACTGCAACCTCCACCTCCCAAGTTCAAACGATTCTCCTGCCTCAGCCTCCAGATAGCTAGGATTACAGGTGCTTGCCACCATGCCCAGCTAAGCTAATTTTTGTATTTTTAGTAGAGATGGGGTTTCACCATGAGGCTGGTCTCAAACTCCTCACCTCATCATCCACCCGCCTTGGCCTTCCAAAGTGTTGGGATTACAGGCATGAGCCACTAAGCCTGGGCACCACTTCTTTTTCTATTTAATAAAATATTGGTGGGGAAAAGACCCTCTGGCATTTGCTGTCTCATTTGTTCCTTTGTTGAAGTCATAGGGAAAGCCATAAAATAATATTTCAAGAAACAGATGAGATGTAGATGACTTTTTAGATCTCCTTCTGGCCTTATGGATTTACATGTGTTTTTACAGAATAAAGGTAAAATAATGAATATTAGGCTGAATGGTAATGTGGAAGTACAGGGATAATTCAAAGTTTAAGAATTCCTTACAGCTCATGCCTGTAATCCCAGCACTTTGAGAGGCCAAGGTGGGTGGATCACGAGGTCAAGACATCAAGACCATCCTGGCCAACATGGTGAAACCCTGTCCCTACTAAAACTACAAAAATTAGCTGGGTGTGGTGGCACACACCTGTAATCCTAGCTACTCAAGAGGCTGAGGCGGGAGAATTGCTTGAACCTGGGAGGTGGAGGTTGCAGTGAGCCGAAATCAGGCCACTGCACTCCAGCCTGGTGACAGAGTGGGACTCCATCTCAAAAAAAAAAAAAAAAAAAAAAGAATTCCTTCCCCATGTTTAACTGGTGTGCTTTGCAAGGTCTAGATGACATCAATGATACAATTCTTGCAAGCAACAGCAGCAGGGTTCTTGAAGGTCATTGTCACCTAAAAAATTTTTTCTTCCCTTTATGTTGTTAAATAGACTGAAGATATCCCTGAATGGATAATGGAATTAAGTTTCTCAAAATATGGTCCATGGACTGCCTGTCTGTACCAGCATCATTTGCGGTGCTTGTTCAAAATCCATATTCCTGGGGAATGGAGGTTTCACCACTTCGAGACCCACAGAGACTCCATTATGCTTTATGCAGGGTCACAGATGCCTCTAGAATGAAGTAGATACTCCTTTTGAATTCCTGTGATGTGAAACTGATAGCAAATATTAATCTAAAAGCAAAACTGAAAAAAAAATTCATATTCTTGGTCTGTATCTGAGATCATCTTGATGGATCTCAGGTACGCTTGTATTGTATTAAACCCTCTGGTGCTATTTATACACAATAATGTCTAAAAATCACTGTCTAAATTAAGAATTCCCATTCTACTGCATTGGATTAGTGATACAATGAAATTCAGGTCCAGAGTTTTTATCATTCAATATCCAAAACACATGGAAGTGACTTTTATACAGCTTTCAAAGCATAACACATGTAAAATAGACAATACAAACAAGCTTTAAAAAGAATAAAATCGAAGGCTGGGTGTGGTGACTCAGGCCTGCAATCCCAGCACTTTGGGAGGCTGAGGCAGGCAGATCACAAGGTCAGGAGTTTGAGACCAGACTGACCAACCCTATCTCTACTAAAAATACAAAAATTAGCCAGGCATGGTGGTGGGCGCTGAGGCTGAGGCAGGAGAATCTCTTGAATTGCAGTGAGCCAAGATGTAGCCACTGTACTCCAGCTTCTGTGACAGAGTGGAACTCCAAAAAAAGAACAAGAAGAAGAAGAAAAGAAAATCATTCCATAATACTTTTATCCAAGGACAAACAATAGTTGAGGACTATTTGTGTGAATTTCCTTCAAGTCTCTAAATATCATAATATAGATCATCATAGGTTCTAAAAACTCCTAACAGCAGGGACTGTGTTTCTTCATCACTGTAACCCTAGCTCTTCCCAAAATGCCCAGCACATAGTAGGTACTGAAAGCTTTGCTGAGTGAACAAAGTGACTATGAAGCTGAAATCAAATTGTATCTTTGATTTGGGTCACACTTTTTACAAAAATATACCAGCATTAAATAGAATATCACTTTCTGATTCTCAAAATTGGTAACAAATCAATAACTAGTACTCGGTACCAGATATTTTTCTAGCATTTTAGCGATATTAATTTAACCCTAACAGCCACATGTCATTTAAGTGCTATTTTATCCCGAATTTTTAGATCAGGACACTGGAGCACAGAGAGTTTAGGTAACCAACCCAATACCACACACCCACTATGTGGCAGAGCTGTCTCCCCAGGCTTTATCACACCAGGTTAATCTACCTGTTCATGGTCATAAAATCACCTACCTTTATAAACAAACGTGCATAACATTTACCACTTCAGCTATGGGAACTTCTATATAACATTTAAAAACCCTCCTTTAGGAAACTATATATTAGATGATTGTGTGACAGTTAAGATTGAGCCCTGGTACCTACGTTACTCTGCTACCACACAAAACTCTGCAAGGGCGCCTGTACCACCCGAGGTGTGGGATGGGAAGTGCATGGGGCAGGTACCTCTGTGCACATCCACACATGTTGTTCTCAACCCCAATAATCATGTTTACCACACGAGCCTCACAAGTTCACCTTTTTTTTAGACAGGGTCTCATTCTGTCGTCCAGGCTGGAGTGCAGTAGCACGATCTCAGCTCACAGCAGCCTCGACCTCCTGGGCTCAGGCGCTCCTCCCACCTCAGCCTCCCGTGGCTGGGATCACAGGCACACGCACCACCACATGCGGCTAATTTTTTGTATTTTTGATTTAAGAGATGGGGTTTTGCCATGTTGCCCAGGCTGGTCCCGAACTCCTGACCGCAAGTGATCAGCTCGCCTCAGCCTCCCGAAATGCTGTGGATACAGAAGGGAGCCACCAACTTCCCAAGTTTAAGGGTGAAATGGAGGAAAGTTCATGTCATACTCAGGGAAGTCCAATTCTTCCCACGTCTTTCACTTGGGCCCCACACAAAAATAAAGTAACTAGAAGTGCACCCTTCTGTTCACAGTGCGCTCACCGTCGGTGGCGTCCGCTGGAAGCCCCGGGTCGGACCGGGAGGGGGACAGTGCCTCCTGCTCAGGGCCGTTATCCAAACTGATCCGCTCCCCACCGCACCCCCAGAACCTAAGAAAACCAGACCCCGCAAACCTGCACGAACAGAGCCATTTCCTCCTAATGTGTGCTTCAAACCCACGAAACCCAACTGGAAGCAGGACCAGCGTGCCTGCCCTGCACGCTACTCCTCCCGCGGCAGAAGCCGCCGATCCGGGCAGGTGGTGGGTCCTCGTGGGGTTCCGCGAACGTTGAGCCGCCACGTGCAACGGACGCCGGCTGGGCCTGCAAATCACCTCCCGGCCGCCAGGGAGCGCCGCAGCCGCGAGAGCGAGGGCGGTCGCCCGGGAGGGGGCGCGCGGCGCCGCAGGGGAGGAGGGCACCGCCTCGTTAGCCCTGCGCCCCTCCCCCCGCGCGCCCTCCAGGAGGGGCGGCGCGGGAGGCCCCTGTGGGCGAGGGGGCGGGGACGAAACGGCCCCGAGGATCCGTGCGCTGCACGGCGGAGGCGCGAGCCCGAGGAGGAGGGGAGGCGCGGGCGGGGGCATGGGTGAGGGTAACCGGTGTGGGCGCCGAGACAGCGCCGGGCAGAGGGACCTGGCTACCCTGGACAGCGCATCGCTGCGCGCCCCGGTTGTCGCGCCACAGCAGCTGCGGATCATGGTGAGTGGGACTGCGCGCCGCCACCGCCACCGCCACCGCCACCGCCGCGCTTTTTCTCTCCTGGACCCACGCACCGGGCGGGAGAGGGCCGAGCGGGTGGCTGCGCGGGCGCTGCGGGTTCGCCGCTGGAACCGGCTACCCTCGGAGGGGCCGGGTCCGCGCGGGCTTGGGGAGCGAGGTGAGCGTTTGGGCCGGGGGCGCGCGGGTCGGCCCGAGGCCCATTGGCCTCGGGAACTTTGTCCCTGTTCCTGCTCCCGGGTCCCGCTCCAGGACCTCGAGGTACCCGCTCGCGCTCAGCCCCCTGTTGCATGCACTGGGCTGGCGCCCGGGATGCCCGAGGAAGCCGCCCCTCCTTCGCGGCGGCCATTCCCGCCCGCAACCCACCCTCCGGCCCCGGGAACCTGCTCTCGCCACCGCCCGCCGGCGCCTGGAGCGGAAAACGGTGTTTCTCGCGCGAGGCACCCACCCCGCCTCTGGAGTCCTGGGGTTCGGGCCCTAACGGTTAAGCTCCCACCCCTGTCCTCCCTGCACCCCGGGGGTGTGTCTGTGCGCTCGACGGTGCGTCCTGGGTTTACAGATTGGCTTGAGAGGGCGCTGGGTTTTATCAGTGTCTGGGCTTGGAGGGGCTTCTGGTGTGTTCTTTACAACTCTGCCCGGTTTCCCAGGCCAGTCCTCCACTCTGGATTAGTACCGCTTCCTCTCGGCATTAAGCGGGGGTGGGTGGGTGTGGGGTGTGTGTGTGTGTGTGTGTGTGTGTGCGTTCCCCCGGGTCTGATGAACTGCCTGAGAGTTTTAGCAGCAGAGCCTGGTTCTTTGGCTACAAAGGGAGAACATCTGTTGTGCTATCCTCAACTCAAAGGACCGGTCTTGGCAAAATGTGAAATCTGTGTCTGTCTTCAGGGGTCTATATTCAATCTTTGCCTCTCCCCCTTCCCGTAGGGTTTCCTCTCCACTTCAGGGCTTATTAAAATATGCTAACCACCTTTCTCTTACCCACTCCATCTGATTTTGCCCTGGCTACCCCTTTAGGCACATTCTCTGCCTGATTATGTGTGACCACTTAATCTTAAAATTCTAACCTTTCCTACCCAGCCCACCACAGTGTGTATTCCCCTTGCCTGCTTCATTTTGTCTTCTCTTGAGCATGTATTGTTTAGTGTACTGCATATTTTGTTTCTTTAGCTTGTTTCTTAACAAGTCTCCTCTACCAGAATGTAAGTTTCAGGAAGACAGATTTTTATCATTTTGTTCTTTACTGTCTTTCTAGTGCCTACAGCCGCACAGTAAGTCCTTGATAACTCTTTTGAATTAACCCAATAAAGCAAGCTGCTTTCTGCTAATGCACAAGTGGAGAACAACTGCAAACATTTTGCAGCTGACAGTTGTAATGATGAGAGTCTCAAGTGAAGTTTGGGAGGAGGGAGATACTCCCCGAGAGGAGGGACCCGATTTTGGCAGCCTTCAATGACAAAAGTCTAGGCGGCTATCTCTTATGGCTGGTCTGTCGCTTCATGCCCTTGGCACCTTGGCATCAGAGTGGACAAGGCATTTTTAGGGCCAATTGGCTCTCTCTTTTGGGCTCTGAAGGTTTGTCCCAGTGTGTAGGTAGGAATTGTATCGAGTAAGGGAATAAGTTCACTTGTTAGCTGAATAGAAAAGTCATGGGAATGTTTAACCTAAAAGAGCTAAAATCAAGGGCAAGCTCTTGAAAGCTTTATCCTGCACAAGTGTGATGCTTCCTGTTTCGATAAGTATTTCTCAGAAACTTTGGGTCTTCAGAGGAATTTTTTTCTTAATACCCAAATCCAAATTGTATTACCTTTTTTTCTTTTTTGTGGCAGGGTCTCTCACTCTGTCTCCCAGGCTAGAGTGCAGTGGTGCAATCTAGGCTCACTGCAACCTCCACCTCCTGGTCTCAAGTGATTCTCGTGCCTCAGCCTCCCGAGTAGCTGGGATTACAGGCGTGCACCACCACACCAGGCAAACTTGTGTATTTTTGGTAGAGATAGGGTTTCACATGTTGTCCAGGCTAGTCGAACTCCTGACCTCAAGTGATCAACACCCACCTTGGCTTCCCAAGTGCTGGGATTACAAGTCATGAGCCACTATGCCCAGCTGAAATCATACTACTTTATTTAAAAAAAAAATAAAGTGGGCCAGGGAGGAGGAAGGTTAGGGGGTTTAATTTAAAATAAATTAGTGGGTCAGTTCAGAGAGACACCCTTTTGAATACATGTCCAGTATGAACTGTCTTGTAAGATATCTCTGCTAGTTAGTCTTATTCCAAAATAATTATTTTTTTTCAAATTTCCTTTTGTTTTTCTATTTCTATAATGAGGATTTATGGCGGTGGTTTTAAAAGACTTAGTCTAGGGAAATGTATTAATTGTAAATAAATTGTTTAATAAAATTTACTTGAGTAAGTTTTTGAAAAAGATGTAATTAGAGCTGACTATACAAGTTCAGCAGTTCTGTGGTTACCATCTTTCCCAGATAGGTAGCAGAAATTAAATGTGAAAAGGAAAGAAAGTTTGTCTTTGAAATTAATACCAATGAACCAACCAAAGGTCAATGACAGATACTTTATTGACTTCAATTTGTATTTGTAGGAGATTTTACTGTTAAGATTCCTGATTCAAAGTATCCAGACTTTTTTTCTTTCTGTTCTTTGAAAGTAAGCATTTTCAAGGAGTACAAAATCCATTTTTAAAGTATCCAGTTGGGAAAGCTTAATTTTTGGTTCTTCAACAAAGGTTCCATTTAGTTTAGCTTCCTTCAAAATGTTTTAGTCACTTTGAGAGGTCCAGGTGCTTTCGTGCTCCAAAAGAGAATGTTGAAAATTTGTCAAGTAGATCCGTATTATCTGTCTAGTTATGTTCAGAAAACAGGCCCTGCTGTTTAGGATTAGGTGGATGATCGTCTCCGTTGGACAGTTGGATATGTACCATCTAACTTGACAGGTTTGCATTTCTGGGAATAAACATTGATAAAAGGAAAGAAGTCGCACCGGAAACGTCTTTAATGGCCGGATATGGTGAAAATATGCCAGCATCAGTAGCTCATCATAATTCTAAAGTTACAAATCCACACGTTTGTAGCTTTTCTCCTTAATTGAATTGGGACATAACTGACTTTGACAATGAACCATTCTAATAAATAGTTTAAATATGACATTTAAAATCTAACCATTTAATAATTAGAGAGCATACTTGTTCTGAAATTTCTGTGACCGTTTAGAACTTGAGATCTGGGGTCATCGTGGCCTTGAATCCTAACACCAACATTTAACTGTGTGACCTTGGGCCTCAGTATTCTATTCTATAAAAGCTGTTTAATAAGGTTTTTGGGAGGAACAAATAAGACGGTGCCCTTTATGTGTCTAGCACAGTGCATGGGGTGCTTAGTAAATATTAACTATTATCATATGTGTGTCCTTTTTTCTTCCGGATCTATGTTTAGTTGAGATACTTTGGAATGATGTCTCTATCCCTTTTGTGATCTTAATATATAACTAATATTGCTGTCCAATAGAAATATAAACCACATACGTAATTTTCAGTTTTCTACAAATCACGTTAAAAAAGTACAGACAAGTGAAATTAGTTTTAATAATGTTATTTAACCCAGTCCATGCATATATTTCATCATGTAATCAATGCAGAAAAAAGGAGATTTTAAATTCTTTTTTTTCCCATAGAAAATCTTCAAAATCTAGTGTGTATTCGATGCTTAGAGCCCATCTCAGTTCAGGGTACCCATATTTCAGTTGCTCAGTGGTTGCCTGTGGTTAGAGGTGACTGTATTGGACAAACAGCTCTAGATTGCACAGAGCTTCCAAGTTTGCCTCTTAAAGCTTTTAGACCCTTTCCACTAGTGAGAACCTCGCCGCCACCTTAAACCCAGCATTACAAAAAGAAAGGTACTCATCTTTCAGACTCTCTACTCTGTTCCCTTTTGCTGTTAGTAATTCCACCAGCTCTTCAGTCTACTGTCTGAAATCGGATTCGTATTCTCTTTTTTCTTGTATGTTGTTTGTTGTCTAATATTCCCGTATTTTTATTTGAAAATATTTTTTTCTTCAGTCTGACTTCATTCTTCCTACTATATATTTGAAAATATTCTAAAATCTCTTTCCCTCACCCCTTGAGCCTGTTTCCCACATTTTTGCCTTATCTACAGATTCCCTTTTTTTTTTTTTCTTATTATACTTTATGTTCTGGAGTACACGTGCAGATCTTGCAGGATTGTTGCTTAGGTGCACACAGGCTCTCTGAGTCTCTGGGCTCCACATTCTCTCCATTCTTTCCTCAGCCCTTTATAACGTCAGAAATGGTTTCCATTTCATAGGTTATTCCTACCCTTAATACCTTTCCTTTGTCAAATATCCAGAAAAGTATAATTAGTTTAACTGATAGTCTGACATTAAAATAATTTATTCAAGAGAAGAGGCACAAATGAAGGAGGAAAAACAAGCTGTGGGAAGGGAAGATGAAACCATTCTTTGAGCTTTATATGCCTTTCAGGAAATAATCAGAAGGAATAGATTCTAGTAGTCTATAGTACAGTAATTCTAGTTAACAATGTATTGTATATTTCAAGAAAGCTAGATGAGAATTGTAATATTCCTAACATAAGAAAAGATAAATGTTTGAAGTGATAGATATTCCAGTTACCCTAACTCGATCATTACATTGTATACATGTACCAAAACGGCACATGTACCCTGGGAAAATGTACAACTATGAGGCATAAATTTAAAAATAGAAATATCATGGAACTGATTAATAATAATTGCAGTCACCACCCCAAAGCAATGAAACTTGATTTTTTTTTAATTGTACATTAAGCTCTGGGGCACATGTGCACATCCCGCAGGGTTGTTGCATAGGTACACACATACCATAGTGGTTTGCAGTCTCTGGCCCCCGTTGGCTACATCAGGCATTTCTCCCACTGTTTTCCCTCCCCAGCCTCCCTACCCCCCCGCCCCCGCTGTCCCTCCCCAGCCCCCCCACCCCCAACCTGCCCTAGTGTGTGATGTTCCCCTCCCTATGCTCACATGTTCTCATTGTTCAACACCCTCCTATGAGTGAGAACATGTGGTGTTTGGTTTTCTCTTCTTGTGTCAGTTTGCTGAGAATGATGGCTTCCAGATCCATCCATGATGTTTACACAGTGCTTTCTAAGAGACAGGGCACCTTCTTCTGTGCCTGGTGAACAGAGGGACAAAACAAAAGAAAGGCACTGGACGAAGAGTCAAGAAACCTGGGTTCTAGCCCTGGCTTTATTATTTACTAGCTCTATTCCCTTGCTTAAGTTGCTTTGAGACACTGTACACACCTGCTCAATGGGGTATTATATCTGTGGTGAGATTGTTTTGTTAGAATCAAATGGGGCCTCAGCGTTTTTACATTGGCTCTCCTTTGGCTGTGTAGATCTTCCCCTCCGTGCCCCCAGCCTACCCTAATCACTCTAGTGAAACTGGAACCTGCCTTATATTCACACACACAGCTGGATATGTACCACACCTGATCCTCTTACACTGCTTTTTTCCCAGCACTTATAACCTAGCAGTTTGCTAATTTACGTAGCAATTGAAACCATTTAATCATTAATCACTCTTGATTCATTTAAAATCACAATTCAGTTTGGGCATGTTTCAGTAGTATAGGTAATACACATAGGCTTGTGTTACCTTTTAGTAAATGATAATATGTATTCCTACAACTGTATTCATACTTCATAGTCCTATTTGTGGTGAGGGCCAGGTTATATCATTTATAAATAATGAAATCCATGTTTCATCATAAGTTTTAAATGAAATTAAAATGCATATGTATTTCTGTAATTTCATATTTATGGGTTATGTTCTTATTTACATAAATCTATATAGCATTAAGTTCTTGCTGAAATTAAAAATGATTATCTTAGTAATATAAACAAAGCTATGATATATTGATTTGCTGAATAATTATTTTTACTTTACATATATGTAGCCTTTACCTAGCATAACTTAAATATGCTGCCAATACTGTATGATACTATTTTATATTTATTAATCAGCTGGATGTTTTTCAATGCATTTTAATACACCTTAAAAGTTTCTAAAGCCTCACAAAAAGACTTTTGTGAGAGGCAAGTCCTGTAGCAAT